>NC_140591.1:113282828-113882828 GCF_964204655.1 Triturus cristatus | reverse complement strand
CATTATGAGCCAAAAAATTCGTGAGCGTGGTGGTGGCTTAGCAGATGCGCCTTCTCCTCATTTCCACCCTGAAATGTTAGCTGTAATACTTGATGGTGGTCTTTGCATCCTTCATTTTTTCGAGCGCAATCCTCGTGTAGAATTCGTGAGCGTGGTTAAGCAGAGGGGCCTTCTCCCCATTTCCACCCTGAAACGTGAGCGTGGTTAAGCAGATGTGCCTTCTCCCGATTTCCACCCTGAAATGATAGCTGCAATCCTTGATGGTGGTCTTTGCATCCTTCATTTTCTCGAGCGCAATCCTCGAGTAGTTCCTGTGCCAAGGCGGTTCCTTCTCCTTGTCTGCCTCAGAGACACTGCTCTGACCCTTTATAAACAAGAGGCATGTGAACTGCATGGAAGCCCCGCCCGTTTGGCCCCGCCCCACACACCAGCGGTGGGCAACGTCTTCCCGCCCTTTCCCCCACTATGATGGACAGCTGACTCGAGGGACCCGGGGCCGTCGGCGCCGTGGCAACGTTACAGACATAGATGGTCACTGTAGATGACTCTTCTGGCCCTATACACAGCTTTAGTGTTGGAAAACAACTATACATTTACCCAACGAGGTAGCACTTACTGATTAGCCAGTAGAAAGTACTCCAGTTGAGAAGAGGTATTGCACAAAACGGTGGCATCTTCTTGGGTGAATATGCAGGGCAGGATTCATTCTGGCACGATGCTCCTGTCACAAAAATTAAACCTCAACAGGAAGCACTTACAGGTATAAATAAAGCAGGTGCCCGAGTGGAAGCTCAAATTCAGTAACGCATTATGAGCCAAAAAATTCGTGAGCGTGGTGGTGGCTTAGCAGATGCGCCTTCTCCTCATTTCCACCCTGAAATGTTAGCTGTAATACTTGATGGTGGTCTTTGCATCCTTCATTTTTTCGAGCGCAATCCTCGTGTAGAATTCGTGAGCGTGGTTAAGCAGATGTGCCTTCTCCCGATTTCCACCCTGAAATGATAGCTGCAATCCTTGATGGTGGTCTTTGCATCCTTCATTTTCTCGAGCGCAATCCTCGAGTAGTTCCTGTGCCAAGGCGGTTCCTTCTCCTTGTCTGCCTCAGAGACACTGCTCTGACCCTTTATAAACAAGAGGCATGTGAACTGCATGGAAGCCCCGCCCGTTTGGCCCCGCCCCACACACCAGCGGTGGGCAACGTCTTCCCGCCCTTTCCCCCACTATGATGGACAGCTGACTCGAGGGACCCGGGGCCGTCGGCGCCGTGGCAACGTTACAGGCATAGATGGTCACTGTAGATGACTCTTCTGGCCCTATACACAGCTTTAG
Source organism: Triturus cristatus (assembly GCF_964204655.1). NCBI lineage: Eukaryota > Metazoa > Chordata > Amphibia > Caudata > Salamandridae > Triturus > Triturus cristatus. The sequence continues at coordinate 113,881,499 of NC_140591.1, read as the reverse complement.
TGTTGGAAAACAACTATACATTTACCCAACGAGGTAGCACTTACTGATTAGCCAGTAGAAAGTACTCCAGTTGAGAAGAGGTATTGCACAAAACGGTGGCATCTTCTTGGGTGAATATGCAGGGCAGGATTCATTCTGGCACGATGCTCCTGTCACAAAAATTAAACCTCAACAGGAAGCACTTACAGGTATAAATAAAGCAGGTGCCCGAGTGGAAGCTCAAATTCAGTAACGCATTATGAGCCAAAAAATTCGTGAGCCTGGTGGTAGCTTAGCAGATGTGCCTTCTCCTCATTTCCACCCTGAAATGTTAGCTGTAATACTTGATGGTGGTCTTTGCATCCTTCATTTTTTCGAGCGCAATCCTCGTGTAGAATTCGTGAGCGTGGTTAAGCAGATGTGCCTTCTCCCGATTTCCACCCTGAAATGATAGCTGCAATCCTTGATGGTGGTCTTTGCATCCTTCATTTTCTCGAGCGCAATCCTCGAGTAGTTCCTGTGCCAAGGCGGCTCCTTCTCCTTGTCTGCCTCAGAGACACTGCTCTGACCCTTTATAAACAAGAGGCATGTGAACTGCATGGAAGCCCCGCCCGTTTGGCCCCGCCCCACACACCAGCGGTGGGCAACGTCTTCCCGCCCTTTCCCCCACTGTGATGGACAGCTGACTTGAGGGACCCTGGGGCCGTCGGCGCCGTGGCAACGTTACAGACATACATGGTCACTGTAGACGACTCTTCTGGCCCTATACACAGCTTTAGTGTTGGAAAACAACTATACATTTACCCAACGAGGTAGCACTTACTGATTAGCCAGTAGAAAGTACCCCAGTTGAGTAGAGGTATTGCACAAAACGGTGGCATCTTCTTGGGTGAATATGCAGGGCAGGATTCATTCTGGCACGACGCTCCTGTCACAAAAATTAAACCTCAACAGGAAGCACTTACAGGTATAAATAAAGCAGGTGCCCGAGTGGAAGCTCAAATTCAGTAACGCATTATGAGCCAAAAAATTCGTGAGCGTGGTGGTGGCTTAGCAGATGCGCCTTCTCCTCATTTCCACCCTGAAATGTTAGCTGTAATACTTGATGGTGGTCTTTGCATCCTTCATTTTTTCGAGCGCAATCCTCGTCTAGAATTCGTGAGCGTGGTTAAGCAGAGGGGCCTTCTCCCCATTTCCACCCTGAAATGTTAGCTGTAATACTTGATGGTGGTCTTTGCATCCTTCATTTTTTCGAGCGCAATCCTCGTGTAGAATTCGTGAGCGTGGTTAAGCAGATGTGCCTTCTCCCGATTTCCACCCTGAAATGATAGCTGCAATCCTTGATGGTGGTCTTTGCATCCTTCATTTTCTCGAGCGCAATCCTCGAGTAGTTCCTGTGCCAAGGCGGTTCCTTCTCCTTGTCTGCCTCAGAGACACTGCTCTGACCCTTTATAAACAAGAGGCATGTGAACTGCATGGAAGCCCCGCCCGTTTGGCCCCGCCCCACACACCAGCGGTGGGCAACGTCTTCCCGCCCTTTCCCCCACTATGATGGACAGCTGACTCGAGGGACCCCGGGGCCGTCGGCGCCGTGGCAACGTTACAGACAAAGATGGTCACTGTAGATGACTCTTCTGGCCCTATACACAGCTTTAGTGTTGGAAAACAACTATACATTTACCCAACGAGGTAGCACTTACTGATTAGCCAGTAGAAAGTACTCCAGTTGAGAAGAGGTATTGCACAAAACGGTGGCATCTTCTTGGGTGAATATGCAGGGCAGGATTCATTCTGGCACGATGCTCCTGTCACAAAAATTAAACCTCAACAGGAAGCACTTACAGGTATAAATAAAGCAGGTGCCCGAGTGGAAGCTCAAATTCAGTAACGCATTATGAGCCAAAAAATTCGTGAGCCTGGTGGTAGCTTAGCAGATGTGCCTTCTCCTCATTTCCACCCTGAAATGTTAGCTGTAATACTTGATGGTGGTCTTTGCATCCTTCATTTTTTCGAGCGCAATCCTCGTCTAGAATTCGTGAGCGTGGTTAAGCAGAGGGGCCTTCTCCCCATTTCCACCCTGAAATGTTAGCTGTAATACTTGATGGTGGTCTTTGCATCCTTCATTTTTTCGAGCGCAATCCTCGTGTAGAATTCGTGAGCGTGGTTAAGCAGATGTGCCTTCTCCCGATTTCCACCCTGAAATGATAGCTGCAATCCTTGATGGTGGTCTTTGCATCCTTCATTTTCTCGAGCGCAATCCTCGAGTAGTTCCTGTGCCAAGGCGGCTCCTTCTCCTTGTCTGCCTCAGAGACACTGCTCTGACCCTTTATAAACAAGAGGCATGTGAACTGCATGGAAGCCCCGCCCCACACACCAGCGGTGGGCAACGTCTTCCCGCCCTTTCCCCCACTATGATGGACAGCTGACTTGAGGGACCCTGGGGCCGTCGGCGCCGTGGCAACGTTACAGACATACATGGTCACTGTAGACGACTCTTCTGGCCCTATACACAGCTTTAGTGTTGGAAAACAACTATACATTTACCCAACGAGGTAGCACTTACTGATTAGCCAGTAGAAAGTACTCCAGTTGAGTAGAGGTATTGCACAAAACGGTGGCATCTTCTTGGGTGAATATGCAGGGCAGGATTCATTCTGGCACGACGCTCCTGTCACAAAAATTAAACCTCAACAGGAAGCACTTACAGGTATAAATAAAGCAGGTGCCCGAGTGGAAGCTCAAATTCAGTAACGCATTATGAGCCAAAAAATTCGTGAGCGTGGTGGTGGCTTAGCAGATGCGCCTTCTCCTCATTTCCACCCTGAAATGTTAGCTGTAATACTTGATGGTGGTCTTTGCATCCTTCATTTTTTCGAGCGCAATCCTCGTCTAGAATTCGTGAGCGTGGTTAAGCAGATGTGCCTTCTCCCGATTTCCACCCTGAAATGATAGCTGCAATCCTTGATGGTGGTCTTTGCATCCTTCATTTTCTCGAGCGCAATCCTCGAGTAGTTCCTGTGCCAAGGCGGTTCCTTCTCCTTGTCTGCCTCAGAGACACTGCTCTGACCCTTTATAAACAAGAGGCATGTGAACTGCATGGAAGCCCCGCCCGTTTGGCCCCGCCCCACACACCAGCGGTGGGCAACGTCTTCCCGCCCTTTCCCCCACTATGATGGACAGCTGACTTGAGGGACCCTGGGGCCGTCGGCGCCGTGGCAACGTTACAGACATACATGGTCACTGTAGACGACTCTTCTGGCCCTATACACAGCTTTAGTGTTGGAAAACAACTATACATTTACCCAACGAGGTAGCACTTACTGATTAGCCAGTAGAAAGTACTCCAGTTGAGTAGAGGTATTGCACAAAACGGTGGCATCTTCTTGGGTGAATATGCAGGGCAGGATTCATTCTGCCACGACGCTCCTGTCACAAAAATTAAACCTCAACAGGAAGCACTTACAGGTATAAATAAAGCAGGTGCCCGAGTGGAAGCTCAAATTCAGTAACGCATTATGAGCCAAAAAATTCGTGAGCGTGGTGGTGGCTTAGCAGATGCGCCTTCTCCTCATTTCCACCCTGAAATGTTAGCTGTAATACTTGATGGTGGTCTTTGCATCCTTCATTTTTTCGAGCGCAATCCTCGTGTAGAATTCGTGAGCGTGGTTAAGCAGAGGGGCCTTCTCCCCATTTCCACCCTGAAACGTGAGCGTGGTTAAGCAGATGTGCCTTCTCCCGATTTCCACCCTGAAATGATAGCTGCAATCCTTGATGGTGGTCTTTGCATCCTTCATTTTCTCGAGCGCAATCCTCGAGTAGTTCCTGTGCCAAGGCGGTTCCTTCTCCTTGTCTGCCTCAGAGACACTGCTCTGACCCTTTATAAACAAGAGGCATGTGAACTGCATGGAAGCCCCGCCCGTTTGGCCCCGCCCCACACACCAGCGGTGGGCAACGTCTTCCCGCCCTTTCCCCCACTATGATGGACAGCTGACTCGAGGGACCCGGGGCCGTCGGCGCCGTGGCAACGTTACAGACATAGATGGTCACTGTAGATGACTCTTCTGGCCCTATACACAGCTTTAGTGTTGGAAAACAACTATACATTTACCCAACGAGGTAGCACTTACTGATTAGCCAGTAGAAAGTACTCCAGTTGAGAAGAGGTATTGCACAAAACGGTGGCATCTTCTTGGGTGAATATGCAGGGCAGGATTCATTCTGGCACGATGCTCCTGTCACAAAAATTAAACCTCAACAGGAAGCACTTACAGGTATAAATAAAGCAGGTGCCCGAGTGGAAGCTCAAATTCAGTAACGCATTATGAGCCAAAAAATTCGTGAGCCTGGTGGTAGCTTAGCAGATGTGCCTTCTCCTCATTTCCACCCTGAAATGTTAGCTGTAATACTTGATGGTGGTCTTTGCATCCTTCATTTTTTCGAGCGCAATCCTCGTCTAGAATTCGTGAGCGTGGTTAAGCAGAGGGGCCTTCTCCCCATTTCCACCCTGAAATGTTAGCTGTAATACTTGATGGTGGTCTTTGCATCCTTCATTTTTTCTAGCGCAATCCTCGTGTAGAATTCGTGAGCGTGGTTAAGCAGATGTGCCTTCTCCCGATTTCCACCCTGAAATGATAGCTGCAATCCTTGATGGTGGTCTTTGCATCCTTCATTTTCTCGAGCGCAATCCTCGAGTAGTTCCTGTGCCAAGGCGGCTCCTTCTCCTTGTCTGCCTCAGAGACACTGCTCTGACCCTTTATAAACAAGAGGCATGTGAACTGCATGGAAGCCCCGCCCCACACACCAGCGGTGGGCAACGTCTTCCCGCCCTTTCCCCCACTATGATGGACAGCTGACTTGAGGGACCCTGGGGCCGTCGGCGCCGTGGCAACGTTACAGACATACATGGTCACTGTAGACGACTCTTCTGGCCCTATACACAGCTTTAGTGTTGGAAAACAACTATACATTTACCCAACGAGGTAGCACTTACTGATTAGCCAGTAGAAAGTACTCCAGTTGAGTAGAGGTATTGCACAAAACGGTGGCATCTTCTTGGGTGAATATGCAGGGCAGGATTCATTCTGGCACGACGCTCCTGTCACAAAAATTAAACCTCAACAGGAAGCACTTACAGGTATAAATAAAGCAGGTGCCCGAGTGGAAGCTCAAATTCAGTAACGCATTATGAGCCAAAAAATTCGTGAGCGTGGTGGTGGCTTAGCAGATGCGCCTTCTCCTCATTTCCACCCTGAAATGTTAGCTGTAATACTTGATGGTGGTCTTTGCATCCTTCATTTTTTCGAGCGCAATCCTCGTCTAGAATTCGTGAGCGTGGTTAAGCAGATGTGCCTTCTCCCGATTTCCACCCTGAAATGATAGCTGCAATCCTTGATGGTGGTCTTTGCATCCTTCATTTTCTCGAGCGCAATCCTCGAGTAGTTCCTGTGCCAAGGCGGTTCCTTCTCCTTGTCTGCCTCAGAGACACTGCTCTGACCCTTTATAAACAAGAGGCATGTGAACTGCATGGAAGCCCCGCCCGTTTGGCCCCGCCCCACACACCAGCGGTGGGCAACGTCTTCCCGCCCTTTCCCCCACTATGATGGACAGCTGACTTGAGGGACCCTGGGGCCGTCGGCGCCGTGGCAACGTTACAGACATACATGGTCACTGTAGACGACTCTTCTGGCCCTATACACAGCTTTAGTGTTGGAAAACAACTATACATTTACCCAACGAGGTAGCACTTACTGATTAGCCAGTAGAAAGTACTCCAGTTGAGTAGAGGTATTGCACAAAACGGTGGCATCTTCTTGGGTGAATATGCAGGGCAGGATTCATTCTGCCACGACGCTCCTGTCACAAAAATTAAACCTCAACAGGAAGCACTTACAGGTATAAATAAAGCAGGTGCCCGAGTGGAAGCTCAAATTCAGTAACGCATTATGAGCCAAAAAATTCGTGAGCGTGGTGGTGGCTTAGCAGATGCGCCTTCTCCTCATTTCCACCCTGAAATGTTAGCTGTAATACTTGATGGTGGTCTTTGCATCCTTCATTTTTTCGAGCGCAATCCTCGTGTAGAATTCGTGAGCGTGGTTAAGCAGAGGGGCCTTCTCCCCATTTCCACCCTGAAACGTGAGCGTGGTTAAGCAGATGTGCCTTCTCCCGATTTCCACCCTGAAATGATAGCTGCAATCCTTGATGGTGGTCTTTGCATCCTTCATTTTCTCGAGCGCAATCCTCGAGTAGTTCCTGTGCCAAGGCGGTTCCTTCTCCTTGTCTGCCTCAGAGACACTGCTCTGACCCTTTATAAACAAGAGGCATGTGAACTGCATGGAAGCCCCGCCCGTTTGGCCCCGCCCCACACACCAGCGGTGGGCAACGTCTTCCCGCCCTTTCCCCCACTATGATGGACAGCTGACTCGAGGGACCCGGGGCCGTCGGCGCCGTGGCAACGTTACAGACATAGATGGTCACTGTAGATGACTCTTCTGGCCCTATACACAGCTTTAGTGTTGGAAAACAACTATACATTTACCCAACGAGGTAGCACTTACTGATTAGCCAGTAGAAAGTACTCCAGTTGAGAAGAGGTATTGCACAAAACGGTGGCATCTTCTTGGGTGAATATGCAGGGCAGGATTCATTCTGGCACGATGCTCCTGTCACAAAAATTAAACCTCAACAGGAAGCACTTACAGGTATAAATAAAGCAGGTGCCCGAGTGGAAGCTCAAATTCAGTAACGCATTATGAGCCAAAAAATTCGTGAGCCTGGTGGTAGCTTAGCAGATGTGCCTTCTCCTCATTTCCACCCTGAAATGTTAGCTGTAATACTTGATGGTGGTCTTTGCATCCTTCATTTTTTCGAGCGCAATCCTCGTCTAGAATTCGTGAGCGTGGTTAAGCAGAGGGGCCTTCTCCCCATTTCCACCCTGAAATGTTAGCTGTAATACTTGATGGTGGTCTTTGCATCCTTCATTTTTTCGAGCGCAATCCTCGTGTAGAATTCGTGAGCGTGGTTAAGCAGATGTGCCTTCTCCCGATTTCCACCCTGAAATGATAGCTGCAATCCTTGATGGTAGTCTTTGCATCCTTCATTTTCTCGAGCGCAATCCTCGAGTAGTTCCTGTGCCAAGGCGGCTCCTTCTCCTTGTCTGCCTCAGAGACACTGCTCTGACCCTTTATAAACAAGAGGCATGTGAACTGCATGGAAGCCCCGCCCGTTTGGCCCCGCCCCACACACCAGCGGTGGGCAACGTCTTCCCGCCCTTTCCCCCACTGTGATGGACAGCTGACTTGAGGGACCCTGGGGCCGTCGGCGCCGTGGCAACGTTACAGACATACATGGTCACTGTAGACGACTCTTCTGGCCCTATACACAGCTTTAGTGTTGGAAAACAACTATACATTTACCCAACGAGGTAGCACTTACTGATTAGCCAGTAGAAAGTACCCCAGTTGAGTAGAGGTATTGCACAAAACGGTGGCATCTTCTTGGGTGAATATGCAGGGCAGGATTCATTCTGGCACGACGCTCCTGTCACAAAAATTAAACCTCAACAGGAAGCACTTACAGGTATAAATAAAGCAGGTGCCCGAGTGGAAGCTCAAATTCAGTAACGCATTATGAGCCAAAAAATTCGTGAGCGTGGTGGTGGCTTAGCAGATGCGCCTTCTCCTCATTTCCACCCTGAAATGTTAGCTGTAATACTTGATGGTGGTCTTTGCATCCTTCATTTTTTCGAGCGCAATCCTCGTCTAGAATTCGTGAGCGTGGTTAAGCAGAGGGGCCTTCTCCCCATTTCCACCCTGAAATGTTAGCTGTAATACTTGATGGTGGTCTTTGCATCCTTCATTTTTTCGAGCGCAATCCTCGTGTAGTTCCTGTGCCAAGGCGGTTCCTTCTCCTTGTCTGCCTCAGAGACACTGCTCTGACCCTTTATAAACAAGAGGCATGTGAACTGCATGGAAGCCCCGCCCGTTTGGCCCCGCCCCACACACCAGCGGTGGGCAACGTCTTCCCGCCCTTTCCCCCACTATGATGGACAGCTGACTCGAGGGACCCCGGGGCCGTCGGCGCCGTGGCAACGTTACAGACATAGATGGTCACTGTAGATGACTCTTCTGGCCCTATACACAGCTTTAGTGTTGGAAAACAACTATACATTTACCCAACGAGGTAGCACTTACTGATTAGCCAGTAGAAAGTACTCCAGTTGAGAAGAGGTATTGCACAAAACGGTGGCATCTTCTTGGGTGAATATGCAGGGCAGGATTCATTCTGGCACGATGCTCCTGTCACAAAAATTAAACCTCAACAGGAAGCACTTACAGGTATAAATAAAGCAGGTGCCCGAGTGGAAGCTCAAATTCAGTAACGCATTATGAGCCAAAAAATTCGTGAGCCTGGTGGTAGCTTAGCAGATGTGCCTTCTCCTCATTTCCACCCTGAAATGTTAGCTGTAATACTTGATGGTGGTCTTTGCATCCTTCATTTTTTCGAGCGCAATCCTCGTCTAGAATTCGTGAGCGTGGTTAAGCAGAGGGGCCTTCTCCCCATTTCCACCCTGAAATGTTAGCTGTAATACTTGATGGTGGTCTTTGCATCCTTCATTTTTTCGAGCGCAATCCTCGTGTAGAATTCGTGAGCGTGGTTAAGCAGATGTGCCTTCTCCCGATTTCCACCCTGAAATGATAGCTGCAATCCTTGATGGTGGTCTTTGCATCCTTCATTTTCTCGAGCGCAATCCTCGAGTAGTTCCTGTGCCAAGGCGGCTCCTTCTCCTTGTCTGCCTCAGAGACACTGCTCTGACCCTTTATAAACAAGAGGCATGTGAACTGCATGGAAGCCCCGCCCCACACACCAGCGGTGGGCAACGTCTTCCCGCCCTTTCCCCCACTATGATGGACAGCTGACTTGAGGGACCCTGGGGCCGTCGGCGCCGTGGCAACGTTACAGACATACATGGTCACTGTAGACGACTCTTCTGGCCCTATACACAGCTTTAGTGTTGGAAAACAACTATACATTTACCCAACGAGGTAGCACTTACTGATTAGCCAGTAGAAAGTACTCCAGTTGAGAAGAGGTATTGCACAAAACGGTGGCATCTTCTTGGGTGAATATGCAGGGCAGGATTCATTCTGGCACGATGCTCCTGTCACAAAAATTAAACCTCAACAGGAAGCACTTACAGGTATAAATAAAGCAGGTGCCCGAGTGGAAGCTCAAATTCAGTAACGCATTATGAGCCAAAAAATTCGTGAGCCTGGTGGTGGCTTAGCAGATGTGCCTTCTCCTCATTTCCACCCTGAAATGTTAGCTGTAATACTTGATGGTGGTCTTTGCATCCTTCATTTTTTCGAGCGCAATCCTCGTCTAGAATTCGTGAGCGTGGTTAAGCAGAGGGGCCTTCTCCCCATTTCCACCCTGAAATGTTAGCTGTAATACTTGATGGTGGTCTTTGCATCCTTCATTTTTTCGAGCGCAATCCTCGTGTAGAATTCGTGAGCGTGGTTAAGCAGATGTGCCTTCTCCCGATTTCCACCCTGAAATGATAGCTGCAATCCTTGATGGTGGTCTTTGCATCCTTCATTTTCTCGAGCGCAATCCTCGAGTAGTTCCTGTGCCAAGGCGGTTCCTTCTCCTTGTCTGCCTCAGAGACACTGCTCTGACCCTTTATAAACATGAGGCATGTGAACTGCATGGAAGCCCCGCCCGTTTGGCCCCGCCCCACACACCAGCGGTGGGCAACGTCTTCCCGCCCTTTCCCCCACTATGATGGACAGCTGACTCGAGGGACCCCGGGGCCGTCGGCGCCGTGGCAACGTTACAGACATAGATGGTCACTGTAGATGACTCTTCTGGCCCTATACACAGCTTTAGTGTTGGAAAACAACTATACATTTACCCAACGAGGTAGCACTTACTGATTAGCCAGTAGAAAGTACTCCAGTTGAGAAGAGGTATTGCACAAAACGGTGGCATCTTCTTGGGTGAATATGCAGGGCAGGATTCATTCTGGCACGATGCTCCTGTCACAAAAATTAAACCTCAACAGGAAGCACTTACAGGTATAAATAAAGCAGGTGCCCGAGTGGAAGCTCAAATTCAGTAACGCATTATGAGCCAAAAAATTCGTGAGCCTGGTGGTAGCTTAGCAGATGTGCCTTCTCCTCATTTCCACCCTGAAATGTTAGCTGTAATACTTGATGGTGGTCTTTGCATCCTTCATTTTTTCGAGCGCAATCCTCGTCTAGAATTCGTGAGCGTGGTTAAGCAGAGGGGCCTTCTCCCCATTTCCACCCTGAAATGTTAGCTGTAATACTTGATGGTGGTCTTTGCATCCTTCATTTTTTCGAGCGCAATCCTCGTGTAGAATTCGTGAGCGTGGTTAAGCAGATGTGCCTTCTCCCGATTTCCACCCTGAAATGATAGCTGCAATCCTTGATGGTGGTCTTTGCATCCTTCATTTTCTCGAGCGCAATCCTCGAGTAGTTCCTGTGCCAAGGCGGCTCCTTCTCCTTGTCTGCCTCAGAGACACTGCTCTGACCCTTTATAAACAAGAGGCATGTGAACTGCATGGAAGCCCCGCCCCACACACCAGCGGTGGGCAACGTCTTCCCGCCCTTTCCCCCACTATGATGGACAGCTGACTTGAGGGACCCTGGGGCCGTCGGCGCCGTGGCAACGTTACAGACATACATGGTCACTGTAGACGACTCTTCTGGCCCTATACACAGCTTTAGTGTTGGAAAACAACTATACATTTACCCAACGAGGTAGCACTTACTGATTAGCCAGTAGAAAGTACTCCAGTTGAGTAGAGGTATTGCACAAAACGGTGGCATCTTCTTGGGTGAATATGCAGGGCAGGATTCATTCTGGCACGACGCTCCTGTCACAAAAATTAAACCTCAACAGGAAGCACTTACAGGTATAAATAAAGCAGGTGCCCGAGTGGAAGCTCAAATTCAGTAACGCATTATGAGCCAAAAAATTCGTGAGCGTGGTGGTGGCTTAGCAGATGCGCCTTCTCCTCATTTCCACCCTGAAATGTTAGCTGTAATACTTGATGGTGGTCTTTGCATCCTTCATTTTTTCGAGCGCAATCCTCGTCTAGAATTCGTGAGCGTGGTTAAGCAGATGTGCCTTCTCCCGATTTCCACCCTGAAATGATAGCTGCAATCCTTGATGGTGGTCTTTGCATCCTTCATTTTCTCGAGCGCAATCCTCGAGTAGTTCCTGTGCCAAGGCGGTTCCTTCTCCTTGTCTGCCTCAGAGACACTGCTCTGACCCTTTATAAACAAGAGGCATGTGAACTGCATGGAAGCCCCGCCCGTTTGGCCCCGCCCCACACACCAGCGGTGGGCAACGTCTTCCCGCCCTTTCCCCCACTATGATGGACAGCTGACTTGAGGGACCCTGGGGCCGTCGGCGCCGTGGCAACGTTACAGACATACATGGTCACTGTAGACGACTCTTCTGGCCCTATACACAGCTTTAGTGTTGGAAAACAACTATACATTTACCCAACGAGGTAGCACTTACTGATTAGCCAGTAGAAAGTACTCCAGTTGAGTAGAGGTATTGCACAAAACGGTGGCATCTTCTTGGGTGAATATGCAGGGCAGGATTCATTCTGCCACGACGCTCCTGTCACAAAAATTAAACCTCAACAGGAAGCACTTACAGGTATAAATAAAGCAGGTGCCCGAGTGGAAGCTCAAATTCAGTAACGCATTATGAGCCAAAAAATTCGTGAGCGTGGTGGTGGCTTAGCAGATGCGCCTTCTCCTCATTTCCACCCTGAAATGTTAGCTGTAATACTTGATGGTGGTCTTTGCATCCTTCATTTTTTCGAGCGCAATCCTCGTGTAGAATTCGTGAGCGTGGTTAAGCAGAGGGGCCTTCTCCCCATTTCCACCCTGAAACGTGAGCGTGGTTAAGCAGATGTGCCTTCTCCCGATTTCCACCCTGAAATGATAGCTGCAATCCTTGATGGTGGTCTTTGCATCCTTCATTTTCTCGAGCGCAATCCTCGAGTAGTTCCTGTGCCAAGGCGGTTCCTTCTCCTTGTCTGCCTCAGAGACACTGCTCTGACCCTTTATAAACAAGAGGCATGTGAACTGCATGGAAGCCCCGCCCGTTTGGCCCCGCCCCACACACCAGCGGTGGGCAACGTCTTCCCGCCCTTTCCCCCACTATGATGGACAGCTGACTCGAGGGACCCGGGGCCGTCGGCGCCGTGGCAACGTTACAGACATAGATGGTCACTGTAGATGACTCTTCTGGCCCTATACACAGCTTTAGTGTTGGAAAACAACTATACATTTACCCAACGAGGTAGCACTTACTGATTAGCCAGTAGAAAGTACTCCAGTTGAGAAGAGGTATTGCACAAAACGGTGGCATCTTCTTGGGTGAATATGCAGGGCAGGATTCATTCTGGCACGATGCTCCTGTCACAAAAATTAAACCTCAACAGGAAGCACTTACAGGTATAAATAAAGCAGGTGCCCGAGTGGAAGCTCAAATTCAGTAACGCATTATGAGCCAAAAAATTCGTGAGCCTGGTGGTAGCTTAGCAGATGTGCCTTCTCCTCATTTCCACCCTGAAATGTTAGCTGTAATACTTGATGGTGGTCTTTGCATCCTTCATTTTTTCGAGCGCAATCCTCGTCTAGAATTCGTGAGCGTGGTTAAGCAGAGGGGCCTTCTCCCCATTTCCACCCTGAAATGTTAGCTGTAATACTTGATGGTGGTCTTTGCATCCTTCATTTTTTCGAGCGCAATCCTCGTGTAGAATTCGTGAGCGTGGTTAAGCAGATGTGCCTTCTCCCGATTTCCACCCTGAAATGATAGCTGCAATCCTTGATGGTGGTCTTTGCATCCTTCATTTTCTCGAGCGCAATCCTCGAGTAGTTCCTGTGCCAAGGCGGCTCCTTCTCCTTGTCTGCCTCAGAGACACTGCTCTGACCCTTTATAAACAAGAGGCATGTGAACTGCATGGAAGCCCCGCCCCACACACCAGCGGTGGGCAACGTCTTCCCGCCCTTTCCCCCACTATGATGGACAGCTGACTTGAGGGACCCTGGGGCCGTCGGCGCCGTGGCAACGTTACAGACATACATGGTCACTGTAGACGACTCTTCTGGCCCTATACACAGCTTTAGTGTTGGAAAACAACTATACATTTACCCAACGAGGTAGCACTTACTGTTTAGCCAGTAGAAAGTACTCCAGTTGAGTAGAGGTATTGCACAAAACGGTGGCATCTTCTTGGGTGAATATGCAGGGCAGGATTCATTCTGGCACGACGCTCCTGTCACAAAAATTAAACCTCAACAGGAAGCACTTACAGGTATAAATAAAGCAGGTGCCCGAGTGGAAGCTCAAATTCAGTAACGCATTATGAGCCAAAAAATTCGTGAGCGTGGTGGTGGCTTAGCAGATGCGCCTTCTCCTCATTTCCACCCTGAAATGTTAGCTGTAATACTTGATGGTGGTCTTTGCATCCTTCATTTTTTCGAGCGCAATCCTCGTCTAGAATTCGTGAGCGTGGTTAAGCAGATGTGCCTTCTCCCGATTTCCACCCTGAAATGATAGCTGCAATCCTTGATGGTGGTCTTTGCATCCTTCATTTTCTCGAGCGCAATCCTCGAGTAGTTCCTGTGCCAAGGCGGTTCCTTCTCCTTGTCTGCCTCAGAGACACTGCTCTGACCCTTTATAAACAAGAGGCATGTGAACTGCATGGAAGCCCCGCCCGTTTGGCCCCGCCCCACACACCAGCGGTGGGCAACGTCTTCCCGCCCTTTCCCCCACTATGATGGACAGCTGACTTGAGGGACCCTGGGGCCGTCGGCGCCGTGGCAACGTTACAGACATACATGGTCACTGTAGACGACTCTTCTGGCCCTATACACAGCTTTAGTGTTGGAAAACAACTATACATTTACCCAACGAGGTAGCACTTACTGATTAGCCAGTAGAAAGTACTCCAGTTGAGTAGAGGTATTGCACAAAACGGTGGCATCTTCTTGGGTGAATATGCAGGGCAGGATTCATTCTGCCACGACGCTCCTGTCACAAAAATTAAACCTCAACAGGAAGCACTTACAGGTATAAATAAAGCAGGTGCCCGAGTGGAAGCTCAAATTCAGTAACGCATTATGAGCCAAAAAATTCGTGAGCGTGGTGGTGGCTTAGCAGATGCGCCTTCTCCTCATTTCCACCCTGAAATGTTAGCTGTAATACTTGATGGTGGTCTTTGCATCCTTCATTTTTTCGAGCGCAATCCTCGTGTAGAATTCGTGAGCGTGGTTAAGCAGAGGGGCCTTCTCCCCATTTCCACCCTGAAACGTGAGCGTGGTTAAGCAGATGTGCCTTCTCCCGATTTCCACCCTGAAATGATAGCTGCAATCCTTGATGGTGGTCTTTGCATCCTTCATTTTCTCGAGCGCAATCCTCGAGTAGTTCCTGTGCCAAGGCGGTTCCTTCTCCTTGTCTGCCTCAGAGACACTGCTGTGACCCTTTATAAACAAGAGGCATGTGAACTGCATGGAAGCCCCGCCCGTTTGGCCCCGCCCCACACACCAGCGGTGGGCAACGTCTTCCCGCCCTTTCCCCCACTATGATGGACAGCTGACTCGAGGGACCCGGGGCCGTCGGCGCCGTGGCAACGTTACAGACATAGATGGTCACTGTAGATGACTCTTCTGGCCCTATACACAGCTTTAGTGTTGGAAAACAACTATACATTTACCCAACGAGGTAGCACTTACTGATTAGCCAGTAGAAAGTACTCCAGTTGAGAAGAGGTATTGCACAAAACGGTGGCATCTTCTTGGGTGAATATGCAGGGCAGGATTCATTCTGGCACGATGCTCCTGTCACAAAAATTAAACCTCAACAGGAAGCACTTACAGGTATAAATAAAGCAGGTGCCCGAGTGGAAGCTCAAATTCAGTAACGCATTATGAGCCAAAAAATTCGTGAGCCTGGTGGTAGCTTAGCAGATGTGCCTTCTCCTCATTTCCACCCTGAAATGTTAGCTGTAATACTTGATGGTGGTCTTTGCATCCTTCATTTTTTCGAGCGCAATCCTCGTCTAGAATTCGTGAGCGTGGTTAAGCAGAGGGGCCTTCTCCCCATTTCCACCCTGAAATGTTAGCTGTAATACTTGATGGTGGTCTTTGCATCCTTCATTTTTTCTAGCGCAATCCTCGTGTAGAATTCGTGAGCGTGGTTAAGCAGATGTGCCTTCTCCCGATTTCCACCCTGAAATGATAGCTGCAATCCTTGATGGTGGTCTTTGCATCCTTCATTTTCTCGAGCGCAATCCTCGAGTAGTTCCTGTGCCAAGGCGGCTCCTTCTCCTTGTCTGCCTCAGAGACACTGCTCTGACCCTTTATAAACAAGAGGCATGTGAACTGCATGGAAGCCCCGCCCCACACACCAGCGGTGGGCAACGTCTTCCCGCCCTTTCCCCCACTATGATGGACAGCTGACTTGAGGGACCCTGGGGCCGTCGGCGCCGTGGCAACGTTACAGACATACATGGTCACTGTAGACGACTCTTCTGGCCCTATACACAGCTTTAGTGTTGGAAAACAACTATACATTTACCCAACGAGGTAGCACTTACTGATTAGCCAGTAGAAAGTACTCCAGTTGAGTAGAGGTATTGCACAAAACGGTGGCATCTTCTTGGGTGAATATGCAGGGCAGGATTCATTCTGGCACGACGCTCCTGTCACAAAAATTAAACCTCAACAGGAAGCACTTACAGGTATAAATAAAGCAGGTGCCCGAGTGGAAGCTCAAATTCAGTAACGCATTATGAGCCAAAAAATTCGTGAGCGTGGTGGTGGCTTAGCAGATGCGCCTTCTCCTCATTTCCACCCTGAAATGTTAGCTGTAATACTTGATGGTGGTCTTTGCATCCTTCATTTTTTCGAGCGCAATCCTCGTCTAGAATTCGTGAGCGTGGTTAAGCAGATGTGCCTTCTCCCGATTTCCACCCTGAAATGATAGCTGCAATCCTTGATGGTGGTCTTTGCATCCTTCATTTTCTCGAGCGCAATCCTCGAGTAGTTCCTGTGCCAAGGCGGTTCCTTCTCCTTGTCTGCCTCAGAGACACTGCTCTGACCCTTTATAAACAAGAGGCATGTGAACTGCATGGAAGCCCCGCCCGTTTGGCCCCGCCCCACACACCAGCGGTGGGCAACGTCTTCCCGCCCTTTCCCCCACTATGATGGACAGCTGACTTGAGGGACCCTGGGGCCGTCGGCGCCGTGGCAACGTTACAGACATACATGGTCACTGTAGACGACTCTTCTGGCCCTATACACAGCTTTAGTGTTGGAAAACAACTATACATTTACCCAACGAGGTAGCACTTACTGATTAGCCAGTAGAAAGTACTCCAGTTGAGTAGAGGTATTGCACAAAACGGTGGCATCTTCTTGGGTGAATATGCAGGGCAGGATTCATTCTGCCACGACGCTCCTGTCACAAAAATTAAACCTCAACAGGAAGCACTTACAGGTATAAATAAAGCAGGTGCCCGAGTGGAAGCTCAAATTCAGTAACGCATTATGAGCCAAAAAATTCGTGAGCGTGGTGGTGGCTTAGCAGATGCGCCTTCTCCTCATTTCCACCCTGAAATGTTAGCTGTAATACTTGATGGT
Source organism: Triturus cristatus (assembly GCF_964204655.1). Classification (NCBI taxonomy): domain Eukaryota; kingdom Metazoa; phylum Chordata; class Amphibia; order Caudata; family Salamandridae; genus Triturus; species Triturus cristatus. The sequence goes on along the minus strand of NC_140591.1, from coordinate 113,864,829 downwards.
GGTCTTTGCATCCTTCATTTTTTCGAGCGCAATCCTCGTGTAGAATTCGTGAGCGTGGTTAAGCAGAGGGGCCTTCTCCCCATTTCCACCCTGAAACGTGAGCGTGGTTAAGCAGATGTGCCTTCTCCCGATTTCCACCCTGAAATGATAGCTGCAATCCTTGATGGTGGTCTTTGCATCCTTCATTTTCTCGAGCGCAATCCTCGAGTAGTTCCTGTGCCAAGGCGGTTCCTTCTCCTTGTCTGCCTCAGAGACACTGCTCTGACCCTTTATAAACAAGAGGCATGTGAACTGCATGGAAGCCCCGCCCGTTTGGCCCCGCCCCACACACCAGCGGTGGGCAACGTCTTCCCGCCCTTTCCCCCACTATGATGGACAGCTGACTCGAGGGACCCGGGGCCGTCGGCGCCGTGGCAACGTTACAGACATAGATGGTCACTGTAGATGACTCTTCTGGCCCTATACACAGCTTTAGTGTTGGAAAACAACTATACATTTACCCAACGAGGTAGCACTTACTGATTAGCCAGTAGAAAGTACTCCAGTTGAGAAGAGGTATTGCACAAAACGGTGGCATCTTCTTGGGTGAATATGCAGGGCAGGATTCATTCTGGCACGATGCTCCTGTCACAAAAATTAAACCTCAACAGGAAGCACTTACAGGTATAAATAAAGCAGGTGCCCGAGTGGAAGCTCAAATTCAGTAACGCATTATGAGCCAAAAAATTCGTGAGCCTGGTGGTAGCTTAGCAGATGTGCCTTCTCCTCATTTCCACCCTGAAATGTTAGCTGTAATACTTGATGGTGGTCTTTGCATCCTTCATTTTTTCGAGCGCAATCCTCGTCTAGAATTCGTGAGCGTGGTTAAGCAGAGGGGCCTTCTCCCCATTTCCACCCTGAAATGTTAGCTGTAATACTTGATGGTGGTCTTTGCATCCTTCATTTTTTCGAGCGCAATCCTCGTGTAGAATTCGTGAGCGTGGTTAAGCAGATGTGCCTTCTCCCGATTTCCACCCTGAAATGATAGCTGCAATCCTTGATGGTGGTCTTTGCATCCTTCATTTTCTCGAGCGCAATCCTCGAGTAGTTCCTGTGCCAAGGCGGCTCCTTCTCCTTGTCTGCCTCAGAGACACTGCTCTGACCCTTTATAAACAAGAGGCATGTGAACTGCATGGAAGCCCCGCCCCACACACCAGCGGTGGGCAACGTCTTCCCGCCCTTTCCCCCACTATGATGGACAGCTGACTTGAGGGACCCTGGGGCCGTCGGCGCCGTGGCAACGTTACAGACATACATGGTCACTGTAGACGACTCTTCTGGCCCTATACACAGCTTTAGTGTTGGAAAACAACTATACATTTACCCAACGAGGTAGCACTTACTGATTAGCCAGTAGAAAGTACTCCAGTTGAGTAGAGGTATTGCACAAAACGGTGGCATCTTCTTGGGTGAATATGCAGGGCAGGATTCATTCTGGCACGACGCTCCTGTCACAAAAATTAAACCTCAACAGGAAGCACTTACAGGTATAAATAAAGCAGGTGCCCGAGTGGAAGCTCAAATTCAGTAACGCATTATGAGCCAAAAAATTCGTGAGCGTGGTGGTGGCTTAGCAGATGCGCCTTCTCCTCATTTCCACCCTGAAATGTTAGCTGTAATACTTGATGGTGGTCTTTGCATCCTTCATTTTTTCGAGCGCAATCCTCGTCTAGAATTCGTGAGCGTGGTTAAGCAGATGTGCCTTCTCCCGATTTCCACCCTGAAATGATAGCTGCAATCCTTGATGGTGGTCTTTGCATCCTTCATTTTCTCGAGCGCAATCCTCGAGTAGTTCCTGTGCCAAGGCGGTTCCTTCTCCTTGTCTGCCTCAGAGACACTGCTCTGACCCTTTATAAACAAGAGGCATGTGAACTGCATGGAAGCCCCGCCCGTTTGGCCCCGCCCCACACACCAGCGGTGGGCAACGTCTTCCCGCCCTTTCCCCCACTATGATGGACAGCTGACTTGAGGGACCCTGGGGCCGTCGGCGCCGTGGCAACGTTACAGACATACATGGTCACTGTAGACGACTCTTCTGGCCCTATACACAGCTTTAGTGTTGGAAAACAACTATACATTTACCCAACGAGGTAGCACTTACTGATTAGCCAGTAGAAAGTACTCCAGTTGAGTAGAGGTATTGCACAAAACGGTGGCATCTTCTTGGGTGAATATGCAGGGCAGGATTCATTCTGCCACGACGCTCCTGTCACAAAAATTAAACCTCAACAGGAAGCACTTACAGGTATAAATAAAGCAGGTGCCCGAGTGGAAGCTCAAATTCAGTAACGCATTATGAGCCAAAAAATTCGTGAGCGTGGTGGTGGCTTAGCAGATGCGCCTTCTCCTCATTTCCACCCTGAAATGTTAGCTGTAATACTTGATGGTGGTCTTTGCATCCTTCATTTTTTCGAGCGCAATCCTCGTGTAGAATTCGTGAGCGTGGTTAAGCAGAGGGGCCTTCTCCCCATTTCCACCCTGAAACGTGAGCGTGGTTAAGCAGATGTGCCTTCTCCCGATTTCCACCCTGAAATGATAGCTGCAATCCTTGATGGTGGTCTTTGCATCCTTCATTTTCTCGAGCGCAATCCTCGAGTAGTTCCTGTGCCAAGGCGGTTCCTTCTCCTTGTCTGCCTCAGAGACACTGCTCTGACCCTTTATAAACAAGAGGCATGTGAACTGCATGGAAGCCCCGCCCGTTTGGCCCCGCCCCACACACCAGCGGTGGGCAACGTCTTCCCGCCCTTTCCCCCACTATGATGGACAGCTGACTCGAGGGACCCGGGGCCGTCGGCGCCGTGGCAACGTTACAGACATAGATGGTCACTGTAGATGACTCTTCTGGCCCTATACACAGCTTTAGTGTTGGAAAACAACTATACATTTACCCAACGAGGTAGCACTTACTGATTAGCCAGTAGAAAGTACTCCAGTTGAGAAGAGGTATTGCACAAAACGGTGGCATCTTCTTGGGTGAATATGCAGGGCAGGATTCATTCTGGCACGATGCTCCTGTCACAAAAATTAAACCTCAACAGGAAGCACTTACAGGTATAAATAAAGCAGGTGCCCGAGTGGAAGCTCAAATTCAGTAACGCATTATGAGCCAAAAAATTCGTGAGCCTGGTGGTAGCTTAGCAGATGTGCCTTCTCCTCATTTCCACCCTGAAATGTTAGCTGTAATACTTGATGGTGGTCTTTGCATCCTTCATTTTTTCGAGCGCAATCCTCGTCTAGAATTCGTGAGCGTGGTTAAGCAGAGGGGCCTTCTCCCCATTTCCACCCTGAAATGTTAGCTGTAATACTTGATGGTGGTCTTTGCATCCTTCATTTTTTCGAGCGCAATCCTCGTGTAGAATTCGTGAGCGTGGTTAAGCAGATGTGCCTTCTCCCGATTTCCACCCTGAAATGATAGCTGCAATCCTTGATGGTAGTCTTTGCATCCTTCATTTTCTCGAGCGCAATCCTCGAGTAGTTCCTGTGCCAAGGCGGCTCCTTCTCCTTGTCTGCCTCAGAGACACTGCTCTGACCCTTTATAAACAAGAGGCATGTGAACTGCATGGAAGCCCCGCCCGTTTGGCCCCGCCCCACACACCAGCGGTGGGCAACGTCTTCCCGCCCTTTCCCCCACTGTGATGGACAGCTGACTTGAGGGACCCTGGGGCCGTCGGCGCCGTGGCAACGTTACAGACATACATGGTCACTGTAGACGACTCTTCTGGCCCTATACACAGCTTTAGTGTTGGAAAACAACTATACATTTACCCAACGAGGTAGCACTTACTGATTAGCCAGTAGAAAGTACCCCAGTTGAGTAGAGGTATTGCACAAAACGGTGGCATCTTCTTGGGTGAATATGCAGGGCAGGATTCATTCTGGCACGACGCTCCTGTCACAAAAATTAAACCTCAACAGGAAGCACTTACAGGTATAAATAAAGCAGGTGCCCGAGTGGAAGCTCAAATTCAGTAACGCATTATGAGCCAAAAAATTCGTGAGCGTGGTGGTGGCTTAGCAGATGCGCCTTCTCCTCATTTCCACCCTGAAATGTTAGCTGTAATACTTGATGGTGGTCTTTGCATCCTTCATTTTTTCGAGCGCAATCCTCGTCTAGAATTCGTGAGCGTGGTTAAGCAGAGGGGCCTTCTCCCCATTTCCACCCTGAAATGTTAGCTGTAATACTTGATGGTGGTCTTTGCATCCTTCATTTTTTCGAGCGCAATCCTCGTGTAGTTCCTGTGCCAAGGCGGTTCCTTCTCCTTGTCTGCCTCAGAGACACTGCTCTGACCCTTTATAAACAAGAGGCATGTGAACTGCATGGAAGCCCCGCCCGTTTGGCCCCGCCCCACACACCAGCGGTGGGCAACGTCTTCCCGCCCTTTCCCCCACTATGATGGACAGCTGACTCGAGGGACCCCGGGGCCGTCGGCGCCGTGGCAACGTTACAGACATAGATGGTCACTGTAGATGACTCTTCTGGCCCTATACACAGCTTTAGTGTTGGAAAACAACTATACATTTACCCAACGAGGTAGCACTTACTGATTAGCCAGTAGAAAGTACTCCAGTTGAGAAGAGGTATTGCACAAAACGGTGGCATCTTCTTGGGTGAATATGCAGGGCAGGATTCATTCTGGCACGATGCTCCTGTCACAAAAATTAAACCTCAACAGGAAGCACTTACAGGTATAAATAAAGCAGGTGCCCGAGTGGAAGCTCAAATTCAGTAACGCATTATGAGCCAAAAAATTCGTGAGCCTGGTGGTAGCTTAGCAGATGTGCCTTCTCCTCATTTCCACCCTGAAATGTTAGCTGTAATACTTGATGGTGGTCTTTGCATCCTTCATTTTTTCGAGCGCAATCCTCGTCTAGAATTCGTGAGCGTGGTTAAGCAGAGGGGCCTTCTCCCCATTTCCACCCTGAAATGTTAGCTGTAATACTTGATGGTGGTCTTTGCATCCTTCATTTTTTCGAGCGCAATCCTCGTGTAGAATTCGTGAGCGTGGTTAAGCAGATGTGCCTTCTCCCGATTTCCACCCTGAAATGATAGCTGCAATCCTTGATGGTGGTCTTTGCATCCTTCATTTTCTCGAGCGCAATCCTCGAGTAGTTCCTGTGCCAAGGCGGCTCCTTCTCCTTGTCTGCCTCAGAGACACTGCTCTGACCCTTTATAAACAAGAGGCATGTGAACTGCATGGAAGCCCCGCCCCACACACCAGCGGTGGGCAACGTCTTCCCGCCCTTTCCCCCACTATGATGGACAGCTGACTTGAGGGACCCTGGGGCCGTCGGCGCCGTGGCAACGTTACAGACATACATGGTCACTGTAGACGACTCTTCTGGCCCTATACACAGCTTTAGTGTTGGAAAACAACTATACATTTACCCAACGAGGTAGCACTTACTGATTAGCCAGTAGAAAGTACTCCAGTTGAGAAGAGGTATTGCACAAAACGGTGGCATCTTCTTGGGTGAATATGCAGGGCAGGATTCATTCTGGCACGATGCTCCTGTCACAAAAATTAAACCTCAACAGGAAGCACTTACAGGTATAAATAAAGCAGGTGCCCGAGTGGAAGCTCAAATTCAGTAACGCATTATGAGCCAAAAAATTCGTGAGCCTGGTGGTGGCTTAGCAGATGTGCCTTCTCCTCATTTCCACCCTGAAATGTTAGCTGTAATACTTGATGGTGGTCTTTGCATCCTTCATTTTTTCGAGCGCAATCCTCGTCTAGAATTCGTGAGCGTGGTTAAGCAGAGGGGCCTTCTCCCCATTTCCACCCTGAAATGTTAGCTGTAATACTTGATGGTGGTCTTTGCATCCTTCATTTTTTCGAGCGCAATCCTCGTGTAGAATTCGTGAGCGTGGTTAAGCAGATGTGCCTTCTCCCGATTTCCACCCTGAAATGATAGCTGCAATCCTTGATGGTGGTCTTTGCATCCTTCATTTTCTCGAGCGCAATCCTCGAGTAGTTCCTGTGCCAAGGCGGTTCCTTCTCCTTGTCTGCCTCAGAGACACTGCTCTGACCCTTTATAAACATGAGGCATGTGAACTGCATGGAAGCCCCGCCCGTTTGGCCCCGCCCCACACACCAGCGGTGGGCAACGTCTTCCCGCCCTTTCCCCCACTATGATGGACAGCTGACTCGAGGGACCCCGGGGCCGTCGGCGCCGTGGCAACGTTACAGACATAGATGGTCACTGTAGATGACTCTTCTGGCCCTATACACAGCTTTAGTGTTGGAAAACAACTATACATTTACCCAACGAGGTAGCACTTACTGATTAGCCAGTAGAAAGTACTCCAGTTGAGAAGAGGTATTGCACAAAACGGTGGCATCTTCTTGGGTGAATATGCAGGGCAGGATTCATTCTGGCACGATGCTCCTGTCACAAAAATTAAACCTCAACAGGAAGCACTTACAGGTATAAATAAAGCAGGTGCCCGAGTGGAAGCTCAAATTCAGTAACGCATTATGAGCCAAAAAATTCGTGAGCCTGGTGGTAGCTTAGCAGATGTGCCTTCTCCTCATTTCCACCCTGAAATGTTAGCTGTAATACTTGATGGTGGTCTTTGCATCCTTCATTTTTTCGAGCGCAATCCTCGTCTAGAATTCGTGAGCGTGGTTAAGCAGAGGGGCCTTCTCCCCATTTCCACCCTGAAATGTTAGCTGTAATACTTGATGGTGGTCTTTGCATCCTTCATTTTTTCGAGCGCAATCCTCGTGTAGAATTCGTGAGCGTGGTTAAGCAGATGTGCCTTCTCCCGATTTCCACCCTGAAATGATAGCTGCAATCCTTGATGGTGGTCTTTGCATCCTTCATTTTCTCGAGCGCAATCCTCGAGTAGTTCCTGTGCCAAGGCGGCTCCTTCTCCTTGTCTGCCTCAGAGACACTGCTCTGACCCTTTATAAACAAGAGGCATGTGAACTGCATGGAAGCCCCGCCCCACACACCAGCGGTGGGCAACGTCTTCCCGCCCTTTCCCCCACTATGATGGACAGCTGACTTGAGGGACCCTGGGGCCGTCGGCGCCGTGGCAACGTTACAGACATACATGGTCACTGTAGACGACTCTTCTGGCCCTATACACAGCTTTAGTGTTGGAAAACAACTATACATTTACCCAACGAGGTAGCACTTACTGATTAGCCAGTAGAAAGTACTCCAGTTGAGTAGAGGTATTGCACAAAACGGTGGCATCTTCTTGGGTGAATATGCAGGGCAGGATTCATTCTGGCACGACGCTCCTGTCACAAAAATTAAACCTCAACAGGAAGCACTTACAGGTATAAATAAAGCAGGTGCCCGAGTGGAAGCTCAAATTCAGTAACGCATTATGAGCCAAAAAATTCGTGAGCGTGGTGGTGGCTTAGCAGATGCGCCTTCTCCTCATTTCCACCCTGAAATGTTAGCTGTAATACTTGATGGTGGTCTTTGCATCCTTCATTTTTTCGAGCGCAATCCTCGTCTAGAATTCGTGAGCGTGGTTAAGCAGATGTGCCTTCTCCCGATTTCCACCCTGAAATGATAGCTGCAATCCTTGATGGTGGTCTTTGCATCCTTCATTTTCTCGAGCGCAATCCTCGAGTAGTTCCTGTGCCAAGGCGGTTCCTTCTCCTTGTCTGCCTCAGAGACACTGCTCTGACCCTTTATAAACAAGAGGCATGTGAACTGCATGGAAGCCCCGCCCGTTTGGCCCCGCCCCACACACCAGCGGTGGGCAACGTCTTCCCGCCCTTTCCCCCACTATGATGGACAGCTGACTTGAGGGACCCTGGGGCCGTCGGCGCCGTGGCAACGTTACAGACATACATGGTCACTGTAGACGACTCTTCTGGCCCTATACACAGCTTTAGTGTTGGAAAACAACTATACATTTACCCAACGAGGTAGCACTTACTGATTAGCCAGTAGAAAGTACTCCAGTTGAGTAGAGGTATTGCACAAAACGGTGGCATCTTCTTGGGTGAATATGCAGGGCAGGATTCATTCTGCCACGACGCTCCTGTCACAAAAATTAAACCTCAACAGGAAGCACTTACAGGTATAAATAAAGCAGGTGCCCGAGTGGAAGCTCAAATTCAGTAACGCATTATGAGCCAAAAAATTCGTGAGCGTGGTGGTGGCTTAGCAGATGCGCCTTCTCCTCATTTCCACCCTGAAATGTTAGCTGTAATACTTGATGGTGGTCTTTGCATCCTTCATTTTTTCGAGCGCAATCCTCGTGTAGAATTCGTGAGCGTGGTTAAGCAGAGGGGCCTTCTCCCCATTTCCACCCTGAAACGTGAGCGTGGTTAAGCAGATGTGCCTTCTCCCGATTTCCACCCTGAAATGATAGCTGCAATCCTTGATGGTGGTCTTTGCATCCTTCATTTTCTCGAGCGCAATCCTCGAGTAGTTCCTGTGCCAAGGCGGTTCCTTCTCCTTGTCTGCCTCAGAGACACTGCTCTGACCCTTTATAAACAAGAGGCATGTGAACTGCATGGAAGCCCCGCCCGTTTGGCCCCGCCCCACACACCAGCGGTGGGCAACGTCTTCCCGCCCTTTCCCCCACTATGATGGACAGCTGACTCGAGGGACCCGGGGCCGTCGGCGCCGTGGCAACGTTACAGACATAGATGGTCACTGTAGATGACTCTTCTGGCCCTATACACAGCTTTAGTGTTGGAAAACAACTATACATTTACCCAACGAGGTAGCACTTACTGATTAGCCAGTAGAAAGTACTCCAGTTGAGAAGAGGTATTGCACAAAACGGTGGCATCTTCTTGGGTGAATATGCAGGGCAGGATTCATTCTGGCACGATGCTCCTGTCACAAAAATTAAACCTCAACAGGAAGCACTTACAGGTATAAATAAAGCAGGTGCCCGAGTGGAAGCTCAAATTCAGTAACGCATTATGAGCCAAAAAATTCGTGAGCCTGGTGGTAGCTTAGCAGATGTGCCTTCTCCTCATTTCCACCCTGAAATGTTAGCTGTAATACTTGATGGTGGTCTTTGCATCCTTCATTTTTTCGAGCGCAATCCTCGTCTAGAATTCGTGAGCGTGGTTAAGCAGAGGGGCCTTCTCCCCATTTCCACCCTGAAATGTTAGCTGTAATACTTGATGGTGGTCTTTGCATCCTTCATTTTTTCGAGCGCAATCCTCGTGTAGAATTCGTGAGCGTGGTTAAGCAGATGTGCCTTCTCCCGATTTCCACCCTGAAATGATAGCTGCAATCCTTGATGGTGGTCTTTGCATCCTTCATTTTCTCGAGCGCAATCCTCGAGTAGTTCCTGTGCCAAGGCGGCTCCTTCTCCTTGTCTGCCTCAGAGACACTGCTCTGACCCTTTATAAACAAGAGGCATGTGAACTGCATGGAAGCCCCGCCCCACACACCAGCGGTGGGCAACGTCTTCCCGCCCTTTCCCCCACTATGATGGACAGCTGACTTGAGGGACCCTGGGGCCGTCGGCGCCGTGGCAACGTTACAGACATACATGGTCACTGTAGACGACTCTTCTGGCCCTATACACAGCTTTAGTGTTGGAAAACAACTATACATTTACCCAACGAGGTAGCACTTACTGTTTAGCCAGTAGAAAGTACTCCAGTTGAGTAGAGGTATTGCACAAAACGGTGGCATCTTCTTGGGTGAATATGCAGGGCAGGATTCATTCTGGCACGACGCTCCTGTCACAAAAATTAAACCTCAACAGGAAGCACTTACAGGTATAAATAAAGCAGGTGCCCGAGTGGAAGCTCAAATTCAGTAACGCATTATGAGCCAAAAAATTCGTGAGCGTGGTGGTGGCTTAGCAGATGCGCCTTCTCCTCATTTCCACCCTGAAATGTTAGCTGTAATACTTGATGGTGGTCTTTGCATCCTTCATTTTTTCGAGCGCAATCCTCGTCTAGAATTCGTGAGCGTGGTTAAGCAGATGTGCCTTCTCCCGATTTCCACCCTGAAATGATAGCTGCAATCCTTGATGGTGGTCTTTGCATCCTTCATTTTCTCGAGCGCAATCCTCGAGTAGTTCCTGTGCCAAGGCGGTTCCTTCTCCTTGTCTGCCTCAGAGACACTGCTCTGACCCTTTATAAACAAGAGGCATGTGAACTGCATGGAAGCCCCGCCCGTTTGGCCCCGCCCCACACACCAGCGGTGGGCAACGTCTTCCCGCCCTTTCCCCCACTATGATGGACAGCTGACTTGAGGGACCCTGGGGCCGTCGGCGCCGTGGCAACGTTACAGACATACATGGTCACTGTAGACGACTCTTCTGGCCCTATACACAGCTTTAGTGTTGGAAAACAACTATACATTTACCCAACGAGGTAGCACTTACTGATTAGCCAGTAGAAAGTACTCCAGTTGAGTAGAGGTATTGCACAAAACGGTGGCATCTTCTTGGGTGAATATGCAGGGCAGGATTCATTCTGCCACGACGCTCCTGTCACAAAAATTAAACCTCAACAGGAAGCACTTACAGGTATAAATAAAGCAGGTGCCCGAGTGGAAGCTCAAATTCAGTAACGCATTATGAGCCAAAAAATTCGTGAGCGTGGTGGTGGCTTAGCAGATGCGCCTTCTCCTCATTTCCACCCTGAAATGTTAGCTGTAATACTTGATGGTGGTCTTTGCATCCTTCATTTTTTCGAGCGCAATCCTCGTGTAGAATTCGTGAGCGTGGTTAAGCAGAGGGGCCTTCTCCCCATTTCCACCCTGAAACGTGAGCGTGGTTAAGCAGATGTGCCTTCTCCCGATTTCCACCCTGAAATGATAGCTGCAATCCTTGATGGTGGTCTTTGCATCCTTCATTTTCTCGAGCGCAATCCTCGAGTAGTTCCTGTGCCAAGGCGGTTCCTTCTCCTTGTCTGCCTCAGAGACACTGCTGTGACCCTTTATAAACAAGAGGCATGTGAACTGCATGGAAGCCCCGCCCGTTTGGCCCCGCCCCACACACCAGCGGTGGGCAACGTCTTCCCGCCCTTTCCCCCACTATGATGGACAGCTGACTCGAGGGACCCGGGGCCGTCGGCGCCGTGGCAACGTTACAGACATAGATGGTCACTGTAGATGACTCTTCTGGCCCTATACACAGCTTTAGTGTTGGAAAACAACTATACATTTACCCAACGAGGTAGCACTTACTGATTAGCCAGTAGAAAGTACTCCAGTTGAGAAGAGGTATTGCACAAAACGGTGGCATCTTCTTGGGTGAATATGCAGGGCAGGATTCATTCTGGCACGATGCTCCTGTCACAAAAATTAAACCTCAACAGGAAGCACTTACAGGTATAAATAAAGCAGGTGCCCGAGTGGAAGCTCAAATTCAGTAACGCATTATGAGCCAAAAAATTCGTGAGCCTGGTGGTAGCTTAGCAGATGTGCCTTCTCCTCATTTCCACCCTGAAATGTTAGCTGTAATACTTGATGGTGGTCTTTGCATCCTTCATTTTTTCGAGCGCAATCCTCGTCTAGAATTCGTGAGCGTGGTTAAGCAGAGGGGCCTTCTCCCCATTTCCACCCTGAAATGTTAGCTGTAATACTTGATGGTGGTCTTTGCATCCTTCATTTTTTCTAGCGCAATCCTCGTGTAGAATTCGTGAGCGTGGTTAAGCAGATGTGCCTTCTCCCGATTTCCACCCTGAAATGATAGCTGCAATCCTTGATGGTGGTCTTTGCATCCTTCATTTTCTCGAGCGCAATCCTCGAGTAGTTCCTGTGCCAAGGCGGCTCCTTCTCCTTGTCTGCCTCAGAGACACTGCTCTGACCCTTTATAAACAAGAGGCATGTGAACTGCATGGAAGCCCCGCCCCACACACCAGCGGTGGGCAACGTCTTCCCGCCCTTTCCCCCACTATGATGGACAGCTGACTTGAGGGACCCTGGGGCCGTCGGCGCCGTGGCAACGTTACAGACATACATGGTCACTGTAGACGACTCTTCTGGCCCTATACACAGCTTTAGTGTTGGAAAACAACTATACATTTACCCAACGAGGTAGCACTTACTGATTAGCCAGTAGAAAGTACTCCAGTTGAGTAGAGGTATTGCACAAAACGGTGGCATCTTCTTGGGTGAATATGCAGGGCAGGATTCATTCTGGCACGACGCTCCTGTCACAAAAATTAAACCTCAACAGGAAGCACTTACAGGTATAAATAAAGCAGGTGCCCGAGTGGAAGCTCAAATTCAGTAACGCATTATGAGCCAAAAAATTCGTGAGCGTGGTGGTGGCTTAGCAGATGCGCCTTCTCCTCATTTCCACCCTGAAATGTTAGCTGTAATACTTGATGGTGGTCTTTGCATCCTTCATTTTTTCGAGCGCAATCCTCGTCTAGAATTCGTGAGCGTGGTTAAGCAGATGTGCCTTCTCCCGATTTCCACCCTGAAATGATAGCTGCAATCCTTGATGGTGGTCTTTGCATCCTTCATTTTCTCGAGCGCAATCCTCGAGTAGTTCCTGTGCCAAGGCGGTTCCTTCTCCTTGTCTGCCTCAGAGACACTGCTCTGACCCTTTATAAACAAGAGGCATGTGAACTGCATGGAAGCCCCGCCCGTTTGGCCCCGCCCCACACACCAGCGGTGGGCAACGTCTTCCCGCCCTTTCCCCCACTATGATGGACAGCTGACTTGAGGGACCCTGGGGCCGTCGGCGCCGTGGCAACGTTACAGACATACATGGTCACTGTAGACGACTCTTCTGGCCCTATACACAGCTTTAGTGTTGGAAAACAACTATACATTTACCCAACGAGGTAGCACTTACTGATTAGCCAGTAGAAAGTACTCCAGTTGAGTAGAGGTATTGCACAAAACGGTGGCATCTTCTTGGGTGAATATGCAGGGCAGGATTCATTCTGCCACGACGCTCCTGTCACAAAAATTAAACCTCAACAGGAAGCACTTACAGGTATAAATAAAGCAGGTGCCCGAGTGGAAGCTCAAATTCAGTAACGCATTATGAGCCAAAAAATTCGTGAGCGTGGTGGTGGCTTAGCAGATGCGCCTTCTCCTCATTTCCACCCTGAAATGTTAGCTGTAATACTTGATGGTGGTCTTTGCATCCTTCATTTTTTCGAGCGCAATCCTCGTGTAGAATTCGTGAGCGTGGTTAAGCAGAGGGGCCTTCTCCCCATTTCCACCCTGAAACGTGAGCGTGGTTAAGCAGATGTGCCTTCTCCCGATTTCCACCCTGAAATGATAGCTGCAATCCTTGATGGTGGTCTTTGCATCCTTCATTTTCTCGAGCGCAATCCTCGAGTAGTTCCTGTGCCAAGGCGGTTCCTTCTCCTTGTCTGCCTCAGAGACACTGCTCTGACCCTTTATAAACAAGAGGCATGTGAACTGCATGGAAGCCCCGCCCGTTTGGCCCCGCCCCACACACCAGCGGTGGGCAACGTCTTCCCGCCCTTTCCCCCACTATGATGGACAGCTGACTCGAGGGACCCGGGGCCGTCGGCGCCGTGGCAACGTTACAGACATAGATGGTCACTGTAGATGACTCTTCTGGCCCTATACACAGCTTTAGTGTTGGAAAACAACTATACATTTACCCAACGAGGTAGCACTTACTGATTAGCCAGTAGAAAGTACTCCAGTTGAGAAGAGGTATTGCACAAAACGGTGGCATCTTCTTGGGTGAATATGCAGGGCAGGATTCATTCTGGCACGATGCTCCTGTCACAAAAATTAAACCTCAACAGGAAGCACTTACAGGTATAAATAAAGCAGGTGCCCGAGTGGAAGCTCAAATTCAGTAACGCATTATGAGCCAAAAAATTCGTGAGCCTGGTGGTAGCTTAGCAGATGTGCCTTCTCCTCATTTCCACCCTGAAATGTTAGCTGTAATACTTGATGGTGGTCTTTGCATCCTTCATTTTTTCGAGCGCAATCCTCGTCTAGAATTCGTGAGCGTGGTTAAGCAGAGGGGCCTTCTCCCCATTTCCACCCTGAAATGTTAGCTGTAATACTTGATGGTGGTCTTTGCATCCTTCATTTTTTCGAGCGCAATCCTCGTGTAGAATTCGTGAGCGTGGTTAAGCAGATGTGCCTTCTCCCGATTTCCACCCTGAAATGATAGCTGCAATCCTTGATGGTGGTCTTTGCATCCTTCATTTTCTCGAGCGCAATCCTCGAGTAGTTCCTGTGCCAAGGCGGCTCCTTCTCCTTGTCTGCCTCAGAGACACTGCTCTGACCCTTTATAAACAAGAGGCATGTGAACTGCATGGAAGCCCCGCCCGTTTGGCCCCGCCCCACACACCAGCGGTGGGCAACGTCTTCCCGCCCTTTCCCCCACTGTGATGGACAGCTGACTTGAGGGACCCTGGGGCCGTCGGCGCCGTGGCAACGTTACAGACATACATGGTCACTGTAGACGACTCTTCTGGCCCTATACACAGCTTTAGTGTTGGAAAACAACTATACATTTACCCAACGAGGTAGCACTTACTGATTAGCCAGTAGAAAGTACCCCAGTTGAGTAGAGGTATTGCACAAAACGGTGGCATCTTCTTGGGTGAATATGCAGGGCAGGATTCATTCTGGCACGACGCTCCTGTCACAAAAATTAAACCTCAACAGGAAGCACTTACAGGTATAAATAAAGCAGGTGCCCGAGTGGAAGCTCAAATTCAGTAACGCATTATGAGCCAAAAAATTCGTGAGCGTGGTGGTGGCTTAGCAGATGCGCCTTCTCCTCATTTCCACCCTGAAATGTTAGCTGTAATACTTGATGGTGGTCTTTGCATCCTTCATTTTTTCGAGCGCAATCCTCGTCTAGAATTCGTGAGCGTGGTTAAGCAGAGGGGCCTTCTCCCCATTTCCACCCTGAAATGTTAGCTGTAATACTTGATGGTGGTCTTTGCATCCTTCATTTTTTCGAGCGCAATCCTCGTGTAGTTCCTGTGCCAAGGCGGTTCCTTCTCCTTGTCTGCCTCAGAGACACTGCTCTGACCCTTTATAAACAAGAGGCATGTGAACTGCATGGAAGCCCCGCCCGTTTGGCCCCGCCCCACACACCAGCGGTGGGCAACGTCTTCCCGCCCTTTCCCCCACTATGATGGACAGCTGACTCGAGGGACCCCGGGGCCGTCGGCGCCGTGGCAACGTTACAGACATAGATGGTCACTGTAGATGACTCTTCTGGCCCTATACACAGCTTTAGTGTTGGAAAACAACTATACATTTACCCAACGAGGTAGCACTTACTGATTAGCCAGTAGAAAGTACTCCAGTTGAGAAGAGGTATTGCACAAAACGGTGGCATCTTCTTGGGTGAATATGCAGGGCAGGATTCATTCTGGCACGATGCTCCTGTCACAAAAATTAAACCTCAACAGGAAGCACTTACAGGTATAAATAAAGCAGGTGCCCGAGTGGAAGCTCAAATTCAGTAACGCATTATGAGCCAAAAAATTCGTGAGCCTGGTGGTAGCTTAGCAGATGTGCCTTCTCCTCATTTCCACCCTGAAATGTTAGCTGTAATACTTGATGGTGGTCTTTGCATCCTTCATTTTTTCGAGCGCAATCCTCGTCTAGAATTCGTGAGCGTGGTTAAGCAGAGGGGCCTTCTCCCCATTTCCACCCTGAAATGTTAGCTGTAATACTTGATGGTGGTCTTTGCATCCTTCATTTTTTCGAGCGCAATCCTCGTGTAGAATTCGTGAGCGTGGTTAAGCAGATGTGCCTTCTCCCGATTTCCACCCTGAAATGATAGCTGCAATCCTTGATGGTGGTCTTTGCATCCTTCATTTTCTCGAGCGCAATCCTCGAGTAGTTCCTGTGCCAAGGCGGCTCCTTCTCCTTGTCTGCCTCAGAGACACTGCTCTGACCCTTTATAAACAAGAGGCATGTGAACTGCATGGAAGCCCCGCCCCACACACCAGCGGTGGGCAACGTCTTCCCGCCCTTTCCCCCACTATGATGGACAGCTGACTTGAGGGACCCTGGGGCCGTCGGCGCCGTGGCAACGTTACAGACATACATGGTCACTGTAGACGACTCTTCTGGCCCTATACACAGCTTTAGTGTTGGAAAACAACTATACATTTACCCAACGAGGTAGCACTTACTGATTAGCCAGTAGAAAGTACTCCAGTTGAGAAGAGGTATTGCACAAAACGGTGGCATCTTCTTGGGTGAATATGCAGGGCAGGATTCATTCTGGCACGATGCTCCTGTCACAAAAATTAAACCTCAACAGGAAGCACTTACAGGTATAAATAAAGCAGGTGCCCGAGTGGAAGCTCAAATTCAGTAACGCATTATGAGCCAAAAAATTCGTGAGCCTGGTGGTGGCTTAGCAGATGTGCCTTCTCCTCATTTCCACCCTGAAATGTTAGCTGTAATACTTGATGGTGGTCTTTGCATCCTTCATTTTTTCGAGCGCAATCCTCGTCTAGAATTCGTGAGCGTGGTTAAGCAGAGGGGCCTTCTCCCCATTTCCACCCTGAAATGTTAGCTGTAATACTTGATGGTGGTCTTTGCATCCTTCATTTTTTCGAGCGCAATCCTCGTGTAGAATTCGTGAGCGTGGTTAAGCAGATGTGCCTTCTCCCGATTTCCACCCTGAAATGATAGCTGCAATCCTTGATGGTGGTCTTTGCATCCTTCATTTTCTCGAGCGCAATCCTCGAGTAGTTCCTGTGCCAAGGCGGTTCCTTCTCCTTGTCTGCCTCAGAGACACTGCTCTGACCCTTTATAAACATGAGGCATGTGAACTGCATGGAAGCCCCGCCCGTTTGGCCCCGCCCCACACACCAGCGGTGGGCAACGTCTTCCCGCCCTTTCCCCCACTATGATGGACAGCTGACTCGAGGGACCCCGGGGCCGTCGGCGCCGTGGCAACGTTACAGACATAGATGGTCACTGTAGATGACTCTTCTGGCCCTATACACAGCTTTAGTGTTGGAAAACAACTATACATTTACCCAACGAGGTAGCACTTACTGATTAGCCAGTAGAAAGTACTCCAGTTGAGAAGAGGTATTGCACAAAACGGTGGCATCTTCTTGGGTGAATATGCAGGGCAGGATTCATTCTGGCACGATGCTCCTGTCACAAAAATTAAACCTCAACAGGAAGCACTTACAGGTATAAATAAAGCAGGTGCCCGAGTGGAAGCTCAAATTCAGTAACGCATTATGAGCCAAAAAATTCGTGAGCCTGGTGGTAGCTTAGCAGATGTGCCTTCTCCTCATTTCCACCCTGAAATGTTAGCTGTAATACTTGATGGTGGTCTTTGCATCCTTCATTTTTTCGAGCGCAATCCTCGTCTAGAATTCGTGAGCGTGGTTAAGCAGAGGGGCCTTCTCCCCATTTCCACCCTGAAATGTTAGCTGTAATACTTGATGGTGGTCTTTGCATCCTTCATTTTTTCGAGCGCAATCCTCGTGTAGAATTCGTGAGCGTGGTTAAGCAGATGTGCCTTCTCCCGATTTCCACCCTGAAATGATAGCTGCAATCCTTGATGGTGGTCTTTGCATCCTTCATTTTCTCGAGCGCAATCCTCGAGTAGTTCCTGTGCCAAGGCGGCTCCTTCTCCTTGTCTGCCTCAGAGACACTGCTCTGACCCTTTATAAACAAGAGGCATGTGAACTGCATGGAAGCCCCGCCCCACACACCAGCGGTGGGCAACGTCTTCCCGCCCTTTCCCCCACTATGATGGACAGCTGACTTGAGGGACCCTGGGGCCGTCGGCGCCGTGGCAACGTTACAGACATACATGGTCACTGTAGACGACTCTTCTGGCCCTATACACAGCTTTAGTGTTGGAAAACAACTATACATTTACCCAACGAGGTAGCACTTACTGATTAGCCAGTAGAAAGTACTCCAGTTGAGTAGAGGTATTGCACAAAACGGTGGCATCTTCTTGGGTGAATATGCAGGGCAGGATTCATTCTGGCACGACGCTCCTGTCACAAAAATTAAACCTCAACAGGAAGCACTTACAGGTATAAATAAAGCAGGTGCCCGAGTGGAAGCTCAAATTCAGTAACGCATTATGAGCCAAAAAATTCGTGAGCGTGGTGGTGGCTTAGCAGATGCGCCTTCTCCTCATTTCCACCCTGAAATGTTAGCTGTAATACTTGATGGTGGTCTTTGCATCCTTCATTTTTTCGAGCGCAATCCTCGTCTAGAATTCGTGAGCGTGGTTAAGCAGATGTGCCTTCTCCCGATTTCCACCCTGAAATGATAGCTGCAATCCTTGATGGTGGTCTTTGCATCCTTCATTTTCTCGAGCGCAATCCTCGAGTAGTTCCTGTGCCAAGGCGGTTCCTTCTCCTTGTCTGCCTCAGAGACACTGCTCTGACCCTTTATAAACAAGAGGCATGTGAACTGCATGGAAGCCCCGCCCGTTTGGCCCCGCCCCACACACCAGCGGTGGGCAACGTCTTCCCGCCCTTTCCCCCACTATGATGGACAGCTGACTTGAGGGACCCTGGGGCCGTCGGCGCCGTGGCAACGTTACAGACATACATGGTCACTGTAGACGACTCTTCTGGCCCTATACACAGCTTTAGTGTTGGAAAACAACTATACATTTACCCAACGAGGTAGCACTTACTGATTAGCCAGTAGAAAGTACTCCAGTTGAGTAGAGGTATTGCACAAAACGGTGGCATCTTCTTGGGTGAATATGCAGGGCAGGATTCATTCTGCCACGACGCTCCTGTCACAAAAATTAAACCTCAACAGGAAGCACTTACAGGTATAAATAAAGCAGGTGCCCGAGTGGAAGCTCAAATTCAGTAACGCATTATGAGCCAAAAAATTCGTGAGCGTGGTGGTGGCTTAGCAGATGCGCCTTCTCCTCATTTCCACCCTGAAATGTTAGCTGTAATACTTGATGGTGGTCTTTGCATCCTTCATTTTTTCGAGCGCAATCCTCGTGTAGAATTCGTGAGCGTGGTTAAGCAGAGGGGCCTTCTCCCCATTTCCACCCTGAAACGTGAGCGTGGTTAAGCAGATGTGCCTTCTCCCGATTTCCACCCTGAAATGATAGCTGCAATCCTTGATGGTGGTCTTTGCATCCTTCATTTTCTCGAGCGCAATCCTCGAGTAGTTCCTGTGCCAAGGCGGTTCCTTCTCCTTGTCTGCCTCAGAGACACTGCTCTGACCCTTTATAAACAAGAGGCATGTGAACTGCATGGAAGCCCCGCCCGTTTGGCCCCGCCCCACACACCAGCGGTGGGCAACGTCTTCCCGCCCTTTCCCCCACTATGATGGACAGCTGACTCGAGGGACCCGGGGCCGTCGGCGCCGTGGCAACGTTACAGACATAGATGGTCACTGTAGATGACTCTTCTGGCCCTATACACAGCTTTAGTGTTGGAAAACAACTATACATTTACCCAACGAGGTAGCACTTACTGATTAGCCAGTAGAAAGTACTCCAGTTGAGAAGAGGTATTGCACAAAACGGTGGCATCTTCTTGGGTGAATATGCAGGGCAGGATTCATTCTGGCACGATGCTCCTGTCACAAAAATTAAACCTCAACAGGAAGCACTTACAGGTATAAATAAAGCAGGTGCCCGAGTGGAAGCTCAAATTCAGTAACGCATTATGAGCCAAAAAATTCGTGAGCCTGGTGGTAGCTTAGCAGATGTGCCTTCTCCTCATTTCCACCCTGAAATGTTAGCTGTAATACTTGATGGTGGTCTTTGCATCCTTCATTTTTTCGAGCGCAATCCTCGTCTAGAATTCGTGAGCGTGGTTAAGCAGAGGGGCCTTCTCCCCATTTCCACCCTGAAATGTTAGCTGTAATACTTGATGGTGGTCTTTGCATCCTTCATTTTTTCGAGCGCAATCCTCGTGTAGAATTCGTGAGCGTGGTTAAGCAGATGTGCCTTCTCCCGATTTCCACCCTGAAATGATAGCTGCAATCCTTGATGGTGGTCTTTGCATCCTTCATTTTCTCGAGCGCAATCCTCGAGTAGTTCCTGTGCCAAGGCGGCTCCTTCTCCTTGTCTGCCTCAGAGACACTGCTCTGACCCTTTATAAACAAGAGGCATGTGAACTGCATGGAAGCCCCGCCCCACACACCAGCGGTGGGCAACGTCTTCCCGCCCTTTCCCCCACTATGATGGACAGCTGACTTGAGGGACCCTGGGGCCGTCGGCGCCGTGGCAACGTTACAGACATACATGGTCACTGTAGACGACTCTTCTGGCCCTATACACAGCTTTAGTGTTGGAAAACAACTATACATTTACCCAACGAGGTAGCACTTACTGTTTAGCCAGTAGAAAGTACTCCAGTTGAGTAGAGGTATTGCACAAAACGGTGGCATCTTCTTGGGTGAATATGCAGGGCAGGATTCATTCTGGCACGACGCTCCTGTCACAAAAATTAAACCTCAACAGGAAGCACTTACAGGTATAAATAAAGCAGGTGCCCGAGTGGAAGCTCAAATTCAGTAACGCATTATGAGCCAAAAAATTCGTGAGCGTGGTGGTGGCTTAGCAGATGCGCCTTCTCCTCATTTCCACCCTGAAATGTTAGCTGTAATACTTGATGGTGGTCTTTGCATCCTTCATTTTTTCGAGCGCAATCCTCGTCTAGAATTCGTGAGCGTGGTTAAGCAGATGTGCCTTCTCCCGATTTCCACCCTGAAATGATAGCTGCAATCCTTGATGGTGGTCTTTGCATCCTTCATTTTCTCGAGCGCAATCCTCGAGTAGTTCCTGTGCCAAGGCGGTTCCTTCTCCTTGTCTGCCTCAGAGACACTGCTCTGACCCTTTATAAACAAGAGGCATGTGAACTGCATGGAAGCCCCGCCCGTTTGGCCCCGCCCCACACACCAGCGGTGGGCAACGTCTTCCCGCCCTTTCCCCCACTATGATGGACAGCTGACTTGAGGGACCCTGGGGCCGTCGGCGCCGTGGCAACGTTACAGACATACATGGTCACTGTAGACGACTCTTCTGGCCCTATACACAGCTTTAGTGTTGGAAAACAACTATACATTTACCCAACGAGGTAGCACTTACTGATTAGCCAGTAGAAAGTACTCCAGTTGAGTAGAGGTATTGCACAAAACGGTGGCATCTTCTTGGGTGAATATGCAGGGCAGGATTCATTCTGCCACGACGCTCCTGTCACAAAAATTAAACCTCAACAGGAAGCACTTACAGGTATAAATAAAGCAGGTGCCCGAGTGGAAGCTCAAATTCAGTAACGCATTATGAGCCAAAAAATTCGTGAGCGTGGTGGTGGCTTAGCAGATGCGCCTTCTCCTCATTTCCACCCTGAAATGTTAGCTGTAATACTTGATGGTGGTCTTTGCATCCTTCATTTTTTCGAGCGCAATCCTCGTGTAGAATTCGTGAGCGTGGTTAAGCAGAGGGGCCTTCTCCCCATTTCCACCCTGAAACGTGAGCGTGGTTAAGCAGATGTGCCTTCTCCCGATTTCCACCCTGAAATGATAGCTGCAATCCTTGATGGTGGTCTTTGCATCCTTCATTTTCTCGAGCGCAATCCTCGAGTAGTTCCTGTGCCAAGGCGGTTCCTTCTCCTTGTCTGCCTCAGAGACACTGCTCTGACCCTTTATAAACAAGAGGCATGTGAACTGCATGGAAGCCCCGCCCGTTTGGCCCCGCCCCACACACCAGCGGTGGGCAACGTCTTCCCGCCCTTTCCCCCACTATGATGGACAGCTGACTCGAGGGACCCGGGGCCGTCGGCGCCGTGGCAACGTTACAGACATAGATGGTCACTGTAGATGACTCTTCTGGCCCTATACACAGCTTTAGTGTTGGAAAACAACTATACATTTACCCAACGAGGTAGCACTTACTGATTAGCCAGTAGAAAGTACTCCAGTTGAGAAGAGGTATTGCATAAAACGGTGGCATCTTCTTGGGTGAATATGCAGGGCAGGATTCATTCTGGCACGATGCTCCTGTCACAAAAATTAAACCTCAACAGGAAGCACTTACAGGTATAAATAAAGCAGGTGCCCGAGTGGAAGCTCAAATTCAGTAACGCATTATGAGCCAAAAAATTCGTGAGCCTGGTGGTAGCTTAGCAGATGTGCCTTCTCCTCATTTCCACCCTGAAATGTTAGCTGTAATACTTGATGGTGGTCTTTGCATCCTTCATTTTTTCGAGCGCAATCCTCGTCTAGAATTCGTGAGCGTGGTTAAGCAGAGGGGCCTTCTCCCCATTTCCACCCTGAAATGTTAGCTGTAATACTTGATGGTGGTCTTTGCATCCTTCATTTTTTCGAGCGCAATCCTCGTGTAGAATTCGTGAGCGTGGTTAAGCAGATGTGCCTTCTCCCGATTTCCACCCTGAAATGATAGCTGCAATCCTTGATGGTGGTCTTTGCATCCTTCATTTTCTCGAGCGCAATCCTCGAGTAGTTCCTGTGCCAAGGCGGCTCCTTCTCCTTGTCTGCCTCAGAGACACTGCTCTGACCCTTTATAAACAAGAGGCATGTGAACTGCATGGAAGCCCCGCCCCACACACCAGCGGTGGGCAACGTCTTCCCGCCCTTTCCCCCACTATGATGGACAGCTGACTTGAGGGACCCTGGGGCCGTCGGCGCCGTGGCAACGTTACAGACATACATGGTCACTGTAGACGACTCTTCTGGCCCTATACACAGCTTTAGTGTTGGAAAACAACTATACATTTACCCAACGAGGTAGCACTTACTGATTAGCCAGTAGAAAGTACTCCAGTTGAGTAGAGGTATTGCACAAAACGGTGGCATCTTCTTGGGTGAATATGCAGGGCAGGATTCATTCTGGCACGACGCTCCTGTCACAAAAATTAAACCTCAACAGGAAGCACTTACAGGTATAAATAAAGCAGGTGCCCGAGTGGAAGCTCAAATTCAGTAACGCATTATGAGCCAAAAAATTCGTGAGCGTGGTGGTGGCTTAGCAGATGCGCCTTCTCCTCATTTCCACCCTGAAATGTTAGCTGTAATACTTGATGGTGGTCTTTGCATCCTTCATTTTTTCGAGCGCAATCCTCGTCTAGAATTCGTGAGCGTGGTTAAGCAGATGTGCCTTCTCCCGATTTCCACCCTGAAATGATAGCTGCAATCCTTGATGGTGGTCTTTGCATCCTTCATTTTCTCGAGCGCAATCCTCGAGTAGTTCCTGTGCCAAGGCGGTTCCTTCTCCTTGTCTGCCTCAGAGACACTGCTCTGACCCTTTATAAACAAGAGGCATGTGAACTGCATGGAAGCCCCGCCCGTTTGGCCCCGCCCCACACACCAGCGGTGGGCAACGTCTTCCCGCCCTTTCCCCCACTATGATGGACAGCTGACTTGAGGGACCCTGGGGCCGTCGGCGCCGTGGCAACGTTACAGACATACATGGTCACTGTAGACGACTCTTCTGGCCCTATACACAGCTTTAGTGTTGGAAAACAACTATACATTTACCCAACGAGGTAGCACTTACTGATTAGCCAGTAGAAAGTACTCCAGTTGAGTAGAGGTATTGCACAAAACGGTGGCATCTTCTTGGGTGAATATGCAGGGCAGGATTCATTCTGCCACGACGCTCCTGTCACAAAAATTAAACCTCAACAGGAAGCACTTACAGGTATAAATAAAGCAGGTGCCCGAGTGGAAGCTCAAATTCAGTAACGCATTATGAGCCAAAAAATTCGTGAGCGTGGTGGTGGCTTAGCAGATGCGCCTTCTCCTCATTTCCACCCTGAAATGTTAGCTGTAATACTTGATGGTGGTCTTTGCATCCTTCATTTTTTCGAGCGCAATCCTCGTGTAGAATTCGTGAGCGTGGTTAAGCAGAGGGGCCTTCTCCCCATTTCCACCCTGAAACGTGAGCGTGGTTAAGCAGATGTGCCTTCTCCCGATTTCCACCCTGAAATGATAGCTGCAATCCTTGATGGTGGTCTTTGCATCCTTCATTTTCTCGAGCGCAATCCTCGAGTAGTTCCTGTGCCAAGGCGGTTCCTTCTCCTTGTCTGCCTCAGAGACACTGCTCTGACCCTTTATAAACAAGAGGCATGTGAACTGCATGGAAGCCCCGCCCGTTTGGCCCCGCCCCACACACCAGCGGTGGGCAACGTCTTCCCGCCCTTTCCCCCACTATGATGGACAGCTGACTCGAGGGACCCGGGGCCGTCGGCGCCGTGGCAACGTTACAGACATAGATGGTCACTGTAGATGACTCTTCTGGCCCTATACACAGCTTTAGTGTTGGAAAACAACTATACATTTACCCAACGAGGTAGCACTTACTGATTAGCCAGTAGAAAGTACTCCAGTTGAGAAGAGGTATTGCACAAAACGGTGGCATCTTCTTGGGTGAATATGCAGGGCAGGATTCATTCTGGCACGATGCTCCTGTCACAAAAATTAAACCTCAACAGGAAGCACTTACAGGTATAAATAAAGCAGGTGCCCGAGTGGAAGCTCAAATTCAGTAACGCATTATGAGCCAAAAAATTCGTGAGCCTGGTGGTAGCTTAGCAGATGTGCCTTCTCCTCATTTCCACCCTGAAATGTTAGCTGTAATACTTGATGGTGGTCTTTGCATCCTTCATTTTTTCGAGCGCAATCCTCGTCTAGAATTCGTGAGCGTGGTTAAGCAGAGGGGCCTTCTCCCCATTTCCACCCTGAAATGTTAGCTGTAATACTTGATGGTGGTCTTTGCATCCTTCATTTTTTCGAGCGCAATCCTCGTGTAGAATTCGTGAGCGTGGTTAAGCAGATGTGCCTTCTCCCGATTTCCACCCTGAAATGATAGCTGCAATCCTTGATGGTGGTCTTTGCATCCTTCATTTTCTCGAGCGCAATCCTCGAGTAGTTCCTGTGCCAAGGCGGCTCCTTCTCCTTGTCTGCCTCAGAGACACTGCTCTGACCCTTTATAAACAAGAGGCATGTGAACTGCATGGAAGCCCCGCCCCACACACCAGCGGTGGGCAACGTCTTCCCGCCCTTTCCCCCACTATGATGGACAGCTGACTTGAGGGACCCTGGGGCCGTCGGCGCCGTGGCAACGTTACAGACATACATGGTCACTGTAGACGACTCTTCTGGCCCTATACACAGCTTTAGTGTTGGAAAACAACTATACATTTACCCAACGAGGTAGCACTTACTGTTTAGCCAGTAGAAAGTACTCCAGTTGAGTAGAGGTATTGCACAAAACGGTGGCATCTTCTTGGGTGAATATGCAGGGCAGGATTCATTCTGGCACGACGCTCCTGTCACAAAAATTAAACCTCAACAGGAAGCACTTACAGGTATAAATAAAGCAGGTGCCCGAGTGGAAGCTCAAATTCAGTAACGCATTATGAGCCAAAAAATTCGTGAGCGTGGTGGTGGCTTAGCAGATGCGCCTTCTCCTCATTTCCACCCTGAAATGTTAGCTGTAATACTTGATGGTGGTCTTTGCATCCTTCATTTTTTCGAGCGCAATCCTCGTCTAGAATTCGTGAGCGTGGTTAAGCAGATGTGCCTTCTCCCGATTTCCACCCTGAAATGATAGCTGCAATCCTTGATGGTGGTCTTTGCATCCTTCATTTTCTCGAGCGCAATCCTCGAGTAGTTCCTGTGCCAAGGCGGTTCCTTCTCCTTGTCTGCCTCAGAGACACTGCTCTGACCCTTTATAAACAAGAGGCATGTGAACTGCATGGAAGCCCCGCCCGTTTGGCCCCGCCCCACACACCAGCGGTGGGCAACGTCTTCCCGCCCTTTCCCCCACTATGATGGACAGCTGACTTGAGGGACCCTGGGGCCGTCGGCGCCGTGGCAACGTTACAGACATACATGGTCACTGTAGACGACTCTTCTGGCCCTATACACAGCTTTAGTGTTGGAAAACAACTATACATTTACCCAACGAGGTAGCACTTACTGATTAGCCAGTAGAAAGTACTCCAGTTGAGTAGAGGTATTGCACAAAACGGTGGCATCTTCTTGGGTGAATATGCAGGGCAGGATTCATTCTGCCACGACGCTCCTGTCACAAAAATTAAACCTCAACAGGAAGCACTTACAGGTATAAATAAAGCAGGTGCCCGAGTGGAAGCTCAAATTCAGTAACGCATTATGAGCCAAAAAATTCGTGAGCGTGGTGGTGGCTTAGCAGATGCGCCTTCTCCTCATTTCCACCCTGAAATGTTAGCTGTAATACTTGATGGTGGTCTTTGCATCCTTCATTTTTTCGAGCGCAATCCTCGTGTAGAATTCGTGAGCGTGGTTAAGCAGAGGGGCCTTCTCCCCATTTCCACCCTGAAACGTGAGCGTGGTTAAGCAGATGTGCCTTCTCCCGATTTCCACCCTGAAATGATAGCTGCAATCCTTGATGGTGGTCTTTGCATCCTTCATTTTCTCGAGCGCAATCCTCGAGTAGTTCCTGTGCCAAGGCGGTTCCTTCTCCTTGTCTGCCTCAGAGACACTGCTCTGACCCTTTATAAACAAGAGGCATGTGAACTGCATGGAAGCCCCGCCCGTTTGGCCCCGCCCCACACACCAGCGGTGGGCAACGTCTTCCCGCCCTTTCCCCCACTATGATGGACAGCTGACTCGAGGGACCCGGGGCCGTCGGCGCCGTGGCAACGTTACAGACATAGATGGTCACTGTAGATGACTCTTCTGGCCCTATACACAGCTTTAGTGTTGGAAAACAACTATACATTTACCCAACGAGGTAGCACTTACTGATTAGCCAGTAGAAAGTACTCCAGTTGAGAAGAGGTATTGCACAAAACGGTGGCATCTTCTTGGGTGAATATGCAGGGCAGGATTCATTCTGGCACGATGCTCCTGTCACAAAAATTAAACCTCAACAGGAAGCACTTACAGGTATAAATAAAGCAGGTGCCCGAGTGGAAGCTCAAATTCAGTAACGCATTATGAGCCAAAAAATTCGTGAGCCTGGTGGTAGCTTAGCAGATGTGCCTTCTCCTCATTTCCACCCTGAAATGTTAGCTGTAATACTTGATGGTGGTCTTTGCATCCTTCATTTTTTCGAGCGCAATCCTCGTCTAGAATTCGTGAGCGTGGTTAAGCAGAGGGGCCTTCTCCCCATTTCCACCCTGAAATGTTAGCTGTAATACTTGATGGTGGTCTTTGCATCCTTCATTTTTTCTAGCGCAATCCTCGTGTAGAATTCGTGAGCGTGGTTAAGCAGATGTGCCTTCTCCCGATTTCCACCCTGAAATGATAGCTGCAATCCTTGATGGTGGTCTTTGCATCCTTCATTTTCTCGAGCGCAATCCTCGAGTAGTTCCTGTGCCAAGGCGGCTCCTTCTCCTTGTCTGCCTCAGAGACACTGCTCTGACCCTTTATAAACAAGAGGCATGTGAACTGCATGGAAGCCCCGCCCCACACACCAGCGGTGGGCAACGTCTTCCCGCCCTTTCCCCCACTATGATGGACAGCTGACTTGAGGGACCCTGGGGCCGTCGGCGCCGTGGCAACGTTACAGACATACATGGTCACTGTAGACGACTCTTCTGGCCCTATACACAGCTTTAGTGTTGGAAAACAACTATACATTTACCCAACGAGGTAGCACTTACTGATTAGCCAGTAGAAAGTACTCCAGTTGAGTAGAGGTATTGCACAAAACGGTGGCATCTTCTTGGGTGAATATGCAGGGCAGGATTCATTCTGGCACGACGCTCCTGTCACAAAAATTAAACCTCAACAGGAAGCACTTACAGGTATAAATAAAGCAGGTGCCCGAGTGGAAGCTCAAATTCAGTAACGCATTATGAGCCAAAAAATTCGTGAGCGTGGTGGTGGCTTAGCAGATGCGCCTTCTCCTCATTTCCACCCTGAAATGTTAGCTGTAATACTTGATGGTGGTCTTTGCATCCTTCATTTTTTCGAGCGCAATCCTCGTCTAGAATTCGTGAGCGTGGTTAAGCAGATGTGCCTTCTCCCGATTTCCACCCTGAAATGATAGCTGCAATCCTTGATGGTGGTCTTTGCATCCTTCATTTTCTCGAGCGCAATCCTCGAGTAGTTCCTGTGCCAAGGCGGTTCCTTCTCCTTGTCTGCCTCAGAGACACTGCTCTGACCCTTTATAAACAAGAGGCATGTGAACTGCATGGAAGCCCCGCCCGTTTGGCCCCGCCCCACACACCAGCGGTGGGCAACGTCTTCCCGCCCTTTCCCCCACTATGATGGACAGCTGACTTGAGGGACCCTGGGGCCGTCGGCGCCGTGGCAACGTTACAGACATACATGGTCACTGTAGACGACTCTTCTGGCCCTATACACAGCTTTAGTGTTGGAAAACAACTATACATTTACCCAACGAGGTAGCACTTACTGATTAGCCAGTAGAAAGTACTCCAGTTGAGTAGAGGTATTGCACAAAACGGTGGCATCTTCTTGGGTGAATATGCAGGGCAGGATTCATTCTGCCACGACGCTCCTGTCACAAAAATTAAACCTCAACAGGAAGCACTTACAGGTATAAATAAAGCAGGTGCCCGAGTGGAAGCTCAAATTCAGTAACGCATTATGAGCCAAAAAATTCGTGAGCGTGGTGGTGGCTTAGCAGATGCGCCTTCTCCTCATTTCCACCCTGAAATGTTAGCTGTAATACTTGATGGTGGTCTTTGCATCCTTCATTTTTTCGAGCGCAATCCTCGTGTAGAATTCGTGAGCGTGGTTAAGCAGAGGGGCCTTCTCCCCATTTCCACCCTGAAACGTGAGCGTGGTTAAGCAGATGTGCCTTCTCCCGATTTCCACCCTGAAATGATAGCTGCAATCCTTGATGGTGGTCTTTGCATCCTTCATTTTCTCGAGCGCAATCCTCGAGTAGTTCCTGTGCCAAGGCGGTTCCTTCTCCTTGTCTGCCTCAGAGACACTGCTCTGACCCTTTATAAACAAGAGGCATGTGAACTGCATGGAAGCCCCGCCCGTTTGGCCCCGCCCCACACACCAGCGGTGGGCAACGTCTTCCCGCCCTTTCCCCCACTATGATGGACAGCTGACTCGAGGGACCCGGGGCCGTCGGCGCCGTGGCAACGTTACAGACATAGATGGTCACTGTAGATGACTCTTCTGGCCCTATACACAGCTTTAGTGTTGGAAAACAACTATACATTTACCCAACGAGGTAGCACTTACTGATTAGCCAGTAGAAAGTACTCCAGTTGAGAAGAGGTATTGCACAAAACGGTGGCATCTTCTTGGGTGAATATGCAGGGCAGGATTCATTCTGGCACGATGCTCCTGTCACAAAAATTAAACCTCAACAGGAAGCACTTACAGGTATAAATAAAGCAGGTGCCCGAGTGGAAGCTCAAATTCAGTAACGCATTATGAGCCAAAAAATTCGTGAGCCTGGTGGTAGCTTAGCAGATGTGCCTTCTCCTCATTTCCACCCTGAAATGTTAGCTGTAATACTTGATGGTGGTCTTTGCATCCTTCATTTTTTCGAGCGCAATCCTCGTCTAGAATTCGTGAGCGTGGTTAAGCAGAGGGGCCTTCTCCCCATTTCCACCCTGAAATGTTAGCTGTAATACTTGATGGTGGTCTTTGCATCCTTCATTTTTTCGAGCGCAATCCTCGTGTAGAATTCGTGAGCGTGGTTAAGCAGATGTGCCTTCTCCCGATTTCCACCCTGAAATGATAGCTGCAATCCTTGATGGTGGTCTTTGCATCCTTCATTTTCTCGAGCGCAATCCTCGAGTAGTTCCTGTGCCAAGGCGGCTCCTTCTCCTTGTCTGCCTCAGAGACACTGCTCTGACCCTTTATAAACAAGAGGCATGTGAACTGCATGGAAGCCCCGCCCGTTTGGCCCCGCCCCACACACCAGCGGTGGGCAACGTCTTCCCGCCCTTTCCCCCACTGTGATGGACAGCTGACTTGAGGGACCCTGGGGCCGTCGGCGCCGTGGCAACGTTACAGACATACATGGTCACTGTAGACGACTCTTCTGGCCCTATACACAGCTTTAGTGTTGGAAAACAACTATACATTTACCCAACGAGGTAGCACTTACTGATTAGCCAGTAGAAAGTACCCCAGTTGAGTAGAGGTATTGCACAAAACGGTGGCATCTTCTTGGGTGAATATGCAGGGCAGGATTCATTCTGGCACGACGCTCCTGTCACAAAAATTAAACCTCAACAGGAAGCACTTACAGGTATAAATAAAGCAGGTGCCCGAGTGGAAGCTCAAATTCAGTAACGCATTATGAGCCAAAAAATTCGTGAGCGTGGTGGTGGCTTAGCAGATGCGCCTTCTCCTCATTTCCACCCTGAAATGTTAGCTGTAATACTTGATGGTGGTCTTTGCATCCTTCATTTTTTCGAGCGCAATCCTCGTCTAGAATTCGTGAGCGTGGTTAAGCAGAGGGGCCTTCTCCCCATTTCCACCCTGAAATGTTAGCTGTAATACTTGATGGTGGTCTTTGCATCCTTCATTTTTTCGAGCGCAATCCTCGTGTAGTTCCTGTGCCAAGGCGGTTCCTTCTCCTTGTCTGCCTCAGAGACACTGCTCTGACCCTTTATAAACAAGAGGCATGTGAACTGCATGGAAGCCCCGCCCGTTTGGCCCCGCCCCACACACCAGCGGTGGGCAACGTCTTCCCGCCCTTTCCCCCACTATGATGGACAGCTGACTCGAGGGACCCCGGGGCCGTCGGCGCCGTGGCAACGTTACAGACATAGATGGTCACTGTAGATGACTCTTCTGGCCCTATACACAGCTTTAGTGTTGGAAAACAACTATACATTTACCCAACGAGGTAGCACTTACTGATTAGCCAGTAGAAAGTACTCCAGTTGAGAAGAGGTATTGCACAAAACGGTGGCATCTTCTTGGGTGAATATGCAGGGCAGGATTCATTCTGGCACGATGCTCCTGTCACAAAAATTAAACCTCAACAGGAAGCACTTACAGGTATAAATAAAGCAGGTGCCCGAGTGGAAGCTCAAATTCAGTAACGCATTATGAGCCAAAAAATTCGTGAGCCTGGTGGTAGCTTAGCAGATGTGCCTTCTCCTCATTTCCACCCTGAAATGTTAGCTGTAATACTTGATGGTGGTCTTTGCATCCTTCATTTTTTCGAGCGCAATCCTCGTCTAGAATTCGTGAGCGTGGTTAAGCAGAGGGGCCTTCTCCCCATTTCCACCCTGAAATGTTAGCTGTAATACTTGATGGTGGTCTTTGCATCCTTCATTTTTTCGAGCGCAATCCTCGTGTAGAATTCGTGAGCGTGGTTAAGCAGATGTGCCTTCTCCCGATTTCCACCCTGAAATGATAGCTGCAATCCTTGATGGTGGTCTTTGCATCCTTCATTTTCTCGAGCGCAATCCTCGAGTAGTTCCTGTGCCAAGGCGGCTCCTTCTCCTTGTCTGCCTCAGAGACACTGCTCTGACCCTTTATAAACAAGAGGCATGTGAACTGCATGGAAGCCCCGCCCCACACACCAGCGGTGGGCAACGTCTTCCCGCCCTTTCCCCCACTATGATGGACAGCTGACTTGAGGGACCCTGGGGCCGTCGGCGCCGTGGCAACGTTACAGACATACATGGTCACTGTAGACGACTCTTCTGGCCCTATACACAGCTTTAGTGTTGGAAAACAACTATACATTTACCCAACGAGGTAGCACTTACTGATTAGCCAGTAGAAAGTACTCCAGTTGAGAAGAGGTATTGCACAAAACGGTGGCATCTTCTTGGGTGAATATGCAGGGCAGGATTCATTCTGGCACGATGCTCCTGTCACAAAAATTAAACCTCAACAGGAAGCACTTACAGGTATAAATAAAGCAGGTGCCCGAGTGGAAGCTCAAATTCAGTAACGCATTATGAGCCAAAAAATTCGTGAGCCTGGTGGTGGCTTAGCAGATGTGCCTTCTCCTCATTTCCACCCTGAAATGTTAGCTGTAATACTTGATGGTGGTCTTTGCATCCTTCATTTTTTCGAGCGCAATCCTCGTCTAGAATTCGTGAGCGTGGTTAAGCAGAGGGGCCTTCTCCCCATTTCCACCCTGAAATGTTAGCTGTAATACTTGATGGTGGTCTTTGCATCCTTCATTTTTTCGAGCGCAATCCTCGTGTAGAATTCGTGAGCGTGGTTAAGCAGATGTGCCTTCTCCCGATTTCCACCCTGAAATGATAGCTGCAATCCTTGATGGTGGTCTTTGCATCCTTCATTTTCTCGAGCGCAATCCTCGAGTAGTTCCTGTGCCAAGGCGGTTCCTTCTCCTTGTCTGCCTCAGAGACACTGCTCTGACCCTTTATAAACATGAGGCATGTGAACTGCATGGAAGCCCCGCCCGTTTGGCCCCGCCCCACACACCAGCGGTGGGCAACGTCTTCCCGCCCTTTCCCCCACTATGATGGACAGCTGACTCGAGGGACCCCGGGGCCGTCGGCGCCGTGGCAACGTTACAGACATAGATGGTCACTGTAGATGACTCTTCTGGCCCTATACACAGCTTTAGTGTTGGAAAACAACTATACATTTACCCAACGAGGTAGCACTTACTGATTAGCCAGTAGAAAGTACTCCAGTTGAGAAGAGGTATTGCACAAAACGGTGGCATCTTCTTGGGTGAATATGCAGGGCAGGATTCATTCTGGCACGATGCTCCTGTCACAAAAATTAAACCTCAACAGGAAGCACTTACAGGTATAAATAAAGCAGGTGCCCGAGTGGAAGCTCAAATTCAGTAACGCATTATGAGCCAAAAAATTCGTGAGCCTGGTGGTAGCTTAGCAGATGTGCCTTCTCCTCATTTCCACCCTGAAATGTTAGCTGTAATACTTGATGGTGGTCTTTGCATCCTTCATTTTTTCGAGCGCAATCCTCGTCTAGAATTCGTGAGCGTGGTTAAGCAGAGGGGCCTTCTCCCCATTTCCACCCTGAAATGTTAGCTGTAATACTTGATGGTGGTCTTTGCATCCTTCATTTTTTCGAGCGCAATCCTCGTGTAGAATTCGTGAGCGTGGTTAAGCAGATGTGCCTTCTCCCGATTTCCACCCTGAAATGATAGCTGCAATCCTTGATGGTGGTCTTTGCATCCTTCATTTTCTCGAGCGCAATCCTCGAGTAGTTCCTGTGCCAAGGCGGCTCCTTCTCCTTGTCTGCCTCAGAGACACTGCTCTGACCCTTTATAAACAAGAGGCATGTGAACTGCATGGAAGCCCCGCCCCACACACCAGCGGTGGGCAACGTCTTCCCGCCCTTTCCCCCACTATGATGGACAGCTGACTTGAGGGACCCTGGGGCCGTCGGCGCCGTGGCAACGTTACAGACATACATGGTCACTGTAGACGACTCTTCTGGCCCTATACACAGCTTTAGTGTTGGAAAACAACTATACATTTACCCAACGAGGTAGCACTTACTGATTAGCCAGTAGAAAGTACTCCAGTTGAGTAGAGGTATTGCACAAAACGGTGGCATCTTCTTGGGTGAATATGCAGGGCAGGATTCATTCTGGCACGACGCTCCTGTCACAAAAATTAAACCTCAACAGGAAGCACTTACAGGTATAAATAAAGCAGGTGCCCGAGTGGAAGCTCAAATTCAGTAACGCATTATGAGCCAAAAAATTCGTGAGCGTGGTGGTGGCTTAGCAGATGCGCCTTCTCCTCATTTCCACCCTGAAATGTTAGCTGTAATACTTGATGGTGGTCTTTGCATCCTTCATTTTTTCGAGCGCAATCCTCGTCTAGAATTCGTGAGCGTGGTTAAGCAGATGTGCCTTCTCCCGATTTCCACCCTGAAATGATAGCTGCAATCCTTGATGGTGGTCTTTGCATCCTTCATTTTCTCGAGCGCAATCCTCGAGTAGTTCCTGTGCCAAGGCGGTTCCTTCTCCTTGTCTGCCTCAGAGACACTGCTCTGACCCTTTATAAACAAGAGGCATGTGAACTGCATGGAAGCCCCGCCCGTTTGGCCCCGCCCCACACACCAGCGGTGGGCAACGTCTTCCCGCCCTTTCCCCCACTATGATGGACAGCTGACTTGAGGGACCCTGGGGCCGTCGGCGCCGTGGCAACGTTACAGACATACATGGTCACTGTAGACGACTCTTCTGGCCCTATACACAGCTTTAGTGTTGGAAAACAACTATACATTTACCCAACGAGGTAGCACTTACTGATTAGCCAGTAGAAAGTACTCCAGTTGAGTAGAGGTATTGCACAAAACGGTGGCATCTTCTTGGGTGAATATGCAGGGCAGGATTCATTCTGCCACGACGCTCCTGTCACAAAAATTAAACCTCAACAGGAAGCACTTACAGGTATAAATAAAGCAGGTGCCCGAGTGGAAGCTCAAATTCAGTAACGCATTATGAGCCAAAAAATTCGTGAGCGTGGTGGTGGCTTAGCAGATGCGCCTTCTCCTCATTTCCACCCTGAAATGTTAGCTGTAATACTTGATGGTGGTCTTTGCATCCTTCATTTTTTCGAGCGCAATCCTCGTGTAGAATTCGTGAGCGTGGTTAAGCAGAGGGGCCTTCTCCCCATTTCCACCCTGAAACGTGAGCGTGGTTAAGCAGATGTGCCTTCTCCCGATTTCCACCCTGAAATGATAGCTGCAATCCTTGATGGTGGTCTTTGCATCCTTCATTTTCTCGAGCGCAATCCTCGAGTAGTTCCTGTGCCAAGGCGGTTCCTTCTCCTTGTCTGCCTCAGAGACACTGCTCTGACCCTTTATAAACAAGAGGCATGTGAACTGCATGGAAGCCCCGCCCGTTTGGCCCCGCCCCACACACCAGCGGTGGGCAACGTCTTCCCGCCCTTTCCCCCACTATGATGGACAGCTGACTCGAGGGACCCGGGGCCGTCGGCGCCGTGGCAACGTTACAGACATAGATGGTCACTGTAGATGACTCTTCTGGCCCTATACACAGCTTTAGTGTTGGAAAACAACTATACATTTACCCAACGAGGTAGCACTTACTGATTAGCCAGTAGAAAGTACTCCAGTTGAGAAGAGGTATTGCACAAAACGGTGGCATCTTCTTGGGTGAATATGCAGGGCAGGATTCATTCTGGCACGATGCTCCTGTCACAAAAATTAAACCTCAACAGGAAGCACTTACAGGTATAAATAAAGCAGGTGCCCGAGTGGAAGCTCAAATTCAGTAACGCATTATGAGCCAAAAAATTCGTGAGCCTGGTGGTAGCTTAGCAGATGTGCCTTCTCCTCATTTCCACCCTGAAATGTTAGCTGTAATACTTGATGGTGGTCTTTGCATCCTTCATTTTTTCGAGCGCAATCCTCGTCTAGAATTCGTGAGCGTGGTTAAGCAGAGGGGCCTTCTCCCCATTTCCACCCTGAAATGTTAGCTGTAATACTTGATGGTGGTCTTTGCATCCTTCATTTTTTCGAGCGCAATCCTCGTGTAGAATTCGTGAGCGTGGTTAAGCAGATGTGCCTTCTCCCGATTTCCACCCTGAAATGATAGCTGCAATCCTTGATGGTGGTCTTTGCATCCTTCATTTTCTCGAGCGCAATCCTCGAGTAGTTCCTGTGCCAAGGCGGCTCCTTCTCCTTGTCTGCCTCAGAGACACTGCTCTGACCCTTTATAAACAAGAGGCATGTGAACTGCATGGAAGCCCCGCCCCACACACCAGCGGTGGGCAACGTCTTCCCGCCCTTTCCCCCACTATGATGGACAGCTGACTTGAGGGACCCTGGGGCCGTCGGCGCCGTGGCAACGTTACAGACATACATGGTCACTGTAGACGACTCTTCTGGCCCTATACACAGCTTTAGTGTTGGAAAACAACTATACATTTACCCAACGAGGTAGCACTTACTGTTTAGCCAGTAGAAAGTACTCCAGTTGAGTAGAGGTATTGCACAAAACGGTGGCATCTTCTTGGGTGAATATGCAGGGCAGGATTCATTCTGGCACGACGCTCCTGTCACAAAAATTAAACCTCAACAGGAAGCACTTACAGGTATAAATAAAGCAGGTGCCCGAGTGGAAGCTCAAATTCAGTAACGCATTATGAGCCAAAAAATTCGTGAGCGTGGTGGTGGCTTAGCAGATGCGCCTTCTCCTCATTTCCACCCTGAAATGTTAGCTGTAATACTTGATGGTGGTCTTTGCATCCTTCATTTTTTCGAGCGCAATCCTCGTCTAGAATTCGTGAGCGTGGTTAAGCAGATGTGCCTTCTCCCGATTTCCACCCTGAAATGATAGCTGCAATCCTTGATGGTGGTCTTTGCATCCTTCATTTTCTCGAGCGCAATCCTCGAGTAGTTCCTGTGCCAAGGCGGTTCCTTCTCCTTGTCTGCCTCAGAGACACTGCTCTGACCCTTTATAAACAAGAGGCATGTGAACTGCATGGAAGCCCCGCCCGTTTGGCCCCGCCCCACACACCAGCGGTGGGCAACGTCTTCCCGCCCTTTCCCCCACTATGATGGACAGCTGACTTGAGGGACCCTGGGGCCGTCGGCGCCGTGGCAACGTTACAGACATACATGGTCACTGTAGACGACTCTTCTGGCCCTATACACAGCTTTAGTGTTGGAAAACAACTATACATTTACCCAACGAGGTAGCACTTACTGATTAGCCAGTAGAAAGTACTCCAGTTGAGTAGAGGTATTGCACAAAACGGTGGCATCTTCTTGGGTGAATATGCAGGGCAGGATTCATTCTGCCACGACGCTCCTGTCACAAAAATTAAACCTCAACAGGAAGCACTTACAGGTATAAATAAAGCAGGTGCCCGAGTGGAAGCTCAAATTCAGTAACGCATTATGAGCCAAAAAATTCGTGAGCGTGGTGGTGGCTTAGCAGATGCGCCTTCTCCTCATTTCCACCCTGAAATGTTAGCTGTAATACTTGATGGTGGTCTTTGCATCCTTCATTTTTTCGAGCGCAATCCTCGTGTAGAATTCGTGAGCGTGGTTAAGCAGAGGGGCCTTCTCCCCATTTCCACCCTGAAACGTGAGCGTGGTTAAGCAGATGTGCCTTCTCCCGATTTCCACCCTGAAATGATAGCTGCAATCCTTGATGGTGGTCTTTGCATCCTTCATTTTCTCGAGCGCAATCCTCGAGTAGTTCCTGTGCCAAGGCGGTTCCTTCTCCTTGTCTGCCTCAGAGACACTGCTCTGACCCTTTATAAACAAGAGGCATGTGAACTGCATGGAAGCCCCGCCCGTTTGGCCCCGCCCCACACACCAGCGGTGGGCAACGTCTTCCCGCCCTTTCCCCCACTATGATGGACAGCTGACTCGAGGGACCCGGGGCCGTCGGCGCCGTGGCAACGTTACAGACATAGATGGTCACTGTAGATGACTCTTCTGGCCCTATACACAGCTTTAGTGTTGGAAAACAACTATACATTTACCCAACGAGGTAGCACTTACTGATTAGCCAGTAGAAAGTACTCCAGTTGAGAAGAGGTATTGCATAAAACGGTGGCATCTTCTTGGGTGAATATGCAGGGCAGGATTCATTCTGGCACGATGCTCCTGTCACAAAAATTAAACCTCAACAGGAAGCACTTACAGGTATAAATAAAGCAGGTGCCCGAGTGGAAGCTCAAATTCAGTAACGCATTATGAGCCAAAAAATTCGTGAGCCTGGTGGTAGCTTAGCAGATGTGCCTTCTCCTCATTTCCACCCTGAAATGTTAGCTGTAATACTTGATGGTGGTCTTTGCATCCTTCATTTTTTCGAGCGCAATCCTCGTCTAGAATTCGTGAGCGTGGTTAAGCAGAGGGGCCTTCTCCCCATTTCCACCCTGAAATGTTAGCTGTAATACTTGATGGTGGTCTTTGCATCCTTCATTTTTTCGAGCGCAATCCTCGTGTAGAATTCGTGAGCGTGGTTAAGCAGATGTGCCTTCTCCCGATTTCCACCCTGAAATGATAGCTGCAATCCTTGATGGTGGTCTTTGCATCCTTCATTTTCTCGAGCGCAATCCTCGAGTAGTTCCTGTGCCAAGGCGGCTCCTTCTCCTTGTCTGCCTCAGAGACACTGCTCTGACCCTTTATAAACAAGAGGCATGTGAACTGCATGGAAGCCCCGCCCGTTTGGCCCCGCCCCACACACCAGCGGTGGGCAACGTCTTCCCGCCCTTTCCCCCACTGTGATGGACAGCTGACTTGAGGGACCCTGGGGCCGTCGGCGCCGTGGCAACGTTACAGACATACATGGTCACTGTAGACGACTCTTCTGGCCCTATACACAGCTTTAGTGTTGGAAAACAACTATACATTTACCCAACGAGGTAGCACTTACTGATTAGCCAGTAGAAAGTACCCCAGTTGAGTAGAGGTATTGCACAAAACGGTGGCATCTTCTTGGGTGAATATGCAGGGCAGGATTCATTCTGGCACGACGCTCCTGTCACAAAAATTAAACCTCAACAGGAAGCACTTACAGGTATAAATAAAGCAGGTGCCCGAGTGGAAGCTCAAATTCAGTAACGCATTATGAGCCAAAAAATTCGTGAGCGTGGTGGTGGCTTAGCAGATGCGCCTTCTCCTCATTTCCACCCTGAAATGTTAGCTGTAATACTTGATGGTGGTCTTTGCATCCTTCATTTTTTCGAGCGCAATCCTCGTCTAGAATTCGTGAGCGTGGTTAAGCAGAGGGGCCTTCTCCCCATTTCCACCCTGAAATGTTAGCTGTAATACTTGATGGTGGTCTTTGCATCCTTCATTTTTTCGAGCGCAATCCTCGTGTAGTTCCTGTGCCAAGGCGGTTCCTTCTCCTTGTCTGCCTCAGAGACACTGCTCTGACCCTTTATAAACAAGAGGCATGTGAACTGCATGGAAGCCCCGCCCGTTTGGCCCCGCCCCACACACCAGCGGTGGGCAACGTCTTCCCGCCCTTTCCCCCACTATGATGGACAGCTGACTCGAGGGACCCCGGGGCCGTCGGCGCCGTGGCAACGTTACAGACATAGATGGTCACTGTAGATGACTCTTCTGGCCCTATACACAGCTTTAGTGTTGGAAAACAACTATACATTTACCCAACGAGGTAGCACTTACTGATTAGCCAGTAGAAAGTACTCCAGTTGAGAAGAGGTATTGCACAAAACGGTGGCATCTTCTTGGGTGAATATGCAGGGCAGGATTCATTCTGGCACGATGCTCCTGTCACAAAAATTAAACCTCAACAGGAAGCACTTACAGGTATAAATAAAGCAGGTGCCCGAGTGGAAGCTCAAATTCAGTAACGCATTATGAGCCAAAAAATTCGTGAGCCTGGTGGTAGCTTAGCAGATGTGCCTTCTCCTCATTTCCACCCTGAAATGTTAGCTGTAATACTTGATGGTGGTCTTTGCATCCTTCATTTTTTCGAGCGCAATCCTCGTCTAGAATTCGTGAGCGTGGTTAAGCAGAGGGGCCTTCTCCCCATTTCCACCCTGAAATGTTAGCTGTAATACTTGATGGTGGTCTTTGCATCCTTCATTTTTTCGAGCGCAATCCTCGTGTAGAATTCGTGAGCGTGGTTAAGCAGATGTGCCTTCTCCCGATTTCCACCCTGAAATGATAGCTGCAATCCTTGATGGTGGTCTTTGCATCCTTCATTTTCTCGAGCGCAATCCTCGAGTAGTTCCTGTGCCAAGGCGGCTCCTTCTCCTTGTCTGCCTCAGAGACACTGCTCTGACCCTTTATAAACAAGAGGCATGTGAACTGCATGGAAGCCCCGCCCCACACACCAGCGGTGGGCAACGTCTTCCCGCCCTTTCCCCCACTATGATGGACAGCTGACTTGAGGGACCCTGGGGCCGTCGGCGCCGTGGCAACGTTACAGACATACATGGTCACTGTAGACGACTCTTCTGGCCCTATACACAGCTTTAGTGTTGGAAAACAACTATACATTTACCCAACGAGGTAGCACTTACTGATTAGCCAGTAGAAAGTACTCCAGTTGAGAAGAGGTATTGCACAAAACGGTGGCATCTTCTTGGGTGAATATGCAGGGCAGGATTCATTCTGGCACGATGCTCCTGTCACAAAAATTAAACCTCAACAGGAAGCACTTACAGGTATAAATAAAGCAGGTGCCCGAGTGGAAGCTCAAATTCAGTAACGCATTATGAGCCAAAAAATTCGTGAGCCTGGTGGTAGCTTAGCAGATGTGCCTTCTCCTCATTTCCACCCTGAAATGTTAGCTGTAATACTTGATGGTGGTCTTTGCATCCTTCATTTTTTCGAGCGCAATCCTCGTCTAGAATTCGTGAGCGTGGTTAAGCAGAGGGGCCTTCTCCCCATTTCCACCCTGAAATGTTAGCTGTAATACTTGATGGTGGTCTTTGCATCCTTCATTTTTTCGAGCGCAATCCTCGTGTAGAATTCGTGAGCGTGGTTAAGCAGATGTGCCTTCTCCCGATTTCCACCCTGAAATGATAGCTGCAATCCTTGATGGTGGTCTTTGCATCCTTCATTTTCTCGAGCGCAATCCTCGAGTAGTTCCTGTGCCAAGGCGGTTCCTTCTCCTTGTCTGCCTCAGAGACACTGCTCTGACCCTTTATAAACATGAGGCATGTGAACTGCATGGAAGCCCCGCCCGTTTGGCCCCGCCCCACACACCAGCGGTGGGCAACGTCTTCCCGCCCTTTCCCCCACTATGATGGACAGCTGACTTGAGGGACCCTGGGGCCGTCGGCGCCGTGGCAACGTTACAGACATACATGGTCACTGTAGACGACTCTTCTGGCCCTATACACAGCTTTAGTGTTGGAAAACAACTATACATTTACCCAACGAGGTAGCACTTACTGATTAGCCAGTAGAAAGTACTCCAGTTGAGTAGAGGTATTGCACAAAACGGTGGCATCTTCTTGGGTGAATATGCAGGGCAGGATTCATTCTGCCACGACGCTCCTGTCACAAAAATTAAACCTCAACAGGAAGCACTTACAGGTATAAATAAAGCAGGTGCCCGAGTGGAAGCTCAAATTCAGTAACGCATTATGAGCCAAAAAATTCGTGAGCGTGGTGGTGGCTTAGCAGATGCGCCTTCTCCTCATTTCCACCCTGAAATGTTAGCTGTAATACTTGATGGTGGTCTTTGCATCCTTCATTTTTTCGAGCGCAATCCTCGTGTAGAATTCGTGAGCGTGGTTAAGCAGAGGGGCCTTCTCCCCATTTCCACCCTGAAACGTGAGCGTGGTTAAGCAGATGTGCCTTCTCCCGATTTCCACCCTGAAATGATAGCTGCAATCCTTGATGGTGGTCTTTGCATCCTTCATTTTCTCGAGCGCAATCCTCGAGTAGTTCCTGTGCCAAGGCGGTTCCTTCTCCTTGTCTGCCTCAGAGACACTGCTCTGACCCTTTATAAACAAGAGGCATGTGAACTGCATGGAAGCCCCGCCCGTTTGGCCCCGCCCCACACACCAGCGGTGGGCAACGTCTTCCCGCCCTTTCCCCCACTATGATGGACAGCTGACTCGAGGGACCCGGGGCCGTCGGCGCCGTGGCAACGTTACAGACATAGATGGTCACTGTAGATGACTCTTCTGGCCCTATACACAGCTTTAGTGTTGGAAAACAACTATACATTTACCCAACGAGGTAGCACTTACTGATTAGCCAGTAGAAAGTACTCCAGTTGAGAAGAGGTATTGCACAAAACGGTGGCATCTTCTTGGGTGAATATGCAGGGCAGGATTCATTCTGGCACGATGCTCCTGTCACAAAAATTAAACCTCAACAGGAAGCACTTACAGGTATAAATAAAGCAGGTGCCCGAGTGGAAGCTCAAATTCAGTAACGCATTATGAGCCAAAAAATTCGTGAGCCTGGTGGTAGCTTAGCAGATGTGCCTTCTCCTCATTTCCACCCTGAAATGTTAGCTGTAATACTTGATGGTGGTCTTTGCATCCTTCATTTTTTCGAGCGCAATCCTCGTCTAGAATTCGTGAGCGTGGTTAAGCAGAGGGGCCTTCTCCCCATTTCCACCCTGAAATGTTAGCTGTAA
Organism: Triturus cristatus; assembly: GCF_964204655.1. NCBI lineage: Eukaryota > Metazoa > Chordata > Amphibia > Caudata > Salamandridae > Triturus > Triturus cristatus. The sequence continues at coordinate 113,822,912 of NC_140591.1, read as the reverse complement.
TACTTGATGGTGGTCTTTGCATCCTTCATTTTTTCGAGCGCAATCCTCGTGTAGAATTCGTGAGCGTGGTTAAGCAGATGTGCCTTCTCCCGATTTCCACCCTGAAATGATAGCTGCAATCCTTGATGGTGGTCTTTGCATCCTTCATTTTCTCGAGCGCAATCCTCGAGTAGTTCCTGTGCCAAGGCGGCTCCTTCTCCTTGTCTGCCTCAGAGACACTGCTCTGACCCTTTATAAACAAGAGGCATGTGAACTGCATGGAAGCCCCGCCCCACACACCAGCGGTGGGCAACGTCTTCCCGCCCTTTCCCCCACTATGATGGACAGCTGACTTGAGGGACCCTGGGGCCGTCGGCGCCGTGGCAACGTTACAGACATACATGGTCACTGTAGACGACTCTTCTGGCCCTATACACAGCTTTAGTGTTGGAAAACAACTATACATTTACCCAACGAGGTAGCACTTACTGATTAGCCAGTAGAAAGTACTCCAGTTGAGAAGAGGTATTGCACAAAACGGTGGCATCTTCTTGGGTGAATATGCAGGGCAGGATTCATTCTGGCACGATGCTCCTGTCACAAAAATTAAACCTCAACAGGAAGCACTTACAGGTATAAATAAAGCAGGTGCCCGAGTGGAAGCTCAAATTCAGTAACGCATTATGAGCCAAAAAATTCGTGAGCCTGGTGGTAGCTTAGCAGATGTGCCTTCTCCTCATTTCCACCCTGAAATGTTAGCTGTAATACTTGATGGTGGTCTTTGCATCCTTCATTTTTTCGAGCGCAATCCTCGTCTAGAATTCGTGAGCGTGGTTAAGCAGAGGGGCCTTCTCCCCATTTCCACCCTGAAATGTTAGCTGTAATACTTGATGGTGGTCTTTGCATCCTTCATTTTTTCGAGCGCAATCCTCGTGTAGAATTCGTGAGCGTGGTTAAGCAGATGTGCCTTCTCCCGATTTCCACCCTGAAATGATAGCTGCAATCCTTGATGGTGGTCTTTGCATCCTTCATTTTCTCGAGCGCAATCCTCGAGTAGTTCCTGTGCCAAGGCGGCTCCTTCTCCTTGTCTGCCTCAGAGACACTGCTCTGACCCTTTATAAACAAGAGGCATGTGAACTGCATGGAAGCCCCGCCCGTTTGGCCCCGCCCCACACACCAGCGGTGGGCAACGTCTTCCCGCCCTTTCCCCCACTGTGATGGACAGCTGACTTGAGGGACCCTGGGGCCGTCGGCGCCGTGGCAACGTTACAGACATACATGGTCACTGTAGACGACTCTTCTGGCCCTATACACAGCTTTAGTGTTGGAAAACAACTATACATTTACCCAACGAGGTAGCACTTACTGATTAGCCAGTAGAAAGTACCCCAGTTGAGTAGAGGTATTGCACAAAACGGTGGCATCTTCTTGGGTGAATATGCAGGGCAGGATTCATTCTGGCACGACGCTCCTGTCACAAAAATTAAACCTCAACAGGAAGCACTTACAGGTATAAATAAAGCAGGTGCCCGAGTGGAAGCTCAAATTCAGTAACGCATTATGAGCCAAAAAATTCGTGAGCGTGGTGGTGGCTTAGCAGATGCGCCTTCTCCTCATTTCCACCCTGAAATGTTAGCTGTAATACTTGATGGTGGGCTTTGCATCCTTCATTTTTTCGAGCGCAATCCTCGTCTAGAATTCGTGAGCGTGGTTAAGCAGAGGGGCCTTCTCCCCATTTCCACCCTGAAATGTTAGCTGTAATACTTGATGGTGGTCTTTGCATCCTTCATTTTTTCGAGCGCAATCCTCGTGTAGAATTCGTGAGCGTGGTTAAGCAGATGTGCCTTCTCCCGATTTCCACCCTGAAATGATAGCTGCAATCCTTGATGGTGGTCTTTGCATCCTTCATTTTCTCGAGCGCAATCCTCGAGTAGTTCCTGTGCCAAGGCGGTTCCTTCTCCTTGTCTGCCTCAGAGACACTGCTCTGACCCTTTATAAACAAGAGGCATGTGAACTGCATGGAAGCCCCGCCCGTTTGGCCCCGCCCCACACACCAGCGGTGGGCAACGTCTTCCCTCCCTTTCCCCCACTATGATGGACAGCTGACTCGAGGGACCCCGGGGCCGTCGGCGCCGTGGCAACGTTACAGACATAGATGGTCACTGTAGATGACTCTTCTGGCCCTATACACAGCTTTAGTGTTGGAAAACAACTATACATTTACCCAACGAGGTAGCACTTACTGATTAGCCAGTAGAAAGTACTCCAGTTGAGAAGAGGTATTGCACAAAACGGTGGCATCTTCTTGGGTGAATATGCAGGGCAGGATTCATTCTGGCACGATGCTCCTGTCACAAAAATTAAACCTCAACAGGAAGCACTTACAGGTATAAATAAAGCAGGTGCCCGAGTGGAAGCTCAAATTCAGTAACGCATTATGAGCCAAAAAATTCGTGAGCCTGGTGGTAGCTTAGCAGATGTGCCTTCTCCTCATTTCCACCCTGAAATGTTAGCTGTAATACTTGATGGTGGTCTTTGCATCCTTCATTTTTTCGAGCGCAATCCTCGTCTAGAATTCGTGAGCGTGGTTAAGCAGAGGGGCCTTCTCCCCATTTCCACCCTGAAATGTTAGCTGTAATACTTGATGGTGGTCTTTGCATCCTTCATTTTTTCGAGCGCAATCCTCGTGTAGAATTCGTGAGCGTGGTTAAGCAGATGTGCCTTCTCCCGATTTCCACCCTGAAATGATAGCTGCAATCCTTGATGGTGGTCTTTGCATCCTTCATTTTCTCGAGCGCAATCCTCGAGTAGTTCCTGTGCCAAGGCGGCTCCTTCTCCTTGTCTGCCTCAGAGACACTGCTCTGACCCTTTATAAACAAGAGGCATGTGAACTGCATGGAAGCCCCGCCCGTTTGGCCCCGCCCCACACACCAGCGGTGGGCAACGTCTTCCCGCCCTTTCCCCCACTATGATGGACAGCTGACTTGAGGGACCCTGGGGCCGTCGGCGCCGTGGCAACGTTACAGACATACATGGTCACTGTAGACGACTCTTCTGGCCCTATACACAGCTTTAGTGTTGGAAAACAACTATACATTTACCCAACGAGGTAGCACTTACTGATTAGCCAGTAGAAAGTACTCCAGTTGAGTAGAGGTATTGCACAAAACGGTGGCATCTTCTTGGGTGAATATGCAGGGCAGGATTCATTCTGGCACGACGCTCCTGTCACAAAAATTAAACCTCAACAGGAAGCACTTACAGGTATAAATAAAGCAGGTGCCCGAGTGGAAGCTCAAATTCAGTAACGCATTATGAGCCAAAAAATTCGTGAGCGTGGTGGTGGCTTAGCAGATGCGCCTTCTCCTCATTTCCACCCTGAAATGTTAGCTGTAATACTTGATGGTGGTCTTTGCATCCTTCATTTTTTCGAGCGCAATCCTCGTGTAGAATTCGTGAGCGTGGTTAAGCAGATGTGCCTTCTCCCGATTTCCACCCTGAAATGATAGCTGCAATCCTTGATGGTGGTCTTTGCATCCTTCATTTTCTCGAGCGCAATCCTCGAGTAGTTCCTGTGCCAAGGCGGTTCCTTCTCCTTGTCTGCCTCAGAGACACTGCTCTGACCCTTTATAAACAAGAGGCATGTGAACTGCATGGAAGCCCCGCCCGTTTGGCCCCGCCCCACACACCAGCGGTGGGCAACGTCTTCCCGCCCTTTCCCCCACTATGATGGACAGCTGACTCGAGGGACCCGGGGCCGTCGGCGCCGTGGCAACGTTACAGGCATAGATGGTCACTGTAGATGACTCTTCTGGCCCTATACACAGCTTTAGTGTTGGAAAACAACTATACATTTACCCAACGAGGTAGCACTTACTGATTAGCCAGTAGAAAGTACTCCAGTTGAGAAGAGGTATTGCACAAAACGGTGGCATCTTCTTGGGTGAATATGCAGGGCAGGATTCATTCTGGCACGATGCTCCTGTCACAAAAATTAAACCTCAACAGGAAGCACTTACAGGTATAAATAAAGCAGGTGCCCGAGTGGAAGCTCAAATTCAGTAACGCATTATGAGCCAAAAAATTCGTGAGCCTGGTGGTAGCTTAGCAGATGTGCCTTCTCCTCATTTCCACCCTGAAATGTTAGCTGTAATACTTGATGGTGGTCTTTGCATCCTTCATTTTTTCGAGCGCAATCCTCGTGTAGAATTCGTGAGCGTGGTTAAGCAGATGTGCCTTCTCCCGATTTCCACCCTGAAATGATAGCTGCAATCCTTGATGGTGGTCTTTGCATCCTTCATTTTCTCGAGCGCAATCCTCGAGTAGTTCCTGTGCCAAGGCGGCTCCTTCTCCTTGTCTGCCTCAGAGACACTGCTCTGACCCTTTATAAACAAGAGGCATGTGAACTGCATGGAAGCCCCGCCCGTTTGGCCCCGCCCCACACACCAGCGGTGGGCAACGTCTTCCCGCCCTTTCCCCCACTGTGATGGACAGCTGACTTGAGGGACCCTGGGGCCGTCGGCGCCGTGGCAACGTTACAGACATACATGGTCACTGTAGACGACTCTTCTGGCCCTATACACAGCTTTAGTGTTGGAAAACAACTATACATTTACCCAACGAGGTAGCACTTACTGATTAGCCAGTAGAAAGTACCCCAGTTGAGTAGAGGTATTGCACAAAACGGTGGCATCTTCTTGGGTGAATATGCAGGGCAGGATTCATTCTGGCACGACGCTCCTGTCACAAAAATTAAACCTCAACAGGAAGCACTTACAGGTATAAATAAAGCAGGTGCCCGAGTGGAAGCTCAAATTCAGTAACGCATTATGAGCCAAAAAATTCGTGAGCGTGGTGGTGGCTTAGCAGATGCGCCTTCTCCTCATTTCCACCCTGAAATGTTAGCTGTAATACTTGATGGTGGTCTTTGCATCCTTCATTTTTTCGAGCGCAATCCTCGTCTAGAATTCGTGAGCGTGGTTAAGCAGAGGGGCCTTCTCCCCATTTCCACCCTGAAATGTTAGCTGTAATACTTGATGGTGGTCTTTGCATCCTTCATTTTTTCGAGCGCAATCCTCGTGTAGTTCCTGTGCCAAGGCGGTTCCTTCTCCTTGTCTGCCTCAGAGACACTGCTCTGACCCTTTATAAACAAGAGGCATGTGAACTGCATGGAAGCCCCGCCCGTTTGGCCCCGCCCCACACACCAGCGGTGGGCAACGTCTTCCCGCCCTTTCCCCCACTATGATGGACAGCTGACTCGAGGGACCCCGGGGCCGTCGGCGCCGTGGCAACGTTACAGACATAGATGGTCACTGTAGATGACTCTTCTGGCCCTATACACAGCTTTAGTGTTGGAAAACAACTATACATTTACCCAACGAGGTAGCACTTACTGATTAGCCAGTAGAAAGTACTCCAGTTGAGAAGAGGTATTGCACAAAACGGTGGCATCTTCTTGGGTGAATATGCAGGGCAGGATTCATTCTGGCACGATGCTCCTGTCACAAAAATTAAACCTCAACAGGAAGCACTTACAGGTATAAATAAAGCAGGTGCCCGAGTGGAAGCTCAAATTCAGTAACGCATTATGAGCCAAAAAATTCGTGAGCCTGGTGGTAGCTTAGCAGATGTGCCTTCTCCTCATTTCCACCCTGAAATGTTAGCTGTAATACTTGATGGTGGTCTTTGCATCCTTCATTTTTTCGAGCGCAATCCTCGTCTAGAATTCGTGAGCGTGGTTAAGCAGAGGGGCCTTCTCCCCATTTCCACCCTGAAATGTTAGCTGTAATACTTGATGGTGGTCTTTGCATCCTTCATTTTTTCGAGCGCAATCCTCGTGTAGAATTCGTGAGCGTGGTTAAGCAGATGTGCCTTCTCCCGATTTCCACCCTGAAATGATAGCTGCAATCCTTGATGGTGGTCTTTGCATCCTTCATTTTCTCGAGCGCAATCCTCGAGTAGTTCCTGTGCCAAGGCGGCTCCTTCTCCTTGTCTGCCTCAGAGACACTGCTCTGACCCTTTATAAACAAGAGGCATGTGAACTGCATGGAAGCCCCGCCCCACACACCAGCGGTGGGCAACGTCTTCCCGCCCTTTCCCCCACTATGATGGACAGCTGACTTGAGGGACCCTGGGGCCGTCGGCGCCGTGGCAACGTTACAGACATACATGGTCACTGTAGACGACTCTTCTGGCCCTATACACAGCTTTAGTGTTGGAAAACAACTATACATTTACCCAACGAGGTAGCACTTACTGATTAGCCAGTAGAAAGTACTCCAGTTGAGAAGAGGTATTGCACAAAACGGTGGCATCTTCTTGGGTGAATATGCAGGGCAGGATTCATTCTGGCACGATGCTCCTGTCACAAAAATTAAACCTCAACAGGAAGCACTTACAGGTATAAATAAAGCAGGTGCCCGAGTGGAAGCTCAAATTCAGTAACGCATTATGAGCCAAAAAATTCGTGAGCCTGGTGGTAGCTTAGCAGATGTGCCTTCTCCTCATTTCCACCCTGAAATGTTAGCTGTAATACTTGATGGTGGTCTTTGCATCCTTCATTTTTTCGAGCGCAATCCTCGTCTAGAATTCGTGAGCGTGGTTAAGCAGAGGGGCCTTCTCCCCATTTCCACCCTGAAATGTTAGCTGTAATACTTGATGGTGGTCTTTGCATCCTTCATTTTTTCGAGCGCAATCCTCGTGTAGAATTCGTGAGCGTGGTTAAGCAGATGTGCCTTCTCCCGATTTCCACCCTGAAATGATAGCTGCAATCCTTGATGGTGGTCTTTGCATCCTTCATTTTCTCGAGCGCAATCCTCGAGTAGTTCCTGTGCCAAGGCGGCTCCTTCTCCTTGTCTGCCTCAGAGACACTGCTCTGACCCTTTATAAACAAGAGGCATGTGAACTGCATGGAAGCCCCGCCCGTTTGGCCCCGCCCCACACACCAGCGGTGGGCAACGTCTTCCCGCCCTTTCCCCCACTGTGATGGACAGCTGACTTGAGGGACCCTGGGGCCGTCGGCGCCGTGGCAACGTTACAGACATACATGGTCACTGTAGACGACTCTTCTGGCCCTATACACAGCTTTAGTGTTGGAAAACAACTATACATTTACCCAACGAGGTAGCACTTACTGATTAGCCAGTAGAAAGTACCCCAGTTGAGTAGAGGTATTGCACAAAACGGTGGCATCTTCTTGGGTGAATATGCAGGGCAGGATTCATTCTGGCACGACGCTCCTGTCACAAAAATTAAACCTCAACAGGAAGCACTTACAGGTATAAATAAAGCAGGTGCCCGAGTGGAAGCTCAAATTCAGTAACGCATTATGAGCCAAAAAATTCGTGAGCGTGGTGGTGGCTTAGCAGATGCGCCTTCTCCTCATTTCCACCCTGAAATGTTAGCTGTAATACTTGATGGTGGTCTTTGCATCCTTCATTTTTTCGAGCGCAATCCTCGTCTAGAATTCGTGAGCGTGGTTAAGCAGAGGGGCCTTCTCCCCATTTCCACCCTGAAATGTTAGCTGTAATACTTGATGGTGGTCTTTGCATCCTTCATTTTTTCGAGCGCAATCCTCGTGTAGTTCCTGTGCCAAGGCGGTTCCTTCTCCTTGTCTGCCTCAGAGACACTGCTCTGACCCTTTATAAACAAGAGGCATGTGAACTGCATGGAAGCCCCGCCCGTTTGGCCCCGCCCCACACACCAGCGGTGGGCAACGTCTTCCCGCCCTTTCCCCCACTATGATGGACAGCTGACTCGAGGGACCCCGGGGCCGTCGGCGCCGTGGCAACGTTACAGACATAGATGGTCACTGTAGATGACTCTTCTGGCCCTATACACAGCTTTAGTGTTGGAAAACAACTATACATTTACCCAACGAGGTAGCACTTACTGATTAGCCAGTAGAAAGTACTCCAGTTGAGAAGAGGTATTGCACAAAACGGTGGCATCTTCTTGGGTGAATATGCAGGGCAGGATTCATTCTGGCACGATGCTCCTGTCACAAAAATTAAACCTCAACAGGAAGCACTTACAGGTATAAATAAAGCAGGTGCCCGAGTGGAAGCTCAAATTCAGTAACGCATTATGAGCCAAAAAATTCGTGAGCCTGGTGGTAGCTTAGCAGATGTGCCTTCTCCTCATTTCCACCCTGAAATGTTAGCTGTAATACTTGATGGTGGTCTTTGCATCCTTCATTTTTTCGAGCGCAATCCTCGTCTAGAATTCGTGAGCGTGGTTAAGCAGAGGGGCCTTCTCCCCATTTCCACCCTGAAATGTTAGCTGTAATACTTGATGGTGGTCTTTGCATCCTTCATTTTTTCGAGCGCAATCCTCGTGTAGAATTCGTGAGCGTGGTTAAGCAGATGTGCCTTCTCCCGATTTCCACCCTGAAATGATAGCTGCAATCCTTGATGGTGGTCTTTGCATCCTTCATTTTCTCGAGCGCAATCCTCGAGTAGTTCCTGTGCCAAGGCGGCTCCTTCTCCTTGTCTGCCTCAGAGACACTGCTCTGACCCTTTATAAACAAGAGGCATGTGAACTGCATGGAAGCCCCGCCCCACACACCAGCGGTGGGCAACGTCTTCCCGCCCTTTCCCCCACTATGATGGACAGCTGACTTGAGGGACCCTGGGGCCGTCGGCGCCGTGGCAACGTTACAGACATACATGGTCACTGTAGACGACTCTTCTGGCCCTATACACAGCTTTAGTGTTGGAAAACAACTATACATTTACCCAACGAGGTAGCACTTACTGATTAGCCAGTAGAAAGTACTCCAGTTGAGAAGAGGTATTGCACAAAACGGTGGCATCTTCTTGGGTGAATATGCAGGGCAGGATTCATTCTGGCACGATGCTCCTGTCACAAAAATTAAACCTCAACAGGAAGCACTTACAGGTATAAATAAAGCAGGTGCCCGAGTGGAAGCTCAAATTCAGTAACGCATTATGAGCCAAAAAATTCGTGAGCCTGGTGGTAGCTTAGCAGATGTGCCTTCTCCTCATTTCCACCCTGAAATGTTAGCTGTAATACTTGATGGTGGTCTTTGCATCCTTCATTTTTTCGAGCGCAATCCTCGTCTAGAATTCGTGAGCGTGGTTAAGCAGAGGGGCCTTCTCCCCATTTCCACCCTGAAATGTTAGCTGTAATACTTGATGGTGGTCTTTGCATCCTTCATTTTTTCGAGCGCAATCCTCGTGTAGAATTCGTGAGCGTGGTTAAGCAGATGTGCCTTCTCCCGATTTCCACCCTGAAATGATAGCTGCAATCCTTGATGGTGGTCTTTGCATCCTTCATTTTCTCGAGCGCAATCCTCGAGTAGTTCCTGTGCCAAGGCGGTTCCTTCTCCTTGTCTGCCTCAGAGACACTGCTCTGACCCTTTATAAACATGAGGCATGTGAACTGCATGGAAGCCCCGCCCGTTTGGCCCCGCCCCACACACCAGCGGTGGGCAACGTCTTCCCGCCCTTTCCCCCACTATGATGGACAGCTGACTTGAGGGACCCTGGGGCCGTCGGCGCCGTGGCAACGTTACAGACATACATGGTCACTGTAGACGACTCTTCTGGCCCTATACACAGCTTTAGTGTTGGAAAACAACTATACATTTACCCAACGAGGTAGCACTTACTGATTAGCCAGTAGAAAGTACTCCAGTTGAGTAGAGGTATTGCACAAAACGGTGGCATCTTCTTGGGTGAATATGCAGGGCAGGATTCATTCTGCCACGACGCTCCTGTCACAAAAATTAAACCTCAACAGGAAGCACTTACAGGTATAAATAAAGCAGGTGCCCGAGTGGAAGCTCAAATTCAGTAACGCATTATGAGCCAAAAAATTCGTGAGCGTGGTGGTGGCTTAGCAGATGCGCCTTCTCCTCATTTCCACCCTGAAATGTTAGCTGTAATACTTGATGGTGGTCTTTGCATCCTTCATTTTTTCGAGCGCAATCCTCGTGTAGAATTCGTGAGCGTGGTTAAGCAGAGGGGCCTTCTCCCCATTTCCACCCTGAAACGTGAGCGTGGTTAAGCAGATGTGCCTTCTCCCGATTTCCACCCTGAAATGATAGCTGCAATCCTTGATGGTGGTCTTTGCATCCTTCATTTTCTCGAGCGCAATCCTCGAGTAGTTCCTGTGCCAAGGCGGTTCCTTCTCCTTGTCTGCCTCAGAGACACTGCTCTGACCCTTTATAAACAAGAGGCATGTGAACTGCATGGAAGCCCCGCCCGTTTGGCCCCGCCCCACACACCAGCGGTGGGCAACGTCTTCCCGCCCTTTCCCCCACTATGATGGACAGCTGACTCGAGGGACCCGGGGCCGTCGGCGCCGTGGCAACGTTACAGACATAGATGGTCACTGTAGATGACTCTTCTGGCCCTATACACAGCTTTAGTGTTGGAAAACAACTATACATTTACCCAACGAGGTAGCACTTACTGATTAGCCAGTAGAAAGTACTCCAGTTGAGAAGAGGTATTGCACAAAACGGTGGCATCTTCTTGGGTGAATATGCAGGGCAGGATTCATTCTGGCACGATGCTCCTGTCACAAAAATTAAACCTCAACAGGAAGCACTTACAGGTATAAATAAAGCAGGTGCCCGAGTGGAAGCTCAAATTCAGTAACGCATTATGAGCCAAAAAATTCGTGAGCCTGGTGGTAGCTTAGCAGATGTGCCTTCTCCTCATTTCCACCCTGAAATGTTAGCTGTAATACTTGATGGTGGTCTTTGCATCCTTCATTTTTTCGAGCGCAATCCTCGTCTAGAATTCGTGAGCGTGGTTAAGCAGAGGGGCCTTCTCCCCATTTCCACCCTGAAATGTTAGCTGTAATACTTGATGGTGGTCTTTGCATCCTTCATTTTTTCGAGCGCAATCCTCGTGTAGAATTCGTGAGCGTGGTTAAGCAGATGTGCCTTCTCCCGATTTCCACCCTGAAATGATAGCTGCAATCCTTGATGGTGGTCTTTGCATCCTTCATTTTCTCGAGCGCAATCCTCGAGTAGTTCCTGTGCCAAGGCGGCTCCTTCTCCTTGTCTGCCTCAGAGACACTGCTCTGACCCTTTATAAACAAGAGGCATGTGAACTGCATGGAAGCCCCGCCCCACACACCAGCGGTGGGCAACGTCTTCCCGCCCTTTCCCCCACTATGATGGACAGCTGACTTGAGGGACCCTGGGGCCGTCGGCGCCGTGGCAACGTTACAGACATACATGGTCACTGTAGACGACTCTTCTGGCCCTATACACAGCTTTAGTGTTGGAAAACAACTATACATTTACCCAACGAGGTAGCACTTACTGATTAGCCAGTAGAAAGTACTCCAGTTGAGAAGAGGTATTGCACAAAACGGTGGCATCTTCTTGGGTGAATATGCAGGGCAGGATTCATTCTGGCACGATGCTCCTGTCACAAAAATTAAACCTCAACAGGAAGCACTTACAGGTATAAATAAAGCAGGTGCCCGAGTGGAAGCTCAAATTCAGTAACGCATTATGAGCCAAAAAATTCGTGAGCCTGGTGGTAGCTTAGCAGATGTGCCTTCTCCTCATTTCCACCCTGAAATGTTAGCTGTAATACTTGATGGTGGTCTTTGCATCCTTCATTTTTTCGAGCGCAATCCTCGTCTAGAATTCGTGAGCGTGGTTAAGCAGAGGGGCCTTCTCCCCATTTCCACCCTGAAATGTTAGCTGTAATACTTGATGGTGGTCTTTGCATCCTTCATTTTTTCGAGCGCAATCCTCGTGTAGAATTCGTGAGCGTGGTTAAGCAGATGTGCCTTCTCCCGATTTCCACCCTGAAATGATAGCTGCAATCCTTTAAGGTGGTCTTTGCATCCTTCATTTTCTCGAGCGCAATCCTCGAGTAGTTCCTGTGCCAAGGCGGCTCCTTCTCCTTGTCTGCCTCAGAGACACTGCTCTGACCCTTTATAAACAAGAGGCATGTGAACTGCATGGAAGCCCCGCCCGTTTGGCCCCGCCCCACACACCAGCGGTGGGCAACGTCTTCCCGCCCTTTCCCCCACTGTGATGGACAGCTGACTTGAGGGACCCTGGGGCCGTCGGCGCCGTGGCAACGTTACAGACATACATGGTCACTGTAGACGACTCTTCTGGCCCTATACACAGCTTTAGTGTTGGAAAACAACTATACATTTACCCAACGAGGTAGCACTTACTGATTAGCCAGTAGAAAGTACCCCAGTTGAGTAGAGGTATTGCACAAAACGGTGGCATCTTCTTGGGTGAATATGCAGGGCAGGATTCATTCTGGCACGACGCTCCTGTCACAAAAATTAAACCTCAACAGGAAGCACTTACAGGTATAAATAAAGCAGGTGCCCGAGTGGAAGCTCAAATTCAGTAACGCATTATGAGCCAAAAAATTCGTGAGCGTGGTGGTGGCTTAGCAGATGCGCCTTCTCCTCATTTCCACCCTGAAATGTTAGCTGTAATACTTGATGGTGGGCTTTGCATCCTTCATTTTTTCGAGCGCAATCCTCGTCTAGAATTCGTGAGCGTGGTTAAGCAGAGGGGCCTTCTCCCCATTTCCACCCTGAAATGTTAGCTGTAATACTTGATGGTGGTCTTTGCATCCTTCATTTTTTCGAGCGCAATCCTCGTGTAGAATTCGTGAGCGTGGTTAAGCAGATGTGCCTTCTCCCGATTTCCACCCTGAAATGATAGCTGCAATCCTTGATGGTGGTCTTTGCATCCTTCATTTTCTCGAGCGCAATCCTCGAGTAGTTCCTGTGCCAAGGCGGTTCCTTCTCCTTGTCTGCCTCAGAGACACTGCTCTGACCCTTTATAAACAAGAGGCATGTGAACTGCATGGAAGCCCCGCCCGTTTGGCCCCGCCCCACACACCAGCGGTGGGCAACGTCTTCCCTCCCTTTCCCCCACTATGATGGACAGCTGACTCGAGGGACCCCGGGGCCGTCGGCGCCGTGGCAACGTTACAGACATAGATGGTCACTGTAGATGACTCTTCTGGCCCTATACACAGCTTTAGTGTTGGAAAACAACTATACATTTACCCAACGAGGTAGCACTTACTGATTAGCCAGTAGAAAGTACTCCAGTTGAGAAGAGGTATTGCACAAAACGGTGGCATCTTCTTGGGTGAATATGCAGGGCAGGATTCATTCTGGCACGATGCTCCTGTCACAAAAATTAAACCTCAACAGGAAGCACTTACAGGTATAAATAAAGCAGGTGCCCGAGTGGAAGCTCAAATTCAGTAACGCATTATGAGCCAAAAAATTCGTGAGCCTGGTGGTAGCTTAGCAGATGTGCCTTCTCCTCATTTCCACCCTGAAATGTTAGCTGTAATACTTGATGGTGGTCTTTGCATCCTTCATTTTTTCGAGCGCAATCCTCGTCTAGAATTCGTGAGCGTGGTTAAGCAGAGGGGCCTTCTCCCCATTTCCACCCTGAAATGTTAGCTGTAATACTTGATGGTGGTCTTTGCATCCTTCATTTTTTCGAGCGCAATCCTCGTGTAGAATTCGTGAGCGTGGTTAAGCAGATGTGCCTTCTCCCGATTTCCACCCTGAAATGATAGCTGCAATCCTTGATGGTGGTCTTTGCATCCTTCATTTTCTCGAGCGCAATCCTCGAGTAGTTCCTGTGCCAAGGCGGCTCCTTCTCCTTGTCTGCCTCAGAGACACTGCTCTGACCCTTTATAAACAAGAGGCATGTGAACTGCATGGAAGCCCCGCCCGTTTGGCCCCGCCCCACACACCAGCGGTGGGCAACGTCTTCCCGCCCTTTCCCCCACTATGATGGACAGCTGACTTGAGGGACCCTGGGGCCGTCGGCGCCGTGGCAACGTTACAGACATACATGGTCACTGTAGACGACTCTTCTGGCCCTATACACAGCTTTAGTGTTGGAAAACAACTATACATTTACCCAACGAGGTAGCACTTACTGATTAGCCAGTAGAAAGTACTCCAGTTGAGTAGAGGTATTGCACAAAACGGTGGCATCTTCTTGGGTGAATATGCAGGGCAGGATTCATTCTGGCACGACGCTCCTGTCACAAAAATTAAACCTCAACAGGAAGCACTTACAGGTATAAATAAAGCAGGTGCCCGAGTGGAAGCTCAAATTCAGTAACGCATTATGAGCCAAAAAATTCGTGAGCGTGGTGGTGGCTTAGCAGATGCGCCTTCTCCTCATTTCCACCCTGAAATGTTAGCTGTAATACTTGATGGTGGTCTTTGCATCCTTCATTTTTTCGAGCGCAATCCTCGTGTAGAATTCGTGAGCGTGGTTAAGCAGATGTGCCTTCTCCCGATTTCCACCCTGAAATGATAGCTGCAATCCTTGATGGTGGTCTTTGCATCCTTCATTTTCTCGAGCGCAATCCTCGAGTAGTTCCTGTGCCAAGGCGGTTCCTTCTCCTTGTCTGCCTCAGAGACACTGCTCTGACCCTTTATAAACAAGAGGCATGTGAACTGCATGGAAGCCCCGCCCGTTTGGCCCCGCCCCACACACCAGCGGTGGGCAACGTCTTCCCGCCCTTTCCCCCACTATGATGGACAGCTGACTCGAGGGACCCGGGGCCGTCGGCGCCGTGGCAACGTTACAGGCATAGATGGTCACTGTAGATGACTCTTCTGGCCCTATACACAGCTTTAGTGTTGGAAAACAACTATACATTTACCCAACGAGGTAGCACTTACTGATTAGCCAGTAGAAAGTACTCCAGTTGAGAAGAGGTATTGCACAAAACGGTGGCATCTTCTTGGGTGAATATGCAGGGCAGGATTCATTCTGGCACGATGCTCCTGTCACAAAAATTAAACCTCAACAGGAAGCACTTACAGGTATAAATAAAGCAGGTGCCCGAGTGGAAGCTCAAATTCAGTAACGCATTATGAGCCAAAAAATTCGTGAGCCTGGTGGTAGCTTAGCAGATGTGCCTTCTCCTCATTTCCACCCTGAAATGTTAGCTGTAATACTTGATGGTGGTCTTTGCATCCTTCATTTTTTCGAGCGCAATCCTCGTGTAGAATTCGTGAGCGTGGTTAAGCAGATGTGCCTTCTCCCGATTTCCACCCTGAAATGATAGCTGCAATCCTTGATGGTGGTCTTTGCATCCTTCATTTTCTCGAGCGCAATCCTCGAGTAGTTCCTGTGCCAAGGCGGCTCCTTCTCCTTGTCTGCCTCAGAGACACTGCTCTGACCCTTTATAAACAAGAGGCATGTGAACTGCATGGAAGCCCCGCCCGTTTGGCCCCGCCCCACACACCAGCGGTGGGCAACGTCTTCCCGCCCTTTCCCCCACTGTGATGGACAGCTGACTTGAGGGACCCTGGGGCCGTCGGCGCCGTGGCAACGTTACAGACATACATGGTCACTGTAGACGACTCTTCTGGCCCTATACACAGCTTTAGTGTTGGAAAACAACTATACATTTACCCAACGAGGTAGCACTTACTGATTAGCCAGTAGAAAGTACCCCAGTTGAGTAGAGGTATTGCACAAAACGGTGGCATCTTCTTGGGTGAATATGCAGGGCAGGATTCATTCTGGCACGACGCTCCTGTCACAAAAATTAAACCTCAACAGGAAGCACTTACAGGTATAAATAAAGCAGGTGCCCGAGTGGAAGCTCAAATTCAGTAACGCATTATGAGCCAAAAAATTCGTGAGCGTGGTGGTGGCTTAGCAGATGCGCCTTCTCCTCATTTCCACCCTGAAATGTTAGCTGTAATACTTGATGGTGGTCTTTGCATCCTTCATTTTTTCGAGCGCAATCCTCGTCTAGAATTCGTGAGCGTGGTTAAGCAGAGGGGCCTTCTCCCCATTTCCACCCTGAAATGTTAGCTGTAATACTTGATGGTGGTCTTTGCATCCTTCATTTTTTCGAGCGCAATCCTCGTGTAGAATTCGTGAGCGTGGTTAAGCAGATGTGCCTTCTCCCGATTTCCACCCTGAAATGATAGCTGCAATCCTTGATGGTGGTCTTTGCATCCTTCATTTTCTCGAGCGCAATCCTCGAGTAGTTCCTGTGCCAAGGCGGTTCCTTCTCCTTGTCTGCCTCAGAGACACTGCTCTGACCCTTTATAAACAAGAGGCATGTGAACTGCATGGAAGCCCCGCCCGTTTGGCCCCGCCCCACACACCAGCGGTGGGCAACGTCTTCCCGCCCTTTCCCCCACTATGATGGACAGCTGACTCGAGGGACCCCGGGGCCGTCGGCGCCGTGGCAACGTTACAGACATAGATGGTCACTGTAGATGACTCTTCTGGCCCTATACACAGCTTTAGTGTTGGAAAACAACTATACATTTACCCAACGAGGTAGCACTTACTGATTAGCCAGTAGAAAGTACTCCAGTTGAGAAGAGGTATTGCACAAAACGGTGGCATCTTCTTGGGTGAATATGCAGGGCAGGATTCATTCTGGCACGATGCTCCTGTCACAAAAATTAAACCTCAACAGGAAGCACTTACAGGTATAAATAAAGCAGGTGCCCGAGTGGAAGCTCAAATTCAGTAACGCATTATGAGCCAAAAAATTCGTGAGCCTGGTGGTAGCTTAGCAGATGTGCCTTCTCCTCATTTCCACCCTGAAATGTTAGCTGTAATACTTGATGGTGGTCTTTGCATCCTTCATTTTTTCGAGCGCAATCCTCGTCTAGAATTCGTGAGCGTGGTTAAGCAGAGGGGCCTTCTCCCCATTTCCACCCTGAAATGTTAGCTGTAATACTTGATGGTGGTCTTTGCATCCTTCATTTTTTCGAGCGCAATCCTCGTGTAGAATTCGTGAGCGTGGTTAAGCAGATGTGCCTTCTCCCGATTTCCACCCTGAAATGATAGCTGCAATCCTTGATGGTGGTCTTTGCATCCTTCATTTTCTCGAGCGCAATCCTCGAGTAGTTCCTGTGCCAAGGCGGCTCCTTCTCCTTGTCTGCCTCAGAGACACTGCTCTGACCCTTTATAAACAAGAGGCATGTGAACTGCATGGAAGCCCCGCCCCACACACCAGCGGTGGGCAACGTCTTCCCGCCCTTTCCCCCACTATGATGGACAGCTGACTTGAGGGACCCTGGGGCCGTCGGCGCCGTGGCAACGTTACAGACATACATGGTCACTGTAGACGACTCTTCTGGCCCTATACACAGCTTTAGTGTTGGAAAACAACTATACATTTACCCAACGAGGTAGCACTTACTGATTAGCCAGTAGAAAGTACTCCAGTTGAGTAGAGGTATTGCACAAAACGGTGGCATCTTCTTGGGTGAATATGCAGGGCAGGATTCATTCTGGCACGACGCTCCTGTCACAAAAATTAAACCTCAACAGGAAGCACTTACAGGTATAAATAAAGCAGGTGCCCGAGTGGAAGCTCAAATTCAGTAACGCATTATGAGCCAAAAAATTCGTGAGCGTGGTGGTGGCTTAGCAGATGCGCCTTCTCCTCATTTCCACCCTGAAATGTTAGCTGTAATACTTGATGGTGGTCTTTGCATCCTTCATTTTTTCGAGCGCAATCCTCGTCTAGAATTCGTGAGCGTGGTTAAGCAGATGTGCCTTCTCCCGATTTCCACCCTGAAATGATAGCTGCAATCCTTGATGGTGGTCTTTGCATCCTTCATTTTCTCGAGCGCAATCCTCGAGTAGTTCCTGTGCCAAGGCGGTTCCTTCTCCTTGTCTGCCTCAGAGACACTGCTCTGACCCTTTATAAACAAGAGGCATGTGAACTGCATGGAAGCCCCGCCCGTTTGGCCCCGCCCCACACACCAGCGGTGGGCAACGTCTTCCCGCCCTTTCCCCCACTATGATGGACAGCTGACTTGAGGGACCCTGGGGCCGTCGGCGCCGTGGCAACGTTACAGACATACATGGTCACTGTAGACGACTCTTCTGGCCCTATACACAGCTTTAGTGTTGGAAAACAACTATACATTTACCCAACGAGGTAGCACTTACTGATTAGCCAGTAGAAAGTACTCCAGTTGAGTAGAGGTATTGCACAAAACGGTGGCATCTTCTTGGGTGAATATGCAGGGCAGGATTCATTCTGCCACGACGCTCCTGTCACAAAAATTAAACCTCAACAGGAAGCACTTACAGGTATAAATAAAGCAGGTGCCCGAGTGGAAGCTCAAATTCAGTAACGCATTATGAGCCAAAAAATTCGTGAGCGTGGTGGTGGCTTAGCAGATGCGCCTTCTCCTCATTTCCACCCTGAAATGTTAGCTGTAATACTTGATGGTGGTCTTTGCATCCTTCATTTTTTCGAGCGCAATCCTCGTGTAGAATTCGTGAGCGTGGTTAAGCAGAGGGGCCTTCTCCCCATTTCCACCCTGAAACGTGAGCGTGGTTAAGCAGATGTGCCTTCTCCCGATTTCCACCCTGAAATGATAGCTGCAATCCTTGATGGTGGTCTTTGCATCCTTCATTTTCTCGAGCGCAATCCTCGAGTAGTTCCTGTGCCAAGGCGGTTCCTTCTCCTTGTCTGCCTCAGAGACACTGCTCTGACCCTTTATAAACAAGAGGCATGTGAACTGCATGGAAGCCCCGCCCGTTTGGCCCCGCCCCACACACCAGCGGTGGGCAACGTCTTCCCGCCCTTTCCCCCACTGTGATGGACAGCTGACTCGAGGGACCCTGGGGCCGTCGGCGCCGTGGCAACGTTACAGACATACATGGTCACTGTAGACGACTCTTCTGGCCCTATACACAGCTTTAGTGTTGGAAAACAACTATACATTTACCCAACGAGGTAGCACTTACTGATTAGCCAGTAGAAAGTACCCCAGTTGAGTAGAGGTATTGCACAAAACGGTGGCATCTTCTTGGGTGAATATGCAGGGCAGGATTCATTCTGGCACGACGCTCCTGTCACAAAAATTAAACCTCAACAGGAAGCACTTACAGGTATAAATAAAGCAGGTGCCCGAGTGGAAGCTCAAATTCAGTAACGCATTATGAGCCAAAAAATTCGTGAGCGTGGTGGTGGCTTAGCAGATGCGCCTTCTCCTCATTTCCACCCTGAAATGTTAGCTGTAATACTTGATGGTGGGCTTTGCATCCTTCATTTTTTCGAGCGCAATCCTCGTCTAGAATTCGTGAGCGTGGTTAAGCAGAGGGGCCTTCTCCCCATTTCCACCCTGAAATGTTAGCTGTAATACTTGATGGTGGTCTTTGCATCCTTCATTTTTTCGAGCGCAATCCTCGTGTAGAATTCGTGAGCGTGGTTAAGCAGATGTGCCTTCTCCCGATTTCCACCCTGAAATGATAGCTGCAATCCTTGATGGTGGTCTTTGCATCCTTCATTTTCTCGAGCGCAATCCTCGAGTAGTTCCTGTGCCAAGGCGGCTCCTTCTCCTTGTCTGCCTCAGAGACACTGCTCTGACCCTTTATAAACAAGAGGCATGTGAACTGCATGGAAGCCCCGCCCCACACACCAGCGGTGGGCAACGTCTTCCCGCCCTTTCCCCCACTATGATGGACAGCTGACTTGAGGGACCCTGGGGCCGTCGGCGCCGTGGCAACGTTACAGACATACATGGTCACTGTAGACGACTCTTCTGGCCCTATACACAGCTTTAGTGTTGGAAAACAACTATACATTTACCCAACGAGGTAGCACTTACTGATTAGCCAGTAGAAAGTACTCCAGTTGAGTAGAGGTATTGCACAAAACGGTGGCATCTTCTTGGGTGAATATGCAGGGCAGGATTCATTCTGGCACGACGCTCCTGTCACAAAAATTAAACCTCAACAGGAAGCACTTACAGGTATAAATAAAGCAGGTGCCCGAGTGGAAGCTCAAATTCAGTAACGCATTATGAGCCAAAAAATTCGTGAGCGTGGTGGTGGCTTAGCAGATGCGCCTTCTCCTCATTTCCACCCTGAAATGTTAGCTGTAATACTTGATGGTGGTCTTTGCATCCTTCATTTTTTCGAGCGCAATCCTCGTCTAGAATTCGTGAGCGTGGTTAAGCAGATGTGCCTTCTCCCGATTTCCACCCTGAAATGATAGCTGCAATCCTTGATGGTGGTCTTTGCATCCTTCATTTTCTCGAGCGCAATCCTCGAGTAGTTCCTGTGCCAAGGCGGTTCCTTCTCCTTGTCTGCCTCAGAGACACTGCTCTGACCCTTTATAAACAAGAGGCATGTGAACTGCATGGAAGCCCCGCCCGTTTGGCCCCGCCCCACACACCAGCGGTGGGCAACGTCTTCCCGCCCTTTCCCCCACTATGATGGACAGCTGACTTGAGGGACCCTGGGGCCGTCGGCGCCGTGGCAACGTTACAGACATACATGGTCACTGTAGACGACTCTTCTGGCCCTATACACAGCTTTAGTGTTGGAAAACAACTATACATTTACCCAACGAGGTAGCACTTACTGATTAGCCAGTAGAAAGTACTCCAGTTGAGTAGAGGTATTGCACAAAACGGTGGCATCTTCTTGGGTGAATATGCAGGGCAGGATTCATTCTGCCACGACGCTCCTGTCACAAAAATTAAACCTCAACAGGAAGCACTTACAGGTATAAATAAAGCAGGTGCCCGAGTGGAAGCTCAAATTCAGTAACGCATTATGAGCCAAAAAATTCGTGAGCGTGGTGGTGGCTTAGCAGATGCGCCTTCTCCTCATTTCCACCCTGAAATGTTAGCTGTAATACTTGATGGTGGTCTTTGCATCCTTCATTTTTTCGAGCGCAATCCTCGTGTAGAATTCGTGAGCGTGGTTAAGCAGATGTGCCTTCTCCCGATTTCCACCCTGAAATGATAGCTGCAATCCTTGATGGTGGTCTTTGCATCCTTCATTTTCTCGAGCGCAATCCTCGAGTAGTTCCTGTGCCAAGGCGGTTCCTTCTCCTTGTCTGCCTCAGAGACACTGCTCTGACCCTTTATAAACAAGAGGCATGTGAACTGCATGGAAGCCCCGCCCGTTTGGCCCCGCCCCACACACCAGCGGTGGGCAACGTCTTCCCGCCCTTTCCCCCACTATGATGGACAGCTGACTCGAGGGACCCGGGGCCGTCGGCGCCGTGGCAACGTTACAGGCATAGATGGTCACTGTAGATGACTCTTCTGGCCCTATACACAGCTTTAGTGTTGGAAAACAACTATACATTTACCCAACGAGGTAGCACTTACTGATTAGCCAGTAGAAAGTACTCCAGTTGAGAAGAGGTATTGCACAAAACGGTGGCATCTTCTTGGGTGAATATGCAGGGCAGGATTCATTCTGGCACGATGCTCCTGTCACAAAAATTAAACCTCAACAGGAAGCACTTACAGGTATAAATAAAGCAGGTGCCCGAGTGGAAGCTCAAATTCAGTAACGCATTATGAGCCAAAAAATTCGTGAGCCTGGTGGTAGCTTAGCAGATGTGCCTTCTCCTCATTTCCACCCTGAAATGTTAGCTGTAATACTTGATGGTGGTCTTTGCATCCTTCATTTTTTCGAGCGCAATCCTCGTGTAGAATTCGCGAGCGTGGTTAAGCAGATGTGCCTTCTCCCGATTTCCACCCTGAAATGATAGCTGCAATCCTTGATGGTGGTCTTTGCATCCTTCATTTTCTCGAGCGCAATCCTCGAGTAGTTCCTGTGCCAAGGCGGCTCCTTCTCCTTGTCTGCCTCAGAGACACTGCTCTGACCCTTTATAAACAAGAGGCATGTGAACTGCATGGAAGCCCCGCCCGTTTGGCCCCGCCCCACACACCAGCGGTGGGCAACGTCTTCCCGCCCTTTCCCCCACTGTGATGGACAGCTGACTTGAGGGACCCTGGGGCCGTCGGCGCCGTGGCAACGTTACAGACATACATGGTCACTGTAGACGACTCTTCTGGCCCTATACACAGCTTTAGTGTTGGAAAACAACTATACATTTACCCAACGAGGTAGCACTTACTGATTAGCCAGTAGAAAGTACCCCAGTTGAGTAGAGGTATTGCACAAAACGGTGGCATCTTCTTGGGTGAATATGCAGGGCAGGATTCATTCTGGCACGACGCTCCTGTCACAAAAATTAAACCTCAACAGGAAGCACTTACAGGTATAAATAAAGCAGGTGCCCGAGTGGAAGCTCAAATTCAGTAACGCATTATGAGCCAAAAAATTCGTGAGCGTGGTGGTGGCTTAGCAGATGCGCCTTCTCCTCATTTCCACCCTGAAATGTTAGCTGTAATACTTGATGGTGGTCTTTGCATCCTTCATTTTTTCGAGCGCAATCCTCGTCTAGAATTCGTGAGCGTGGTTAAGCAGAGGGGCCTTCTCCCCATTTCCACCCTGAAATGTTAGCTGTAATACTTGATGGTGGTCTTTGCATCCTTCATTTTTTCGAGCGCAATCCTCGTGTAGAATTCGTGAGCGTGGTTAAGCAGATGTGCCTTCTCCCGATTTCCACCCTGAAATGATAGCTGCAATCCTTGATGGTGGTCTTTGCATCCTTCATTTTCTCGAGCGCAATCCTCGAGTAGTTCCTGTGCCAAGGCGGTTCCTTCTCCTTGTCTGCCTCAGAGACACTGCTCTGACCCTTTATAAACAAGAGGCATGTGAACTGCATGGAAGCCCCGCCCGTTTGGCCCCGCCCCACACACCAGCGGTGGGCAACGTCTTCCCGCCCTTTCCCCCACTATGATGGACAGCTGACTCGAGGGACCCCGGGGCCGTCGGCGCCGTGGCAACGTTACAGACATAGATGGTCACTGTAGATGACTCTTCTGGCCCTATACACAGCTTTAGTGTTGGAAAACAACTATACATTTACCCAACGAGGTAGCACTTACTGATTAGCCAGTAGAAAGTACTCCAGTTGAGAAGAGGTATTGCACAAAACGGTGGCATCTTCTTGGGTGAATATGCAGGGCAGGATTCATTCTGGCACGATGCTCCTGTCACAAAAATTAAACCTCAACAGGAAGCACTTACAGGTATAAATAAAGCAGGTGCCCGAGTGGAAGCTCAAATTCAGTAACGCATTATGAGCCAAAAAATTCGTGAGCCTGGTGGTAGCTTAGCAGATGTGCCTTCTCCTCATTTCCACCCTGAAATGTTAGCTGTAATACTTGATGGTGGTCTTTGCATCCTTCATTTTTTCGAGCGCAATCCTCGTCTAGAATTCGTGAGCGTGGTTAAGCAGAGGGGCCTTCTCCCCATTTCCACCCTGAAATGTTAGCTGTAATACTTGATGGTGGTCTTTGCATCCTTCATTTTTTCGAGCGCAATCCTCGTGTAGAATTCGTGAGCGTGGTTAAGCAGATGTGCCTTCTCCCGATTTCCACCCTGAAATGATAGCTGCAATCCTTGATGGTGGTCTTTGCATCCTTCATTTTCTCGAGCGCAATCCTCGAGTAGTTCCTGTGCCAAGGCGGCTCCTTCTCCTTGTCTGCCTCAGAGACACTGCTCTGACCCTTTATAAACAAGAGGCATGTGAACTGCATGGAAGCCCCGCCCCACACACCAGCGGTGGGCAACGTCTTCCCGCCCTTTCCCCCACTATGATGGACAGCTGACTTGAGGGACCCTGGGGCCGTCGGCGCCGTGGCAACGTTACAGACATACATGGTCACTGTAGACGACTCTTCTGGCCCTATACACAGCTTTAGTGTTGGAAAACAACTATACATTTACCCAACGAGGTAGCACTTACTGATTAGCCAGTAGAAAGTACTCCAGTTGAGTAGAGGTATTGCACAAAACGGTGGCATCTTCTTGGGTGAATATGCAGGGCAGGATTCATTCTGGCACGACGCTCCTGTCACAAAAATTAAACCTCAACAGGAAGCACTTACAGGTATAAATAAAGCAGGTGCCCGAGTGGAAGCTCAAATTCAGTAACGCATTATGAGCCAAAAAATTCGTGAGCGTGGTGGTGGCTTAGCAGATGCGCCTTCTCCTCATTTCCACCCTGAAATGTTAGCTGTAATACTTGATGGTGGTCTTTGCATCCTTCATTTTTTCGAGCGCAATCCTCGTCTAGAATTCGTGAGCGTGGTTAAGCAGATGTGCCTTCTCCCGATTTCCACCCTGAAATGATAGCTGCAATCCTTGATGGTGGTCTTTGCATCCTTCATTTTCTCGAGCGCAATCCTCGAGTAGTTCCTGTGCCAAGGCGGTTCCTTCTCCTTGTCTGCCTCAGAGACACTGCTCTGACCCTTTATAAACAAGAGGCATGTGAACTGCATGGAAGCCCCGCCCGTTTGGCCCCGCCCCACACACCAGCGGTGGGCAACGTCTTCCCGCCCTTTCCCCCACTATGATGGACAGCTGACTTGAGGGACCCTGGGGCCGTCGGCGCCGTGGCAACGTTACAGACATACATGGTCACTGTAGACGACTCTTCTGGCCCTATACACAGCTTTAGTGTTGGAAAACAACTATACATTTACCCAACGAGGTAGCACTTACTGATTAGCCAGTAGAAAGTACTCCAGTTGAGTAGAGGTATTGCACAAAACGGTGGCATCTTCTTGGGTGAATATGCAGGGCAGGATTCATTCTGCCACGACGCTCCTGTCACAAAAATTAAACCTCAACAGGAAGCACTTACAGGTATAAATAAAGCAGGTGCCCGAGTGGAAGCTCAAATTCAGTAACGCATTATGAGCCAAAAAATTCGTGAGCGTGGTGGTGGCTTAGCAGATGCGCCTTCTCCTCATTTCCACCCTGAAATGTTAGCTGTAATACTTGATGGTGGTCTTTGCATCCTTCATTTTTTCGAGCGCAATCCTCGTGTAGAATTCGTGAGCGTGGTTAAGCAGAGGGGCCTTCTCCCCATTTCCACCCTGAAACGTGAGCGTGGTTAAGCAGATGTGCCTTCTCCCGATTTCCACCCTGAAATGATAGCTGCAATCCTTGATGGTGGTCTTTGCATCCTTCATTTTCTCGAGCGCAATCCTCGAGTAGTTCCTGTGCCAAGGCGGTTCCTTCTCCTTGTCTGCCTCAGAGACACTGCTCTGACCCTTTATAAACAAGAGGCATGTGAACTGCATGGAAGCCCCGCCCGTTTGGCCCCGCCCCACACACCAGCGGTGGGCAACGTCTTCCCGCCCTTTCCCCCACTATGATGGACAGCTGACTCGAGGGACCCGGGGCCGTCGGCGCCGTGGCAACGTTACAGACATAGATGGTCACTGTAGATGACTCTTCTGGCCCTATACACAGCTTTAGTGTTGGAAAACAACTATACATTTACCCAACGAGGTAGCACTTACTGATTAGCCAGTAGAAAGTACTCCAGTTGAGAAGAGGTATTGCACAAAACGGTGGCATCTTCTTGGGTGAATATGCAGGGCAGGATTCATTCTGGCACGATGCTCCTGTCACAAAAATTAAACCTCAACAGGAAGCACTTACAGGTATAAATAAAGCAGGTGCCCGAGTGGAAGCTCAAATTCAGTAACGCATTATGAGCCAAAAAATTCGTGAGCCTGGTGGTAGCTTAGCAGATGTGCCTTCTCCTCATTTCCACCCTGAAATGTTAGCTGTAATACTTGATGGTGGTCTTTGCATCCTTCATTTTTTCGAGCGCAATCCTCGTCTAGAATTCGTGAGCGTGGTTAAGCAGAGGGGCCTTCTCCCCATTTCCACCCTGAAATGTTAGCTGTAATACTTGATGGTGGTCTTTGCATCCTTCATTTTTTCTAGCGCAATCCTCGTGTAGAATTCGTGAGCGTGGTTAAGCAGATGTGCCTTCTCCCGATTTCCACCCTGAAATGATAGCTGCAATCCTTGATGGTGGTCTTTGCATCCTTCATTTTCTCGAGCGCAATCCTCGAGTAGTTCCTGTGCCAAGGCGGCTCCTTCTCCTTGTCTGCCTCAGAGACACTGCTCTGACCCTTTATAAACAAGAGGCATGTGAACTGCATGGAAGCCCCGCCCCACACACCAGCGGTGGGCAACGTCTTCCCGCCCTTTCCCCCACTATGATGGACAGCTGACTTGAGGGACCCTGGGGCCGTCGGCGCCGTGGCAACGTTACAGACATACATGGTCACTGTAGACGACTCTTCTGGCCCTATACACAGCTTTAGTGTTGGAAAACAACTATACATTTACCCAACGAGGTAGCACTTACTGATTAGCCAGTAGAAAGTACTCCAGTTGAGTAGAGGTATTGCACAAAACGGTGGCATCTTCTTGGGTGAATATGCAGGGCAGGATTCATTCTGGCACGACGCTCCTGTCACAAAAATTAAACCTCAACAGGAAGCACTTACAGGTATAAATAAAGCAGGTGCCCGAGTGGAAGCTCAAATTCAGTAACGCATTATGAGCCAAAAAATTCGTGAGCGTGGTGGTGGCTTAGCAGATGCGCCTTCTCCTCATTTCCACCCTGAAATGTTAGCTGTAATACTTGATGGTGGTCTTTGCATCCTTCATTTTTTCGAGCGCAATCCTCGTCTAGAATTCGTGAGCGTGGTTAAGCAGATGTGCCTTCTCCCGATTTCCACCCTGAAATGATAGCTGCAATCCTTGATGGTGGTCTTTGCATCCTTCATTTTCTCGAGCGCAATCCTCGAGTAGTTCCTGTGCCAAGGCGGTTCCTTCTCCTTGTCTGCCTCAGAGACACTGCTCTGACCCTTTATAAACAAGAGGCATGTGAACTGCATGGAAGCCCCGCCCGTTTGGCCCCGCCCCACACACCAGCGGTGGGCAACGTCTTCCCGCCCTTTCCCCCACTATGATGGACAGCTGACTTGAGGGACCCTGGGGCCGTCGGCGCCGTGGCAACGTTACAGACATACATGGTCACTGTAGACGACTCTTCTGGCCCTATACACAGCTTTAGTGTTGGAAAACAACTATACATTTACCCAACGAGGTAGCACTTACTGATTAGCCAGTAGAAAGTACTCCAGTTGAGTAGAGGTATTGCACAAAACGGTGGCATCTTCTTGGGTGAATATGCAGGGCAGGATTCATTCTGCCACGACGCTCCTGTCACAAAAATTAAACCTCAACAGGAAGCACTTACAGGTATAAATAAAGCAGGTGCCCGAGTGGAAGCTCAAATTCAGTAACGCATTATGAGCCAAAAAATTCGTGAGCGTGGTGGTGGCTTAGCAGATGCGCCTTCTCCTCATTTCCACCCTGAAATGTTAGCTGTAATACTTGATGGTGGTCTTTGCATCCTTCATTTTTTCGAGCGCAATCCTCGTGTAGAATTCGTGAGCGTGGTTAAGCAGAGGGGCCTTCTCCCCATTTCCACCCTGAAACGTGAGCGTGGTTAAGCAGATGTGCCTTCTCCCGATTTCCACCCTGAAATGATAGCTGCAATCCTTGATGGTGGTCTTTGCATCCTTCATTTTCTCGAGCGCAATCCTCGAGTAGTTCCTGTGCCAAGGCGGTTCCTTCTCCTTGTCTGCCTCAGAGACACTGCTCTGACCCTTTATAAACAAGAGGCATGTGAACTGCATGGAAGCCCCGCCCGTTTGGCCCCGCCCCACACACCAGCGGTGGGCAACGTCTTCCCGCCCTTTCCCCCACTATGATGGACAGCTGACTCGAGGGACCCGGGGCCGTCGGCGCCGTGGCAACGTTACAGACATAGATGGTCACTGTAGATGACTCTTCTGGCCCTATACACAGCTTTAGTGTTGGAAAACAACTATACATTTACCCAACGAGGTAGCACTTACTGATTAGCCAGTAGAAAGTACTCCAGTTGAGAAGAGGTATTGCACAAAACGGTGGCATCTTCTTGGGTGAATATGCAGGGCAGGATTCATTCTGGCACGATGCTCCTGTCACAAAAATTAAACCTCAACAGGAAGCACTTACAGGTATAAATAAAGCAGGTGCCCGAGTGGAAGCTCAAATTCAGTAACGCATTATGAGCCAAAAAATTCGTGAGCGTGGTGGTGGCTTAGCAGATGCGCCTTCTCCTCATTTCCACCCTGAAATGTTAGCTGTAATACTTGATGGTGGTCTTTGCATCCTTCATTTTTTCGAGCGCAATCCTCGTGTAGAATTCGTGAGCGTGGTTAAGCAGATGTGCCTTCTCCCGATTTCCACCCTGAAATGATAGCTGCAATCCTTGATGGTGGTCTTTGCATCCTTCATTTTCTCGAGCGCAATCCTCGAGTAGTTCCTGTGCCAAGGCGGTTCCTTCTCCTTGTCTGCCTCAGAGACACTGCTCTGACCCTTTATAAACAAGAGGCATGTGAACTGCATGGAAGCCCCGCCCGTTTGGCCCCGCCCCACACACCAGCGGTGGGCAACGTCTTCCCGCCCTTTCCCCCACTATGATGGACAGCTGACTCGAGGGACCCGGGGCCGTCGGCGCCGTGGCAACGTTACAGGCATAGATGGTCACTGTAGATGACTCTTCTGGCCCTATACACAGCTTTAGTGTTGGAAAACAACTATACATTTACCCAACGAGGTAGCACTTACTGATTAGCCAGTAGAAAGTACTCCAGTTGAGAAGAGGTATTGCACAAAACGGTGGCATCTTCTTGGGTGAATATGCAGGGCAGGATTCATTCTGGCACGATGCTCCTGTCACAAAAATTAAACCTCAACAGGAAGCACTTACAGGTATAAATAAAGCAGGTGCCCGAGTGGAAGCTCAAATTCAGTAACGCATTATGAGCCAAAAAATTCGTGAGCCTGGTGGTAGCTTAGCAGATGTGCCTTCTCCTCATTTCCACCCTGAAATGTTAGCTGTAATACTTGATGGTGGTCTTTGCATCCTTCATTTTTTCGAGCGCAATCCTCGTGTAGAATTCGTGAGCGTGGTTAAGCAGATGTGCCTTCTCCCGATTTCCACCCTGAAATGATAGCTGCAATCCTTGATGGTGGTCTTTGCATCCTTCATTTTCTCGAGCGCAATCCTCGAGTAGTTCCTGTGCCAAGGCGGCTCCTTCTCCTTGTCTGCCTCAGAGACACTGCTCTGACCCTTTATAAACAAGAGGCATGTGAACTGCATGGAAGCCCCGCCCGTTTGGCCCCGCCCCACACACCAGCGGTGGGCAACGTCTTCCCGCCCTTTCCCCCACTGTGATGGACAGCTGACTTGAGGGACCCTGGGGCCGTCGGCGCCGTGGCAACGTTACAGACATACATGGTCACTGTAGACGACTCTTCTGGCCCTATACACAGCTTTAGTGTTGGAAAACAACTATACATTTACCCAACGAGGTAGCACTTACTGATTAGCCAGTAGAAAGTACCCCAGTTGAGTAGAGGTATTGCACAAAACGGTGGCATCTTCTTGGGTGAATATGCAGGGCAGGATTCATTCTGGCACGACGCTCCTGTCACAAAAATTAAACCTCAACAGGAAGCACTTACAGGTATAAATAAAGCAGGTGCCCGAGTGGAAGCTCAAATTCAGTAACGCATTATGAGCCAAAAAATTCGTGAGCGTGGTGGTGGCTTAGCAGATGCGCCTTCTCCTCATTTCCACCCTGAAATGTTAGCTGTAATACTTGATGGTGGTCTTTGCATCCTTCATTTTTTCGAGCGCAATCCTCGTCTAGAATTCGTGAGCGTGGTTAAGCAGAGGGGCCTTCTCCCCATTTCCACCCTGAAATGTTAGCTGTAATACTTGATGGTGGTCTTTGCATCCTTCATTTTTTCGAGCGCAATCCTCGTGTAGAATTCGTGAGCGTGGTTAAGCAGATGTGCCTTCTCCCGATTTCCACCCTGAAATGATAGCTGCAATCCTTGATGGTGGTCTTTGCATCCTTCATTTTCTCGAGCGCAATCCTCGAGTAGTTCCTGTGCCAAGGCGGTTCCTTCTCCTTGTCTGCCTCAGAGACACTGCTCTGACCCTTTATAAACAAGAGGCATGTGAACTGCATGGAAGCCCCGCCCGTTTGGCCCCGCCCCACACACCAGCGGTGGGCAACGTCTTCCCGCCCTTTCCCCCACTATGATGGACAGCTGACTCGAGGGACCCCGGGGCCGTCGGCGCCGTGGCAACGTTACAGACATAGATGGTCACTGTAGATGACTCTTCTGGCCCTATACACAGCTTTAGTGTTGGAAAACAACTATACATTTACCCAACGAGGTAGCACTTACTGATTAGCCAGTAGAAAGTACTCCAGTTGAGAAGAGGTATTGCACAAAACGGTGGCATCTTCTTGGGTGAATATGCAGGGCAGGATTCATTCTGGCACGATGCTCCTGTCACAAAAATTAAACCTCAACAGGAAGCACTTACAGGTATAAATAAAGCAGGTGCCCGAGTGGAAGCTCAAATTCAGTAACGCATTATGAGCCAAAAAATTCGTGAGCCTGGTGGTAGCTTAGCAGATGTGCCTTCTCCTCATTTCCACCCTGAAATGTTAGCTGTAATACTTGATGGTGGTCTTTGCATCCTTCATTTTTTCGAGCGCAATCCTCGTCTAGAATTCGTGAGCGTGGTTAAGCAGAGGGGCCTTCTCCCCATTTCCACCCTGAAATGTTAGCTGTAATACTTGATGGTGGTCTTTGCATCCTTCATTTTTTCGAGCGCAATCCTCGTGTAGAATTCGTGAGCGTGGTTAAGCAGATGTGCCTTCTCCCGATTTCCACCCTGAAATGATAGCTGCAATCCTTGATGGTGGTCTTTGCATCCTTCATTTTCTCGAGCGCAATCCTCGAGTAGTTCCTGTGCCAAGGCGGCTCCTTCTCCTTGTCTGCCTCAGAGACACTGCTCTGACCCTTTATAAACAAGAGGCATGTGAACTGCATGGAAGCCCCGCCCCACACACCAGCGGTGGGCAACGTCTTCCCGCCCTTTCCCCCACTATGATGGACAGCTGACTTGAGGGACCCTGGGGCCGTCGGCGCCGTGGCAACGTTACAGACATACATGGTCACTGTAGACGACTCTTCTGGCCCTATACACAGCTTTAGTGTTGGAAAACAACTATACATTTACCCAACGAGGTAGCACTTACTGATTAGCCAGTAGAAAGTACTCCAGTTGAGTAGAGGTATTGCACAAAACGGTGGCATCTTCTTGGGTGAATATGCAGGGCAGGATTCATTCTGGCACGACGCTCCTGTCACAAAAATTAAACCTCAACAGGAAGCACTTACAGGTATAAATAAAGCAGGTGCCCGAGTGGAAGCTCAAATTCAGTAACGCATTATGAGCCAAAAAATTCGTGAGCGTGGTGGTGGCTTAGCAGATGCGCCTTCTCCTCATTTCCACCCTGAAATGTTAGCTGTAATACTTGATGGTGGTCTTTGCATCCTTCATTTTTTCGAGCGCAATCCTCGTCTAGAATTCGTGAGCGTGGTTAAGCAGATGTGCCTTCTCCCGATTTCCACCCTGAAATGATAGCTGCAATCCTTGATGGTGGTCTTTGCATCCTTCATTTTCTCGAGCGCAATCCTCGAGTAGTTCCTGTGCCAAGGCGGTTCCTTCTCCTTGTCTGCCTCAGAGACACTGCTCTGACCCTTTATAAACAAGAGGCATGTGAACTGCATGGAAGCCCCGCCCGTTTGGCCCCGCCCCACACACCAGCGGTGGGCAACGTCTTCCCGCCCTTTCCCCCACTATGATGGACAGCTGACTTGAGGGACCCTGGGGCCGTCGGCGCCGTGGCAACGTTACAGACATACATGGTCACTGTAGACGACTCTTCTGGCCCTATACACAGCTTTAGTGTTGGAAAACAACTATACATTTACCCAACGAGGTAGCACTTACTGATTAGCCAGTAGAAAGTACTCCAGTTGAGTAGAGGTATTGCACAAAACGGTGGCATCTTCTTGGGTGAATATGCAGGGCAGGATTCATTCTGCCACGACGCTCCTGTCACAAAAATTAAACCTCAACAGGAAGCACTTACAGGTATAAATAAAGCAGGTGCCCGAGTGGAAGCTCAAATTCAGTAACGCATTATGAGCCAAAAAATTCGTGAGCGTGGTGGTGGCTTAGCAGATGCGCCTTCTCCTCATTTCCACCCTGAAATGTTAGCTGTAATACTTGATGGTGGTCTTTGCATCCTTCATTTTTTCGAGCGCAATCCTCGTGTAGAATTCGTGAGCGTGGTTAAGCAGAGGGGCCTTCTCCCCATTTCCACCCTGAAACGTGAGCGTGGTTAAGCAGATGTGCCTTCTCCCGATTTCCACCCTGAAATGATAGCTGCAATCCTTGATGGTGGTCTTTGCATCCTTCATTTTCTCGAGCGCAATCCTCGAGTAGTTCCTGTGCCAAGGCGGTTCCTTCTCCTTGTCTGCCTCAGAGACACTGCTCTGACCCTTTATAAACAAGAGGCATGTGAACTGCATGGAAGCCCCGCCCGTTTGGCCCCGCCCCACACACCAGCGGTGGGCAACGTCTTCCCGCCCTTTCCCCCACTATGATGGACAGCTGACTCGAGGGACCCGGGGCCGTCGGCGCCGTGGCAACGTTACAGACATAGATGGTCACTGTAGATGACTCTTCTGGCCCTATACACAGCTTTAGTGTTGGAAAACAACTATACATTTACCCAACGAGGTAGCACTTACTGATTAGCCAGTAGAAAGTACTCCAGTTGAGAAGAGGTATTGCACAAAACGGTGGCATCTTCTTGGGTGAATATGCAGGGCAGGATTCATTCTGGCACGATGCTCCTGTCACAAAAATTAAACCTCAACAGGAAGCACTTACAGGTATAAATAAAGCAGGTGCCCGAGTGGAAGCTCAAATTCAGTAACGCATTATGAGCCAAAAAATTCGTGAGCCTGGTGGTAGCTTAGCAGATGTGCCTTCTCCTCATTTCCACCCTGAAATGTTAGCTGTAATACTTGATGGTGGTCTTTGCATCCTTCATTTTTTCGAGCGCAATCCTCGTCTAGAATTCGTGAGCGTGGTTAAGCAGAGGGGCCTTCTCCCCATTTCCACCCTGAAATGTTAGCTGTAATACTTGATGGTGGTCTTTGCATCCTTCATTTTTTCTAGCGCAATCCTCGTGTAGAATTCGTGAGCGTGGTTAAGCAGATGTGCCTTCTCCCGATTTCCACCCTGAAATGATAGCTGCAATCCTTGATGGTGGTCTTTGCATCCTTCATTTTCTCGAGCGCAATCCTCGAGTAGTTCCTGTGCCAAGGCGGCTCCTTCTCCTTGTCTGCCTCAGAGACACTGCTCTGACCCTTTATAAACAAGAGGCATGTGAACTGCATGGAAGCCCCGCCCCACACACCAGCGGTGGGCAACGTCTTCCCGCCCTTTCCCCCACTATGATGGACAGCTGACTTGAGGGACCCTGGGGCCGTCGGCGCCGTGGCAACGTTACAGACATACATGGTCACTGTAGACGACTCTTCTGGCCCTATACACAGCTTTAGTGTTGGAAAACAACTATACATTTACCCAACGAGGTAGCACTTACTGATTAGCCAGTAGAAAGTACTCCAGTTGAGTAGAGGTATTGCACAAAACGGTGGCATCTTCTTGGGTGAATATGCAGGGCAGGATTCATTCTGGCACGACGCTCCTGTCACAAAAATTAAACCTCAACAGGAAGCACTTACAGGTATAAATAAAGCAGGTGCCCGAGTGGAAGCTCAAATTCAGTAACGCATTATGAGCCAAAAAATTCGTGAGCGTGGTGGTGGCTTAGCAGATGCGCCTTCTCCTCATTTCCACCCTGAAATGTTAGCTGTAATACTTGATGGTGGTCTTTGCATCCTTCATTTTTTCGAGCGCAATCCTCGTCTAGAATTCGTGAGCGTGGTTAAGCAGATGTGCCTTCTCCCGATTTCCACCCTGAAATGATAGCTGCAATCCTTGATGGTGGTCTTTGCATCCTTCATTTTCTCGAGCGCAATCCTCGAGTAGTTCCTGTGCCAAGGCGGTTCCTTCTCCTTGTCTGCCTCAGAGACACTGCTCTGACCCTTTATAAACAAGAGGCATGTGAACTGCATGGAAGCCCCGCCCGTTTGGCCCCGCCCCACACACCAGCGGTGGGCAACGTCTTCCCGCCCTTTCCCCCACTATGATGGACAGCTGACTTGAGGGACCCTGGGGCCGTCGGCGCCGTGGCAACGTTACAGACATACATGGTCACTGTAGACGACTCTTCTGGCCCTATACACAGCTTTAGTGTTGGAAAACAACTATACATTTACCCAACGAGGTAGCACTTACTGATTAGCCAGTAGAAAGTACTCCAGTTGAGTAGAGGTATTGCACAAAACGGTGGCATCTTCTTGGGTGAATATGCAGGGCAGGATTCATTCTGCCACGACGCTCCTGTCACAAAAATTAAACCTCAACAGGAAGCACTTACAGGTATAAATAAAGCAGGTGCCCGAGTGGAAGCTCAAATTCAGTAACGCATTATGAGCCAAAAAATTCGTGAGCGTGGTGGTGGCTTAGCAGATGCGCCTTCTCCTCATTTCCACCCTGAAATGTTAGCTGTAATACTTGATGGTGGTCTTTGCATCCTTCATTTTTTCGAGCGCAATCCTCGTGTAGAATTCGTGAGCGTGGTTAAGCAGAGGGGCCTTCTCCCCATTTCCACCCTGAAACGTGAGCGTGGTTAAGCAGATGTGCCTTCTCCCGATTTCCACCCTGAAATGATAGCTGCAATCCTTGATGGTGGTCTTTGCATCCTTCATTTTCTCGAGCGCAATCCTCGAGTAGTTCCTGTGCCAAGGCGGTTCCTTCTCCTTGTCTGCCTCAGAGACACTGCTCTGACCCTTTATAAACAAGAGGCATGTGAACTGCATGGAAGCCCCGCCCGTTTGGCCCCGCCCCACACACCAGCGGTGGGCAACGTCTTCCCGCCCTTTCCCCCACTATGATGGACAGCTGACTCGAGGGACCCGGGGCCGTCGGCGCCGTGGCAACGTTACAGACATAGATGGTCACTGTAGATGACTCTTCTGGCCCTATACACAGCTTTAGTGTTGGAAAACAACTATACATTTACCCAACGAGGTAGCACTTACTGATTAGCCAGTAGAAAGTACTCCAGTTGAGAAGAGGTATTGCACAAAACGGTGGCATCTTCTTGGGTGAATATGCAGGGCAGGATTCATTCTGGCACGATGCTCCTGTCACAAAAATTAAACCTCAACAGGAAGCACTTACAGGTATAAATAAAGCAGGTGCCCGAGTGGAAGCTCAAATTCAGTAACGCATTATGAGCCAAAAAATTCGTGAGCCTGGTGGTAGCTTAGCAGATGTGCCTTCTCCTCATTTCCACCCTGAAATGTTAGCTGTAATACTTGATGGTGGTCTTTGCATCCTTCATTTTTTCGAGCGCAATCCTCGTCTAGAATTCGTGAGCGTGGTTAAGCAGAGGGGCCTTCTCCCCATTTCCACCCTGAAATGTTAGCTGTAATACTTGATGGTGGTCTTTGCATCCTTCATTTTTTCGAGCGCAATCCTCGTGTAGAATTCGTGAGCGTGGTTAAGCAGATGTGCCTTCTCCCGATTTCCACCCTGAAATGATAGCTGCAATCCTTGATGGTGGTCTTTGCATCCTTCATTTTCTCGAGCGCAATCCTCGAGTAGTTCCTGTGCCAAGGCGGCTCCTTCTCCTTGTCTGCCTCAGAGACACTGCTCTGACCCTTTATAAACAAGAGGCATGTGAACTGCATGGAAGCCCCGCCCGTTTGGCCCCGCCCCACACACCAGCGGTGGGCAACGTCTTCCCGCCCTTTCCCCCACTGTGATGGACAGCTGACTTGAGGGACCCTGGGGCCGTCGGCGCCGTGGCAACGTTACAGACATACATGGTCACTGTAGACGACTCTTCTGGCCCTATACACAGCTTTAGTGTTGGAAAACAACTATACATTTACCCAACGAGGTAGCACTTACTGATTAGCCAGTAGAAAGTACCCCAGTTGAGTAGAGGTATTGCACAAAACGGTGGCATCTTCTTGGGTGAATATGCAGGGCAGGATTCATTCTGGCACGACGCTCCTGTCACAAAAATTAAACCTCAACAGGAAGCACTTACAGGTATAAATAAAGCAGGTGCCCGAGTGGAAGCTCAAATTCAGTAACGCATTATGAGCCAAAAAATTCGTGAGCGTGGTGGTGGCTTAGCAGATGCGCCTTCTCCTCATTTCCACCCTGAAATGTTAGCTGTAATACTTGATGGTGGTCTTTGCATCCTTCATTTTTTCGAGCGCAATCCTCGTCTAGAATTCGTGAGCGTGGTTAAGCAGAGGGGCCTTCTCCCCATTTCCACCCTGAAATGTTAGCTGTAATACTTGATGGTGGTCTTTGCATCCTTCATTTTTTCGAGCGCAATCCTCGTGTAGTTCCTGTGCCAAGGCGGTTCCTTCTCCTTGTCTGCCTCAGAGACACTGCTCTGACCCTTTATAAACAAGAGGCATGTGAACTGCATGGAAGCCCCGCCCGTTTGGCCCCGCCCCACACACCAGCGGTGGGCAACGTCTTCCCGCCCTTTCCCCCACTATGATGGACAGCTGACTCGAGGGACCCCGGGGCCGTCGGCGCCGTGGCAACGTTACAGACATAGATGGTCACTGTAGATGACTCTTCTGGCCCTATACACAGCTTTAGTGTTGGAAAACAACTATACATTTACCCAACGAGGTAGCACTTACTGATTAGCCAGTAGAAAGTACTCCAGTTGAGAAGAGGTATTGCACAAAACGGTGGCATCTTCTTGGGTGAATATGCAGGGCAGGATTCATTCTGGCACGATGCTCCTGTCACAAAAATTAAACCTCAACAGGAAGCACTTACAGGTATAAATAAAGCAGGTGCCCGAGTGGAAGCTCAAATTCAGTAACGCATTATGAGCCAAAAAATTCGTGAGCCTGGTGGTAGCTTAGCAGATGTGCCTTCTCCTCATTTCCACCCTGAAATGTTAGCTGTAATACTTGATGGTGGTCTTTGCATCCTTCATTTTTTCGAGCGCAATCCTCGTCTAGAATTCGTGAGCGTGGTTAAGCAGAGGGGCCTTCTCCCCATTTCCACCCTGAAATGTTAGCTGTAATACTTGATGGTGGTCTTTGCATCCTTCATTTTTTCGAGCGCAATCCTCGTGTAGAATTCGTGAGCGTGGTTAAGCAGATGTGCCTTCTCCCGATTTCCACCCTGAAATGATAGCTGCAATCCTTGATGGTGGTCTTTGCATCCTTCATTTTCTCGAGCGCAATCCTCGAGTAGTTCCTGTGCCAAGGCGGCTCCTTCTCCTTGTCTGCCTCAGAGACACTGCTCTGACCCTTTATAAACAAGAGGCATGTGAACTGCATGGAAGCCCCGCCCCACACACCAGCGGTGGGCAACGTCTTCCCGCCCTTTCCCCCACTATGATGGACAGCTGACTTGAGGGACCCTGGGGCCGTCGGCGCCGTGGCAACGTTACAGACATACATGGTCACTGTAGACGACTCTTCTGGCCCTATACACAGCTTTAGTGTTGGAAAACAACTATACATTTACCCAACGAGGTAGCACTTACTGATTAGCCAGTAGAAAGTACTCCAGTTGAGAAGAGGTATTGCACAAAACGGTGGCATCTTCTTGGGTGAATATGCAGGGCAGGATTCATTCTGGCACGATGCTCCTGTCACAAAAATTAAACCTCAACAGGAAGCACTTACAGGTATAAATAAAGCAGGTGCCCGAGTGGAAGCTCAAATTCAGTAACGCATTATGAGCCAAAAAATTCGTGAGCCTGGTGGTGGCTTAGCAGATGTGCCTTCTCCTCATTTCCACCCTGAAATGTTAGCTGTAATACTTGATGGTGGTCTTTGCATCCTTCATTTTTTCGAGCGCAATCCTCGTCTAGAATTCGTGAGCGTGGTTAAGCAGAGGGGCCTTCTCCCCATTTCCACCCTGAAATGTTAGCTGTAATACTTGATGGTGGTCTTTGCATCCTTCATTTTTTCGAGCGCAATCCTCGTGTAGAATTCGTGAGCGTGGTTAAGCAGATGTGCCTTCTCCCGATTTCCACCCTGAAATGATAGCTGCAATCCTTGATGGTGGTCTTTGCATCCTTCATTTTCTCGAGCGCAATCCTCGAGTAGTTCCTGTGCCAAGGCGGTTCCTTCTCCTTGTCTGCCTCAGAGACACTGCTCTGACCCTTTATAAACAAGAGGCATGTGAACTGCATGGAAGCCCCGCCCGTTTGGCCCCGCCCCACACACCAGCGGTGGGCAACGTCTTCCCGCCCTTTCCCCCACTATGATGGACAGCTGACTCGAGGGACCCCGGGGCCGTCGGCGCCGTGGCAACGTTACAGACATAGATGGTCACTGTAGATGACTCTTCTGGCCCTATACACAGCTTTAGTGTTGGAAAACAACTATACATTTACCCAACGAGGTAGCACTTACTGATTAGCCAGTAGAAAGTACTCCAGTTGAGAAGAGGTATTGCACAAAACGGTGGCATCTTCTTGGGTGAATATGCAGGGCAGGATTCATTCTGGCACGATGCTCCTGTCACAAAAATTAAACCTCAACAGGAAGCACTTACAGGTATAAATAAAGCAGGTGCCCGAGTGGAAGCTCAAATTCAGTAACGCATTATGAGCCAAAAAATTCGTGAGCCTGGTGGTAGCTTAGCAGATGTGCCTTCTCCTCATTTCCACCCTGAAATGTTAGCTGTAATACTTGATGGTGGTCTTTGCATCCTTCATTTTTTCGAGCGCAATCCTCGTCTAGAATTCGTGAGCGTGGTTAAGCAGAGGGGCCTTCTCCCCATTTCCACCCTGAAATGTTAGCTGTAATACTTGATGGTGGTCTTTGCATCCTTCATTTTTTCGAGCGCAATCCTCGTGTAGAATTCGTGAGCGTGGTTAAGCAGATGTGCCTTCTCCCGATTTCCACCCTGAAATGATAGCTGCAATCCTTGATGGTGGTCTTTGCATCCTTCATTTTCTCGAGCGCAATCCTCGAGTAGTTCCTGTGCCAAGGCGGCTCCTTCTCCTTGTCTGCCTCAGAGACACTGCTCTGACCCTTTATAAACAAGAGGCATGTGAACTGCATGGAAGCCCCGCCCCACACACCAGCGGTGGGCAACGTCTTCCCGCCCTTTCCCCCACTATGATGGACAGCTGACTTGAGGGACCCTGGGGCCGTCGGCGCCGTGGCAACGTTACAGACATACATGGTCACTGTAGACGACTCTTCTGGCCCTATACACAGCTTTAGTGTTGGAAAACAACTATACATTTACCCAACGAGGTAGCACTTACTGATTAGCCAGTAGAAAGTACTCCAGTTGAGTAGAGGTATTGCACAAAACGGTGGCATCTTCTTGGGTGAATATGCAGGGCAGGATTCATTCTGGCACGACGCTCCTGTCACAAAAATTAAACCTCAACAGGAAGCACTTACAGGTATAAATAAAGCAGGTGCCCGAGTGGAAGCTCAAATTCAGTAACGCATTATGAGCCAAAAAATTCGTGAGCGTGGTGGTGGCTTAGCAGATGCGCCTTCTCCTCATTTCCACCCTGAAATGTTAGCTGTAATACTTGATGGTGGTCTTTGCATCCTTCATTTTTTCGAGCGCAATCCTCGTCTAGAATTCGTGAGCGTGGTTAAGCAGATGTGCCTTCTCCCGATTTCCAACCTGAAATGATAGCTGCAATCCTTGATGGTGGTCTTTGCATCCTTCATTTTCTCGAGCGCAATCCTCGAGTAGTTCCTGTGCCAAGGCGGTTCCTTCTCCTTGTCTGCCTCAGAGACACTGCTCTGACCCTTTATAAACAAGAGGCATGTGAACTGCATGGAAGCCCCGCCCGTTTGGCCCCGCCCCACACACCAGCGGTGGGCAACGTCTTCCCGCCCTTTCCCCCACTATGATGGACAGCTGACTTGAGGGACCCTGGGGCCGTCGGCGCCGTGGCAACGTTACAGACATACATGGTCACTGTAGACGACTCTTCTGGCCCTATACACAGCTTTAGTGTTGGAAAACAACTATACATTTACCCAACGAGGTAGCACTTACTGATTAGCCAGTAGAAAGTACTCCAGTTGAGTAGAGGTATTGCACAAAACGGTGGCATCTTCTTGGGTGAATATGCAGGGCAGGATTCATTCTGCCACGACGCTCCTGTCACAAAAATTAAACCTCAACAGGAAGCACTTACAGGTATAAATAAAGCAGGTGCCCGAGTGGAAGCTCAAATTCAGTAACGCATTATGAGCCAAAAAATTCGTGAGCGTGGTGGTGGCTTAGCAGATGCGCCTTCTCCTCATTTCCACCCTGAAATGTTAGCTGTAATACTTGATGGTGGTCTTTGCATCCTTCATTTTTTCGAGCGCAATCCTCGTGTAGAATTCGTGAGCGTGGTTAAGCAGAGGGGCCTTCTCCCCATTTCCACCCTGAAACGTGAGCGTGGTTAAGCAGATGTGCCTTCTCCCGATTTCCACCCTGAAATGATAGCTGCAATCCTTGATGGTGGTCTTTGCATCCTTCATTTTCTCGAGCGCAATCCTCGAGTAGTTCCTGTGCCAAGGCGGTTCCTTCTCCTTGTCTGCCTCAGAGACACTGCTCTGACCCTTTATAAACAAGAGGCATGTGAACTGCATGGAAGCCCCGCCCGTTTGGCCCCGCCCCACACACCAGCGGTGGGCAACGTCTTCCCGCCCTTTCCCCCACTATGATGGACAGCTGACTCGAGGGACCCGGGGCCGTCGGCGCCGTGGCAACGTTACAGACATAGATGGTCACTGTAGATGACTCTTCTGGCCCTATACACAGCTTTAGTGTTGGAAAACAACTATACATTTACCCAACGAGGTAGCACTTACTGATTAGCCAGTAGAAAGTACTCCAGTTGAGAAGAGGTATTGCACAAAACGGTGGCATCTTCTTGGGTGAATATGCAGGGCAGGATTCATTCTGGCACGATGCTCCTGTCACAAAAATTAAACCTCAACAGGAAGCACTTACAGGTATAAATAAAGCAGGTGCCCGAGTGGAAGCTCAAATTCAGTAACGCATTATGAGCCAAAAAATTCGTGAGCCTGGTGGTAGCTTAGCAGATGTGCCTTCTCCTCATTTCCACCCTGAAATGTTAGCTGTAATACTTGATGGTGGTCTTTGCATCCTTCATTTTTTCGAGCGCAATCCTCGTCTAGAATTCGTGAGCGTGGTTAAGCAGAGGGGCCTTCTCCCCATTTCCACCCTGAAATGTTAGCTGTAATACTTGATGGTGGTCTTTGCATCCTTCATTTTTTCGAGCGCAATCCTCGTGTAGAATTCGTGAGCGTGGTTAAGCAGATGTGCCTTCTCCCGATTTCCACCCTGAAATGATAGCTGCAATCCTTGATGGTGGTCTTTGCATCCTTCATTTTCTCGAGCGCAATCCTCGAGTAGTTCCTGTGCCAAGGCGGCTCCTTCTCCTTGTCTGCCTCAGAGACACTGCTCTGACCCTTTATAAACAAGAGGCATGTGAACTGCATGGAAGCCCCGCCCCACACACCAGCGGTGGGCAACGTCTTCCCGCCCTTTCCCCCACTATGATGGACAGCTGACTTGAGGGACCCTGGGGCCGTCGGCGCCGTGGCAACGTTACAGACATACATGGTCACTGTAGACGACTCTTCTGGCCCTATACACAGCTTTAGTGTTGGAAAACAACTATACATTTACCCAACGAGGTAGCACTTACTGATTAGCCAGTAGAAAGTACTCCAGTTGAGTAGAGGTATTGCACAAAACGGTGGCATCTTCTTGGGTGAATATGCAGGGCAGGATTCATTCTGGCACGACGCTCCTGTCACAAAAATTAAACCTCAACAGGAAGCACTTACAGGTATAAATAAAGCAGGTGCCCGAGTGGAAGCTCAAATTCAGTAACGCATTATGAGCCAAAAAATTCGTGAGCGTGGTGGTGGCTTAGCAGATGCGCCTTCTCCTCATTTCCACCCTGAAATGTTAGCTGTAATACTTGATGGTGGTCTTTGCATCCTTCATTTTTTCGAGCGCAATCCTCGTCTAGAATTCGTGAGCGTGGTTAAGCAGATGTGCCTTCTCCCGATTTCCACCCTGAAATGATAGCTGCAATCCTTGATGGTGGTCTTTGCATCCTTCATTTTCTCGAGCGCAATCCTCGAGTAGTTCCTGTGCCAAGGCGGTTCCTTCTCCTTGTCTGCCTCAGAGACACTGCTCTGACCCTTTATAAACAAGAGGCATGTGAACTGCATGGAAGCCCCGCCCGTTTGGCCCCGCCCC
The DNA here is from genome assembly GCF_964204655.1 of Triturus cristatus. NCBI lineage: Eukaryota > Metazoa > Chordata > Amphibia > Caudata > Salamandridae > Triturus > Triturus cristatus. Next base: position 113,780,841 of record NC_140591.1, on the reverse strand, counting down.
ACACACCAGCGGTGGGCAACGTCTTCCCGCCCTTTCCCCCACTATGATGGACAGCTGACTTGAGGGACCCTGGGGCCGTCGGCGCCGTGGCAACGTTACAGACATACATGGTCACTGTAGACGACTCTTCTGGCCCTATACACAGCTTTAGTGTTGGAAAACAACTATACATTTACCCAACGAGGTAGCACTTACTGATTAGCCAGTAGAAAGTACTCCAGTTGAGTAGAGGTATTGCACAAAACGGTGGCATCTTCTTGGGTGAATATGCAGGGCAGGATTCATTCTGCCACGACGCTCCTGTCACAAAAATTAAACCTCAACAGGAAGCACTTACAGGTATAAATAAAGCAGGTGCCCGAGTGGAAGCTCAAATTCAGTAACGCATTATGAGCCAAAAAATTCGTGAGCGTGGTGGTGGCTTAGCAGATGCGCCTTCTCCTCATTTCCACCCTGAAATGTTAGCTGTAATACTTGATGGTGGTCTTTGCATCCTTCATTTTTTCGAGCGCAATCCTCGTGTAGAATTCGTGAGCGTGGTTAAGCAGAGGGGCCTTCTCCCCATTTCCACCCTGAAACGTGAGCGTGGTTAAGCAGATGTGCCTTCTCCCGATTTCCACCCTGAAATGATAGCTGCAATCCTTGATGGTGGTCTTTGCATCCTTCATTTTCTCGAGCGCAATCCTCGAGTAGTTCCTGTGCCAAGGCGGTTCCTTCTCCTTGTCTGCCTCAGAGACACTGCTCTGACCCTTTATAAACAAGAGGCATGTGAACTGCATGGAAGCCCCGCCCGTTTGGCCCTGCCCCACACACCAGCGGTGGGCAACGTCTTCCCGCCCTTTCCCCCACTATGATGGACAGCTGACTCGAGGGACCCGGGGCCGTCGGCGCCGTGGCAACGTTACAGACATAGATGGTCACTGTAGATGACTCTTCTGGCCCTATACACAGCTTTAGTGTTGGAAAACAACTATACATTTACCCAACGAGGTAGCACTTACTGATTAGCCAGTAGAAAGTACTCCAGTTGAGAAGAGGTATTGCACAAAACGGTGGCATCTTCTTGGGTGAATATGCAGGGCAGGATTCATTCTGGCACGATGCTCCTGTCACAAAAATTAAACCTCAACAGGAAGCACTTACAGGTATAAATAAAGCAGGTGCCCGAGTGGAAGCTCAAATTCAGTAACGCATTATGAGCCAAAAAATTCGTGAGCCTGGTGGTAGCTTAGCAGATGTGCCTTCTCCTCATTTCCACCCTGAAATGTTAGCTGTAATACTTGATGGTGGTCTTTGCATCCTTCATTTTTTCGAGCGCAATCCTCGTCTAGAATTCGTGAGCGTGGTTAAGCAGAGGGGCCTTCTCCCCATTTCCACCCTGAAATGTTAGCTGTAATACTTGATGGTGGTCTTTGCATCCTTCATTTTTTCGAGCGCAATCCTCGTGTAGAATTCGTGAGCGTGGTTAAGCAGATGTGCCTTCTCCCGATTTCCACCCTGAAATGATAGCTGCAATCCTTGATGGTGGTCTTTGCATCCTTCATTTTCTCGAGCGCAATCCTCGAGTAGTTCCTGTGCCAAGGCGGCTCCTTCTCCTTGTCTGCCTCAGAGACACTGCTCTGACCCTTTATAAACAAGAGGCATGTGAACTGCATGGAAGCCCCGCCCGTTTGGCCCCGCCCCACACACCAGCGGTGGGCAACGTCTTCCCGCCCTTTCCCCCACTGTGATGGACAGCTGACTTGAGGGACCCTGGGGCCGTCGGCGCCGTGGCAACGTTACAGACATACATGGTCACTGTAGACGACTCTTCTGGCCCTATACACAGCTTTAGTGTTGGAAAACAACTATACATTTACCCAACGAGGTAGCACTTACTGATTAGCCAGTAGAAAGTACTCCAGTTGAGAAGAGGTATTGCACAAAACGGTGGCATCTTCTTGGGTGAATATGCAGGGCAGGATTCATTCTGGCACGATGCTCCTGTCACAAAAATTAAACCTCAACAGGAAGCACTTACAGGTATAAATAAAGCAGGTGCCCGAGTGGAAGCTCAAATTCAGTAACGCATTATGAGCCAAAAAATTCGTGAGCCTGGTGGTGGCTTAGCAGATGTGCCTTCTCCTCATTTCCACCCTGAAATGTTAGCTGTAATACTTGATGGTGGTCTTTGCATCCTTCATTTTTTCGAGCGCAATCCTCGTCTAGAATTCGTGAGCGTGGTTAAGCAGAGGGGCCTTCTCCCCATTTCCACCCTGAAATGTTAGCTGTAATACTTGATGGTGGTCTTTGCATCCTTCATTTTTTCGAGCGCAATCCTCGTGTAGAATTCGTGAGCGTGGTTAAGCAGATGTGCCTTCTCCCGATTTCCACCCTGAAATGATAGCTGCAATCCTTGATGGTGGTCTTTGCATCCTTCATTTTCTCGAGCGCAATCCTCGAGTAGTTCCTGTGCCAAGGCGGTTCCTTCTCCTTGTCTGCCTCAGAGACACTGCTCTGACCCTTTATAAACAAGAGGCATGTGAACTGCATGGAAGCCCCGCCCGTTTGGCCCCGCCCCACACACCAGCGGTGGGCAACGTCTTCCCGCCCTTTCCCCCACTATGATGGACAGCTGACTCGAGGGACCCCGGGGCCGTCGGCGCCGTGGCAACGTTACAGACATAGATGGTCACTGTAGATGACTCTTCTGGCCCTATACACAGCTTTAGTGTTGGAAAACAACTATACATTTACCCAACGAGGTAGCACTTACTGATTAGCCAGTAGAAAGTACTCCAGTTGAGAAGAGGTATTGCACAAAACGGTGGCATCTTCTTGGGTGAATATGCAGGGCAGGATTCATTCTGGCACGATGCTCCTGTCACAAAAATTAAACCTCAACAGGAAGCACTTACAGGTATAAATAAAGCAGGTGCCCGAGTGGAAGCTCAAATTCAGTAACGCATTATGAGCCAAAAAATTCGTGAGCCTGGTGGTAGCTTAGCAGATGTGCCTTCTCCTCATTTCCACCCTGAAATGTTAGCTGTAATACTTGATGGTGGTCTTTGCATCCTTCATTTTTTCGAGCGCAATCCTCGTCTAGAATTCGTGAGCGTGGTTAAGCAGAGGGGCCTTCTCCCCATTTCCACCCTGAAATGTTAGCTGTAATACTTGATGGTGGTCTTTGCATCCTTCATTTTTTCGAGCGCAATCCTCGTGTAGAATTCGTGAGCGTGGTTAAGCAGATGTGCCTTCTCCCGATTTCCACCCTGAAATGATAGCTGCAATCCTTGATGGTGGTCTTTGCATCCTTCATTTTCTCGAGCGCAATCCTCGAGTAGTTCCTGTGCCAAGGCGGCTCCTTCTCCTTGTCTGCCTCAGAGACACTGCTCTGACCCTTTATAAACAAGAGGCATGTGAACTGCATGGAAGCCCCGCCCCACACACCAGCGGTGGGCAACGTCTTCCCGCCCTTTCCCCCACTATGATGGACAGCTGACTTGAGGGACCCTGGGGCCGTCGGCGCCGTGGCAACGTTACAGACATACATGGTCACTGTAGACGACTCTTCTGGCCCTATACACAGCTTTAGTGTTGGAAAACAACTATACATTTACCCAACGAGGTAGCACTTACTGATTAGCCAGTAGAAAGTACTCCAGTTGAGTAGAGGTATTGCACAAAACGGTGGCATCTTCTTGGGTGAATATGCAGGGCAGGATTCATTCTGGCACGACGCTCCTGTCACAAAAATTAAACCTCAACAGGAAGCACTTACAGGTATAAATAAAGCAGGTGCCCGAGTGGAAGCTCAAATTCAGTAACGCATTATGAGCCAAAAAATTCGTGAGCGTGGTGGTGGCTTAGCAGATGCGCCTTCTCCTCATTTCCACCCTGAAATGTTAGCTGTAATACTTGATGGTGGTCTTTGCATCCTTCATTTTTTCGAGCGCAATCCTCGTGTAGAATTCGTGAGCGTGGTTAAGCAGATGTGCCTTCTCCCGATTTCCACCCTGAAATGATAGCTGCAATCCTTGATGGTGGTCTTTGCATCCTTCATTTTCTCGAGCGCAATCCTCGAGTAGTTCCTGTGCCAAGGCGGCTCCTTCTCCTTGTCTGCCTCAGAGACACTGCTCTGACCCTTTATAAACAAGAGGCATGTGAACTGCATGGAAGCCCCGCCCCACACACCAGCGGTGGGCAACGTCTTCCCGCCCTTTCCCCCACTATGATGGACAGCTGACTTGAGGGACCCTGGGGCCGTCGGCGCCGTGGCAACGTTACAGACATACATGGTCACTGTAGACGACTCTTCTGGCCCTATACACAGCTTTAGTGTTGGAAAACAACTATACATTTACCCAACGAGGTAGCACTTACTGATTAGCCAGTAGAAAGTACTCCAGTTGAGTAGAGGTATTGCACAAAACGGTGGCATCTTCTTGGGTGAATATGCAGGGCAGGATTCATTCTGGCACGACGCTCCTGTCACAAAAATTAAACCTCAACAGGAAGCACTTACAGGTATAAATAAAGCAGGTGCCCGAGTGGAAGCTCAAATTCAGTAACGCATTATGAGCCAAAAAATTCGTGAGCGTGGTGGTGGCTTAGCAGATGCGCCTTCTCCTCATTTCCACCCTGAAATGTTAGCTGTAATACTTGATGGTGGTCTTTGCATCCTTCATTTTTTCGAGCGCAATCCTCGTCTAGAATTCGTGAGCGTGGTTAAGCAGATGTGCCTTCTCCCGATTTCCACCCTGAAATGATAGCTGCAATCCTTGATGGTGGTCTTTGCATCCTTCATTTTCTCGAGCGCAATCCTCGAGTAGTTCCTGTGCCAAGGCGGTTCCTTCTCCTTGTCTGCCTCAGAGACACTGCTCTGACCCTTTATAAACAAGAGGCATGTGAACTGCATGGAAGCCCCGCCCGTTTGGCCCCGCCCCACACACCAGCGGTGGGCAACGTCTTCCCGCCCTTTCCCCCACTATGATGGACAGCTGACTTGAGGGACCCTGGGGCCGTCGGCGCCGTGGCAACGTTACAGACATACATGGTCACTGTAGACGACTCTTCTGGCCCTATACACAGCTTTAGTGTTGGAAAACAACTATACATTTACCCAACGAGGTAGCACTTACTGATTAGCCAGTAGAAAGTACTCCAGTTGAGTAGAGGTATTGCACAAAACGGTGGCATCTTCTTGGGTGAATATGCAGGGCAGGATTCATTCTGCCACGACGCTCCTGTCACAAAAATTAAACCTCAACAGGAAGCACTTACAGGTATAAATAAAGCAGGTGCCCGAGTGGAAGCTCAAATTCAGTAACGCATTATGAGCCAAAAAATTCGTGAGCGTGGTGGTGGCTTAGCAGATGCGCCTTCTCCTCATTTCCACCCTGAAATGTTAGCTGTAATACTTGATGGTGGTCTTTGCATCCTTCATTTTTTCGAGCGCAATCCTCGTGTAGAATTCGTGAGCGTGGTTAAGCAGAGGGGCCTTCTCCCCATTTCCACCCTGAAACGTGAGCGTGGTTAAGCAGATGTGCCTTCTCCCGATTTCCACCCTGAAATGATAGCTGCAATCCTTGATGGTGGTCTTTGCATCCTTCATTTTCTCGAGCGCAATCCTCGAGTAGTTCCTGTGCCAAGGCGGTTCCTTCTCCTTGTCTGCCTCAGAGACACTGCTCTGACCCTTTATAAACAAGAGGCATGTGAACTGCATGGAAGCCCCGCCCGTTTGGCCCTGCCCCACACACCAGCGGTGGGCAACGTCTTCCCGCCCTTTCCCCCACTATGATGGACAGCTGACTCGAGGGACCCGGGGCCGTCGGCGCCGTGGCAACGTTACAGACATAGATGGTCACTGTAGATGACTCTTCTGGCCCTATACACAGCTTTAGTGTTGGAAAACAACTATACATTTACCCAACGAGGTAGCACTTACTGATTAGCCAGTAGAAAGTACTCCAGTTGAGAAGAGGTATTGCACAAAACGGTGGCATCTTCTTGGGTGAATATGCAGGGCAGGATTCATTCTGGCACGATGCTCCTGTCACAAAAATTAAACCTCAACAGGAAGCACTTACAGGTATAAATAAAGCAGGTGCCCGAGTGGAAGCTCAAATTCAGTAACGCATTATGAGCCAAAAAATTCGTGAGCCTGGTGGTAGCTTAGCAGATGTGCCTTCTCCTCATTTCCACCCTGAAATGTTAGCTGTAATACTTGATGGTGGTCTTTGCATCCTTCATTTTTTCGAGCGCAATCCTCGTCTAGAATTCGTGAGCGTGGTTAAGCAGAGGGGCCTTCTCCCCATTTCCACCCTGAAATGTTAGCTGTAATACTTGATGGTGGTCTTTGCATCCTTCATTTTTTCGAGCGCAATCCTCGTGTAGAATTCGTGAGCGTGGTTAAGCAGATGTGCCTTCTCCCGATTTCCACCCTGAAATGATAGCTGCAATCCTTGATGGTGGTCTTTGCATCCTTCATTTTCTCGAGCGCAATCCTCGAGTAGTTCCTGTGCCAAGGCGGCTCCTTCTCCTTGTCTGCCTCAGAGACACTGCTCTGACCCTTTATAAACAAGAGGCATGTGAACTGCATGGAAGCCCCGCCCGTTTGGCCCCGCCCCACACACCAGCGGTGGGCAACGTCTTCCCGCCCTTTCCCCCACTGTGATGGACAGCTGACTTGAGGGACCCTGGGGCCGTCGGCGCCGTGGCAACGTTACAGACATACATGGTCACTGTAGACGACTCTTCTGGCCCTATACACAGCTTTAGTGTTGGAAAACAACTATACATTTACCCAACGAGGTAGCACTTACTGATTAGCCAGTAGAAAGTACCCCAGTTGAGTAGAGGTATTGCACAAAACGGTGGCATCTTCTTGGGTGAATATGCAGGGCAGGATTCATTCTGGCACGACGCTCCTGTCACAAAAATTAAACCTCAACAGGAAGCACTTACAGGTATAAATAAAGCAGGTGCCCGAGTGGAAGCTCAAATTCAGTAACGCATTATGAGCCAAAAAATTCGTGAGCGTGGTGGTGGCTTAGCAGATGCGCCTTCTCCTCATTTCCACCCTGAAATGTTAGCTGTAATACTTGATGGTGGTCTTTGCATCCTTCATTTTTTCGAGCGCAATCCTCGTCTAGAATTCGTGAGCGTGGTTAAGCAGAGGGGCCTTCTCCCCATTTCCACCCTGAAATGTTAGCTGTAATACTTGATGGTGGTCTTTGCATCCTTCATTTTTTCGAGCGCAATCCTCGTGTAGTTCCTGTGCCAAGGCGGTTCCTTCTCCTTGTCTGCCTCAGAGACACTGCTCTGACCCTTTATAAACAAGAGGCATGTGAACTGCATGGAAGCCCCGCCCGTTTGGCCCCGCCCCACACACCAGCGGTGGGCAACGTCTTCCCGCCCTTTCCCCCACTATGATGGACAGCTGACTCGAGGGACCCCGGGGCCGTCGGCGCCGTGGCAACGTTACAGACATAGATGGTCACTGTAGATGACTCTTCTGGCCCTATACACAGCTTTAGTGTTGGAAAACAACTATACATTTACCCAACGAGGTAGCACTTACTGATTAGCCAGTAGAAAGTACTCCAGTTGAGAAGAGGTATTGCACAAAACGGTGGCATCTTCTTGGGTGAATATGCAGGGCAGGATTCATTCTGGCACGATGCTCCTGTCACAAAAATTAAACCTCAACAGGAAGCACTTACAGGTATAAATAAAGCAGGTGCCCGAGTGGAAGCTCAAATTCAGTAACGCATTATGAGCCAAAAAATTCGTGAGCCTGGTGGTAGCTTAGCAGATGTGCCTTCTCCTCATTTCCACCCTGAAATGTTAGCTGTAATACTTGATGGTGGTCTTTGCATCCTTCATTTTTTCGAGCGCAATCCTCGTCTAGAATTCGTGAGCGTGGTTAAGCAGAGGGGCCTTCTCCCCATTTCCACCCTGAAATGTTAGCTGTAATACTTGATGGTGGTCTTTGCATCCTTCATTTTTTCGAGCGCAATCCTCGTGTAGAATTCGTGAGCGTGGTTAAGCAGATGTGCCTTCTCCCAATTTCCACCCTGAAATGATAGCTGCAATCCTTGATGGTGGTCTTTGCATCCTTCATTTTCTCGAGCGCAATCCTCGAGTAGTTCCTGTGCCAAGGCGGCTCCTTCTCCTTGTCTGCCTCAGAGACACTGCTCTGACCCTTTATAAACAAGAGGCATGTGAACTGCATGGAAGCCCCGCCCCACACACCAGCGGTGGGCAACGTCTTCCCGCCCTTTCCCCCACTATGATGGACAGCTGACTTGAGGGACCCTGGGGCCGTCGGCGCCGTGGCAACGTTACAGACATACATGGTCACTGTAGACGACTCTTCTGGCCCTATACACAGCTTTAGTGTTGGAAAACAACTATACATTTACCCAACGAGGTAGCACTTACTGATTAGCCAGTAGAAAGTACTCCAGTTGAGAAGAGGTATTGCACAAAACGGTGGCATCTTCTTGGGTGAATATGCAGGGCAGGATTCATTCTGGCACGATGCTCCTGTCACAAAAATTAAACCTCAACAGGAAGCACTTACAGGTATAAATAAAGCAGGTGCCCGAGTGGAAGCTCAAATTCAGTAACGCATTATGAGCCAAAAAATTCGTGAGCCTGGTGGTGGCTTAGCAGATGTGCCTTCTCCTCATTTCCACCCTGAAATGTTAGCTGTAATACTTGATGGTGGTCTTTGCATCCTTCATTTTTTCGAGCGCAATCCTCGTCTAGAATTCGTGAGCGTGGTTAAGCAGAGGGGCCTTCTCCCCATTTCCACCCTGAAATGTTAGCTGTAATACTTGATGGTGGTCTTTGCATCCTTCATTTTTTCGAGCGCAATCCTCGTGTAGAATTCGTGAGCGTGGTTAAGCAGATGTGCCTTCTCCCGATTTCCACCCTGAAATGATAGCTGCAATCCTTGATGGTGGTCTTTGCATCCTTCATTTTCTCGAGCGCAATCCTCGAGTAGTTCCTGTGCCAAGGCGGTTCCTTCTCCTTGTCTGCCTCAGAGACACTGCTCTGACCCTTTATAAACAAGAGGCATGTGAACTGCATGGAAGCCCCGCCCGTTTGGCCCCGCCCCACACACCAGCGGTGGGCAACGTCTTCCCGCCCTTTCCCCCACTATGATGGACAGCTGACTCGAGGGACCCCGGGGCCGTCGGCGCCGTGGCAACGTTACAGACATAGATGGTCACTGTAGATGACTCTTCTGGCCCTATACACAGCTTTAGTGTTGGAAAACAACTATACATTTACCCAACGAGGTAGCACTTACTGATTAGCCAGTAGAAAGTACTCCAGTTGAGAAGAGGTATTGCACAAAACGGTGGCATCTTCTTGGGTGAATATGCAGGGCAGGATTCATTCTGGCACGATGCTCCTGTCACAAAAATTAAACCTCAACAGGAAGCACTTACAGGTATAAATAAAGCAGGTGCCCGAGTGGAAGCTCAAATTCAGTAACGCATTATGAGCCAAAAAATTCGTGAGCCTGGTGGTAGCTTAGCAGATGTGCCTTCTCCTCATTTCCACCCTGAAATGTTAGCTGTAATACTTGATGGTGGTCTTTGCATCCTTCATTTTTTCGAGCGCAATCCTCGTCTAGAATTCGTGAGCGTGGTTAAGCAGAGGGGCCTTCTCCCCATTTCCACCCTGAAATGTTAGCTGTAATACTTGATGGTGGTCTTTGCATCCTTCATTTTTTCGAGCGCAATCCTCGTGTAGAATTCGTGAGCGTGGTTAAGCAGATGTGCCTTCTCCCGATTTCCACCCTGAAATGATAGCTGCAATCCTTGATGGTGGTCTTTGCATCCTTCATTTTCTCGAGCGCAATCCTCGAGTAGTTCCTGTGCCAAGGCGGCTCCTTCTCCTTGTCTGCCTCAGAGACACTGCTCTGACCCTTTATAAACAAGAGGCATGTGAACTGCATGGAAGCCCCGCCCGTTTGGCCCCGCCCCACACACCAGCGGTGGGCAACGTCTTCCCGCCCTTTCCCCCACTGTGATGGACAGCTGACTTGAGGGACCCTGGGGCCGTCGGCGCCGTGGCAACGTTACAGACATACATGGTCACTGTAGACGACTCTTCTGGCCCTATACACAGCTTTAGTGTTGGAAAACAACTATACATTTACCCAACGAGGTAGCACTTACTGATTAGCCAGTAGAAAGTACCCCAGTTGAGTAGAGGTATTGCACAAAACGGTGGCATCTTCTTGGGTGAATATGCAGGGCAGGATTCATTCTGGCACGACGCTCCTGTCACAAAAATTAAACCTCAACAGGAAGCACTTACAGGTATAAATAAAGCAGGTGCCCGAGTGGAAGCTCAAATTCAGTAACGCATTATGAGCCAAAAAATTCGTGAGCGTGGTGGTGGCTTAGCAGATGCGCCTTCTCCTCATTTCCACCCTGAAATGTTAGCTGTAATACTTGATGGTGGTCTTTGCATCCTTCATTTTTTCGAGCGCAATCCTCGTCTAGAATTCGTGAGCGTGGTTAAGCAGAGGGGCCTTCTCCCCATTTCCACCCTGAAATGTTAGCTGTAATACTTGATGGTGGTCTTTGCATCCTTCATTTTTTCGAGCGCAATCCTCGTGTAGTTCCTGTGCCAAGGCGGTTCCTTCTCCTTGTCTGCCTCAGAGACACTGCTCTGACCCTTTATAAACAAGAGGCATGTGAACTGCATGGAAGCCCCGCCCGTTTGGCCCCGCCCCACACACCAGCGGTGGGCAACGTCTTCCCGCCCTTTCCCCCACTATGATGGACAGCTGACTCGAGGGACCCCGGGGCCGTCGGCGCCGTGGCAACGTTACAGACATAGATGGTCACTGTAGATGACTCTTCTGGCCCTATACACAGCTTTAGTGTTGGAAAACAACTATACATTTACCCAACGAGGTAGCACTTACTGATTAGCCAGTAGAAAGTACTCCAGTTGAGAAGAGGTATTGCACAAAACGGTGGCATCTTCTTGGGTGAATATGCAGGGCAGGATTCATTCTGGCACGATGCTCCTGTCACAAAAATTAAACCTCAACAGGAAGCACTTACAGGTATAAATAAAGCAGGTGCCCGAGTGGAAGCTCAAATTCAGTAACGCATTATGAGCCAAAAAATTCGTGAGCCTGGTGGTAGCTTAGCAGATGTGCCTTCTCCTCATTTCCACCCTGAAATGTTAGCTGTAATACTTGATGGTGGTCTTTGCATCCTTCATTTTTTCAAGCGCAATCCTCGTCTAGAATTCGTGAGCGTGGTTAAGCAGAGGGGCCTTCTCCCCATTTCCACCCTGAAATGTTAGCTGTAATACTTGATGGTGGTCTTTGCATCCTTCATTTTTTCGAGCGCAATCCTCGTGTAGAATTCGTGAGCGTGGTTAAGCAGATGTGCCTTCTCCCAATTTCCACCCTGAAATGATAGCTGCAATCCTTGATGGTGGTCTTTGCATCCTTCATTTTCTCGAGCGCAATCCTCGAGTAGTTCCTGTGCCAAGGCGGCTCCTTCTCCTTGTCTGCCTCAGAGACACTGCTCTGACCCTTTATAAACAAGAGGCATGTGAACTGCATGGAAGCCCCGCCCCACACACCAGCGGTGGGCAACGTCTTCCCGCCCTTTCCCCCACTATGATGGACAGCTGACTTGAGGGACCCTGGGGCCGTCGGCGCCGTGGCAACGTTACAGACATACATGGTCACTGTAGACGACTCTTCTGGCCCTATACACAGCTTTAGTGTTGGAAAACAACTATACATTTACCCAACGAGGTAGCACTTACTGATTAGCCAGTAGAAAGTACTCCAGTTGAGAAGAGGTATTGCACAAAACGGTGGCATCTTCTTGGGTGAATATGCAGGGCAGGATTCATTCTGGCACGATGCTCCTGTCACAAAAATTAAACCTCAACAGGAAGCACTTACAGGTATAAATAAAGCAGGTGCCCGAGTGGAAGCTCAAATTCAGTAACGCATTATGAGCCAAAAAATTCGTGAGCCTGGTGGTGGCTTAGCAGATGTGCCTTCTCCTCATTTCCACCCTGAAATGTTAGCTGTAATACTTGATGGTGGTCTTTGCATCCTTCATTTTTTTCGAGCGCAATCCTCGTCTAGAATTCGTGAGCGTGGTTAAGCAGAGGGGCCTTCTCCCCATTTCCACCCTGAAATGTTAGCTGTAATACTTGATGGTGGTCTTTGCATCCTTCATTTTTTCGAGCGCAATCCTCGTGTAGAATTCGTGAGCGTGGTTAAGCAGATGTGCCTTCTCCCGATTTCCACCCTGAAATGATAGCTGCAATCCTTGATGGTGGTCTTTGCATCCTTCATTTTCTCGAGCGCAATCCTCGAGTAGTTCCTGTGCCAAGGCGGTTCCTTCTCCTTGTCTGCCTCAGAGACACTGCTCTGACCCTTTATAAACAAGAGGCATGTGAACTGCATGGAAGCCCCGCCCGTTTGGCCCCGCCCCACACACCAGCGGTGGGCAACGTCTTCCCGCCCTTTCCCCCACTATGATGGACAGCTGACTCGAGGGACCCCGGGGCCGTCGGCGCCGTGGCAACGTTACAGACATAGATGGTCACTGTAGATGACTCTTCTGGCCCTATACACAGCTTTAGTGTTGGAAAACAACTATACATTTACCCAACGAGGTAGCACTTACTGATTAGCCAGTAGAAAGTACTCCAGTTGAGAAGAGGTATTGCACAAAACGGTGGCATCTTCTTGGGTGAATATGCAGGGCAGGATTCATTCTGGCACGATGCTCCTGTCACAAAAATTAAACCTCAACAGGAAGCACTTACAGGTATAAATAAAGCAGGTGCCCGAGTGGAAGCTCAAATTCAGTAACGCATTATGAGCCAAAAAATTCGTGAGCCTGGTGGTAGCTTAGCAGATGTGCCTTCTCCTCATTTCCACCCTGAAATGTTAGCTGTAATACTTGATGGTGGTCTTTGCATCCTTCATTTTTTCGAGCGCAATCCTCGTCTAGAATTCGTGAGCGTGGTTAAGCAGAGGGGCCTTCTCCCCATTTCCACCCTGAAATGTTAGCTGTAATACTTGATGGTGGTCTTTGCATCCTTCATTTTTTCGAGCGCAATCCTCGTGTAGAATTCGTGAGCGTGGTTAAGCAGATGTGCCTTCTCCCGATTTCCACCCTGAAATGATAGCTGCAATCCTTGATGGTGGTCTTTGCATCCTTCATTTTCTCGAGCGCAATCCTCGAGTAGTTCCTGTGCCAAGGCGGCTCCTTCTCCTTGTCTGCCTCAGAGACACTGCTCTGACCCTTTATAAACAAGAGGCATGTGAACTGCATGGAAGCCCCGCCCCACACACCAGCGGTGGGCAACGTCTTCCCGCCCTTTCCCCCACTATGATGGACAGCTGACTTGAGGGACCCTGGGGCCGTCGGCGCCGTGGCAACGTTACAGACATACATGGTCACTGTAGACGACTCTTCTGGCCCTATACACAGCTTTAGTGTTGGAAAACAACTATACATTTACCCAACGAGGTAGCACTTACTGATTAGCCAGTAGAAAGTACTCCAGTTGAGTAGAGGTATTGCACAAAACGGTGGCATCTTCTTGGGTGAATATGCAGGGCAGGATTCATTCTGGCACGACGCTCCTGTCACAAAAATTAAACCTCAACAGGAAGCACTTACAGGTATAAATAAAGCAGGTGCCCGAGTGGAAGCTCAAATTCAGTAACGCATTATGAGCCAAAAAATTCGTGAGCGTGGTGGTGGCTTAGCAGATGCGCCTTCTCCTCATTTCCACCCTGAAATGTTAGCTGTAATACTTGATGGTGGTCTTTGCATCCTTCATTTTTTCGAGCGCAATCCTCGTCTAGAATTCGTGAGCGTGGTTAAGCAGATGTGCCTTCTCCCGATTTCCAACCTGAAATGATAGCTGCAATCCTTGATGGTGGTCTTTGCATCCTTCATTTTCTCGAGCGCAATCCTCGAGTAGTTCCTGTGCCAAGGCGGTTCCTTCTCCTTGTCTGCCTCAGAGACACTGCTCTGACCCTTTATAAACAAGAGGCATGTGAACTGCATGGAAGCCCCGCCCGTTTGGCCCCGCCCCACACACCAGCGGTGGGCAACGTCTTCCCGCCCTTTCCCCCACTATGATGGACAGCTGACTTGAGGGACCCTGGGGCCGTCGGCGCCGTGGCAACGTTACAGACATACATGGTCACTGTAGACGACTCTTCTGGCCCTATACACAGCTTTAGTGTTGGAAAACAACTATACATTTACCCAACGAGGTAGCACTTACTGATTAGCCAGTAGAAAGTACTCCAGTTGAGTAGAGGTATTGCACAAAACGGTGGCATCTTCTTGGGTGAATATGCAGGGCAGGATTCATTCTGCCACGACGCTCCTGTCACAAAAATTAAACCTCAACAGGAAGCACTTACAGGTATAAATAAAGCAGGTGCCCGAGTGGAAGCTCAAATTCAGTAACGCATTATGAGCCAAAAAATTCGTGAGCGTGGTGGTGGCTTAGCAGATGCGCCTTCTCCTCATTTCCACCCTGAAATGTTAGCTGTAATACTTGATGGTGGTCTTTGCATCCTTCATTTTTTCGAGCGCAATCCTCGTGTAGAATTCGTGAGCGTGGTTAAGCAGAGGGGCCTTCTCCCCATTTCCACCCTGAAACGTGAGCGTGGTTAAGCAGATGTGCCTTCTCCCGATTTCCACCCTGAAATGATAGCTGCAATCCTTGATGGTGGTCTTTGCATCCTTCATTTTCTCGAGCGCAATCCTCGAGTAGTTCCTGTGCCAAGGCGGTTCCTTCTCCTTGTCTGCCTCAGAGACACTGCTCTGACCCTTTATAAACAAGAGGCATGTGAACTGCATGGAAGCCCCGCCCGTTTGGCCCCGCCCCACACACCAGCGGTGGGCAACGTCTTCCCGCCCTTTCCCCCACTATGATGGACAGCTGACTCGAGGGACCCGGGGCCGTCGGCGCCGTGGCAACGTTACAGACATAGATGGTCACTGTAGATGACTCTTCTGGCCCTATACACAGCTTTAGTGTTGGAAAACAACTATACATTTACCCAACGAGGTAGCACTTACTGATTAGCCAGTAGAAAGTACTCCAGTTGAGAAGAGGTATTGCACAAAACGGTGGCATCTTCTTGGGTGAATATGCAGGGCAGGATTCATTCTGGCACGATGCTCCTGTCACAAAAATTAAACCTCAACAGGAAGCACTTACAGGTATAAATAAAGCAGGTGCCCGAGTGGAAGCTCAAATTCAGTAACGCATTATGAGCCAAAAAATTCGTGAGCCTGGTGGTAGCTTAGCAGATGTGCCTTCTCCTCATTTCCACCCTGAAATGTTAGCTGTAATACTTGATGGTGGTCTTTGCATCCTTCATTTTTTCGAGCGCAATCCTCGTCTAGAATTCGTGAGCGTGGTTAAGCAGAGGGGCCTTCTCCCCATTTCCACCCTGAAATGTTAGCTGTAATACTTGATGGTGGTCTTTGCATCCTTCATTTTTTCGAGCGCAATCCTCGTGTAGAATTCGTGAGCGTGGTTAAGCAGATGTGCCTTCTCCCGATTTCCACCCTGAAATGATAGCTGCAATCCTTGATGGTGGTCTTTGCATCCTTCATTTTCTCGAGCGCAATCCTCGAGTAGTTCCTGTGCCAAGGCGGCTCCTTCTCCTTGTCTGCCTCAGAGACACTGCTCTGACCCTTTATAAACAAGAGGCATGTGAACTGCATGGAAGCCCCGCCCCACACACCAGCGGTGGGCAACGTCTTCCCGCCCTTTCCCCCACTATGATGGACAGCTGACTTGAGGGACCCTGGGGCCGTCGGCGCCGTGGCAACGTTACAGACATACATGGTCACTGTAGACGACTCTTCTGGCCCTATACACAGCTTTAGTGTTGGAAAACAACTATACATTTACCCAACGAGGTAGCACTTACTGATTAGCCAGTAGAAAGTACTCCAGTTGAGTAGAGGTATTGCACAAAACGGTGGCATCTTCTTGGGTGAATATGCAGGGCAGGATTCATTCTGGCACGACGCTCCTGTCACAAAAATTAAACCTCAACAGGAAGCACTTACAGGTATAAATAAAGCAGGTGCCCGAGTGGAAGCTCAAATTCAGTAACGCATTATGAGCCAAAAAATTCGTGAGCGTGGTGGTGGCTTAGCAGATGCGCCTTCTCCTCATTTCCACCCTGAAATGTTAGCTGTAATACTTGATGGTGGTCTTTGCATCCTTCATTTTTTCGAGCGCTAACCTCGTCTAGAATTCGTGAGCGTGGTTAAGCAGATGTGCCTTCTCCCGATTTCCACCCTGAAATGATAGCTGCAATCCTTGATGGTGGTCTTTGCATCCTTCATTTTCTCGAGCGCAATCCTCGAGTAGTTCCTGTGCCAAGGCGGTTCCTTCTCCTTGTCTGCCTCAGAGACACTGCTCTGACCCTTTATAAACAAGAGGCATGTGAACTGCATGGAAGCCCCGCCCGTTTGGCCCCGCCCCACACACCAGCGGTGGGCAACGTCTTCCCGCCCTTTCCCCCACTATGATGGACAGCTGACTTGAGGGACCCTGGGGCCGTCGGCGCCGTGGCAACGTTACAGACATACATGGTCACTGTAGACGACTCTTCTGGCCCTATACACAGCTTTAGTGTTGGAAAACAACTATACATTTACCCAACGAGGTAGCACTTACTGATTAGCCAGTAGAAAGTACTCCAGTTGAGTAGAGGTATTGCACAAAACGGTGGCATCTTCTTGGGTGAATATGCAGGGCAGGATTCATTCTGCCACGACGCTCCTGTCACAAAAATTAAACCTCAACAGGAAGCACTTACAGGTATAAATAAAGCAGGTGCCCGAGTGGAAGCTCAAATTCAGTAACGCATTATGAGCCAAAAAATTCGTGAGCGTGGTGGTGGCTTAGCAGATGCGCCTTCTCCTCATTTCCACCCTGAAATGTTAGCTGTAATACTTGATGGTGGTCTTTGCATCCTTCATTTTTTCGAGCGCAATCCTCGTGTAGAATTCGTGAGCGTGGTTAAGCAGAGGGGCCTTCTCCCCATTTCCACCCTGAAACGTGAGCGTGGTTAAGCAGATGTGCCTTCTCCCGATTTCCACCCTGAAATGATAGCTGCAATCCTTGATGGTGGTCTTTGCATCCTTCATTTTCTCGAGCGCAATCCTCGAGTAGTTCCTGTGCCAAGGCGGTTCCTTCTCCTTGTCTGCCTCAGAGACACTGCTCTGACCCTTTATAAACAAGAGGCATGTGAACTGCATGGAAGCCCCGCCCGTTTGGCCCCGCCCCACACACCAGCGGTGGGCAACGTCTTCCCGCCCTTTCCCCCACTATGATGGACAGCTGACTCGAGGGACCCGGGGCCGTCGGCGCCGTGGCAACGTTACAGACATAGATGGTCACTGTAGATGACTCTTCTGGCCCTATACACAGCTTTAGTGTTGGAAAACAACTATACATTTACCCAACGAGGTAGCACTTACTGATTAGCCAGTAGAAAGTACTCCAGTTGAGAAGAGGTATTGCACAAAACGGTGGCATCTTCTTGGGTGAATATGCAGGGCAGGATTCATTCTGGCACGATGCTCCTGTCACAAAAATTAAACCTCAACAGGAAGCACTTACAGGTATAAATAAAGCAGGTGCCCGAGTGGAAGCTCAAATTCAGTAACGCATTATGAGCCAAAAAATTCGTGAGCCTGGTGGTAGCTTAGCAGATGTGCCTTCTCCTCATTTCCACCCTGAAATGTTAGCTGTAATACTTGATGGTGGTCTTTGCATCCTTCATTTTTTCGAGCGCAATCCTCGTCTAGAATTCGTGAGCGTGGTTAAGCAGAGGGGCCTTCTCCCCATTTCCACCCTGAAATGTTAGCTGTAATACTTGATGGTGGTCTTTGCATCCTTCATTTTTTCGAGCGCAATCCTCGTGTAGAATTCGTGAGCGTGGTTAAGCAGATGTGCCTTCTCCCGATTTCCACCCTGAAATGATAGCTGCAATCCTTGATGGTGGTCTTTGCATCCTTCATTTTCTCGAGCGCAATCCTCGAGTAGTTCCTGTGCCAAGGCGGCTCCTTCTCCTTGTCTGCCTCAGAGACACTGCTCTGACCCTTTATAAACAAGAGGCATGTGAACTGCATGGAAGCCCCGCCCGTTTGGCCCCGCCCCACACACCAGCGGTGGGCAACGTCTTCCCGCCCTTTCCCCCACTGTGATGGACAGCTGACTTGAGGGACCCTGGGGCCGTCGGCGCCGTGGCAACGTTACAGACATACATGGTCACTGTAGACGACTCTTCTGGCCCTATACACAGCTTTAGTGTTGGAAAACAACTATACATTTACCCAACGAGGTAGCACTTACTGATTAGCCAGTAGAAAGTACCCCAGTTGAGTAGAGGTATTGCACAAAACGGTGGCATCTTCTTGGGTGAATATGCAGGGCAGGATTCATTCTGGCACGACGCTCCTGTCACAAAAATTAAACCTCAACAGGAAGCACTTACAGGTATAAATAAAGCAGGTGCCCGAGTGGAAGCTCAAATTCAGTAACGCATTATGAGCCAAAAAATTCGTGAGCGTGGTGGTGGCTTAGCAGATGCGCCTTCTCCTCATTTCCACCCTGAAATGTTAGCTGTAATACTTGATGGTGGTCTTTGCATCCTTCATTTTTTCGAGCGCAATCCTCGTCTAGAATTCGTGAGCGTGGTTAAGCAGAGGGGCCTTCGCCCCATTTCCACCCTGAAATGTTAGCTGTAATACTTGATGGTGGTCTTTGCATCCTTCATTTTTTCGAGCGCAATCCTCGTGTAGTTCCTGTGCCAAGGCGGTTCCTTCTCCTTGTCTGCCTCAGAGACACTGCTCTGACCCTTTATAAACAAGAGGCATGTGAACTGCATGGAAGCCCCGCCCGTTTGGCCCCGCCCCACACACCAGCGGTGGGCAACGTCTTCCCGCCCTTTCCCCCACTATGATGGACAGCTGACTCGAGGGACCCCGGGGCCGTCGGCGCCGTGGCAACGTTACAGACATAGATGGTCACTGTAGATGACTCTTCTGGCCCTATACACAGCTTTAGTGTTGGAAAACAACTATACATTTACCCAACGAGGTAGCACTTACTGATTAGCCAGTAGAAAGTACTCCAGTTGAGAAGAGGTATTGCACAAAACGGTGGCATCTTCTTGGGTGAATATGCAGGGCAGGATTCATTCTGGCACGATGCTCCTGTCACAAAAATTAAACCTCAACAGGAAGCACTTACAGGTATAAATAAAGCAGGTGCCCGAGTGGAAGCTCAAATTCAGTAACGCATTATGAGCCAAAAAATTCGTGAGCCTGGTGGTAGCTTAGCAGATGTGCCTTCTCCTCATTTCCACCCTGAAATGTTAGCTGTAATACTTGATGGTGGTCTTTGCATCCTTCATTTTTTCGAGCGCAATCCTCGTCTAGAATTCGTGAGCGTGGTTAAGCAGAGGGGCCTTCTCCCCATTTCCACCCTGAAATGTTAGCTGTAATACTTGATGGTGGTCTTTGCATCCTTCATTTTTTCGAGCGCAATCCTCGTGTAGAATTCGTGAGCGTGGTTAAGCAGATGTGCCTTCTCCCGATTTCCACCCTGAAATGATAGCTGCAATCCTTGATGGTGGTCTTTGCATCCTTCATTTTCTCGAGCGCAATCCTCGAGTAGTTCCTGTGCCAAGGCGGCTCCTTCTCCTTGTCTGCCTCAGAGACACTGCTCTGACCCTTTATAAACAAGAGGCATGTGAACTGCATGGAAGCCCCGCCCCACACACCAGCGGTGGGCAACGTCTTCCCGCCCTTTCCCCCACTATGATGGACAGCTGACTTGAGGGACCCTGGGGCCGTCGGCGCCGTGGCAACGTTACAGACATACATGGTCACTGTAGACGACTCTTCTGGCCCTATACACAGCTTTAGTGTTGGAAAACAACTATACATTTACCCAACGAGGTAGCACTTACTGATTAGCCAGTAGAAAGTACTCCAGTTGAGTAGAGGTATTGCACAAAACGGTGGCATCTTCTTGGGTGAATATGCAGGGCAGGATTCATTCTGGCACGACGCTCCTGTCACAAAAATTAAACCTCAACAGGAAGCACTTACAGGTATAAATAAAGCAGGTGCCCGAGTGGAAGCTCAAATTCAGTAACGCATTATGAGCCAAAAAATTCGTGAGCGTGGTGGTGGCTTAGCAGATGCGCCTTCTCCTCATTTCCACCCTGAAATGTTAGCTGTAATACTTGATGGTGGGCTTTGCATCCTTCATTTTTTCGAGCGCAATCCTCGTCTAGAATTCGTGAGCGTGGTTAAGCAGAGGGGCCTTCTCCCCATTTCCACCCTGAAATGTTAGCTGTAATACTTGATGGTGGTCTTTGCATCCTTCATTTTTTCGAGCGCAATCCTCGTGTAGAATTCGTGAGCGTGGTTAAGCAGATGTGCCTTCTCCCGATTTCCACCCTGAAATGATAGCTGCAATCCTTGATGGTGGTCTTTGCATCCTTCATTTTCTCGAGCGCAATCCTCGAGTAGTTCCTGTGCCAAGGCGGTTCCTTCTCCTTGTCTGCCTCAGAGACACTGCTCTGACCCTTTATAAACAAGAGGCATGTGAACTGCATGGAAGCCCCGCCCCACACACCAGCGGTGGGCAACGTCTTCCCGCCCTTTCCCCCACTATGATGGACAGCTGACTCGAGGGACCCCGGGGCCGTCGGCGCCGTGGCAACGTTACAGACATAGATGGTCACTGTAGATGACTCTTCTGGCCCTATACACAGCTTTAGTGTTGGAAAACAACTATACATTTACCCAACGAGGTAGCACTTACTGATTAGCCAGTAGAAAGTACTCCAGTTGAGAAGAGGTATTGCACAAAACGGTGGCATCTTCTTGGGTGAATATGCAGGGCAGGATTCATTCTGGCACGATGCTCCTGTCACAAAAATTAAACCTCAACAGGAAGCACTTACAGGTATAAATAAAGCAGGTGCCCGAGTGGAAGCTCAAATTCAGTAACGCATTATGAGCCAAAAAATTCGTGAGCCTGGTGGTAGCTTAGCAGATGTGCCTTCTCCTCATTTCCACCCTGAAATGTTAGCTGTAATACTTGATGGTGGTCTTTGCATCCTTCATTTTTTCGAGCGCAATCCTCGTCTAGAATTCGTGAGCGTGGTTAAGCAGAGGGGCCTTCTCCCCATTTCCACCCTGAAATGTTAGCTGTAATACTTGATGGTGGTCTTTGCATCCTTCATTTTTCGAGCGCAATCCTCGTGTAGAATTCGTGAGCGTGGTTAAGCAGATGTGCCTTCTCCCGATTTCCACCCTGAAATGATAGCTGCAATCCTTGATGGTGGTCTTTGCATCCTTCATTTTCTCGAGCGCAATCCTCGAGTAGTTCCTGTGCCAAGGCGGCTCCTTCTCCTTGTCTGCCTCAGAGACACTGCTCTGACCCTTTATAAACAAGAGGCATGTGAACTGCATGGAAGCCCCGCCCGTTTGGCCCCGCCCCACACACCAGCGGTGGGCAGCGTCTTCCCGCCCTTTCCCCCACTATGATGGACAGCTGACTTGAGGGACCCTGGGGCCGTCGGCGCCGTGGCAACGTTACAGACATACATGGTCACTGTAGACGACTCTTCTGGCCCTATACACAGCTTTAGTGTTGGAAAACAACTATACATTTACCCAACGAGGTAGCACTTACTGATTAGCCAGTAGAAAGTACTCCAGTTGAGTAGAGGTATTGCACAAAACGGTGGCATCTTCTTGGGTGAATATGCAGGGCAGGATTCATTCTGGCACGACGCTCCTGTCACAAAAATTAAACCTCAACAGGAAGCACTTACAGGTATAAATAAAGCAGGTGCCCGAGTAGAAGCTCAAATTCAGTAACGCATTATGAGCCAAAAAATTCGTGAGCGTGGTGGTGGCTTAGCAGATGCGCCTTCTCCTCATTTCCACCCTGAAATGTTAGCTGTAATACTTGATGGTGGTCTTTGCATCCTTCATTTTTTCGAGCGCAATCCTCGTGTAGAATTCGTGAGCGTGGTTAAGCAGATGTGCCTTCTCCCGATTTCCACCCTGAAATGATAGCTGCAATCCTTGATGGTGGTCTTTGCATCCTTCATTTTCTCGAGCGCAATCCTCGAGTAGTTCCTGTGCCAAGGCGGTTCCTTCTCCTTGTCTGCCTCAGAGACACTGCTCTGACCCTTTATAAACAAGAGGCATGTGAACTGCATGGAAGCCCCGCCCGTTTGGCCCCGCCCCACACACCAGCGGTGGGCAACGTCTTCCCGCCCTTTCCCCCACTATGATGGACAGCTGACTCGAGGGACCCGGGGCCGTCGGCGCCGTGGCAACGTTACAGGCATAGATGGTCACTGTAGATGACTCTTCTGGCCCTATACACAGCTTTAGTGTTGGAAAACAACTATACATTTACCCAACGAGGTAGCACTTACTGATTAGCCAGTAGAAAGTACTCCAGTTGAGAAGAGGTATTGCACAAAACGGTGGCATCTTCTTGGGTGAATATGCAGGGCAGGATTCATTCTGGCACGATGCTCCTGTCACAAAAATTAAACCTCAACAGGAAGCACTTACAGGTATAAATAAAGCAGGTGCCCGAGTGGAAGCTCAAATTCAGTAACGCATTATGAGCCAAAAAATTCGTGAGCCTGGTGGTAGCTTAGCAGATGTGCCTTCTCCTCATTTCCACCCTGAAATGTTAGCTGTAATACTTGATGGTGGTCTTTGCATCCTTCATTTTTTCGAGCGCAATCCTCGTGTAGAATTCGTGAGCGTGGTTAAGCAGATGTGCCTTCTCCCGATTTCCACCCTGAAATGATAGCTGCAATCCTTGATGGTGGTCTTTGCATCCTTCATTTTCTCGAGCGCAATCCTCGAGTAGTTCCTGTGCCAAGGCGGCTCCTTCTCCTTGTCTGCCTCAGAGACACTGCTCTGACCCTTTATAAACAAGAGGCATGTGAACTGCATGGAAGCCCCGCCCGTTTGGCCCCGCCCCACACACCAGCGGTGGGCAACGTCTTCCGGCCCTTTCCCCCACTGTGATGGACAGCTGACTTGAGGGACCCTGGGGCCGTCGGCGCCGTGGCAACGTTACAGACATACATGGTCACTGTAGACGACTCTTCTGGCCCTATACACAGCTTTAGTGTTGGAAAACAACTATACATTTACCCAACGAGGTAGCACTTACTGATTAGCCAGTAGAAAGTACCCCAGTTGAGTAGAGGTATTGCACAAAACGGTGGCATCTTCTTGGGTGAATATGCAGGGCAGGATTCATTCTGGCACGACGCTCCTGTCACAAAAATTAAACCTCAACAGGAAGCACTTACAGGTATAAATAAAGCAGGTGCCCGAGTGGAAGCTCAAATTCAGTAACGCATTATGAGCCAAAAAATTCGTGAGCGTGGTGGTGGCTTAGCAGATGCGCCTTCTCCTCATTTCCACCCTGAAATGTTAGCTGTAATACTTGATGGTGGTCTTTGCATCCTTCATTTTTTCGAGCGCAATCCTCGTCTAGAATTCGTGAGCGTGGTTAAGCAGAGGGGCCTTCTCCCCATTTCCACCCTGAAATGTTAGCTGTAATACTTGATGGTGGTCTTTGCATCCTTCATTTTTTCGAGCGCAATCCTCGTGTAGAATTCGTGAGCGTGGTTAAGCAGATGTGCCTTCTCCCGATTTCCACCCTGAAATGATAGCTGCAATCCTTGATGGTGGTCTTTGCATCCTTCATTTTCTCGAGCGCAATCCTCGAGTAGTTCCTGTGCCAAGGCGGTTCCTTCTCCTTGTCTGCCTCAGAGACACTGCTCTGACCCTTTATAAACAAGAGGCATGTGAACTGCATGGAAGCCCCGCCCGTTTGGCCCCGCCCCACACACCAGCGGTGGGCAACGTCTTCCCGCCCTTTCCCCCACTATGATGGACAGCTGACTCGAGGGACCCCGGGGCCGTCGGCGCCGTGGCAACGTTACAGACATAGATGGTCACTGTAGATGACTCTTCTGGCCCTATACACAGCTTTAGTGTTGGAAAACAACTATACATTTACCCAACGAGGTAGCACTTACTGATTAGCCAGTAGAAAGTACTCCAGTTGAGAAGAGGTATTGCACAAAACGGTGGCATCTTCTTGGGTGAATATGCAGGGCAGGATTCATTCTGGCACGATGCTCCTGTCACAAAAATTAAACCTCAACAGGAAGCACTTACAGGTATAAATAAAGCAGGTGCCCGAGTGGAAGCTCAAATTCAGTAACGCATTATGAGCCAAAAAATTCGTGAGCCTGGTGGTAGCTTAGCAGATGTGCCTTCTCCTCATTTCCACCCTGAAATGTTAGCTGTAATACTTGATGGTGGTCTTTGCATCCTTCATTTTTTCGAGCGCAATCCTCGTGTAGAATTCGTGAGCGTGGTTAAGCAGAGGGGCCTTCTCCCCATTTCCACCCTGAAATGTTAGCTGTAATACTTGATGGTGGTCTTTGCATCCTTCATTTTTTCGAGCGCAATCCTCGTGTAGAATTCGTGAGCGTGGTTAAGCAGATGTGCCTTCTCCCGATTTCCACCCTGAAATGATAGCTGCAATCCTTGATGGTGGTCTTTGCATCCTTCATTTTCTCGAGCGCAATCCTCGAGTAGTTCCTGTGCCAAGGCGGCTCCTTCTCCTTGTCTGCCTCAGAGACACTGCTCTGACCCTTTATAAACAAGAGGCATGTGAACTGCATGGAAGCCCCGCCCCACACACCAGCGGTGGGCAACGTCTTCCCGCCCTTTCCCCCACTATGATGGACAGCTGACTTGAGGGACCCTGGGGCCGTCGGCGCCGTGGCAACGTTACAGACATACATGGTCACTGTAGACGACTCTTCTGGCCCTATACACAGCTTTAGTGTTGGAAAACAACTATACATTTACCCAACGAGGTAGCACTTACTGATTAGCCAGTAGAAAGTACTCCAGTTGAGTAGAGGTATTGCACAAAACGGTGGCATCTTCTTGGGTGAATATGCAGGGCAGGATTCATTCTGGCACGACGCTCCTGTCACAAAAATTAAACCTCAACAGGAAGCACTTACAGGTATAAATAAAGCAGGTGCCCGAGTGGAAGCTCAAATTCAGTAACGCATTATGAGCCAAAAAATTCGTGAGCGTGGTGGTGGCTTAGCAGATGCGCCTTCTCCTCATTTCCACCCTGAAATGTTAGCTGTAATACTTGATGGTGGTCTTTGCATCCTTCATTTTTTCGAGCGCAATCCTCGTCTAGAATTCGTGAGCGTGGTTAAGCAGATGTGCCTTCTCCCGATTTCCACCCTGAAATGATAGCTGCAATCCTTGATGGTGGTCTTTGCATCCTTCATTTTCTCGAGCGCAATCCTCGAGTAGTTCCTGTGCCAAGGCGGTTCCTTCTCCTTGTCTGCCTCAGAGACACTGCTCTGACCCTTTATAAACAAGAGGCATGTGAACTGCATGGAAGCCCCGCCCGTTTGGCCCCGCCCCACACACCAGCGGTGGGCAACGTCTTCCCGCCCTTTCCCCCACTATGATGGACAGCTGACTTGAGGGACCCTGGGGCCGTCGGCGCCGTGGCAACGTTACAGACATACATGGTCACTGTAGACGACTCTTCTGGCCCTATACACAGCTTTAGTGTTGGAAAACAACTATACATTTACCCAACGAGGTAGCACTTACTGATTAGCCAGTAGAAAGTACTCCAGTTGAGTAGAGGTATTGCACAAAACGGTGGCATCTTCTTGGGTGAATATGCAGGGCAGGATTCATTCTGCCACGA
This sequence comes from Triturus cristatus, assembly GCF_964204655.1. Taxonomy (NCBI): domain Eukaryota; kingdom Metazoa; phylum Chordata; class Amphibia; order Caudata; family Salamandridae; genus Triturus; species Triturus cristatus. The sequence continues at coordinate 113,754,960 of NC_140591.1, read as the reverse complement.
CGCTCCTGTCACAAAAATTAAACCTCAACAGGAAGCACTTACAGGTATAAATAAAGCAGGTGCCCGAGTGGAAGCTCAAATTCAGTAACGCATTATGAGCCAAAAAATTCGTGAGCGTGGTGGTGGCTTAGCAGATGCGCCTTCTCCTCATTTCCACCCTGAAATGTTAGCTGTAATACTTGATGGTGGTCTTTGCATCCTTCATTTTTTCGAGCGCAATCCTCGTGTAGAATTCGTGAGCGTGGTTAAGCAGAGGGGCCTTCTCCCCATTTCCACCCTGAAACGTGAGCGTGGTTAAGCAGATGTGCCTTCTCCCGATTTCCACCCTGAAATGATAGCTGCAATCCTTGATGGTGGTCTTTGCATCCTTCATTTTCTCGAGCGCAATCCTCGAGTAGTTCCTGTGCCAAGGCGGTTCCTTCTCCTTGTCTGCCTCAGAGACACTGCTCTGACCCTTTATAAACAAGAGGCATGTGAACTGCATGGAAGCCCCGCCCGTTTGGCCCCGCCCCACACACCAGCGGTGGGCAACGTCTTCCCGCCCTTTCCCCCACTATGATGGACAGCTGACTCGAGGGACCCGGGGCCGTCGGCGCCGTGGCAACGTTACAGACATAGATGGTCACTGTAGATGACTCTTCTGGCCCTATACACAGCTTTAGTGTTGGAAAACAACTATACATTTACCCAACGAGGTAGCACTTACTGATTAGCCAGTAGAAAGTACTCCAGTTGAGAAGAGGTATTGCACAAAACGGTGGCATCTTCTTGGGTGAATATGCAGGGCAGGATTCATTCTGGCACGATGCTCCTGTCACAAAAATTAAACCTCAACAGGAAGCACTTACAGGTATAAATAAAGCAGGTGCCCGAGTGGAAGCTCAAATTCAGTAACGCATTATGAGCCAAAAAATTCGTGAGCCTGGTGGTAGCTTAGCAGATGTGCCTTCTCCTCATTTCCACCCTGAAATGTTAGCTGTAATACTTGATGGTGGTCTTTGCATCCTTCATTTTTTCGAGCGCAATCCTCGTCTAGAATTCGTGAGCGTGGTTAAGCAGAGGGGCCTTCTCCCCATTTCCACCCTGAAATGTTAGCTGTAATACTTGATGGTGGTCTTTGCATCCTTCATTTTTTCGAGCGCAATCCTCGTGTAGAATTCGTGAGCGTGGTTAAGCAGATGTGCCTTCTCCCGATTTCCACCCTGAAATGATAGCTGCAATCCTTGATGGTGGTCTTTGCATCCTTCATTTTCTCGAGCGCAATCCTCGAGTAGTTCCTGTGCCAAGGCGGCTCCTTCTCCTTGTCTGCCTCAGAGACACTGCTCTGACCCTTTATAAACAAGAGGCATGTGAACTGCATGGAAGCCCCGCCCGTTTGGCCCCGCCCCACACACCAGCGGTGGGCAACGTCTTCCCGCCCTTTCCCCCACTGTGATGGACAGCTGACTTGAGGGACCCTGGGGCCGTCGGCGCCGTGGCAACGTTACAGACATACATGGTCACTGTAGACGACTCTTCTGGCCCTATACACAGCTTTAGTGTTGGAAAACAACTATACATTTACCCAACGAGGTAGCACTTACTGATTAGCCAGTAGAAAGTACTCCAGTTGAGTAGAGGTATTGCACAAAACGGTGGCATCTTCTTGGGTGAATATGCAGGGCAGGATTCATTCTGCCACGACGCTCCTGTCACAAAAATTAAACCTCAACAGGAAGCACTTACAGGTATAAATAAAGCAGGTGCCCGAGTGGAAGCTCAAATTCAGTAACGCATTATGAGCCAAAAAATTCGTGAGCGTGGTGGTGGCTTAGCAGATGCGCCTTCTCCTCATTTCCACCCTGAAATGTTAGCTGTAATACTTGATGGTGGTCTTTGCATCCTTCATTTTTTCGAGCGCAATCCTCGTCTAGAATTCGTGAGCGTGGTTAAGCAGAGGGGCCTTCTCCCCATTTCCACCCTGAAATGTTAGCTGTAATACTTGATGGTGGTCTTTGCATCCTTCATTTTTTCGAGCGCAATCCTCGTGTAGTTCCTGTGCCAAGGCGGTTCCTTCTCCTTGTCTGCCTCAGAGACACTGCTCTGACCCTTTATAAACAAGAGGCATGTGAACTGCATGGAAGCCCCGCCCGTTTGGCCCCGCCCCACACACCAGCGGTGGGCAACGTCTTCCCGCCCTTTCCCCCACTATGATGGACAGCTGACTCGAGGGACCCCGGGGCCGTCGGCGCCGTGGCAACGTTACAGACATAGATGGTCACTGTAGATGACTCTTCTGGCCCTATACACAGCTTTAGTGTTGGAAAACAACTATACATTTACCCAACGAGGTAGCACTTACTGATTAGCCAGTAGAAAGTACTCCAGTTGAGAAGAGGTATTGCACAAAACGGTGGCATCTTCTTGGGTGAATATGCAGGGCAGGATTCATTCTGGCACGATGCTCCTGTCACAAAAATTAAACCTCAACAGGAAGCACTTACAGGTATAAATAAAGCAGGTGCCCGAGTGGAAGCTCAAATTCAGTAACGCATTATGAGCCAAAAAATTCGTGAGCCTGGTGGTAGCTTAGCAGATGTGCCTTCTCCTCATTTCCACCCTGAAATGTTAGCTGTAATACTTGATGGTGGTCTTTGCATCCTTCATTTTTTCGAGCGCAATCCTCGTCTAGAATTCGTGAGCGTGGTTAAGCAGAGGGGCCTTCTCCCCATTTCCACCCTGAAATGTTAGCTGTAATACTTGATGGTGGTCTTTGCATCCTTCATTTTTTCGAGCGCAATCCTCGTGTAGAATTCGTGAGCGTGGTTAAGCAGATGTGCCTTCTCCCGATTTCCACCCTGAAATGATAGCTGCAATCCTTGATGGTGGTCTTTGCATCCTTCATTTTCTCGAGCGCAATCCTCGAGTAGTTCCTGTGCCAAGGCGGCTCCTTCTCCTTGTCTGCCTCAGAGACACTGCTCTGACCCTTTATAAACAAGAGGCATGTGAACTGCATGGAAGCCCCGCCCCACACACCAGCGGTGGGCAACGTCTTCCCGCCCTTTCCCCCACTATGATGGACAGCTGACTTGAGGGACCCTGGGGCCGTCGGCGCCGTGGCAACGTTACAGACATACATGGTCACTGTAGACGACTCTTCTGGCCCTATACACAGCTTTAGTGTTGGAAAACAACTATACATTTACCCAACGAGGTAGCACTTACTGATTAGCCAGTAGAAAGTACTCCAGTTGAGTAGAGGTATTGCACAAAACGGTGGCATCTTCTTGGGTGAATATGCAGGGCAGGATTCATTCTGGCACGACGCTCCTGTCACAAAAATTAAACCTCAACAGGAAGCACTTACAGGTATAAATAAAGCAGGTGCCCGAGTGGAAGCTCAAATTCAGTAACGCATTATGAGCCAAAAAATTCGTGAGCGTGGTGGTGGCTTAGCAGATGCGCCTTCTCCTCATTTCCACCCTGAAATGTTAGCTGTAATACTTGATGGTGGGCTTTGCATCCTTCATTTTTTCGAGCGCAATCCTCGTCTAGAATTCGTGAGCGTGGTTAAGCAGAGGGGCCTTCTCCCCATTTCCACCCTGAAATGTTAGCTGTAATACTTGATGGTGGTCTTTGCATCCTTCATTTTTTCGAGCGCAATCCTCGTGTAGAATTCGTGAGCGTGGTTAAGCAGATGTGCCTTCTCCCGATTTCCACCCTGAAATGATAGCTGCAATCCTTGATGGTGGTCTTTGCATCCTTCATTTTCTCGAGCGCAATCCTCGAGTAGTTCCTGTGCCAAGGCGGTTCCTTCTCCTTGTCTGCCTCAGAGACACTGCTCTGACCCTTTATAAACAAGTGGCATGTGAACTGCATGGAAGCCCCGCCCGTTTGGCCCCGCCCCACACACCAGCGGTGGGCAACGTCTTCCCGCCCTTTCCCCCACTATGATGGACAGCTGACTCGAGGGACCCCGGGGCCGTCGGCGCCGTGGCAACGTTACAGACATAGATGGTCACTGTAGATGACTCTTCTGGCCCTATACACAGCTTTAGTGTTGGAAAACAACTATACATTTACCCAACGAGGTAGCACTTACTGATTAGCCAGTAGAAAGTACTCCAGTTGAGTAGAGGTATTGCACAAAACGGTGGCATCTTCTTGGGTGAATATGCAGGGCAGGATTCATTCTGGCACGACGCTCCTGTCACAAAAATTAAACCTCAACAGGAAGCACTTACAGGTATAAATAAAGCAGGTGCCCGAGTGGAAGCTCAAATTCAGTAACGCATTATGAGCCAAAAAATTCGTGAGCGTGGTGGTGGCTTAGCAGATGCGCCTTCTCCTCATTTCCACCCTGAAATGTTAGCTGTAATACTTGATGGTGGTCTTTGCATCCTTCATTTTTTCGAGCGCAATCCTCGTCTAGAATTCGTGAGCGTGGTTAAGCAGAGGGGCCTTCTCCCCATTTCCACCCTGAAATGTTAGCTGTAATACTTGATGGTGGTCTTTGCATCCTTCATTTTTTCGAGCGCAATCCTCGTGTAGAATTCGTGAGCGTGGTTAAGCAGATGTGCCTTCTCCCGATTTCCACCCTGAAATGATAGCTGCAATCCTTGATGGTGGTCTTTGCATCCTTCATTTTCTCGAGCGCAATCCTCGAGTAGTTCCTGTGCCAAGGCGGCTCCTTCTCCTTGTCTGCCTCAGAGACACTGCTCTGACCCTTTATAAACAAGAGGCATGTGAACTGCATGGAAGCCCCGCCCCACACACCAGCGGTGGGCAACGTCTTCCCGCCCTTTCCCCCACTATGATGGACAGCTGACTTGAGGGACCCTGGGGCCGTCGGCGCCGTGGCAACGTTACAGACATACATGGTCACTGTAGACGACTCTTCTGGCCCTATACACAGCTTTAGTGTTGGAAAACAACTATACATTTACCCAACGAGGTAGCACTTACTGATTAGCCAGTAGAAAGTACTCCAGTTGAGTAGAGGTATTGCACAAAACGGTGGCATCTTCTTGGGTGAATATGCAGGGCAGGATTCATTCTGGCACGACGCTCCTGTCACAAAAATTAAACCTCAACAGGAAGCACTTACAGGTATAAATAAAGCAGGTGCCCGAGTGGAAGCTCAAATTCAGTAACGCATTATGAGCCAAAAAATTCGTGAGCGTGGTGGTGGCTTAGCAGATGCGCCTTCTCCTCATTTCCACCCTGAAATGTTAGCTGTAATACTTGATGGTGGTCTTTGCATCCTTCATTTTTTCGAGCGCAATCCTCGTCTAGAATTCGTGAGCGTGGTTAAGCAGAGGGGCCTTCTCCCCATTTCCACCCTGAAATGTTAGCTGTAATACTTGATGGTGGTCTTTGCATCCTTCATTTTTTCGAGCGCAATCCTCGTGTAGAATTCGTGAGCGTGGTTAAGCAGAGGGGCCTTCTCCCCATTTCCACCCTGAAATGTTAGCTGTAATACTTGATGGTGGTCTTTGCATCCTTCATTTTTTCGAGCGCAATCCTCGTGTAGAATTCGTGAGCGTGGTTAAGCAGATGTGCCTTCTCCCGATTTCCACCCTGAAATGATAGCTGCAATCCTTGATGGTGGTCTTTGCATCCTTCATTTTCTCGAGCGCAATCCTCGAGTAGTTCCTGTGCCAAGGCGGCTCCTTCTCCTTGTCTGCCTCAGAGACACTGCTCTGACCCTTTATAAACAAGAGGCATGTGAACTGCATGGAAGCCCCGCCCCACACACCAGCGGTGGGCAACGTCTTCCCGCCCTTTCCCCCACTATGATGGACAGCTGACTTGAGGGACCCTGGGGCCGTCGGCGCCGTGGCAACGTTACAGACATACATGGTCACTGTAGACGACTCTTCTGGCCCTATACACAGCTTTAGTGTTGGAAAACAACTATACATTTACCCAACGAGGTAGCACTTACTGATTAGCCAGTAGAAAGTACTCCAGTTGAGTAGAGGTATTGCACAAAACGGTGGCATCTTCTTGGGTGAATATGCAGGGCAGGATTCATTCTGGCACGACGCTCCTGTCACAAAAATTAAACCTCAACAGGAAGCACTTACAGGTATAAATAAAGCAGGTGCCCGAGTGGAAGCTCAAATTCAGTAACGCATTATGAGCCAAAAAATTCGTGAGCGTGGTGGTGGCTTAGCAGATGCGCCTTCTCCTCATTTCCACCCTGAAATGTTAGCTGTAATACTTGATGGTGGTCTTTGCATCCTTCATTTTTTCGAGCGCAATCCTCGTCTAGAATTCGTGAGCGTGGTTAAGCAGATGTGCCTTCTCCCGATTTCCACCCTGAAATGATAGCTGCAATCCTTGATGGTGGTCTTTGCATCCTTCATTTTCTCGAGCGCAATCCTCGAGTAGTTCCTGTGCCAAGGCGGTTCCTTCTCCTTGTCTGCCTCAGAGACACTGCTCTGACCCTTTATAAACAAGAGGCATGTGAACTGCATGGAAGCCCCGCCCGTTTGGCCCCGCCCCACACACCAGCGGTGGGCAACGTCTTCCCGCCCTTTCCCCCACTATGATGGACAGCTGACTTGAGGGACCCTGGGGCCGTCGGCGCCGTGGCAACGTTACAGACATACATGGTCACTGTAGACGACTCTTCTGGCCCTATACACAGCTTTAGTGTTGGAAAACAACTATACATTTACCCAACGAGGTAGCACTTACTGATTAGCCAGTAGAAAGTACTCCAGTTGAGTAGAGGTATTGCACAAAACGGTGGCATCTTCTTGGGTGAATATGCAGGGCAGGATTCATTCTGCCACGACGCTCCTGTCACAAAAATTAAACCTCAACAGGAAGCACTTACAGGTATAAATAAAGCAGGTGCCCGAGTGGAAGCTCAAATTCAGTAACGCATTATGAGCCAAAAAATTCGTGAGCGTGGTGGTGGCTTAGCAGATGCGCCTTCTCCTCATTTCCACCCTGAAATGTTAGCTGTAATACTTGATGGTGGTCTTTGCATCCTTCATTTTTTCGAGCGCAATCCTCGTGTAGAATTCGTGAGCGTGGTTAAGCAGAGGGGCCTTCTCCCCATTTCCACCCTGAAACGTGAGCGTGGTTAAGCAGATGTGCCTTCTCCCGATTTCCACCCTGAAATGATAGCTGCAATCCTTGATGGTGGTCTTTGCATCCTTCATTTTCTCGAGCGCAATCCTCGAGTAGTTCCTGTGCCAAGGCGGTTCCTTCTCCTTGTCTGCCTCAGAGACACTGCTCTGACCCTTTATAAACAAGAGGCATGTGAACTGCATGGAAGCCCCGCCCGTTTGGCCCCGCCCCACACACCAGCGGTGGGCAACGTCTTCCCGCCCTTTCCCCCACTATGATGGACAGCTGACTCGAGGGACCCGGGGCCGTCGGCGCCGTGGCAACGTTACAGACATAGATGGTCACTGTAGATGACTCTTCTGGCCCTATACACAGCTTTAGTGTTGGAAAACAACTATACATTTACCCAACGAGGTAGCACTTACTGATTAGCCAGTAGAAAGTACTCCAGTTGAGAAGAGGTATTGCACAAAACGGTGGCATCTTCTTGGGTGAATATGCAGGGCAGGATTCATTCTGGCACGATGCTCCTGTCACAAAAATTAAACCTCAACAGGAAGCACTTACAGGTATAAATAAAGCAGGTGCCCGAGTGGAAGCTCAAATTCAGTAACGCATTATGAGCCAAAAAATTCGTGAGCCTGGTGGTAGCTTAGCAGATGTGCCTTCTCCTCATTTCCACCCTGAAATGTTAGCTGTAATACTTGATGGTGGTCTTTGCATCCTTCATTTTTTCGAGCGCAATCCTCGTCTAGAATTCGTGAGCGTGGTTAAGCAGAGGGGCCTTCTCCCCATTTCCACCCTGAAATGTTAGCTGTAATACTTGATGGTGGTCTTTGCATCCTTCATTTTTTCGAGCGCAATCCTCGTGTAGAATTCGTGAGCGTGGTTAAGCAGATGTGCCTTCTCCCGATTTCCACCCTGAAATGATAGCTGCAATCCTTGATGGTGGTCTTTGCATCCTTCATTTTCTCGAGCGCAATCCTCGAGTAGTTCCTGTGCCAAGGCGGCTCCTTCTCCTTGTCTGCCTCAGAGACACTGCTCTGACCCTTTATAAACAAGAGGCATGTGAACTGCATGGAAGCCCCGCCCGTTTGGCCCCGCCCCACACACCAGCGGTGGGCAACGTCTTCCCGCCCTTTCCCCCACTGTGATGGACAGCTGACTTGAGGGACCCTGGGGCCGTCGGCGCCGTGGCAACGTTACAGACATACATGGTCACTGTAGACGACTCTTCTGGCCCTATACACAGCTTTAGTGTTGGAAAACAACTATACATTTACCCAACGAGGTAGCACTTACTGATTAGCCAGTAGAAAGTACCCCAGTTGAGTAGAGGTATTGCACAAAACGGTGGCATCTTCTTGGGTGAATATGCAGGGCAGGATTCATTCTGGCACGACGCTCCTGTCACAAAAATTAAACCTCAACAGGAAGCACTTACAGGTATAAATAAAGCAGGTGCCCGAGTGGAAGCTCAAATTCAGTAACGCATTATGAGCCAAAAAATTCGTGAGCGTGGTGGTGGCTTAGCAGATGCGCCTTCTCCTCATTTCCACCCTGAAATGTTAGCTGTAATACTTGATGGTGGTCTTTGCATCCTTCATTTTTTCGAGCGCAATCCTCGTCTAGAATTCGTGAGCGTGGTTAAGCAGAGGGGCCTTCTCCCCATTTCCACCCTGAAATGTTAGCTGTAATACTTGATGGTGGTCTTTGCATCCTTCATTTTTTCGAGCGCAATCCTCGTGTAGTTCCTGTGCCAAGGCGGTTCCTTCTCCTTGTCTGCCTCAGAGACACTGCTCTGACCCTTTATAAACAAGAGGCATGTGAACTGCATGGAAGCCCCGCCCGTTTGGCCCCGCCCCACACACCAGCGGTGGGCAACGTCTTCCCGCCCTTTCCCCCACTATGATGGACAGCTGACTCGAGGGACCCCGGGGCCGTCGGCGCCGTGGCAACGTTACAGACATAGATGGTCACTGTAGATGACTCTTCTGGCCCTATACACAGCTTTAGTGTTGGAAAACAACTATACATTTACCCAACGAGGTAGCACTTACTGATTAGCCAGTAGAAAGTACTCCAGTTGAGAAGAGGTATTGCACAAAACGGTGGCATCTTCTTGGGTGAATATGCAGGGCAGGATTCATTCTGGCACGATGCTCCTGTCACAAAAATTAAACCTCAACAGGAAGCACTTACAGGTATAAATAAAGCAGGTGCCCGAGTGGAAGCTCAAATTCAGTAACGCATTATGAGCCAAAAAATTCGTGAGCCTGGTGGTAGCTTAGCAGATGTGCCTTCTCCTCATTTCCACCCTGAAATGTTAGCTGTAATACTTGATGGTGGTCTTTGCATCCTTCATTTTTTCGAGCGCAATCCTCGTCTAGAATTCGTGAGCGTGGTTAAGCAGAGGGGCCTTCTCCCCATTTCCACCCTGAAATGTTAGCTGTAATACTTGATGGTGGTCTTTGCATCCTTCATTTTTTCGAGCGCAATCCTCGTGTAGAATTCGTGAGCGTGGTTAAGCAGATGTGCCTTCTCCCGATTTCCACCCTGAAATGATAGCTGCAATCCTTGATGGTGGTCTTTGCATCCTTCATTTTCTCGAGCGCAATCCTCGAGTAGTTCCTGTGCCAAGGCGGCTCCTTCTCCTTGTCTGCCTCAGAGACACTGCTCTGACCCTTTATAAACAAGAGGCATGTGAACTGCATGGAAGCCCCGCCCCACACACCAGCGGTGGGCAACGTCTTCCCGCCCTTTCCCCCACTATGATGGACAGCTGACTTGAGGGACCCTGGGGCCGTCGGCGCCGTGGCAACGTTACAGACATACATGGTCACTGTAGACGACTCTTCTGGCCCTATACACAGCTTTAGTGTTGGAAAACAACTATACATTTACCCAACGAGGTAGCACTTACTGATTAGCCAGTAGAAAGTACTCCAGTTGAGTAGAGGTATTGCACAAAACGGTGGCATCTTCTTGGGTGAATATGCAGGGCAGGATTCATTCTGGCACGACGCTCCTGTCACAAAAATTAAACCTCAACAGGAAGCACTTACAGGTATAAATAAAGCAGGTGCCCGAGTGGAAGCTCAAATTCAGTAACGCATTATGAGCCAAAAAATTCGTGAGCGTGGTGGTGGCTTAGCAGATGCGCCTTCTCCTCATTTCCACCCTGAAATGTTAGCTGTAATACTTGATGGTGGGCTTTGCATCCTTCATTTTTTCGAGCGCAATCCTCGTCTAGAATTCGTGAGCGTGGTTAAGCAGAGGGGCCTTCTCCCCATTTCCACCCTGAAATGTTAGCTGTAATACTTGATGGTGGTCTTTGCATCCTTCATTTTTTCGAGCGCAATCCTCGTGTAGAATTCGTGAGCGTGGTTAAGCAGATGTGCCTTCTCCCGATTTCCACCCTGAAATGATAGCTGCAATCCTTGATGGTGGTCTTTGCATCCTTCATTTTCTCGAGCGCAATCCTCGAGTAGTTCCTGTGCCAAGGCGGTTCCTTCTCCTTGTCTGCCTCAGAGACACTGCTCTGACCCTTTATAAACAAGAGGCATGTGAACTGCATGGAAGCCCCGCCCCACACACCAGCGGTGGGCAACGTCTTCCCGCCCTTTCCCCCACTATGATGGACAGCTGACTCGAGGGACCCCGGGGCCGTCGGCGCCGTGGCAACGTTACAGACATAGATGGTCACTGTAGATGACTCTTCTGGCCCTATACACAGCTTTAGTGTTGGAAAACAACTATACATTTACCCAACGAGGTAGCACTTACTGATTAGCCAGTAGAAAGTACTCCAGTTGAGAAGAGGTATTGCACAAAACGGTGGCATCTTCTTGGGTGAATATGCAGGGCAGGATTCATTCTGGCACGATGCTCCTGTCACAAAAATTAAACCTCAACAGGAAGCACTTACAGGTATAAATAAAGCAGGTGCCCGAGTGGAAGCTCAAATTCAGTAACGCATTATGAGCCAAAAAATTCGTGAGCCTGGTGGTAGCTTAGCAGATGTGCCTTCTCCTCATTTCCACCCTGAAATGTTAGCTGTAATACTTGATGGTGGTCTTTGCATCCTTCATTTTTTCGAGCGCAATCCTCGTCTAGAATTCGTGAGCGTGGTTAAGCAGAGGGGCCTTCTCCCCATTTCCACCCTGAAATGTTAGCTGTAATACTTGATGGTGGTCTTTGCATCCTTCATTTTTTCGAGCGCAATCCTCGTGTAGAATTCGTGAGCGTGGTTAAGCAGATGTGCCTTCTCCCGATTTCCACCCTGAAATGATAGCTGCAATCCTTGATGGTGGTCTTTGCATCCTTCATTTTCTCGAGCGCAATCCTCGAGTAGTTCCTGTGCCAAGGCGGCTCCTTCTCCTTGTCTGCCTCAGAGACACTGCTCTGACCCTTTATAAACAAGAGGCATGTGAACTGCATGGAAGCCCCGCCCGTTTGGCCCCGCCCCACACACCAGCGGTGGGCAGCGTCTTCCCGCCCTTTCCCCCACTATGATGGACAGCTGACTTGAGGGACCCTGGGGCCGTCGGCGCCGTGGCAACGTTACAGACATACATGGTCACTGTAGACGACTCTTCTGGCCCTATACACAGCTTTAGTGTTGGAAAACAACTATACATTTACCCAACGAGGTAGCACTTACTGATTAGCCAGTAGAAAGTACTCCAGTTGAGTAGAGGTATTGCACAAAACGGTGGCATCTTCTTGGGTGAATATGCAGGGCAGGATTCATTCTGGCACGACGCTCCTGTCACAAAAATTAAACCTCAACAGGAAGCACTTACAGGTATAAATAAAGCAGGTGCCCGAGTGGAAGCTCAAATTCAGTAACGCATTATGAGCCAAAAAATTCGTGAGCGTGGTGGTGGCTTAGCAGATGCGCCTTCTTCTCATTTCCACCCTGAAATGTTAGCTGTAATACTTGATGGTGGTCTTTGCATCCTTCATTTTTTCGAGCGCAATCCTCGTGTAGAATTCGTGAGCGTGGTTAAGCAGATGTGCCTTCTCCCGATTTCCACCCTGAAATGATAGCTGCAATCCTTGATGGTGGTCTTTGCATCCTTCATTTTCTCGAGCGCAATCCTCGAGTAGTTCCTGTGCCAAGGCGGCTCCTTCTCCTTGTCTGCCTCAGAGACACTGCTCTGACCCTTTATAAACAAGAGGCATGTGAACTGCATGGAAGCCCCGCCCCACACACCAGCGGTGGGCAACGTCTTCCCGCCCTTTCCCCCACTATGATGGACAGCTGACTTGAGGGACCCTGGGGCCGTCGGCGCCGTGGCAACGTTACAGACATACATGGTCACTGTAGACGACTCTTCTGGCCCTATACACAGCTTTAGTGTTGGAAAACAACTATACATTTACCCAACGAGGTAGCACTTACTGATTAGCCAGTAGAAAGTACTCCAGTTGAGAAGAGGTATTGCACAAAACGGTGGCATCTTCTTGGGTGAATATGCAGGGCAGGATTCATTCTGGCACGATGCTCCTGTCACAAAAATTAAACCTCAACAGGAAGCACTTACAGGTATAAATAAAGCAGGTGCCCGAGTGGAAGCTCAAATTCAGTAACGCATTATGAGCCAAAAAATTCGTGAGCCTGGTGGTGGCTTAGCAGATGTGCCTTCTCCTCATTTCCACCCTGAAATGTTAGCTGTAATACTTGATGGTGGTCTTTGCATCCTTCATTTTTTCGAGCGCAATCCTCGTCTAGAATTCGTGAGCGTGGTTAAGCAGAGGGGCCTTCTCCCCATTTCCACCCTGAAATGTTAGCTGTAATACTTGATGGTGGTCTTTGCATCCTTCATTTTTTCGAGCGCAATCCTCGTGTAGAATTCGTGAGCGTGGTTAAGCAGATGTGCCTTCTCCCGATTTCCACCCTGAAATGATAGCTGCAATCCTTGATGGTGGTCTTTGCATCCTTCATTTTCTCGAGCGCAATCCTCGAGTAGTTCCTGTGCCAAGGCGGTTCCTTCTCCTTGTCTGCCTCAGAGACACTGCTCTGACCCTTTATAAACAAGAGGCATGTGAACTGCATGGAAGCCCCGCCCGTTTGGCCCCGCCCCACACACCAGCGGTGGGCAACGTCTTCCCGCCCTTTCCCCCACTATGATGGACAGCTGACTCGAGGGACCCCGGGGCCGTCGGCGCCGTGGCAACGTTACAGACATAGATGGTCACTGTAGATGACTCTTCTGGCCCTATACACAGCTTTAGTGTTGGAAAACAACTATACATTTACCCAACGAGGTAGCACTTACTGATTAGCCAGTAGAAAGTACTCCAGTTGAGAAGAGGTATTGCACAAAACGGTGGCATCTTCTTGGGTGAATATGCAGGGCAGGATTCATTCTGGCACGATGCTCCTGTCACAAAAATTAAACCTCAACAGGAAGCACTTACAGGTATAAATAAAGCAGGTGCCCGAGTGGAAGCTCAAATTCAGTAACGCATTATGAGCCAAAAAATTCGTGAGCCTGGTGGTAGCTTAGCAGATGTGCCTTCTCCTCATTTCCACCCTGAAATGTTAGCTGTAATACTTGATGGTGGTCTTTGCATCCTTCATTTTTTCGAGCGCAATCCTCGTCTAGAATTCGTGAGCGTGGTTAAGCAGAGGGGCCTTCTCCCCATTTCCACCCTGAAATGTTAGCTGTAATACTTGATGGTGGTCTTTGCATCCTTCATTTTTTCGAGCGCAATCCTCGTGTAGAATTCGTGAGCGTGGTTAAGCAGATGTGCCTTCTCCCGATTTCCACCCTGAAATGATAGCTGCAATCCTTGATGGTGGTCTTTGCATCCTTCATTTTCTCGAGCGCAATCCTCGAGTAGTTCCTGTGCCAAGGCGGCTCCTTCTCCTTGTCTGCCTCAGAGACACTGCTCTGACCCTTTATAAACAAGAGGCATGTGAACTGCATGGAAGCCCCGCCCCACACACCAGCGGTGGGCAACGTCTTCCCGCCCTTTCCCCCACTATGATGGACAGCTGACTTGAGGGACCCTGGGGCCGTCGGCGCCGTGGCAACGTTACAGACATACATGGTCACTGTAGACGACTCTTCTGGCCCTATACACAGCTTTAGTGTTGGAAAACAACTATACATTTACCCAACGAGGTAGCACTTACTGATTAGCCAGTAGAAAGTACTCCAGTTGAGTAGAGGTATTGCACAAAACGGTGGCATCTTCTTGGGTGAATATGCAGGGCAGGATTCATTCTGGCACGACGCTCCTGTCACAAAAATTAAACCTCAACAGGAAGCACTTACAGGTATAAATAAAGCAGGTGCCCGAGTGGAAGCTCAAATTCAGTAACGCATTATGAGCCAAAAAATTCGTGAGCGTGGTGGTGGCTTAGCAGATGCGCCTTCTCCTCATTTCCACCCTGAAATGTTAGCTGTAATACTTGATGGTGGTCTTTGCATCCTTCATTTTTTCGAGCGCAATCCTCGTCTAGAATTCGTGAGCGTGGTTAAGCAGATGTGCCTTCTCCCGATTTCCAACCTGAAATGATAGCTGCAATCCTTGATGGTGGTCTTTGCATCCTTCATTTTCTCGAGCGCAATCCTCGAGTAGTTCCTGTGCCAAGGCGGTTCCTTCTCCTTGTCTGCCTCAGAGACACTGCTCTGACCCTTTATAAACAAGAGGCATGTGAACTGCATGGAAGCCCCGCCCGTTTGGCCCCGCCCCACACACCAGCGGTGGGCAACGTCTTCCCGCCCTTTCCCCCACTATGATGGACAGCTGACTTGAGGGACCCTGGGGCCGTCGGCGCCGTGGCAACGTTACAGACATACATGGTCACTGTAGACGACTCTTCTGGCCCTATACACAGCTTTAGTGTTGGAAAACAACTATACATTTACCCAACGAGGTAGCACTTACTGATTAGCCAGTAGAAAGTACTCCAGTTGAGTAGAGGTATTGCACAAAACGGTGGCATCTTCTTGGGTGAATATGCAGGGCAGGATTCATTCTGCCACGACGCTCCTGTCACAAAAATTAAACCTCAACAGGAAGCACTTACAGGTATAAATAAAGCAGGTGCCCGAGTGGAAGCTCAAATTCAGTAACGCATTATGAGCCAAAAAATTCGTGAGCGTGGTGGTGGCTTAGCAGATGCGCCTTCTCCTCATTTCCACCCTGAAATGTTAGCTGTAATACTTGATGGTGGTCTTTGCATCCTTCATTTTTTCGAGCGCAATCCTCGTCTAGAATTCGTGAGCGTGGTTAAGCAGAGGGGCCTTCTCCCCATTTCCACCCTGAAATGTTAGCTGTAATACTTGATGGTGGTCTTTGCATCCTTCATTTTTTCGAGCGCAATCCTCGTGTAGTTCCTGTGCCAAGGCGGTTCCTTCTCCTTGTCTGCCTCAGAGACACTGCTCTGACCCTTTATAAACAAGAGGCATGTGAACTGCATGGAAGCCCCGCCCGTTTGGCCCCGCCCCACACACCAGCGGTGGGCAACGTCTTCCCGCCCTTTCCCCCACTATGATGGACAGCTGACTCGAGGGACCCCGGGGCCGTCGGCGCCGTGGCAACGTTACAGACATAGATGGTCACTGTAGATGACTCTTCTGGCCCTATACACAGCTTTAGTGTTGGAAAACAACTATACATTTACCCAACGAGGTAGCACTTACTGATTAGCCAGTAGAAAGTACTCCAGTTGAGAAGAGGTATTGCACAAAACGGTGGCATCTTCTTGGGTGAATATGCAGGGCAGGATTCATTCTGGCACGATGCTCCTGTCACAAAAATTAAACCTCAACAGGAAGCACTTACAGGTATAAATAAAGCAGGTGCCCGAGTGGAAGCTCAAATTCAGTAACGCATTATGAGCCAAAAAATTCGTGAGCCTGGTGGTAGCTTAGCAGATGTGCCTTCTCCTCATTTCCACCCTGAAATGTTAGCTGTAATACTTGATGGTGGTCTTTGCATCCTTCATTTTTTCGAGCGCAATCCTCGTCTAGAATTCGTGAGCGTGGTTAAGCAGAGGGGCCTTCTCCCCATTTCCACCCTGAAATGTTAGCTGTAATACTTGATGGTGGTCTTTGCATCCTTCATTTTTTCGAGCGCAATCCTCGTGTAGAATTCGTGAGCGTGGTTAAGCAGATGTGCCTTCTCCCGATTTCCACCCTGAAATGATAGCTGCAATCCTTGATGGTGGTCTTTGCATCCTTCATTTTCTCGAGCGCAATCCTCGAGTAGTTCCTGTGCCAAGGCGGCTCCTTCTCCTTGTCTGCCTCAGAGACACTGCTCTGACCCTTTATAAACAAGAGGCATGTGAACTGCATGGAAGCCCCGCCCCACACACCAGCGGTGGGCAACGTCTTCCCGCCCTTTCCCCCACTATGATGGACAGCTGACTTGAGGGACCCTGGGGCCGTCGGCGCCGTGGCAACGTTACAGACATACATGGTCACTGTAGACGACTCTTCTGGCCCTATACACAGCTTTAGTGTTGGAAAACAACTATACATTTACCCAACGAGGTAGCACTTACTGATTAGCCAGTAGAAAGTACTCCAGTTGAGAAGAGGTATTGCACAAAACGGTGGCATCTTCTTGGGTGAATATGCAGGGCAGGATTCATTCTGGCACGATGCTCCTGTCACAAAAATTAAACCTCAACAGGAAGCACTTACAGGTATAAATAAAGCAGGTGCCCGAGTGGAAGCTCAAATTCAGTAACGCATTATGAGCCAAAAAATTCGTGAGCCTGGTGGTGGCTTAGCAGATGTGCCTTCTCCTCATTTCCACCCTGAAATGTTAGCTGTAATACTTGATGGTGGTCTTTGCATCCTTCATTTTTTCGAGCGCAATCCTCGTCTAGAATTCGTGAGCGTGGTTAAGCAGAGGGGCCTTCTCCCCATTTCCACCCTGAAATGTTAGCTGTAATACTTGATGGTGGTCTTTGCATCCTTCATTTTTTCGAGCGCAATCCTCGTGTAGAATTCGTGAGCGTGGTTAAGCAGATGTGCCTTCTCCCGATTTCCACCCTGAAATGATAGCTGCAATCCTTGATGGTGGTCTTTGCATCCTTCATTTTCTCGAGCGCAATCCTCGAGTAGTTCCTGTGCCAAGGCGGTTCCTTCTCCTTGTCTGCCTCAGAGACACTGCTCTGACCCTTTATAAACAAGAGGCATGTGAACTGCATGGAAGCCCCGCCCGTTTGGCCCCGCCCCACACACCAGCGGTGGGCAACGTCTTCCCGCCCTTTCCCCCACTATGATGGACAGCTGACTCGAGGGACCCCGGGGCCGTCGGCGCCGTGGCAACGTTACAGACATAGATGGTCACTGTAGATGACTCTTCTGGCCCTATACACAGCTTTAGTGTTGGAAAACAACTATACATTTACCCAACGAGGTAGCACTTACTGATTAGCCAGTAGAAAGTACTCCAGTTGAGAAGAGGTATTGCACAAAACGGTGGCATCTTCTTGGGTGAATATGCAGGGCAGGATTCATTCTGGCACGATGCTCCTGTCACAAAAATTAAACCTCAACAGGAAGCACTTACAGGTATAAATAAAGCAGGTGCCCGAGTGGAAGCTCAAATTCAGTAACGCATTATGAGCCAAAAAATTCGTGAGCCTGGTGGTAGCTTAGCAGATGTGCCTTCTCCTCATTTCCACCCTGAAATGTTAGCTGTAATACTTGATGGTGGTCTTTGCATCCTTCATTTTTTCGAGCGCAATCCTCGTCTAGAATTCGTGAGCGTGGTTAAGCAGAGGGGCCTTCTCCCCATTTCCACCCTGAAATGTTAGCTGTAATACTTGATGGTGGTCTTTGCATCCTTCATTTTTTCGAGCGCAATCCTCGTGTAGAATTCGTGAGCGTGGTTAAGCAGATGTGCCTTCTCCCGATTTCCACCCTGAAATGATAGCTGCAATCCTTGATGGTGGTCTTTGCATCCTTCATTTTCTCGAGCGCAATCCTCGAGTAGTTCCTGTGCCAAGGCGGCTCCTTCTCCTTGTCTGCCTCAGAGACACTGCTCTGACCCTTTATAAACAAGAGGCATGTGAACTGCATGGAAGCCCCGCCCCACACACCAGCGGTGGGCAACGTCTTCCCGCCCTTTCCCCCACTATGATGGACAGCTGACTTGAGGGACCCTGGGGCCGTCGGCGCCGTGGCAACGTTACAGACATACATGGTCACTGTAGACGACTCTTCTGGCCCTATACACAGCTTTAGTGTTGGAAAACAACTATACATTTACCCAACGAGGTAGCACTTACTGATTAGCCAGTAGAAAGTACTCCAGTTGAGTAGAGGTATTGCACAAAACGGTGGCATCTTCTTGGGTGAATATGCAGGGCAGGATTCATTCTGGCACGACGCTCCTGTCACAAAAATTAAACCTCAACAGGAAGCACTTACAGGTATAAATAAAGCAGGTGCCCGAGTGGAAGCTCAAATTCAGTAACGCATTATGAGCCAAAAAATTCGTGAGCGTGGTGGTGGCTTAGCAGATGCGCCTTCTCCTCATTTCCACCCTGAAATGTTAGCTGTAATACTTGATGGTGGTCTTTGCATCCTTCATTTTTTCGAGCGCAATCCTCGTCTAGAATTCGTGAGCGTGGTTAAGCAGATGTGCCTTCTCCCGATTTCCAACCTGAAATGATAGCTGCAATCCTTGATGGTGGTCTTTGCATCCTTCATTTTCTCGAGCGCAATCCTCGAGTAGTTCCTGTGCCAAGGCGGTTCCTTCTCCTTGTCTGCCTCAGAGACACTGCTCTGACCCTTTATAAACAAGAGGCATGTGAACTGCATGGAAGCCCCGCCCGTTTGGCCCCGCCCCACACACCAGCGGTGGGCAACGTCTTCCCGCCCTTTCCCCCACTATGATGGACAGCTGACTTGAGGGACCCTGGGGCCGTCGGCGCCGTGGCAACGTTACAGACATACATGGTCACTGTAGACGACTCTTCTGGCCCTATACACAGCTTTAGTGTTGGAAAACAACTATACATTTACCCAACGAGGTAGCACTTACTGATTAGCCAGTAGAAAGTACTCCAGTTGAGTAGAGGTATTGCACAAAACGGTGGCATCTTCTTGGGTGAATATGCAGGGCAGGATTCATTCTGCCACGACGCTCCTGTCACAAAAATTAAACCTCAACAGGAAGCACTTACAGGTATAAATAAAGCAGGTGCCCGAGTGGAAGCTCAAATTCAGTAACGCATTATGAGCCAAAAAATTCGTGAGCGTGGTGGTGGCTTAGCAGATGCGCCTTCTCCTCATTTCCACCCTGAAATGTTAGCTGTAATACTTGATGGTGGTCTTTGCATCCTTCATTTTTTCGAGCGCAATCCTCGTGTAGAATTCGTGAGCGTGGTTAAGCAGAGGGGCCTTCTCCCCATTTCCACCCTGAAACGTGAGCGTGGTTAAGCAGATGTGCCTTCTCCCGATTTCCACCCTGAAATGATAGCTGCAATCCTTGATGGTGGTCTTTGCATCCTTCATTTTCTCGAGCGCAATCCTCGAGTAGTTCCTGTGCCAAGGCGGTTCCTTCTCCTTGTCTGCCTCAGAGACACTGCTCTGACCCTTTATAAACAAGAGGCATGTGAACTGCATGGAAGCCCCGCCCGTTTGGCCCCGCCCCACACACCAGCGGTGGGCAACGTCTTCCCGCCCTTTCCCCCACTATGATGGACAGCTGACTCGAGGGACCCGGGGCCGTCGGCGCCGTGGCAACGTTACAGACATAGATGGTCACTGTAGATGACTCTTCTGGCCCTATACACAGCTTTAGTGTTGGAAAACAACTATACATTTACCCAACGAGGTAGCACTTACTGATTAGCCAGTAGAAAGTACTCCAGTTGAGAAGAGGTATTGCACAAAACGGTGGCATCTTCTTGGGTGAATATGCAGGGCAGGATTCATTCTGGCACGATGCTCCTGTCACAAAAATTAAACCTCAACAGGAAGCACTTACAGGTATAAATAAAGCAGGTGCCCGAGTGGAAGCTCAAATTCAGTAACGCATTATGAGCCAAAAAATTCGTGAGCCTGGTGGTAGCTTAGCAGATGTGCCTTCTCCTCATTTCCACCCTGAAATGTTAGCTGTAATACTTGATGGTGGTCTTTGCATCCTTCATTTTTTCGAGCGCAATCCTCGTCTAGAATTCGTGAGCGTGGTTAAGCAGAGGGGCCTTCTCCCCATTTCCACCCTGAAATGTTAGCTGTAATACTTGATGGTGGTCTTTGCATCCTTCATTTTTTCGAGCGCAATCCTCGTGTAGAATTCGTGAGCGTGGTTAAGCAGATGTGCCTTCTCCCGATTTCCACCCTGAAATGATAGCTGCAATCCTTGATGGTGGTCTTTGCATCCTTCATTTTCTCGAGCGCAATCCTCGAGTAGTTCCTGTGCCAAGGCGGCTCCTTCTCCTTGTCTGCCTCAGAGACACTGCTCTGACCCTTTATAAACAAGAGGCATGTGAACTGCATGGAAGCCCCGCCCCACACACCAGCGGTGGGCAACGTCTTCCCGCCCTTTCCCCCACTATGATGGACAGCTGACTTGAGGGACCCTGGGGCCGTCGGCGCCGTGGCAACGTTACAGACATACATGGTCACTGTAGACGACTCTTCTGGCCCTATACACAGCTTTAGTGTTGGAAAACAACTATACATTTACCCAACGAGGTAGCACTTACTGATTAGCCAGTAGAAAGTACTCCAGTTGAGTAGAGGTATTGCACAAAACGGTGGCATCTTCTTGGGTGAATATGCAGGGCAGGATTCATTCTGGCACGACGCTCCTGTCACAAAAATTAAACCTCAACAGGAAGCACTTACAGGTATAAATAAAGCAGGTGCCCGAGTGGAAGCTCAAATTCAGTAACGCATTATGAGCCAAAAAATTCGTGAGCGTGGTGGTGGCTTAGCAGATGCGCCTTCTCCTCATTTCCACCCTGAAATGTTAGCTGTAATACTTGATGGTGGTCTTTGCATCCTTCATTTTTTCGAGCGCAATCCTCGTCTAGAATTCGTGAGCGTGGTTAAGCAGATGTGCCTTCTCCCGATTTCCACCCTGAAATGATAGCTGCAATCCTTGATGGTGGTCTTTGCATCCTTCATTTTCTCGAGCGCAATCCTCGAGTAGTTCCTGTGCCAAGGCGGTTCCTTCTCCTTGTCTGCCTCAGAGACACTGCTCTGACCCTTTATAAACAAGAGGCATGTGAACTGCATGGAAGCCCCGCCCGTTTGGCCCCGCCCCACACACCAGCGGTGGGCAACGTCTTCCCGCCCTTTCCCCCACTATGATGGACAGCTGACTTGAGGGACCCTGGGGCCGTCGGCGCCGTGGCAACGTTACAGACATACATGGTCACTGTAGACGACTCTTCTGGCCCTATACACAGCTTTAGTGTTGGAAAACAACTATACATTTACCCAACGAGGTAGCACTTACTGATTAGCCAGTAGAAAGTACTCCAGTTGAGTAGAGGTATTGCACAAAACGGTGGCATCTTCTTGGGTGAATATGCAGGGCAGGATTCATTCTGCCACGACGCTCCTGTCACAAAAATTAAACCTCAACAGGAAGCACTTACAGGTATAAATAAAGCAGGTGCCCGAGTGGAAGCTCAAATTCAGTAACGCATTATGAGCCAAAAAATTCGTGAGCGTGGTGGTGGCTTAGCAGATGCGCCTTCTCCTCATTTCCACCCTGAAATGTTAGCTGTAATACTTGATGGTGGTCTTTGCATCCTTCATTTTTTCGAGCGCAATCCTCGTGTAGAATTCGTGAGCGTGGTTAAGCAGAGGGGCCTTCTCCCCATTTCCACCCTGAAACGTGAGCGTGGTTAAGCAGATGTGCCTTCTCCCGATTTCCACCCTGAAATGATAGCTGCAATCCTTGATGGTGGTCTTTGCATCCTTCATTTTCTCGAGCGCAATCCTCGAGTAGTTCCTGTGCCAAGGCGGTTCCTTCTCCTTGTCTGCCTCAGAGACACTGCTCTGACCCTTTATAAACAAGAGGCATGTGAACTGCATGGAAGCCCCGCCCGTTTGGCCCTGCCCCACACACCAGCGGTGGGCAACGTCTTCCCGCCCTTTCCCCCACTATGATGGACAGCTGACTCGAGGGACCCGGGGCCGTCGGCGCCGTGGCAACGTTACAGACATAGATGGTCACTGTAGATGACTCTTCTGGCCCTATACACAGCTTTAGTGTTGGAAAACAACTATACATTTACCCAACGAGGTAGCACTTACTGATTAGCCAGTAGAAAGTACTCCAGTTGAGAAGAGGTATTGCACAAAACGGTGGCATCTTCTTGGGTGAATATGCAGGGCAGGATTCATTCTGGCACGATGCTCCTGTCACAAAAATTAAACCTCAACAGGAAGCACTTACAGGTATAAATAAAGCAGGTGCCCGAGTGGAAGCTCAAATTCAGTAACGCATTATGAGCCAAAAAATTCGTGAGCCTGGTGGTAGCTTAGCAGATGTGCCTTCTCCTCATTTCCACCCTGAAATGTTAGCTGTAATACTTGATGGTGGTCTTTGCATCCTTCATTTTTTCGAGCGCAATCCTCGTCTAGAATTCGTGAGCGTGGTTAAGCAGAGGGGCCTTCTCCCCATTTCCACCCTGAAATGTTAGCTGTAATACTTGATGGTGGTCTTTGCATCCTTCATTTTTTCGAGCGCAATCCTCGTGTAGAATTCGTGAGCGTGGTTAAGCAGATGTGCCTTCTCCCGATTTCCACCCTGAAATGATAGCTGCAATCCTTGATGGTGGTCTTTGCATCCTTCATTTTCTCGAGCGCAATCCTCGAGTAGTTCCTGTGCCAAGGCGGCTCCTTCTCCTTGTCTGCCTCAGAGACACTGCTCTGACCCTTTATAAACAAGAGGCATGTGAACTGCATGGAAGCCCCGCCCGTTTGGCCCCGCCCCACACACCAGCGGTGGGCAACGTCTTCCCGCCCTTTCCCCCACTGTGATGGACAGCTGACTTGAGGGACCCTGGGGCCGTCGGCGCCGTGGCAACGTTACAGACATACATGGTCACTGTAGACGACTCTTCTGGCCCTATACACAGCTTTAGTGTTGGAAAACAACTATACATTTACCCAACGAGGTAGCACTTACTGATTAGCCAGTAGAAAGTACTCCAGTTGAGAAGAGGTATTGCACAAAACGGTGGCATCTTCTTGGGTGAATATGCAGGGCAGGATTCATTCTGGCACGATGCTCCTGTCACAAAAATTAAACCTCAACAGGAAGCACTTACAGGTATAAATAAAGCAGGTGCCCGAGTGGAAGCTCAAATTCAGTAACGCATTATGAGCCAAAAAATTCGTGAGCCTGGTGGTGGCTTAGCAGATGTGCCTTCTCCTCATTTCCACCCTGAAATGTTAGCTGTAATACTTGATGGTGGTCTTTGCATCCTTCATTTTTTCGAGCGCAATCCTCGTCTAGAATTCGTGAGCGTGGTTAAGCAGAGGGGCCTTCTCCCCATTTCCACCCTGAAATGTTAGCTGTAATACTTGATGGTGGTCTTTGCATCCTTCATTTTTTCGAGCGCAATCCTCGTGTAGAATTCGTGAGCGTGGTTAAGCAGATGTGCCTTCTCCCGATTTCCACCCTGAAATGATAGCTGCAATCCTTGATGGTGGTCTTTGCATCCTTCATTTTCTCGAGCGCAATCCTCGAGTAGTTCCTGTGCCAAGGCGGTTCCTTCTCCTTGTCTGCCTCAGAGACACTGCTCTGACCCTTTATAAACAAGAGGCATGTGAACTGCATGGAAGCCCCGCCCGTTTGGCCCCGCCCCACACACCAGCGGTGGGCAACGTCTTCCCGCCCTTTCCCCCACTATGATGGACAGCTGACTCGAGGGACCCCGGGGCCGTCGGCGCCGTGGCAACGTTACAGACATAGATGGTCACTGTAGATGACTCTTCTGGCCCTATACACAGCTTTAGTGTTGGAAAACAACTATACATTTACCCAACGAGGTAGCACTTACTGATTAGCCAGTAGAAAGTACTCCAGTTGAGAAGAGGTATTGCACAAAACGGTGGCATCTTCTTGGGTGAATATGCAGGGCAGGATTCATTCTGGCACGATGCTCCTGTCACAAAAATTAAACCTCAACAGGAAGCACTTACAGGTATAAATAAAGCAGGTGCCCGAGTGGAAGCTCAAATTCAGTAACGCATTATGAGCCAAAAAATTCGTGAGCCTGGTGGTAGCTTAGCAGATGTGCCTTCTCCTCATTTCCACCCTGAAATGTTAGCTGTAATACTTGATGGTGGTCTTTGCATCCTTCATTTTTTCGAGCGCAATCCTCGTCTAGAATTCGTGAGCGTGGTTAAGCAGAGGGGCCTTCTCCCCATTTCCACCCTGAAATGTTAGCTGTAATACTTGATGGTGGTCTTTGCATCCTTCATTTTTTCGAGCGCAATCCTCGTGTAGAATTCGTGAGCGTGGTTAAGCAGATGTGCCTTCTCCCGATTTCCACCCTGAAATGATAGCTGCAATCCTTGATGGTGGTCTTTGCATCCTTCATTTTCTCGAGCGCAATCCTCGAGTAGTTCCTGTGCCAAGGCGGCTCCTTCTCCTTGTCTGCCTCAGAGACACTGCTCTGACCCTTTATAAACAAGAGGCATGTGAACTGCATGGAAGCCCCGCCCCACACACCAGCGGTGGGCAACGTCTTCCCGCCCTTTCCCCCACTATGATGGACAGCTGACTTGAGGGACCCTGGGGCCGTCGGCGCCGTGGCAACGTTACAGACATACATGGTCACTGTAGACGACTCTTCTGGCCCTATACACAGCTTTAGTGTTGGAAAACAACTATACATTTACCCAACGAGGTAGCACTTACTGATTAGCCAGTAGAAAGTACTCCAGTTGAGTAGAGGTATTGCACAAAACGGTGGCATCTTCTTGGGTGAATATGCAGGGCAGGATTCATTCTGGCACGACGCTCCTGTCACAAAAATTAAACCTCAACAGGAAGCACTTACAGGTATAAATAAAGCAGGTGCCCGAGTGGAAGCTCAAATTCAGTAACGCATTATGAGCCAAAAAATTCGTGAGCGTGGTGGTGGCTTAGCAGATGCGCCTTCTCCTCATTTCCACCCTGAAATGTTAGCTGTAATACTTGATGGTGGTCTTTGCATCCTTCATTTTTTCGAGCGCAATCCTCGTGTAGAATTCGTGAGCGTGGTTAAGCAGATGTGCCTTCTCCCGATTTCCACCCTGAAATGATAGCTGCAATCCTTGATGGTGGTCTTTGCATCCTTCATTTTCTCGAGCGCAATCCTCGAGTAGTTCCTGTGCCAAGGCGGCTCCTTCTCCTTGTCTGCCTCAGAGACACTGCTCTGACCCTTTATAAACAAGAGGCATGTGAACTGCATGGAAGCCCCGCCCCACACACCAGCGGTGGGCAACGTCTTCCCGCCCTTTCCCCCACTATGATGGACAGCTGACTTGAGGGACCCTGGGGCCGTCGGCGCCGTGGCAACGTTACAGACATACATGGTCACTGTAGACGACTCTTCTGGCCCTATACACAGCTTTAGTGTTGGAAAACAACTATACATTTACCCAACGAGGTAGCACTTACTGATTAGCCAGTAGAAAGTACTCCAGTTGAGTAGAGGTATTGCACAAAACGGTGGCATCTTCTTGGGTGAATATGCAGGGCAGGATTCATTCTGGCACGACGCTCCTGTCACAAAAATTAAACCTCAACAGGAAGCACTTACAGGTATAAATAAAGCAGGTGCCCGAGTGGAAGCTCAAATTCAGTAACGCATTATGAGCCAAAAAATTCGTGAGCGTGGTGGTGGCTTAGCAGATGCGCCTTCTCCTCATTTCCACCCTGAAATGTTAGCTGTAATACTTGATGGTGGTCTTTGCATCCTTCATTTTTTCGAGCGCAATCCTCGTCTAGAATTCGTGAGCGTGGTTAAGCAGATGTGCCTTCTCCCGATTTCCACCCTGAAATGATAGCTGCAATCCTTGATGGTGGTCTTTGCATCCTTCATTTTCTCGAGCGCAATCCTCGAGTAGTTCCTGTGCCAAGGCGGTTCCTTCTCCTTGTCTGCCTCAGAGACACTGCTCTGACCCTTTATAAACAAGAGGCATGTGAACTGCATGGAAGCCCCGCCCGTTTGGCCCCGCCCCACACACCAGCGGTGGGCAACGTCTTCCCGCCCTTTCCCCCACTATGATGGACAGCTGACTTGAGGGACCCTGGGGCCGTCGGCGCCGTGGCAACGTTACAGACATACATGGTCACTGTAGACGACTCTTCTGGCCCTATACACAGCTTTAGTGTTGGAAAACAACTATACATTTACCCAACGAGGTAGCACTTACTGATTAGCCAGTAGAAAGTACTCCAGTTGAGTAGAGGTATTGCACAAAACGGTGGCATCTTCTTGGGTGAATATGCAGGGCAGGATTCATTCTGCCACGACGCTCCTGTCACAAAAATTAAACCTCAACAGGAAGCACTTACAGGTATAAATAAAGCAGGTGCCCGAGTGGAAGCTCAAATTCAGTAACGCATTATGAGCCAAAAAATTCGTGAGCGTGGTGGTGGCTTAGCAGATGCGCCTTCTCCTCATTTCCACCCTGAAATGTTAGCTGTAATACTTGATGGTGGTCTTTGCATCCTTCATTTTTTCGAGCGCAATCCTCGTGTAGAATTCGTGAGCGTGGTTAAGCAGAGGGGCCTTCTCCCCATTTCCACCCTGAAACGTGAGCGTGGTTAAGCAGATGTGCCTTCTCCCGATTTCCACCCTGAAATGATAGCTGCAATCCTTGATGGTGGTCTTTGCATCCTTCATTTTCTCGAGCGCAATCCTCGAGTAGTTCCTGTGCCAAGGCGGTTCCTTCTCCTTGTCTGCCTCAGAGACACTGCTCTGACCCTTTATAAACAAGAGGCATGTGAACTGCATGGAAGCCCCGCCCGTTTGGCCCTGCCCCACACACCAGCGGTGGGCAACGTCTTCCCGCCCTTTCCCCCACTATGATGGACAGCTGACTCGAGGGACCCGGGGCCGTCGGCGCCGTGGCAACGTTACAGACATAGATGGTCACTGTAGATGACTCTTCTGGCCCTATACACAGCTTTAGTGTTGGAAAACAACTATACATTTACCCAACGAGGTAGCACTTACTGATTAGCCAGTAGAAAGTACTCCAGTTGAGAAGAGGTATTGCACAAAACGGTGGCATCTTCTTGGGTGAATATGCAGGGCAGGATTCATTCTGGCACGATGCTCCTGTCACAAAAATTAAACCTCAACAGGAAGCACTTACAGGTATAAATAAAGCAGGTGCCCGAGTGGAAGCTCAAATTCAGTAACGCATTATGAGCCAAAAAATTCGTGAGCCTGGTGGTAGCTTAGCAGATGTGCCTTCTCCTCATTTCCACCCTGAAATGTTAGCTGTAATACTTGATGGTGGTCTTTGCATCCTTCATTTTTTCGAGCGCAATCCTCGTCTAGAATTCGTGAGCGTGGTTAAGCAGAGGGGCCTTCTCCCCATTTCCACCCTGAAATGTTAGCTGTAATACTTGATGGTGGTCTTTGCATCCTTCATTTTTTCGAGCGCAATCCTCGTGTAGAATTCGTGAGCGTGGTTAAGCAGATGTGCCTTCTCCCGATTTCCACCCTGAAATGATAGCTGCAATCCTTGATGGTGGTCTTTGCATCCTTCATTTTCTCGAGCGCAATCCTCGAGTAGTTCCTGTGCCAAGGCGGCTCCTTCTCCTTGTCTGCCTCAGAGACACTGCTCTGACCCTTTATAAACAAGAGGCATGTGAACTGCATGGAAGCCCCGCCCGTTTGGCCCCGCCCCACACACCAGCGGTGGGCAACGTCTTCCCGCCCTTTCCCCCACTGTGATGGACAGCTGACTTGAGGGACCCTGGGGCCGTCGGCGCCGTGGCAACGTTACAGACATACATGGTCACTGTAGACGACTCTTCTGGCCCTATACACAGCTTTAGTGTTGGAAAACAACTATACATTTACCCAACGAGGTAGCACTTACTGATTAGCCAGTAGAAAGTACCCCAGTTGAGTAGAGGTATTGCACAAAACGGTGGCATCTTCTTGGGTGAATATGCAGGGCAGGATTCATTCTGGCACGACGCTCCTGTCACAAAAATTAAACCTCAACAGGAAGCACTTACAGGTATAAATAAAGCAGGTGCCCGAGTGGAAGCTCAAATTCAGTAACGCATTATGAGCCAAAAAATTCGTGAGCGTGGTGGTGGCTTAGCAGATGCGCCTTCTCCTCATTTCCACCCTGAAATGTTAGCTGTAATACTTGATGGTGGTCTTTGCATCCTTCATTTTTTCGAGCGCAATCCTCGTCTAGAATTCGTGAGCGTGGTTAAGCAGAGGGGCCTTCTCCCCATTTCCACCCTGAAATGTTAGCTGTAATACTTGATGGTGGTCTTTGCATCCTTCATTTTTTCGAGCGCAATCCTCGTGTAGTTCCTGTGCCAAGGCGGTTCCTTCTCCTTGTCTGCCTCAGAGACACTGCTCTGACCCTTTATAAACAAGAGGCATGTGAACTGCATGGAAGCCCCGCCCGTTTGGCCCCGCCCCACACACCAGCGGTGGGCAACGTCTTCCCGCCCTTTCCCCCACTATGATGGACAGCTGACTCGAGGGACCCCGGGGCCGTCGGCGCCGTGGCAACGTTACAGACATAGATGGTCACTGTAGATGACTCTTCTGGCCCTATACACAGCTTTAGTGTTGGAAAACAACTATACATTTACCCAACGAGGTAGCACTTACTGATTAGCCAGTAGAAAGTACTCCAGTTGAGAAGAGGTATTGCACAAAACGGTGGCATCTTCTTGGGTGAATATGCAGGGCAGGATTCATTCTGGCACGATGCTCCTGTCACAAAAATTAAACCTCAACAGGAAGCACTTACAGGTATAAATAAAGCAGGTGCCCGAGTGGAAGCTCAAATTCAGTAACGCATTATGAGCCAAAAAATTCGTGAGCCTGGTGGTAGCTTAGCAGATGTGCCTTCTCCTCATTTCCACCCTGAAATGTTAGCTGTAATACTTGATGGTGGTCTTTGCATCCTTCATTTTTTCGAGCGCAATCCTCGTCTAGAATTCGTGAGCGTGGTTAAGCAGAGGGGCCTTCTCCCCATTTCCACCCTGAAATGTTAGCTGTAATACTTGATGGTGGTCTTTGCATCCTTCATTTTTTCGAGCGCAATCCTCGTGTAGAATTCGTGAGCGTGGTTAAGCAGATGTGCCTTCTCCCAATTTCCACCCTGAAATGATAGCTGCAATCCTTGATGGTGGTCTTTGCATCCTTCATTTTCTCGAGCGCAATCCTCGAGTAGTTCCTGTGCCAAGGCGGCTCCTTCTCCTTGTCTGCCTCAGAGACACTGCTCTGACCCTTTATAAACAAGAGGCATGTGAACTGCATGGAAGCCCCGCCCCACACACCAGCGGTGGGCAACGTCTTCCCGCCCTTTCCCCCACTATGATGGACAGCTGACTTGAGGGACCCTGGGGCCGTCGGCGCCGTGGCAACGTTACAGACATACATGGTCACTGTAGACGACTCTTCTGGCCCTATACACAGCTTTAGTGTTGGAAAACAACTATACATTTACCCAACGAGGTAGCACTTACTGATTAGCCAGTAGAAAGTACTCCAGTTGAGAAGAGGTATTGCACAAAACGGTGGCATCTTCTTGGGTGAATATGCAGGGCAGGATTCATTCTGGCACGATGCTCCTGTCACAAAAATTAAACCTCAACAGGAAGCACTTACAGGTATAAATAAAGCAGGTGCCCGAGTGGAAGCTCAAATTCAGTAACGCATTATGAGCCAAAAAATTCGTGAGCCTGGTGGTGGCTTAGCAGATGTGCCTTCTCCTCATTTCCACCCTGAAATGTTAGCTGTAATACTTGATGGTGGTCTTTGCATCCTTCATTTTTTCGAGCGCAATCCTCGTCTAGAATTCGTGAGCGTGGTTAAGCAGAGGGGCCTTCTCCCCATTTCCACCCTGAAATGTTAGCTGTAATACTTGATGGTGGTCTTTGCATCCTTCATTTTTTCGAGCGCAATCCTCGTGTAGAATTCGTGAGCGTGGTTAAGCAGATGTGCCTTCTCCCGATTTCCACCCTGAAATGATAGCTGCAATCCTTGATGGTGGTCTTTGCATCCTTCATTTTCTCGAGCGCAATCCTCGAGTAGTTCCTGTGCCAAGGCGGTTCCTTCTCCTTGTCTGCCTCAGAGACACTGCTCTGACCCTTTATAAACAAGAGGCATGTGAACTGCATGGAAGCCCCGCCCGTTTGGCCCCGCCCCACACACCAGCGGTGGGCAACGTCTTCCCGCCCTTTCCCCCACTATGATGGACAGCTGACTCGAGGGACCCCGGGGCCGTCGGCGCCGTGGCAACGTTACAGACATAGATGGTCACTGTAGATGACTCTTCTGGCCCTATACACAGCTTTAGTGTTGGAAAACAACTATACATTTACCCAACGAGGTAGCACTTACTGATTAGCCAGTAGAAAGTACTCCAGTTGAGAAGAGGTATTGCACAAAACGGTGGCATCTTCTTGGGTGAATATGCAGGGCAGGATTCATTCTGGCACGATGCTCCTGTCACAAAAATTAAACCTCAACAGGAAGCACTTACAGGTATAAATAAAGCAGGTGCCCGAGTGGAAGCTCAAATTCAGTAACGCATTATGAGCCAAAAAATTCGTGAGCCTGGTGGTAGCTTAGCAGATGTGCCTTCTCCTCATTTCCACCCTGAAATGTTAGCTGTAATACTTGATGGTGGTCTTTGCATCCTTCATTTTTTCGAGCGCAATCCTCGTCTAGAATTCGTGAGCGTGGTTAAGCAGAGGGGCCTTCTCCCCATTTCCACCCTGAAATGTTAGCTGTAATACTTGATGGTGGTCTTTGCATCCTTCATTTTTTCGAGCGCAATCCTCGTGTAGAATTCGTGAGCGTGGTTAAGCAGATGTGCCTTCTCCCGATTTCCACCCTGAAATGATAGCTGCAATCCTTGATGGTGGTCTTTGCATCCTTCATTTTCTCGAGCGCAATCCTCGAGTAGTTCCTGTGCCAAGGCGGCTCCTTCTCCTTGTCTGCCTCAGAGACACTGCTCTGACCCTTTATAAACAAGAGGCATGTGAACTGCATGGAAGCCCCGCCCGTTTGGCCCCGCCCCACACACCAGCGGTGGGCAACGTCTTCCCGCCCTTTCCCCCACTGTGATGGACAGCTGACTTGAGGGACCCTGGGGCCGTCGGCGCCGTGGCAACGTTACAGACATACATGGTCACTGTAGACGACTCTTCTGGCCCTATACACAGCTTTAGTGTTGGAAAACAACTATACATTTACCCAACGAGGTAGCACTTACTGATTAGCCAGTAGAAAGTACCCCAGTTGAGTAGAGGTATTGCACAAAACGGTGGCATCTTCTTGGGTGAATATGCAGGGCAGGATTCATTCTGGCACGACGCTCCTGTCACAAAAATTAAACCTCAACAGGAAGCACTTACAGGTATAAATAAAGCAGGTGCCCGAGTGGAAGCTCAAATTCAGTAACGCATTATGAGCCAAAAAATTCGTGAGCGTGGTGGTGGCTTAGCAGATGCGCCTTCTCCTCATTTCCACCCTGAAATGTTAGCTGTAATACTTGATGGTGGTCTTTGCATCCTTCATTTTTTCGAGCGCAATCCTCGTCTAGAATTCGTGAGCGTGGTTAAGCAGAGGGGCCTTCTCCCCATTTCCACCCTGAAATGTTAGCTGTAATACTTGATGGTGGTCTTTGCATCCTTCATTTTTTCGAGCGCAATCCTCGTGTAGTTCCTGTGCCAAGGCGGTTCCTTCTCCTTGTCTGCCTCAGAGACACTGCTCTGACCCTTTATAAACAAGAGGCATGTGAACTGCATGGAAGCCCCGCCCGTTTGGCCCCGCCCCACACACCAGCGGTGGGCAACGTCTTCCCGCCCTTTCCCCCACTATGATGGACAGCTGACTCGAGGGACCCCGGGGCCGTCGGCGCCGTGGCAACGTTACAGACATAGATGGTCACTGTAGATGACTCTTCTGGCCCTATACACAGCTTTAGTGTTGGAAAACAACTATACATTTACCCAACGAGGTAGCACTTACTGATTAGCCAGTAGAAAGTACTCCAGTTGAGAAGAGGTATTGCACAAAACGGTGGCATCTTCTTGGGTGAATATGCAGGGCAGGATTCATTCTGGCACGATGCTCCTGTCACAAAAATTAAACCTCAACAGGAAGCACTTACAGGTATAAATAAAGCAGGTGCCCGAGTGGAAGCTCAAATTCAGTAACGCATTATGAGCCAAAAAATTCGTGAGCCTGGTGGTAGCTTAGCAGATGTGCCTTCTCCTCATTTCCACCCTGAAATGTTAGCTGTAATACTTGATGGTGGTCTTTGCATCCTTCATTTTTTCAAGCGCAATCCTCGTCTAGAATTCGTGAGCGTGGTTAAGCAGAGGGGCCTTCTCCCCATTTCCACCCTGAAATGTTAGCTGTAATACTTGATGGTGGTCTTTGCATCCTTCATTTTTTCGAGCGCAATCCTCGTGTAGAATTCGTGAGCGTGGTTAAGCAGATGTGCCTTCTCCCAATTTCCACCCTGAAATGATAGCTGCAATCCTTGATGGTGGTCTTTGCATCCTTCATTTTCTCGAGCGCAATCCTCGAGTAGTTCCTGTGCCAAGGCGGCTCCTTCTCCTTGTCTGCCTCAGAGACACTGCTCTGACCCTTTATAAACAAGAGGCATGTGAACTGCATGGAAGCCCCGCCCCACACACCAGCGGTGGGCAACGTCTTCCCGCCCTTTCCCCCACTATGATGGACAGCTGACTTGAGGGACCCTGGGGCCGTCGGCGCCGTGGCAACGTTACAGACATACATGGTCACTGTAGACGACTCTTCTGGCCCTATACACAGCTTTAGTGTTGGAAAACAACTATACATTTACCCAACGAGGTAGCACTTACTGATTAGCCAGTAGAAAGTACTCCAGTTGAGAAGAGGTATTGCACAAAACGGTGGCATCTTCTTGGGTGAATATGCAGGGCAGGATTCATTCTGGCACGATGCTCCTGTCACAAAAATTAAACCTCAACAGGAAGCACTTACAGGTATAAATAAAGCAGGTGCCCGAGTGGAAGCTCAAATTCAGTAACGCATTATGAGCCAAAAAATTCGTGAGCCTGGTGGTGGCTTAGCAGATGTGCCTTCTCCTCATTTCCACCCTGAAATGTTAGCTGTAATACTTGATGGTGGTCTTTGCATCCTTCATTTTTTTCGAGCGCAATCCTCGTCTAGAATTCGTGAGCGTGGTTAAGCAGAGGGGCCTTCTCCCCATTTCCACCCTGAAATGTTAGCTGTAATACTTGATGGTGGTCTTTGCATCCTTCATTTTTTCGAGCGCAATCCTCGTGTAGAATTCGTGAGCGTGGTTAAGCAGATGTGCCTTCTCCCGATTTCCACCCTGAAATGATAGCTGCAATCCTTGATGGTGGTCTTTGCATCCTTCATTTTCTCGAGCGCAATCCTCGAGTAGTTCCTGTGCCAAGGCGGTTCCTTCTCCTTGTCTGCCTCAGAGACACTGCTCTGACCCTTTATAAACAAGAGGCATGTGAACTGCATGGAAGCCCCGCCCGTTTGGCCCCGCCCCACACACCAGCGGTGGGCAACGTCTTCCCGCCCTTTCCCCCACTATGATGGACAGCTGACTCGAGGGACCCCGGGGCCGTCGGCGCCGTGGCAACGTTACAGACATAGATGGTCACTGTAGATGACTCTTCTGGCCCTATACACAGCTTTAGTGTTGGAAAACAACTATACATTTACCCAACGAGGTAGCACTTACTGATTAGCCAGTAGAAAGTACTCCAGTTGAGAAGAGGTATTGCACAAAACGGTGGCATCTTCTTGGGTGAATATGCAGGGCAGGATTCATTCTGGCACGATGCTCCTGTCACAAAAATTAAACCTCAACAGGAAGCACTTACAGGTATAAATAAAGCAGGTGCCCGAGTGGAAGCTCAAATTCAGTAACGCATTATGAGCCAAAAAATTCGTGAGCCTGGTGGTAGCTTAGCAGATGTGCCTTCTCCTCATTTCCACCCTGAAATGTTAGCTGTAATACTTGATGGTGGTCTTTGCATCCTTCATTTTTTCGAGCGCAATCCTCGTCTAGAATTCGTGAGCGTGGTTAAGCAGAGGGGCCTTCTCCCCATTTCCACCCTGAAATGTTAGCTGTAATACTTGATGGTGGTCTTTGCATCCTTCATTTTTTCGAGCGCAATCCTCGTGTAGAATTCGTGAGCGTGGTTAAGCAGATGTGCCTTCTCCCGATTTCCACCCTGAAATGATAGCTGCAATCCTTGATGGTGGTCTTTGCATCCTTCATTTTCTCGAGCGCAATCCTCGAGTAGTTCCTGTGCCAAGGCGGCTCCTTCTCCTTGTCTGCCTCAGAGACACTGCTCTGACCCTTTATAAACAAGAGGCATGTGAACTGCATGGAAGCCCCGCCCCACACACCAGCGGTGGGCAACGTCTTCCCGCCCTTTCCCCCACTATGATGGACAGCTGACTTGAGGGACCCTGGGGCCGTCGGCGCCGTGGCAACGTTACAGACATACATGGTCACTGTAGACGACTCTTCTGGCCCTATACACAGCTTTAGTGTTGGAAAACAACTATACATTTACCCAACGAGGTAGCACTTACTGATTAGCCAGTAGAAAGTACTCCAGTTGAGTAGAGGTATTGCACAAAACGGTGGCATCTTCTTGGGTGAATATGCAGGGCAGGATTCATTCTGGCACGACGCTCCTGTCACAAAAATTAAACCTCAACAGGAAGCACTTACAGGTATAAATAAAGCAGGTGCCCGAGTGGAAGCTCAAATTCAGTAACGCATTATGAGCCAAAAAATTCGTGAGCGTGGTGGTGGCTTAGCAGATGCGCCTTCTCCTCATTTCCACCCTGAAATGTTAGCTGTAATACTTGATGGTGGTCTTTGCATCCTTCATTTTTTCGAGCGCAATCCTCGTCTAGAATTCGTGAGCGTGGTTAAGCAGATGTGCCTTCTCCCGATTTCCAACCTGAAATGATAGCTGCAATCCTTGATGGTGGTCTTTGCATCCTTCATTTTCTCGAGCGCAATCCTCGAGTAGTTCCTGTGCCAAGGCGGTTCCTTCTCCTTGTCTGCCTCAGAGACACTGCTCTGACCCTTTATAAACAAGAGGCATGTGAACTGCATGGAAGCCCCGCCCGTTTGGCCCCGCCCCACACACCAGCGGTGGGCAACGTCTTCCCGCCCTTTCCCCCACTATGATGGACAGCTGACTTGAGGGACCCTGGGGCCGTCGGCGCCGTGGCAACGTTACAGACATACATGGTCACTGTAGACGACTCTTCTGGCCCTATACACAGCTTTAGTGTTGGAAAACAACTATACATTTACCCAACGAGGTAGCACTTACTGATTAGCCAGTAGAAAGTACTCCAGTTGAGTAGAGGTATTGCACAAAACGGTGGCATCTTCTTGGGTGAATATGCAGGGCAGGATTCATTCTGCCACGACGCTCCTGTCACAAAAATTAAACCTCAACAGGAAGCACTTACAGGTATAAATAAAGCAGGTGCCCGAGTGGAAGCTCAAATTCAGTAACGCATTATGAGCCAAAAAATTCGTGAGCGTGGTGGTGGCTTAGCAGATGCGCCTTCTCCTCATTTCCACCCTGAAATGTTAGCTGTAATACTTGATGGTGGTCTTTGCATCCTTCATTTTTTCGAGCGCAATCCTCGTGTAGAATTCGTGAGCGTGGTTAAGCAGAGGGGCCTTCTCCCCATTTCCACCCTGAAACGTGAGCGTGGTTAAGCAGATGTGCCTTCTCCCGATTTCCACCCTGAAATGATAGCTGCAATCCTTGATGGTGGTCTTTGCATCCTTCATTTTCTCGAGCGCAATCCTCGAGTAGTTCCTGTGCCAAGGCGGTTCCTTCTCCTTGTCTGCCTCAGAGACACTGCTCTGACCCTTTATAAACAAGAGGCATGTGAACTGCATGGAAGCCCCGCCCGTTTGGCCCCGCCCCACACACCAGCGGTGGGCAACGTCTTCCCGCCCTTTCCCCCACTATGATGGACAGCTGACTCGAGGGACCCGGGGCCGTCGGCGCCGTGGCAACGTTACAGACATAGATGGTCACTGTAGATGACTCTTCTGGCCCTATACACAGCTTTAGTGTTGGAAAACAACTATACATTTACCCAACGAGGTAGCACTTACTGATTAGCCAGTAGAAAGTACTCCAGTTGAGAAGAGGTATTGCACAAAACGGTGGCATCTTCTTGGGTGAATATGCAGGGCAGGATTCATTCTGGCACGATGCTCCTGTCACAAAAATTAAACCTCAACAGGAAGCACTTACAGGTATAAATAAAGCAGGTGCCCGAGTGGAAGCTCAAATTCAGTAACGCATTATGAGCCAAAAAATTCGTGAGCCTGGTGGTAGCTTAGCAGATGTGCCTTCTCCTCATTTCCACCCTGAAATGTTAGCTGTAATACTTGATGGTGGTCTTTGCATCCTTCATTTTTTCGAGCGCAATCCTCGTCTAGAATTCGTGAGCGTGGTTAAGCAGAGGGGCCTTCTCCCCATTTCCACCCTGAAATGTTAGCTGTAATACTTGATGGTGGTCTTTGCATCCTTCATTTTTTCGAGCGCAATCCTCGTGTAGAATTCGTGAGCGTGGTTAAGCAGATGTGCCTTCTCCCGATTTCCACCCTGAAATGATAGCTGCAATCCTTGATGGTGGTCTTTGCATCCTTCATTTTCTCGAGCGCAATCCTCGAGTAGTTCCTGTGCCAAGGCGGCTCCTTCTCCTTGTCTGCCTCAGAGACACTGCTCTGACCCTTTATAAACAAGAGGCATGTGAACTGCATGGAAGCCCCGCCCCACACACCAGCGGTGGGCAACGTCTTCCCGCCCTTTCCCCCACTATGATGGACAGCTGACTTGAGGGACCCTGGGGCCGTCGGCGCCGTGGCAACGTTACAGACATACATGGTCACTGTAGACGACTCTTCTGGCCCTATACACAGCTTTAGTGTTGGAAAACAACTATACATTTACCCAACGAGGTAGCACTTACTGATTAGCCAGTAGAAAGTACTCCAGTTGAGTAGAGGTATTGCACAAAACGGTGGCATCTTCTTGGGTGAATATGCAGGGCAGGATTCATTCTGGCACGACGCTCCTGTCACAAAAATTAAACCTCAACAGGAAGCACTTACAGGTATAAATAAAGCAGGTGCCCGAGTGGAAGCTCAAATTCAGTAACGCATTATGAGCCAAAAAATTCGTGAGCGTGGTGGTGGCTTAGCAGATGCGCCTTCTCCTCATTTCCACCCTGAAATGTTAGCTGTAATACTTGATGGTGGTCTTTGCATCCTTCATTTTTTCGAGCGCTAACCTCGTCTAGAATTCGTGAGCGTGGTTAAGCAGATGTGCCTTCTCCCGATTTCCACCCTGAAATGATAGCTGCAATCCTTGATGGTGGTCTTTGCATCCTTCATTTTCTCGAGCGCAATCCTCGAGTAGTTCCTGTGCCAAGGCGGTTCCTTCTCCTTGTCTGCCTCAGAGACACTGCTCTGACCCTTTATAAACAAGAGGCATGTGAACTGCATGGAAGCCCCGCCCGTTTGGCCCCGCCCCACACACCAGCGGTGGGCAACGTCTTCCCGCCCTTTCCCCCACTATGATGGACAGCTGACTTGAGGGACCCTGGGGCCGTCGGCGCCGTGGCAACGTTACAGACATACATGGTCACTGTAGACGACTCTTCTGGCCCTATACACAGCTTTAGTGTTGGAAAACAACTATACATTTACCCAACGAGGTAGCACTTACTGATTAGCCAGTAGAAAGTACTCCAGTTGAGTAGAGGTATTGCACAAAACGGTGGCATCTTCTTGGGTGAATATGCAGGGCAGGATTCATTCTGCCACGACGCTCCTGTCACAAAAATTAAACCTCAACAGGAAGCACTTACAGGTATAAATAAAGCAGGTGCCCGAGTGGAAGCTCAAATTCAGTAACGCATTATGAGCCAAAAAATTCGTGAGCGTGGTGGTGGCTTAGCAGATGCGCCTTCTCCTCATTTCCACCCTGAAATGTTAGCTGTAATACTTGATGGTGGTCTTTGCATCCTTCATTTTTTCGAGCGCAATCCTCGTGTAGAATTCGTGAGCGTGGTTAAGCAGAGGGGCCTTCTCCCCATTTCCACCCTGAAACGTGAGCGTGGTTAAGCAGATGTGCCTTCTCCCGATTTCCACCCTGAAATGATAGCTGCAATCCTTGATGGTGGTCTTTGCATCCTTCATTTTCTCGAGCGCAATCCTCGAGTAGTTCCTGTGCCAAGGCGGTTCCTTCTCCTTGTCTGCCTCAGAGACACTGCTCTGACCCTTTATAAACAAGAGGCATGTGAACTGCATGGAAGCCCCGCCCGTTTGGCCCCGCCCCACACACCAGCGGTGGGCAACGTCTTCCCGCCCTTTCCCCCACTATGATGGACAGCTGACTCGAGGGACCCGGGGCCGTCGGCGCCGTGGCAACGTTACAGACATAGATGGTCACTGTAGATGACTCTTCTGGCCCTATACACAGCTTTAGTGTTGGAAAACAACTATACATTTACCCAACGAGGTAGCACTTACTGATTAGCCAGTAGAAAGTACTCCAGTTGAGAAGAGGTATTGCACAAAACGGTGGCATCTTCTTGGGTGAATATGCAGGGCAGGATTCATTCTGGCACGATGCTCCTGTCACAAAAATTAAACCTCAACAGGAAGCACTTACAGGTATAAATAAAGCAGGTGCCCGAGTGGAAGCTCAAATTCAGTAACGCATTATGAGCCAAAAAATTCGTGAGCGTGGTGGTGGCTTAGCAGATGCGCCTTCTCCTCATTTCCACCCTGAAATGTTAGCTGTAATACTTGATGGTGGGCTTTGCATCCTTCATTTTTTCGAGCGCAATCCTCGTCTAGAATTCGTGAGCGTGGTTAAGCAGAGGGGCCTTCTCCCCATTTCCACCCTGAAATGTTAGCTGTAATACTTGATGGTGGTCTTTGCATCCTTCATTTTTTCGAGCGCAATCCTCGTGTAGAATTCGTGAGCGTGGTTAAGCAGATGTGCCTTCTCCCGATTTCCACCCTGAAATGATAGCTGCAATCCTTGATGGTGGTCTTTGCATCCTTCATTTTCTCGAGCGCAATCCTCGAGTAGTTCCTGTGCCAAGGCGGTTCCTTCTCCTTGTCTGCCTCAGAGACACTGCTCTGACCCTTTATAAACAAGAGGCATGTGAACTGCATGGAAGCCCCGCCCCACACACCAGCGGTGGGCAACGTCTTCCCGCCCTTTCCCCCACTATGATGGACAGCTGACTCGAGGGACCCCGGGGCCGTCGGCGCCGTGGCAACGTTACAGACATAGATGGTCACTGTAGATGACTCTTCTGGCCCTATACACAGCTTTAGTGTTGGAAAACAACTATACATTTACCCAACGAGGTAGCACTTACTGATTAGCCAGTAGAAAGTACTCCAGTTGAGAAGAGGTATTGCACAAAACGGTGGCATCTTCTTGGGTGAATATGCAGGGCAGGATTCATTCTGGCACGATGCTCCTGTCACAAAAATTAAACCTCAACAGGAAGCACTTACAGGTATAAATAAAGCAGGTGCCCGAGTGGAAGCTCAAATTCAGTAACGCATTATGAGCCAAAAAATTCGTGAGCCTGGTGGTAGCTTAGCAGATGTGCCTTCTCCTCATTTCCACCCTGAAATGTTAGCTGTAATACTTGATGGTGGTCTTTGCATCCTTCATTTTTTCGAGCGCAATCCTCGTCTAGAATTCGTGAGCGTGGTTAAGCAGAGGGGCCTTCTCCCCATTTCCACCCTGAAATGTTAGCTGTAATACTTGATGGTGGTCTTTGCATCCTTCATTTTTTCGAGCGCAATCCTCGTGTAGAATTCGTGAGCGTGGTTAAGCAGATGTGCCTTCTCCCGATTTCCACCCTGAAATGATAGCTGCAATCCTTGATGGTGGTCTTTGCATCCTTCATTTTCTCGAGCGCAATCCTCGAGTAGTTCCTGTGCCAAGGCGGCTCCTTCTCCTTGTCTGCCTCAGAGACACTGCTCTGACCCTTTATAAACAAGAGGCATGTGAACTGCATGGAAGCCCCGCCCGTTTGGCCCCGCCCCACACACCAGCGGTGGGCAGCGTCTTCCCGCCCTTTCCCCCACTATGATGGACAGCTGACTTGAGGGACCCTGGGGCCGTCGGCGCCGTGGCAACGTTACAGACATACATGGTCACTGTAGACGACTCTTCTGGCCCTATACACAGCTTTAGTGTTGGAAAACAACTATACATTTACCCAACGAGGTAGCACTTACTGATTAGCCAGTAGAAAGTACTCCAGTTGAGTAGAGGTATTGCACAAAACGGTGGCATCTTCTTGGGTGAATATGCAGGGCAGGATTCATTCTGGCACGACGCTCCTGTCACAAAAATTAAACCTCAACAGGAAGCACTTACAGGTATAAATAAAGCAGGTGCCCGAGTGGAAGCTCAAATTCAGTAACGCATTATGAGCCAAAAAATTCGTGAGCGTGGTGGTGGCTTAGCAGATGCGCCTTCTTCTCATTTCCACCCTGAAATGTTAGCTGTAATACTTGATGGTGGTCTTTGCATCCTTCATTTTTTCGAGCGCAATCCTCGTGTAGAATTCGTGAGCGTGGTTAAGCAGATGTGCCTTCTCCCGATTTCCACCCTGAAATGATAGCTGCAATCCTTGATGGTGGTCTTTGCATCCTTCATTTTCTCGAGCGCAATCCTCGAGTAGTTCCTGTGCCAAGGCGGCTCCTTCTCCTTGTCTGCCTCAGAGACACTGCTCTGACCCTTTATAAACAAGAGGCATGTGAACTGCATGGAAGCCCCGCCCCACACACCAGCGGTGGGCAACGTCTTCCCGCCCTTTCCCCCACTATGATGGACAGCTGACTTGAGGGACCCTGGGGCCGTCGGCGCCGTGGCAACGTTACAGACATACATGGTCACTGTAGACGACTCTTCTGGCCCTATACACAGCTTTAGTGTTGGAAAACAACTATACATTTACCCAACGAGGTAGCACTTACTGATTAGCCAGTAGAAAGTACTCCAGTTGAGAAGAGGTATTGCACAAAACGGTGGCATCTTCTTGGGTGAATATGCAGGGCAGGATTCATTCTGGCACGATGCTCCTGTCACAAAAATTAAACCTCAACAGGAAGCACTTACAGGTATAAATAAAGCAGGTGCCCGAGTGGAAGCTCAAATTCAGTAACGCATTATGAGCCAAAAAATTCGTGAGCCTGGTGGTGGCTTAGCAGATGTGCCTTCTCCTCATTTCCACCCTGAAATGTTAGCTGTAATACTTGATGGTGGTCTTTGCATCCTTCATTTTTTCGAGCGCAATCCTCGTCTAGAATTCGTGAGCGTGGTTAAGCAGAGGGGCCTTCTCCCCATTTCCACCCTGAAATGTTAGCTGTAATACTTGATGGTGGTCTTTGCATCCTTCATTTTTTCGAGCGCAATCCTCGTGTAGAATTCGTGAGCGTGGTTAAGCAGATGTGCCTTCTCCCGATTTCCACCCTGAAATGATAGCTGCAATCCTTGATGGTGGTCTTTGCATCCTTCATTTTCTCGAGCGCAATCCTCGAGTAGTTCCTGTGCCAAGGCGGTTCCTTCTCCTTGTCTGCCTCAGAGACACTGCTCTGACCCTTTATAAACAAGAGGCATGTGAACTGCATGGAAGCCCCGCCCGTTTGGCCCCGCCCCACACACCAGCGGTGGGCAACGTCTTCCCGCCCTTTCCCCCACTATGATGGACAGCTGACTCGAGGGACCCCGGGGCCGTCGGCGCCGTGGCAACGTTACAGACATAGATGGTCACTGTAGATGACTCTTCTGGCCCTATACACAGCTTTAGTGTTGGAAAACAACTATACATTTACCCAACGAGGTAGCACTTACTGATTAGCCAGTAGAAAGTACTCCAGTTGAGAAGAGGTATTGCACAAAACGGTGGCATCTTCTTGGGTGAATATGCAGGGCAGGATTCATTCTGGCACGATGCTCCTGTCACAAAAATTAAACCTCAACAGGAAGCACTTACAGGTATAAATAAAGCAGGTGCCCGAGTGGAAGCTCAAATTCAGTAACGCATTATGAGCCAAAAAATTCGTGAGCCTGGTGGTAGCTTAGCAGATGTGCCTTCTCCTCATTTCCACCCTGAAATGTTAGCTGTAATACTTGATGGTGGTCTTTGCATCCTTCATTTTTTCGAGCGCAATCCTCGTCTAGAATTCGTGAGCGTGGTTAAGCAGAGGGGCCTTCTCCCCATTTCCACCCTGAAATGTTAGCTGTAATACTTGATGGTGGTCTTTGCATCCTTCATTTTTTCGAGCGCAATCCTCGTGTAGAATTCGTGAGCGTGGTTAAGCAGATGTGCCTTCTCCCGATTTCCACCCTGAAATGATAGCTGCAATCCTTGATGGTGGTCTTTGCATCCTTCATTTTCTCGAGCGCAATCCTCGAGTAGTTCCTGTGCCAAGGCGGCTCCTTCTCCTTGTCTGCCTCAGAGACACTGCTCTGACCCTTTATAAACAAGAGGCATGTGAACTGCATGGAAGCCCCGCCCCACACACCAGCGGTGGGCAACGTCTTCCCGCCCTTTCCCCCACTATGATGGACAGCTGACTTGAGGGACCCTGGGGCCGTCGGCGCCGTGGCAACGTTACAGACATACATGGTCACTGTAGACGACTCTTCTGGCCCTATACACAGCTTTAGTGTTGGAAAACAACTATACATTTACCCAACGAGGTAGCACTTACTGATTAGCCAGTAGAAAGTACTCCAGTTGAGTAGAGGTATTGCACAAAACGGTGGCATCTTCTTGGGTGAATATGCAGGGCAGGATTCATTCTGGCACGACGCTCCTGTCACAAAAATTAAACCTCAACAGGAAGCACTTACAGGTATAAATAAAGCAGGTGCCCGAGTGGAAGCTCAAATTCAGTAACGCATTATGAGCCAAAAAATTCGTGAGCGTGGTGGTGGCTTAGCAGATGCGCCTTCTCCTCATTTCCACCCTGAAATGTTAGCTGTAATACTTGATGGTGGTCTTTGCATCCTTCATTTTTTCGAGCGCAATCCTCGTCTAGAATTCGTGAGCGTGGTTAAGCAGATGTGCCTTCTCCCGATTTCCAACCTGAAATGATAGCTGCAATCCTTGATGGTGGTCTTTGCATCCTTCATTTTCTCGAGCGCAATCCTCGAGTAGTTCCTGTGCCAAGGCGGTTCCTTCTCCTTGTCTGCCTCAGAGACACTGCTCTGACCCTTTATAAACAAGAGGCATGTGAACTGCATGGAAGCCCCGCCCGTTTGGCCCCGCCCCACACACCAGCGGTGGGCAACGTCTTCCCGCCCTTTCCCCCACTATGATGGACAGCTGACTTGAGGGACCCTGGGGCCGTCGGCGCCGTGGCAACGTTACAGACATACATGGTCACTGTAGACGACTCTTCTGGCCCTATACACAGCTTTAGTGTTGGAAAACAACTATACATTTACCCAACGAGGTAGCACTTACTGATTAGCCAGTAGAAAGTACTCCAGTTGAGTAGAGGTATTGCACAAAACGGTGGCATCTTCTTGGGTGAATATGCAGGGCAGGATTCATTCTGCCACGACGCTCCTGTCACAAAAATTAAACCTCAACAGGAAGCACTTACAGGTATAAATAAAGCAGGTGCCCGAGTGGAAGCTCAAATTCAGTAACGCATTATGAGCCAAAAAATTCGTGAGCGTGGTGGTGGCTTAGCAGATGCGCCTTCTCCTCATTTCCACCCTGAAATGTTAGCTGTAATACTTGATGGTGGTCTTTGCATCCTTCATTTTTTCGAGCGCAATCCTCGTGTAGAATTCGTGAGCGTGGTTAAGCAGAGGGGCCTTCTCCCCATTTCCACCCTGAAACGTGAGCGTGGTTAAGCAGATGTGCCTTCTCCCGATTTCCACCCTGAAATGATAGCTGCAATCCTTGATGGTGGTCTTTGCATCCTTCATTTTCTCGAGCGCAATCCTCGAGTAGTTCCTGTGCCAAG
Source organism: Triturus cristatus (assembly GCF_964204655.1). Taxonomy (NCBI): domain Eukaryota; kingdom Metazoa; phylum Chordata; class Amphibia; order Caudata; family Salamandridae; genus Triturus; species Triturus cristatus. Next base: position 113,710,615 of record NC_140591.1, on the reverse strand, counting down.
GCGGTTCCTTCTCCTTGTCTGCCTCAGAGACACTGCTCTGACCCTTTATAAACAAGAGGCATGTGAACTGCATGGAAGCCCCGCCCGTTTGGCCCCGCCCCACACACCAGCGGTGGGCAACGTCTTCCCGCCCTTTCCCCCACTATGATGGACAGCTGACTCGAGGGACCCGGGGCCGTCGGCGCCGTGGCAACGTTACAGACATAGATGGTCACTGTAGATGACTCTTCTGGCCCTATACACAGCTTTAGTGTTGGAAAACAACTATACATTTACCCAACGAGGTAGCACTTACTGATTAGCCAGTAGAAAGTACTCCAGTTGAGAAGAGGTATTGCACAAAACGGTGGCATCTTCTTGGGTGAATATGCAGGGCAGGATTCATTCTGGCACGATGCTCCTGTCACAAAAATTAAACCTCAACAGGAAGCACTTACAGGTATAAATAAAGCAGGTGCCCGAGTGGAAGCTCAAATTCAGTAACGCATTATGAGCCAAAAAATTCGTGAGCCTGGTGGTAGCTTAGCAGATGTGCCTTCTCCTCATTTCCACCCTGAAATGTTAGCTGTAATACTTGATGGTGGTCTTTGCATCCTTCATTTTTTCGAGCGCAATCCTCGTCTAGAATTCGTGAGCGTGGTTAAGCAGAGGGGCCTTCTCCCCATTTCCACCCTGAAATGTTAGCTGTAATACTTGATGGTGGTCTTTGCATCCTTCATTTTTTCGAGCGCAATCCTCGTGTAGAATTCGTGAGCGTGGTTAAGCAGATGTGCCTTCTCCCGATTTCCACCCTGAAATGATAGCTGCAATCCTTGATGGTGGTCTTTGCATCCTTCATTTTCTCGAGCGCAATCCTCGAGTAGTTCCTGTGCCAAGGCGGCTCCTTCTCCTTGTCTGCCTCAGAGACACTGCTCTGACCCTTTATAAACAAGAGGCATGTGAACTGCATGGAAGCCCCGCCCCACACACCAGCGGTGGGCAACGTCTTCCCGCCCTTTCCCCCACTATGATGGACAGCTGACTTGAGGGACCCTGGGGCCGTCGGCGCCGTGGCAACGTTACAGACATACATGGTCACTGTAGACGACTCTTCTGGCCCTATACACAGCTTTAGTGTTGGAAAACAACTATACATTTACCCAACGAGGTACTCCAGTTGAGTAGAGGTATTGCACAAAACGGTGGCATCTTCTTGGGTGAATATGCAGGGCAGGATTCATTCTGGCACGACGCTCCTGTCACAAAAATTAAACCTCAACAGGAAGCACTTACAGGTATAAATAAAGCAGGTGCCCGAGTGGAAGCTCAAATTCAGTAACGCATTATGAGCCAAAAAATTCGTGAGCGTGGTGGTGGCTTAGCAGATGCGCCTTCTCCTCATTTCCACCCTGAAATGTTAGCTGTAATACTTGATGGTGGTCTTTGCATCCTTCATTTTTTCGAGCGCAATCCTCGTCTAGAATTCGTGAGCGTGGTTAAGCAGATGTGCCTTCTCCCGATTTCCACCCTGAAATGATAGCTGCAATCCTTGATGGTGGTCTTTGCATCCTTCATTTTCTCGAGCGCAATCCTCGAGTAGTTCCTGTGCCAAGGCGGCTCCTTCTCCTTGTCTGCCTCAGAGACACTGCTCTGACCCTTTATAAACAAGAGGCATGTGAACTGCATGGAAGCCCCGCCCCACACACCAGCGGTGGGCAACGTCTTCCCGCCCTTTCCCCCACTATGATGGACAGCTGACTTGAGGGACCCTGGGGCCGTCGGCGCCGTGGCAACGTTACAGACATACATGGTCACTGTAGACGACTCTTCTGGCCCTATACACAGCTTTAGTGTTGGAAAACAACTATACATTTACCCAACGAGGTAGCACTTACTGATTAGCCAGTAGAAAGTACCCCAGTTGAGTAGAGGTATTGCACAAAACGGTGGCATCTTCTTGGGTGAATATGCAGGGCAGGATTCATTCTGGCACGACGCTCCTGTCACAAAAATTAAACCTCAACAGGAAGCACTTACAGGTATAAATAAAGCAGGTGCCCGAGTGGAAGCTCAAATTCAGTAACGCATTATGAGCCAAAAAATTCGTGAGCGTGGTGGTGGCTTAGCAGATGCGCCTTCTCCTCATTTCCACCCTGAAATGTTAGCTGTAATACTTGATGGTGGTCTTTGCATCCTTCATTTTTTCGAGCGCAATCCTCGTCTAGAATTCGTGAGCGTGGTTAAGCAGAGGGGCCTTCTCCCCATTTCCACCCTGAAATGTTAGCTGTAATACTTGATGGTGGTCTTTGCATCCTTCATTTTTTCGAGCGCAATCCTCGTGTAGTTCCTGTGCCAAGGCGGTTCCTTCTCCTTGTCTGCCTCAGAGACACTGCTCTGACCCTTTATAAACAAGAGGCATGTGAACTGCATGGAAGCCCCGCCCGTTTGGCCCCGCCCCACACACCAGCGGTGGGCAACGTCTTCCCGCCCTTTCCCCCACTATGATGGACAGCTGACTCGAGGGACCCCGGGGCCGTCGGCGCCGTGGCAACGTTACAGACATAGATGGTCACTGTAGATGACTCTTCTGGCCCTATACACAGCTTTAGTGTTGGAAAACAACTATACATTTACCCAACGAGGTAGCACTTACTGATTAGCCAGTAGAAAGTACTCCAGTTGAGAAGAGGTATTGCACAAAACGGTGGCATCTTCTTGGGTGAATATGCAGGGCAGGATTCATTCTGGCACGATGCTCCTGTCACAAAAATTAAACCTCAACAGGAAGCACTTACAGGTATAAATAAAGCAGGTGCCCGAGTGGAAGCTCAAATTCAGTAACGCATTATGAGCCAAAAAATTCGTGAGCCTGGTGGTAGCTTAGCAGATGTGCCTTCTCCTCATTTCCACCCTGAAATGTTAGCTGTAATACTTGATGGTGGTCTTTGCATCCTTCATTTTTTCGAGCGCAATCCTCGTCTAGAATTCGTGAGCGTGGTTAAGCAGAGGGGCCTTCTCCCCATTTCCACCCTGAAATGTTAGCTGTAATACTTGATGGTGGTCTTTGCATCCTTCATTTTTTCGAGCGCAATCCTCGTGTAGAATTCGTGAGCGTGGTTAAGCAGATGTGCCTTCTCCCGATTTCCACCCTGAAATGATAGCTGCAATCCTTGATGGTGGTCTTTGCATCCTTCATTTTCTCGAGCGCAATCCTCGAGTAGTTCCTGTGCCAAGGCGGCTCCTTCTCCTTGTCTGCCTCAGAGACACTGCTCTGACCCTTTATAAACAAGAGGCATGTGAACTGCATGGAAGCCCCGCCCCACACACCAGCGGTGGGCAACGTCTTCCCGCCCTTTCCCCCACTATGATGGACAGCTGACTTGAGGGACCCTGGGGCCGTCGGCGCCGTGGCAACGTTACAGACATACATGGTCACTGTAGACGACTCTTCTGGCCCTATACACAGCTTTAGTGTTGGAAAACAACTATACATTTACCCAACGAGGTAGCACTTACTGATTAGCCAGTAGAAAGTACTCCAGTTGAGTAGAGGTATTGCACAAAACGGTGGCATCTTCTTGGGTGAATATGCAGGGCAGGATTCATTCTGGCACGACGCTCCTGTCACAAAAATTAAACCTCAACAGGAAGCACTTACAGGTATAAATAAAGCAGGTGCCCGAGTGGAAGCTCAAATTCAGTAACGCATTATGAGCCAAAAAATTCGTGAGCGTGGTGGTGGCTTAGCAGATGCGCCTTCTCCTCATTTCCACCCTGAAATGTTAGCTGTAATACTTGATGGTGGGCTTTGCATCCTTCATTTTTTCGAGCGCAATCCTCGTCTAGAATTCGTGAGCGTGGTTAAGCAGAGGGGCCTTCTCCCCATTTCCACCCTGAAATGTTAGCTGTAATACTTGATGGTGGTCTTTGCATCCTTCATTTTTTCGAGCGCAATCCTCGTGTAGAATTCGTGAGCGTGGTTAAGCAGATGTGCCTTCTCCCGATTTCCACCCTGAAATGATAGCTGCAATCCTTGATGGTGGTCTTTGCATCCTTCATTTTCTCGAGCGCAATCCTCGAGTAGTTCCTGTGCCAAGGCGGTTCCTTCTCCTTGTCTGCCTCAGAGACACTGCTCTGACCCTTTATAAACAAGTGGCATGTGAACTGCATGGAAGCCCCGCCCGTTTGGCCCCGCCCCACACACCAGCGGTGGGCAACGTCTTCCCGCCCTTTCCCCCACTATGATGGACAGCTGACTCGAGGGACCCCGGGGCCGTCGGCGCCGTGGCAACGTTACAGACATAGATGGTCACTGTAGATGACTCTTCTGGCCCTATACACAGCTTTAGTGTTGGAAAACAACTATACATTTACCCAACGAGGTAGCACTTACTGATTAGCCAGTAGAAAGTACTCCAGTTGAGTAGAGGTATTGCACAAAACGGTGGCATCTTCTTGGGTGAATATGCAGGGCAGGATTCATTCTGGCACGACGCTCCTGTCACAAAAATTAAACCTCAACAGGAAGCACTTACAGGTATAAATAAAGCAGGTGCCCGAGTGGAAGCTCAAATTCAGTAACGCATTATGAGCCAAAAAATTCGTGAGCGTGGTGGTGGCTTAGCAGATGCGCCTTCTCCTCATTTCCACCCTGAAATGTTAGCTGTAATACTTGATGGTGGTCTTTGCATCCTTCATTTTTTCGAGCGCAATCCTCGTCTAGAATTCGTGAGCGTGGTTAAGCAGAGGGGCCTTCTCCCCATTTCCACCCTGAAATGTTAGCTGTAATACTTGATGGTGGTCTTTGCATCCTTCATTTTTTCGAGCGCAATCCTCGTGTAGAATTCGTGAGCGTGGTTAAGCAGATGTGCCTTCTCCCGATTTCCACCCTGAAATGATAGCTGCAATCCTTGATGGTGGTCTTTGCATCCTTCATTTTCTCGAGCGCAATCCTCGAGTAGTTCCTGTGCCAAGGCGGCTCCTTCTCCTTGTCTGCCTCAGAGACACTGCTCTGACCCTTTATAAACAAGAGGCATGTGAACTGCATGGAAGCCCCGCCCCACACACCAGCGGTGGGCAACGTCTTCCCGCCCTTTCCCCCACTATGATGGACAGCTGACTTGAGGGACCCTGGGGCCGTCGGCGCCGTGGCAACGTTACAGACATACATGGTCACTGTAGACGACTCTTCTGGCCCTATACACAGCTTTAGTGTTGGAAAACAACTATACATTTACCCAACGAGGTAGCACTTACTGATTAGCCAGTAGAAAGTACTCCAGTTGAGTAGAGGTATTGCACAAAACGGTGGCATCTTCTTGGGTGAATATGCAGGGCAGGATTCATTCTGGCACGACGCTCCTGTCACAAAAATTAAACCTCAACAGGAAGCACTTACAGGTATAAATAAAGCAGGTGCCCGAGTGGAAGCTCAAATTCAGTAACGCATTATGAGCCAAAAAATTCGTGAGCGTGGTGGTGGCTTAGCAGATGCGCCTTCTCCTCATTTCCACCCTGAAATGTTAGCTGTAATACTTGATGGTGGTCTTTGCATCCTTCATTTTTTCGAGCGCAATCCTCGTCTAGAATTCGTGAGCGTGGTTAAGCAGAGGGGCCTTCTCCCCATTTCCACCCTGAAATGTTAGCTGTAATACTTGATGGTGGTCTTTGCATCCTTCATTTTTTCGAGCGCAATCCTCGTGTAGAATTCGTGAGCGTGGTTAAGCAGAGGGGCCTTCTCCCCATTTCCACCCTGAAATGTTAGCTGTAATACTTGATGGTGGTCTTTGCATCCTTCATTTTTTCGAGCGCAATCCTCGTGTAGAATTCGTGAGCGTGGTTAAGCAGATGTGCCTTCTCCCGATTTCCACCCTGAAATGATAGCTGCAATCCTTGATGGTGGTCTTTGCATCCTTCATAGTGCCAATATCGGCAACCGTTATCATATCATACATCAGTACATAATCATAATAAAACACACGACACTGAATGTAAGTGGAGAAATATTGCTGCAGGTTTATTAGCATAATAAATATGCAAACACGGTGGGTTATCTTACGGGCGATCCCAGGGCAGGCCAGCCCCATGGCGCCTGCCCGTCTGATAAGCCTAGGGTCACCATGGCAGCGCCAATTGGTGACCACCAAATGTTGGGAGGGTCCACCCCTCCCATCCGTGAACCTCCAGTCCACATGCTTCACCACGCCCCCCCGTGATGGGTGGGCGGAGCATACATGGCAGCCCCCGGTTGCTCAGACCCACAACCGCCTGTCGGTAGCGGGGCGCCGTAGGTCTTCCAGTGGACACGCTAAAAGATCCCTGGGTATCCTGGCTTAGCACCACACGGTGCTGCTGCATGCTATACCCCTTGGTATGTGCAGACCCTGGATCGCCCTGTAACTCCTCCTGCAACACAAAAGTGAAAGTTGTTAGAAAAACCTTCCCCCCCCTTCTTGTCCCTCCTGATGCCGGGTAAGCGGATGGGCGGGTAAGGCAAAACGAGCGGACAAGAGGGCGAGGAGGGGGCGGGGACCGAATATGTACCCCCCTCAAGGCTCCTCCCCGCCGGAAGCAGCTACCTGCTTGGGGTCTCCCTAGGTCAAGCCCAGGGACAAGACCTCCCACCCCTGTGCCTTCCTGTGGCACTAAGGCGGCCGCCCTCAAGGGGGCGGGCCGCTGCGCAACCCCCACCCCGGGCAGCCTTACATAGTGCCAATATCGGCAACCGTTATCATATCATACATCAGTACATAATCATAATAAAACACACGACACTGAATGTAAGTGGAGAAATATTGCTGCAGGTTTATTAGCATAATAAATATGCAAACACGGTGGGTTATCTTACGGGCGATCCCAGGGCAGGCCAGCCCCATGGCGCCTGCCCGTCTGATAAGCCTAGGGTCACCATGGCAGCGCCAATTGGTGACCACCAAATGTTGGGAGGGTCCACCCCTCCCATCCGTGAACCTCCAGTCCACATGCTTCACCACGCCCCCCCGTGATGGGTGGGCGGAGCATACATGGCAGCCCCCGGTTGCTCAGACCCACAACCGCCTGTCGGTAGCGGGGCGCCGTAGGTCTTCCAGTGGACACGCTAAAAGATCCCTGGGTATCCTGGCTTAGCACCACACGGTGCTGCTGCATGCTATACCCCTTGGTATGTGCAGACCCTGGATCGCCCTGTAACTCCTCCACAGCCTTGGGAGTGGCCACCGTCACTACCAGGGCCCCCCACCAAGGTAGACCTATTTCCTTACAACCTGCTGCAGCCAAAGCTTCCCCTAGGTCCAGTAGGAAAAGAACCGTGCCTAAACCAGGGAGGTGCACCCCATCTCCCTCCCGGCACCCTGTGGACTTGGCGTGTGTAAGACCATGCCTGATGAAGCCCAAAACCTCTTTGCTCTGCGCAACTGCGCATGGCTCCAGGTGGACCTTTTTACCTACAGCAACTGATACCGGGCTTCTCCCAGGTCCAGCCAAGACAATCTACGCCCAGCTGGACCGGCGGGCGGCCTGCCCCACAGGACAGGTGCCCTCATCCTTTCTAACTCCCCCGTGGATTTTGACTGAAGTGACCGTAAACCTAAAACTAGGCGTTGGTCCAATGTAGCCTTTGAATGGTTGAAGAACAATCCCCTTGACAAGACACTCGTGCCTGACAGTGCCAATGCGGGAGGGGTAAGAGTTGACAAGCCCGCCTTACCTCCTCCTTCACTCAGTTGGAGTATGTCCATCGCATTCCAAGAGTCTCCACCAAATGAGAAGCCTTGCCCTCCCAAACTTTTGCTAGTATACCAGGGAGAGACAGGGCTGAGTGACCACAGAGGAGGACCAACGTGTAAACTTCTTCACTATCTTGGATACTGGGTACGCCAATTGTTCTCCTGCTAATTGGTAGCCCAAAAGCATTACCCTGGGGTTTCCCTCAATCATGTGGACATATCGCCCCCGAGGAAGGCCACTTCCACAACCTGCATAGCTGCCAGCCCGTGCTGGAGGGCAGGATACGTTACCCGGTACCGATACTCGCGTCCCTGGTACCTGTTTCGTCGAACTCAAGGACGGGCTACTAAGTGAGCAACCAGGCTCCGCCCACTCCTGCCTGGCAGAGCCCTTGCGGGAGGAGGTAAGGGTTGACAGGCCTACCTTCCTTCCTCTTTCACTCCGTTGGAGAACGCCCATCGTATTCCATCAGTCACCACCCAAAGTGAAGCCTTGCCCTCCCAAAATTCTGCTATTATACCAGGGAGAGACAGGACAGAGTGACCACAGAGGAGAACCACGTGTAAAATGCTTCTCTATTTGAATACTGGGAAAGCCAAATTGTTCTCCTGCAGATTGTAGCCCAAAGTGTTACCCTGGTGCTTCCCTTAATCATATGGACCATGGCCCAGTTGGAAGGCCACCTGCATAGCTGCCAGCCAGTGCTGGAGGGGGGAGAAGTTACCCGGTACTGATGCTCGCATCAAGGTACCTGTTTCGTCTAACTCAAGGGCGTGCTACTAAGTGAGCAACCAGGCTCCGCCCTAGAACCCCGAGGCCAAACCCAAGCCCCTCCAAGTTCTGCTGCCTCACCTGCCTGTTAACACGAATCCCAGGGCAGACCACCGGCCTGTAATCCATGCTTGGCCATGCCGAGCTAAAATACCTCTGAACAGCCTGACAACAAGCTAACCACCAGCAATGAGTTCTGAATGTGTCTGACGCTGCCAAGAAACATGCCATAAAAGTAACAATTCACCTTCTATGAAACAAACGTGCCCTTGTGGCGATCCGAGTAGTGCTCCCGCCAAGCCGGCAGCCCTACTCAGGCAACCCGCACCCTCTTGGCACTGCCACACCCCCGCCCCAGCTGCCCTCGAGTGCCTGGTCGTGTGTAGCCACAACCTAGGTTTCATCACTGCGTCATACCGGGGTATGATGACCCATCTAACTCGACTGCTGAGTGCCTATTGCACCATTGCAAGTATGCCTTTGCCTGCTCAGAGTCTGGCTGAAAAGTTGGAAGGCATTGACCCCCCAGCCCAGGGTGAAGATGTCAGCATTACAGTACCTGGTGCTATAGACGGTCCCTGACCCTGATGGGACAGAAAGCAAATCCCTTGCTCCTGTTGAGCACGAACCCAAAACCAATAGCTCACCATGGTTTAGTACCTTCCTGCTGCTAATCATTCCTAGCTGAATGTTGACAAATCCATGTTCTGTAATGGCACTACTTCGCAGCCTGCACCATTCTGCCAGTGCCGAAAAGACCTTTGGCATGCTGCCTGGCCTCATCAATCTTGCCCTGTTCTAGCAGCGCCCGCTTCAGCCGTGGAGCAAACAACTCGCCGGTACCCCCAAACTGGCCCTGATGCGAGCAAACCGGGCCAAGGCACAACAGTGGGTGTACTAACTAATAGCAGGTCTAACAGCGTCAACAGGCGTCCTCAGCTTACAATAGGCGTGATGGAGTGAGGGTATCCAGTGAGAATCCAGATGACAACTTCCCATCTGACCGACCGTGGTGGGACCCACTCCTGTATATTCTAGTACACCTGGTCCCAGTTCACCTGTCACTGCCTGATGCACGTGACCTAGGTACATGGTCCCCTAGCATGGCGGCATGCCATTGAGACCACCATCCAGTCCCCGATAAGTACCACTATCTGCCTATGCTACAATCTTGCCTGTTCCTTCCTGCCCAGATATACCACGCGATGGATGCTCTCCTCCGTCACTTGGCCCGACCACACCTAGCAGAACAAACACAGCGAGAGGAAGCAGCCTGTGACCTACCCCAAGACTCTACGAAATCCTCCTACCAAATGACGTGGGAGCTCGCGGACCCCTATTGCTCCAGGAATTGGAGGGGGGGGAAGGGGCCGTCCTATCTGGAGATGTGTGTAGAGGAGGACCGCGGCCTAGAGTACCTATTGTAGGGTGCAACGATCGCCTGATGGTCTGATACTAATAACCGTAGTAACAACTCAATCAGCACAGGGCTAGTTGCCCCCCCCCCGTCTTACAACCGTGCGTGACAAGCGGGGGGATTAAAGGAAGGCTAACCCCGGTCAAACACAAAGCACCACCACGTGGCTGTGCCCAAAAAACCACCAACCCGCATCAAACCGACCCGATGGAAAGACAACCAGCGCCTAAAGCTCTACCCCCGCGGATGACCCTGCACATATATGAAACGCACACCCCCACGCATAGTCTGAGATAGGCCGCAAGATGACAGAAAACATCAACACCATATCTATTGTCGCTTTGACCGCCGACTGCGAGGAGACACGCATGCGGCATCCCGGAGGACACCACACCTCAAATCGTTCCAAGACCGCGAAACATAGCCAGACAGAAGCATGTTGCACCCGCTCCCCATGATCAATATAAGGGAAATCGGGAACACAAATTAATGACTAGTGTAGCCAACCGAGTCGGTAGCTGTGCTGAACACCCAAGGCCTCCCCCAGGGCAAAGCCGGCCAAACCCCGGAGCGTGCTTTGCAGGCCGAGGCAACTTGTGCGTGCTTGCACCCCGTGACCACACCCGAGTGATGCACCCGGTGTCCCCTCTTGTGTCGCTGCAACCATAAAACATCATGTAAACCTGTCCCTGGTGACACCCTGAGTACCTGCACCCGGGTCTCCCTGTGCTTGAGGAAGCTATTCTGTGCCTAGGTGACGCCCCTCTCGACTGGTGATTTGCTGTTTCTGTCATTGCATGCCGATATATGATCCAGCAAGACATCCCCGGCACGTCAAGGGTGTAGGCTTAGTCACTGGTAGTTAGTTGCCTAAGAAATCAGCAGCAACTGGGCTAGTGAATAAAGTTGCAACGTTAGCTTAGAGCGCTGACTGTTGCTTAAGATGCAGGCCCCTGCCTAATATTGCTGCCCATACCAAACATGATACCCCTAGCCATACATCTAGCAGCCGGGCCGTTATGCCACACCCCTTCCCCGGCTGCCTACCTAGTTTGTCTCAAGTGCAAACCTATTAAAGACAAGAGCCTTCAGAGTCCAGGGTCTATAGAAGGATTGCCTCATATGCTGTGGCAACAGGCGAATTTCCCCCCAAACAGTGAGCCACCCAAGAGAAAACTACAGCACCGCCCAGCAGCACTACACTCCTAAATAAGTTGGCAAATACTCCATTATCTTTAGCTTAATAAGGCGGTGCAAATATAAATTGAAGCACGCATAATGTGGGACCCTTTTCACGTACTAGCCCTTAAACCCTAGCTTAGGCCCTGCCACCCGTGAGCTGTGCAAAACCACCGATCGATCCCCGTACCGGCTGGCCGTAACAACCGTATCACTAAGAAGGGATGGCAACGGAGCGCATTATATAATCGCGGTTGTTCCCTAATGCCCTATCCATTCTCCAATCTCAAGCTGGACTCGTTCTCTTCCCGAGCGAAGGTCAGCAGTGTCACCCTGACCTATAATAAGAGATACAAAGAAAGCCAGTGACACGATGTGGACGTGCTGGCTCAGACCCAACCTACACCAGAGGAGCACAGGAGCCTTGCACCAGGTCTGATGCTTCTGATGTTGGTGTCTGAAGACATCACCATGCCTCCCGCTACGGTCTGGCCAGCTCCCCACTCCGAAAACGCCGGCTGACTTCACCGGATCGTGCTACCCCATCTCGGCGTGTACTACAAGACACCAAACATTCCTGCTTTATCATCAGCACTCAGACGCTAAACCGACGGTGGAGCCAACATTAACCCCGACCGTGCCCCATGCCTGCCGCACCCGCCTATGGGAGCGGCCTCCTAATGCCGGAAGATCTTAATTGCATACTCCCCCCTCATACTAGAGCGGATTCATTCCAGCGTGGCCCCATGACCGTATCAATGCCTGAAAACCAAAACTAAATGCCATTGCAGCGGCCCCCCCCCCTGTATGGGAGCGTCATCAGTATGCCTACAATCTATATCGCGCCTGACCCAATGGGGACTGAATATCATACCCCAGCGGCGAGACTTCCGTTACGTGCGTTAAACCATTTGGAGTAATTCGTTATCTGAACGAAGTTGCAAGAGAAATCAGACTCAACGAATGAAGTATGCCTCCATTACAAAAGATTCGAGGTACTCTACCTCCTGCGGCACACAAGCGCCGATCGCACCCACACATCATGGCCACTAAATGCAAGCATCAAAAGCTGTTTGTTCCGACACCCACTCTTTGTCTGCATATAGTCACCATCCGTTCTCACACAACATGGTTGCCGATGATTTACTTGTGCCCAGAACTCTGCCATGCTTTGTAGAGCTAGCCTCCCGAAACTCTAGCGTGCGGCCTAGAGATAATAATTTGCCTTCCCTGCAACCAAGCACCACTGTAGCCGCTGGCACCGGCCCCAACTCCCGCCGCACAATTCACCTGGCTCACCCATCCCGGGCAAGAACCACGCCGTCTGACCCACCAGCAAGACGCGACGCTCCGATTCCGGCACCCGGGGCAGAGGAGGGAGTAGCGCCCCCTTGCCAGTTCCATACCCATACAAGAAACCAAGCGGGGCGCGGTTAACCCGCTCTATCTTTGTGAGGGTCATTCACCTAGGGGAACCGAATGAGGGCCAAAAACCATGGGAACGATGACATGCCTTACAAAGGAACCTGGAGGGGGGTCGCAGCCAGCGCGCTACCAGTGGACATGAATTCCAATCTACATCATGTGATCCGCGTTTGGCCAGTGATATACGATTTCTTACAGTACGCGCTTCGCTACTCGAGCATGCGCGACCCAAACCCTCGGTTTTGGTGAGCATCCAACTCACCCTTCCCCCTCAGGCCCAGCATGGTTCGGAAGGAGTGAGCCCGGGATCATATATAGCGCAAACCGCCAGAGGTTGGAGCGCTTACCTAGCTCCTTAGTACATTAGCCATTCAGTGCGGGGAGGACGAGAAATGCCACCTCCCATCCCTTGGAGATAGGCCCCTATCGCGATTCGCGCCCTTCTTCGCACAAAAAGGAGGGGGCAGGGGCCGGAGAGGCATGCCCCGAAATAAGTTGGTGCGGAGGCCGCCCCCCCGTAAGGTATTGAGAGTGGGGGGGGGGGGGGAGAGAATACACACGCACCTTATCCGCCGGTCATCTAGGCACGGTGCGGTAATTGATATGCGGCATGCACGTGCTCTCGGATCGCTGTAAGCACTCACTACCATCTATGTCACAAACCCAGGCACGGGGAGGCCCACGGTGCATCATGTCGCCACAGCGCCTCTATGCCCACCGCTGCACTCCAAAATCTCGACGAGCGGTCGCGAAACCGGGGGCACCGGAGCACCTTAAAACAACCAGCGCACCCCGCACCCCCTTTCGCCCAACCTCCCCACAGCCACCCATCGACTGCGTCGGTATCGTCACTGCAATCGGAGGCGCGAGCCCCGGACTCTCCATAACAGAATTAGCAGTACACAGCTACGTATTTGAACCCCAAATCTTTGGCATTTACAGGGGTCGAACCAGAGACATTGGCTTGTATAGCGCGACTCGACTCGAAGGTGTTGGAGCGCCATACATAGTATTGCATTTACAGTGGCTACGGCATTGGCCTAATACATTAACGTGCTCGGCATAATTGGTTCATAAAGAGATCTACCGGAGACAATCAACGGGAATGAAACGTGTGACCTTGAGAGTAAGGGTCACAGACCTTAACCAATAGGCCACAGTGACTCCGATCTTAGAGCGTCCCTAAAAATGAGCCAAGATCACACACCGAGCAGCCACTCCTAGCGACTATGATCGAACCAGGCTCCCCTGCTACCCGGTCCGCCTACTTCGCCCTCAGCCAGGTCCAGCCCGCGAAAACGGCCCTCGCCGCTGCCCACAATACTGACCGCCTCAATAAACTAATGCTGCCCAACGGAACTACCGCGCGGCCTCAGGGCCTTAAACCAAAATTAAAACTCACATCCACCTGGCCGAGCTGCATGTCCCGCGGGGTGCCATACCAGCAGCGTCACCCTCCAACCTCTCCATACAGGCCTCTGCCCCAAGCGGTGGCCAGGTGGTAGTCACACTCGCAGCAAAACAGAGGGGGGCGGGTGTGATGAGGGCTCACCCACATTAATCCCCCCAAACACTCCAAACCCGAGCGGAGGTTACGCTCCAAACCCGTAACCTCCGGGGCAACCTCCTAATTAAATTACAAAGTGTATTACTTCGCAACCCGCGACACGCCAGATTCAGCCCCTCAACCTCGACATCCGGTGCGCCCGACCAAGGCGAGCCGTTGGGGGAGTAAGGTCGAACGGGCGCCTAATTAAGACTGCTAGCCGCGCGCGCGGGCCGCAAACTTTACATGAGGTAACCCCATTTCATAGTATTTCTCAAGGCAAACATTCGACAATAAAGCGGGTCCATAACCCAAAATCCAAGATAAGCATGGCAAAAGCCTGGAGATGCCGAGAACTGAACCCGGAGCCCCATGCATGCACAGCATATGCTCTTCCTGAGCTCATTCCCCAACCGACTCTCACTCTCGTCCCTACCAACACTCACCGGGAACCGGGATCATGAAAAACCCGACGCAAGACCAGGAGGAGCGAACGGCACCAAGGCAAAACGAGCGGACAAGAGGGCGAGGAGGGGGCGGGGACCGAATATGTACCCCCCTCAAGGCTCCTCCCCGCCGGAAGCAGCTACCTGCTTGGGGTCTCCCTAGGTCAAGCCCAGGGACAAGACCTCCCACCCCTGTGCCTTCCTGTGGCACTAAAGCGGCCGCCCTCAAGGGGGCGGGCCGCTGCGCAACCCCCACCCCGGGCAGCCTTACATTTTCTCGAGCGCAATCCTCGAGTAGTTCCTGTGCCAAGGCGGCTCCTTCTCCTTGTCTGCCTCAGAGACACTGCTCTGACCCTTTATAAACAAGAGGCATGTGAACTGCATGGAAGCCCCGCCCCACACACCAGCGGTGGGCAACGTCTTCCCGCCCTTTCCCCCACTATGATGGACAGCTGACTTGAGGGACCCTGGGGCCGTCGGCGCCGTGGCAACGTTACAGACATACATGGTCACTGTAGACGACTCTTCTGGCCCTATACACAGCTTTAGTGTTGGAAAACAACTATACATTTACCCAACGAGGTAGCACTTACTGATTAGCCAGTAGAAAGTACTCCAGTTGAGTAGAGGTATTGCACAAAACGGTGGCATCTTCTTGGGTGAATATGCAGGGCAGGATTCATTCTGGCACGACGCTCCTGTCACAAAAATTAAACCTCAACAGGAAGCACTTACAGGTATAAATAAAGCAGGTGCCCGAGTGGAAGCTCAAATTCAGTAACGCATTATGAGCCAAAAAATTCGTGAGCGTGGTGGTGGCTTAGCAGATGCGCCTTCTCCTCATTTCCACCCTGAAATGTTAGCTGTAATACTTGATGGTGGTCTTTGCATCCTTCATTTTTTCGAGCGCAATCCTCGTCTAGAATTCGTGAGCGTGGTTAAGCAGATGTGCCTTCTCCCGATTTCCACCCTGAAATGATAGCTGCAATCCTTGATGGTGGTCTTTGCATCCTTCATTTTCTCGAGCGCAATCCTCGAGTAGTTCCTGTGCCAAGGCGGTTCCTTCTCCTTGTCTGCCTCAGAGACACTGCTCTGACCCTTTATAAACAAGAGGCATGTGAACTGCATGGAAGCCCCGCCCGTTTGGCCCCGCCCCACACACCAGCGGTGGGCAACGTCTTCCCGCCCTTTCCCCCACTATGATGGACAGCTGACTTGAGGGACCCTGGGGCCGTCGGCGCCGTGGCAACGTTACAGACATACATGGTCACTGTAGACGACTCTTCTGGCCCTATACACAGCTTTAGTGTTGGAAAACAACTATACATTTACCCAACGAGGTAGCACTTACTGATTAGCCAGTAGAAAGTACTCCAGTTGAGTAGAGGTATTGCACAAAACGGTGGCATCTTCTTGGGTGAATATGCAGGGCAGGATTCATTCTGCCACGACGCTCCTGTCACAAAAATTAAACCTCAACAGGAAGCACTTACAGGTATAAATAAAGCAGGTGCCCGAGTGGAAGCTCAAATTCAGTAACGCATTATGAGCCAAAAAATTCGTGAGCGTGGTGGTGGCTTAGCAGATGCGCCTTCTCCTCATTTCCACCCTGAAATGTTAGCTGTAATACTTGATGGTGGTCTTTGCATCCTTCATTTTTTCGAGCGCAATCCTCGTGTAGAATTCGTGAGCGTGGTTAAGCAGAGGGGCCTTCTCCCCATTTCCACCCTGAAACGTGAGCGTGGTTAAGCAGATGTGCCTTCTCCCGATTTCCACCCTGAAATGATAGCTGCAATCCTTGATGGTGGTCTTTGCATCCTTCATTTTCTCGAGCGCAATCCTCGAGTAGTTCCTGTGCCAAGGCGGTTCCTTCTCCTTGTCTGCCTCAGAGACACTGCTCTGACCCTTTATAAACAAGAGGCATGTGAACTGCATGGAAGCCCCGCCCGTTTGGCCCCGCCCCACACACCAGCGGTGGGCAACGTCTTCCCGCCCTTTCCCCCACTATGATGGACAGCTGACTCGAGGGACCCGGGGCCGTCGGCGCCGTGGCAACGTTACAGACATAGATGGTCACTGTAGATGACTCTTCTGGCCCTATACACAGCTTTAGTGTTGGAAAACAACTATACATTTACCCAACGAGGTAGCACTTACTGATTAGCCAGTAGAAAGTACTCCAGTTGAGAAGAGGTATTGCACAAAACGGTGGCATCTTCTTGGGTGAATATGCAGGGCAGGATTCATTCTGGCACGATGCTCCTGTCACAAAAATTAAACCTCAACAGGAAGCACTTACAGGTATAAATAAAGCAGGTGCCCGAGTGGAAGCTCAAATTCAGTAACGCATTATGAGCCAAAAAATTCGTGAGCCTGGTGGTAGCTTAGCAGATGTGCCTTCTCCTCATTTCCACCCTGAAATGTTAGCTGTAATACTTGATGGTGGTCTTTGCATCCTTCATTTTTTCGAGCGCAATCCTCGTCTAGAATTCGTGAGCGTGGTTAAGCAGAGGGGCCTTCTCCCCATTTCCACCCTGAAATGTTAGCTGTAATACTTGATGGTGGTCTTTGCATCCTTCATTTTTTCGAGCGCAATCCTCGTGTAGAATTCGTGAGCGTGGTTAAGCAGATGTGCCTTCTCCCGATTTCCACCCTGAAATGATAGCTGCAATCCTTGATGGTGGTCTTTGCATCCTTCATTTTCTCGAGCGCAATCCTCGAGTAGTTCCTGTGCCAAGGCGGCTCCTTCTCCTTGTCTGCCTCAGAGACACTGCTCTGACCCTTTATAAACAAGAGGCATGTGAACTGCATGGAAGCCCCGCCCGTTTGGCCCCGCCCCACACACCAGCGGTGGGCAACGTCTTCCCGCCCTTTCCCCCACTGTGATGGACAGCTGACTTGAGGGACCCTGGGGCCGTCGGCGCCGTGGCAACGTTACAGACATACATGGTCACTGTAGACGACTCTTCTGGCCCTATACACAGCTTTAGTGTTGGAAAACAACTATACATTTACCCAACGAGGTAGCACTTACTGATTAGCCAGTAGAAAGTACCCCAGTTGAGTAGAGGTATTGCACAAAACGGTGGCATCTTCTTGGGTGAATATGCAGGGCAGGATTCATTCTGGCACGACGCTCCTGTCACAAAAATTAAACCTCAACAGGAAGCACTTACAGGTATAAATAAAGCAGGTGCCCGAGTGGAAGCTCAAATTCAGTAACGCATTATGAGCCAAAAAATTCGTGAGCGTGGTGGTGGCTTAGCAGATGCGCCTTCTCCTCATTTCCACCCTGAAATGTTAGCTGTAATACTTGATGGTGGTCTTTGCATCCTTCATTTTTTCGAGCGCAATCCTCGTCTAGAATTCGTGAGCGTGGTTAAGCAGAGGGGCCTTCTCCCCATTTCCACCCTGAAATGTTAGCTGTAATACTTGATGGTGGTCTTTGCATCCTTCATTTTTTCGAGCGCAATCCTCGTGTAGTTCCTGTGCCAAGGCGGTTCCTTCTCCTTGTCTGCCTCAGAGACACTGCTCTGACCCTTTATAAACAAGAGGCATGTGAACTGCATGGAAGCCCCGCCCGTTTGGCCCCGCCCCACACACCAGCGGTGGGCAACGTCTTCCCGCCCTTTCCCCCACTATGATGGACAGCTGACTCGAGGGACCCCGGGGCCGTCGGCGCCGTGGCAACGTTACAGACATAGATGGTCACTGTAGATGACTCTTCTGGCCCTATACACAGCTTTAGTGTTGGAAAACAACTATACATTTACCCAACGAGGTAGCACTTACTGATTAGCCAGTAGAAAGTACTCCAGTTGAGAAGAGGTATTGCACAAAACGGTGGCATCTTCTTGGGTGAATATGCAGGGCAGGATTCATTCTGGCACGATGCTCCTGTCACAAAAATTAAACCTCAACAGGAAGCACTTACAGGTATAAATAAAGCAGGTGCCCGAGTGGAAGCTCAAATTCAGTAACGCATTATGAGCCAAAAAATTCGTGAGCCTGGTGGTAGCTTAGCAGATGTGCCTTCTCCTCATTTCCACCCTGAAATGTTAGCTGTAATACTTGATGGTGGTCTTTGCATCCTTCATTTTTTCGAGCGCAATCCTCGTCTAGAATTCGTGAGCGTGGTTAAGCAGAGGGGCCTTCTCCCCATTTCCACCCTGAAATGTTAGCTGTAATACTTGATGGTGGTCTTTGCATCCTTCATTTTTTCGAGCGCAATCCTCGTGTAGAATTCGTGAGCGTGGTTAAGCAGATGTGCCTTCTCCCGATTTCCACCCTGAAATGATAGCTGCAATCCTTGATGGTGGTCTTTGCATCCTTCATTTTCTCGAGCGCAATCCTCGAGTAGTTCCTGTGCCAAGGCGGCTCCTTCTCCTTGTCTGCCTCAGAGACACTGCTCTGACCCTTTATAAACAAGAGGCATGTGAACTGCATGGAAGCCCCGCCCCACACACCAGCGGTGGGCAACGTCTTCCCGCCCTTTCCCCCACTATGATGGACAGCTGACTTGAGGGACCCTGGGGCCGTCGGCGCCGTGGCAACGTTACAGACATACATGGTCACTGTAGACGACTCTTCTGGCCCTATACACAGCTTTAGTGTTGGAAAACAACTATACATTTACCCAACGAGGTAGCACTTACTGATTAGCCAGTAGAAAGTACTCCAGTTGAGTAGAGGTATTGCACAAAACGGTGGCATCTTCTTGGGTGAATATGCAGGGCAGGATTCATTCTGGCACGACGCTCCTGTCACAAAAATTAAACCTCAACAGGAAGCACTTACAGGTATAAATAAAGCAGGTGCCCGAGTGGAAGCTCAAATTCAGTAACGCATTATGAGCCAAAAAATTCGTGAGCGTGGTGGTGGCTTAGCAGATGCGCCTTCTCCTCATTTCCACCCTGAAATGTTAGCTGTAATACTTGATGGTGGGCTTTGCATCCTTCATTTTTTCGAGCGCAATCCTCGTCTAGAATTCGTGAGCGTGGTTAAGCAGAGGGGCCTTCTCCCCATTTCCACCCTGAAATGTTAGCTGTAATACTTGATGGTGGTCTTTGCATCCTTCATTTTTTCGAGCGCAATCCTCGTGTAGAATTCGTGAGCGTGGTTAAGCAGATGTGCCTTCTCCCGATTTCCACCCTGAAATGATAGCTGCAATCCTTGATGGTGGTCTTTGCATCCTTCATTTTCTCGAGCGCAATCCTCGAGTAGTTCCTGTGCCAAGGCGGTTCCTTCTCCTTGTCTGCCTCAGAGACACTGCTCTGACCCTTTATAAACAAGAGGCATGTGAACTGCATGGAAGCCCCGCCCCACACACCAGCGGTGGGCAACGTCTTCCCGCCCTTTCCCCCACTATGATGGACAGCTGACTCGAGGGACCCCGGGGCCGTCGGCGCCGTGGCAACGTTACAGACATAGATGGTCACTGTAGATGACTCTTCTGGCCCTATACACAGCTTTAGTGTTGGAAAACAACTATACATTTACCCAACGAGGTAGCACTTACTGATTAGCCAGTAGAAAGTACTCCAGTTGAGAAGAGGTATTGCACAAAACGGTGGCATCTTCTTGGGTGAATATGCAGGGCAGGATTCATTCTGGCACGATGCTCCTGTCACAAAAATTAAACCTCAACAGGAAGCACTTACAGGTATAAATAAAGCAGGTGCCCGAGTGGAAGCTCAAATTCAGTAACGCATTATGAGCCAAAAAATTCGTGAGCCTGGTGGTAGCTTAGCAGATGTGCCTTCTCCTCATTTCCACCCTGAAATGTTAGCTGTAATACTTGATGGTGGTCTTTGCATCCTTCATTTTTTCGAGCGCAATCCTCGTCTAGAATTCGTGAGCGTGGTTAAGCAGAGGGGCCTTCTCCCCATTTCCACCCTGAAATGTTAGCTGTAATACTTGATGGTGGTCTTTGCATCCTTCATTTTTTCGAGCGCAATCCTCGTGTAGAATTCGTGAGCGTGGTTAAGCAGATGTGCCTTCTCCCGATTTCCACCCTGAAATGATAGCTGCAATCCTTGATGGTGGTCTTTGCATCCTTCATTTTCTCGAGCGCAATCCTCGAGTAGTTCCTGTGCCAAGGCGGCTCCTTCTCCTTGTCTGCCTCAGAGACACTGCTCTGACCCTTTATAAACAAGAGGCATGTGAACTGCATGGAAGCCCCGCCCGTTTGGCCCCGCCCCACACACCAGCGGTGGGCAGCGTCTTCCCGCCCTTTCCCCCACTATGATGGACAGCTGACTTGAGGGACCCTGGGGCCGTCGGCGCCGTGGCAACGTTACAGACATACATGGTCACTGTGGACGACTCTTCTGGCCCTATACACAGCTTTAGTGTTGGAAAACAACTATACATTTACCCAACGAGGTAGCACTTACTGATTAGCCAGTAGAAAGTACTCCAGTTGAGTAGAGGTATTGCACAAAACGGTGGCATCTTCTTGGGTGAATATGCAGGGCAGGATTCATTCTGGCACGACGCTCCTGTCACAAAAATTAAACCTCAACAGGAAGCACTTACAGGTATAAATAAAGCAGGTGCCCGAGTGGAAGCTCAAATTCAGTAACGCATTATGAGCCAAAAAATTCGTGAGCGTGGTGGTGGCTTAGCAGATGCGCCTTCTCCTCATTTCCACCCTGAAATGTTAGCTGTAATACTTGATGGTGGTCTTTGCATCCTTCATTTTTTCGAGCGCAATCCTCGTGTAGAATTCGTGAGCGTGGTTAAGCAGATGTGCCTTCTCCCGATTTCCACCCTGAAATGATAGCTGCAATCCTTGATGGTGGTCTTTGCATCCTTCATTTTCTCGAGCGCAATCCTCGAGTAGTTCCTGTGCCAAGGCGGCTCCTTCTCCTTGTCTGCCTCAGAGACACTGCTCTGACCCTTTATAAACAAGAGGCATGTGAACTGCATGGAAGCCCCGCCCCACACACCAGCGGTGGGCAACGTCTTCCCGCCCTTTCCCCCACTATGATGGACAGCTGACTTGAGGGACCCTGGGGCCGTCGGCGCCGTGGCAACGTTACAGACATACATGGTCACTGTAGACGACTCTTCTGGCCCTATACACAGCTTTAGTGTTGGAAAACAACTATACATTTACCCAACGAGGTAGCACTTACTGATTAGCCAGTAGAAAGTACTCCAGTTGAGTAGAGGTATTGCACAAAACGGTGGCATCTTCTTGGGTGAATATGCAGGGCAGGATTCATTCTGGCACGACGCTCCTGTCACAAAAATTAAACCTCAACAGGAAGCACTTACAGGTATAAATAAAGCAGGTGCCCGAGTGGAAGCTCAAATTCAGTAACGCATTATGAGCCAAAAAATTCGTGAGCGTGGTGGTGGCTTAGCAGATGCGCCTTCTCCTCATTTCCACCCTGAAATGTTAGCTGTAATACTTGATGGTGGTCTTTGCATCCTTCATTTTTTCGAGCGCAATCCTCGTCTAGAATTCGTGAGCGTGGTTAAGCAGATGTGCCTTCTCCCGATTTCCACCCTGAAATGATAGCTGCAATCCTTGATGGTGGTCTTTGCATCCTTCATTTTCTCGAGCGCAATCCTCGAGTAGTTCCTGTGCCAAGGCGGTTCCTTCTCCTTGTCTGCCTCAGAGACACTGCTCTGACCCTTTATAAACAAGAGGCATGTGAACTGCATGGAAGCCCCGCCCGTTTGGCCCCGCCCCACACACCAGCGGTGGGCAACGTCTTCCCGCCCTTTCCCCCACTATGATGGACAGCTGACTTGAGGGACCCTGGGGCCGTCGGCGCCGTGGCAACGTTACAGACATACATGGTCACTGTAGACGACTCTTCTGGCCCTATACACAGCTTTAGTGTTGGAAAACAACTATACATTTACCCAACGAGGTAGCACTTACTGATTAGCCAGTAGAAAGTACTCCAGTTGAGTAGAGGTATTGCACAAAACGGTGGCATCTTCTTGGGTGAATATGCAGGGCAGGATTCATTCTGCCACGACGCTCCTGTCACAAAAATTAAACCTCAACAGGAAGCACTTACAGGTATAAATAAAGCAGGTGCCCGAGTGGAAGCTCAAATTCAGTAACGCATTATGAGCCAAAAAATTCGTGAGCGTGGTGGTGGCTTAGCAGATGCGCCTTCTCCTCATTTCCACCCTGAAATGTTAGCTGTAATACTTGATGGTGGTCTTTGCATCCTTCATTTTTTCGAGCGCAATCCTCGTGTAGAATTCGTGAGCGTGGTTAAGCAGAGGGGCCTTCTCCCCATTTCCACCCTGAAACGTGAGCGTGGTTAAGCAGATGTGCCTTCTCCCGATTTCCACCCTGAAATGATAGCTGCAATCCTTGATGGTGGTCTTTGCATCCTTCATTTTCTCGAGCGCAATCCTCGAGTAGTTCCTGTGCCAAGGCGGTTCCTTCTCCTTGTCTGCCTCAGAGACACTGCTCTGACCCTTTATAAACAAGAGGCATGTGAACTGCATGGAAGCCCCGCCCGTTTGGCCCCGCCCCACACACCAGCGGTGGGCAACGTCTTCCCGCCCTTTCCCCCACTATGATGGACAGCTGACTCGAGGGACCCGGGGCCGTCGGCGCCGTGGCAACGTTACAGACATAGATGGTCACTGTAGATGACTCTTCTGGCCCTATACACAGCTTTAGTGTTGGAAAACAACTATACATTTACCCAACGAGGTAGCACTTACTGATTAGCCAGTAGAAAGTACTCCAGTTGAGAAGAGGTATTGCACAAAACGGTGGCATCTTCTTGGGTGAATATGCAGGGCAGGATTCATTCTGGCACGATGCTCCTGTCACAAAAATTAAACCTCAACAGGAAGCACTTACAGGTATAAATAAAGCAGGTGCCCGAGTGGAAGCTCAAATTCAGTAACGCATTATGAGCCAAAAAATTCGTGAGCCTGGTGGTAGCTTAGCAGATGTGCCTTCTCCTCATTTCCACCCTGAAATGTTAGCTGTAATACTTGATGGTGGTCTTTGCATCCTTCATTTTTTCGAGCGCAATCCTCGTCTAGAATTCGTGAGCGTGGTTAAGCAGAGGGGCCTTCTCCCCATTTCCACCCTGAAATGTTAGCTGTAATACTTGATGGTGGTCTTTGCATCCTTCATTTTTTCGAGCGCAATCCTCGTGTAGAATTCGTGAGCGTGGTTAAGCAGATGTGCCTTCTCCCGATTTCCACCCTGAAATGATAGCTGCAATCCTTGATGGTGGTCTTTGCATCCTTCATTTTCTCGAGCGCAATCCTCGAGTAGTTCCTGTGCCAAGGCGGCTCCTTCTCCTTGTCTGCCTCAGAGACACTGCTCTGACCCTTTATAAACAAGAGGCATGTGAACTGCATGGAAGCCCCGCCCGTTTGGCCCCGCCCCACACACCAGCGGTGGGCAACGTCTTCCCGCCCTTTCCCCCACTGTGATGGACAGCTGACTTGAGGGACCCTGGGGCCGTCGGCGCCGTGGCAACGTTACAGACATACATGGTCACTGTAGACGACTCTTCTGGCCCTATACACAGCTTTAGTGTTGGAAAACAACTATACATTTACCCAACGAGGTAGCACTTACTGATTAGCCAGTAGAAAGTACCCCAGTTGAGTAGAGGTATTGCACAAAACGGTGGCATCTTCTTGGGTGAATATGCAGGGCAGGATTCATTCTGGCACGACGCTCCTGTCACAAAAATTAAACCTCAACAGGAAGCACTTACAGGTATAAATAAAGCAGGTGCCCGAGTGGAAGCTCAAATTCAGTAACGCATTATGAGCCAAAAAATTCGTGAGCGTGGTGGTGGCTTAGCAGATGCGCCTTCTCCTCATTTCCACCCTGAAATGTTAGCTGTAATACTTGATGGTGGTCTTTGCATCCTTCATTTTTTCGAGCGCAATCCTCGTCTAGAATTCGTGAGCGTGGTTAAGCAGAGGGGCCTTCTCCCCATTTCCACCCTGAAATGTTAGCTGTAATACTTGATGGTGGTCTTTGCATCCTTCATTTTTTCGAGCGCAATCCTCGTGTAGTTCCTGTGCCAAGGCGGTTCCTTCTCCTTGTCTGCCTCAGAGACACTGCTCTGACCCTTTATAAACAAGAGGCATGTGAACTGCATGGAAGCCCCGCCCGTTTGGCCCCGCCCCACACACCAGCGGTGGGCAACGTCTTCCCGCCCTTTCCCCCACTATGATGGACAGCTGACTCGAGGGACCCCGGGGCCGTCGGCGCCGTGGCAACGTTACAGACATAGATGGTCACTGTAGATGACTCTTCTGGCCCTATACACAGCTTTAGTGTTGGAAAACAACTATACATTTACCCAACGAGGTAGCACTTACTGATTAGCCAGTAGAAAGTACTCCAGTTGAGAAGAGGTATTGCACAAAACGGTGGCATCTTCTTGGGTGAATATGCAGGGCAGGATTCATTCTGGCACGATGCTCCTGTCACAAAAATTAAACCTCAACAGGAAGCACTTACAGGTATAAATAAAGCAGGTGCCCGAGTGGAAGCTCAAATTCAGTAACGCATTATGAGCCAAAAAATTCGTGAGCCTGGTGGTAGCTTAGCAGATGTGCCTTCTCCTCATTTCCACCCTGAAATGTTAGCTGTAATACTTGATGGTGGTCTTTGCATCCTTCATTTTTTCGAGCGCAATCCTCGTCTAGAATTCGTGAGCGTGGTTAAGCAGAGGGGCCTTCTCCCCATTTCCACCCTGAAATGTTAGCTGTAATACTTGATGGTGGTCTTTGCATCCTTCATTTTTTCGAGCGCAATCCTCGTGTAGAATTCGTGAGCGTGGTTAAGCAGATGTGCCTTCTCCCGATTTCCACCCTGAAATGATAGCTGCAATCCTTGATGGTGGTCTTTGCATCCTTCATTTTCTCGAGCGCAATCCTCGAGTAGTTCCTGTGCCAAGGCGGCTCCTTCTCCTTGTCTGCCTCAGAGACACTGCTCTGACCCTTTATAAACAAGAGGCATGTGAACTGCATGGAAGCCCCGCCCCACACACCAGCGGTGGGCAACGTCTTCCCGCCCTTTCCCCCACTATGATGGACAGCTGACTTGAGGGACCCTGGGGCCGTCGGCGCCGTGGCAACGTTACAGACATACATGGTCACTGTAGACGACTCTTCTGGCCCTATACACAGCTTTAGTGTTGGAAAACAACTATACATTTACCCAACGAGGTAGCACTTACTGATTAGCCAGTAGAAAGTACTCCAGTTGAGTAGAGGTATTGCACAAAACGGTGGCATCTTCTTGGGTGAATATGCAGGGCAGGATTCATTCTGGCACGACGCTCCTGTCACAAAAATTAAACCTCAACAGGAAGCACTTACAGGTATAAATAAAGCAGGTGCCCGAGTGGAAGCTCAAATTCAGTAACGCATTATGAGCCAAAAAATTCGTGAGCGTGGTGGTGGCTTAGCAGATGCGCCTTCTCCTCATTTCCACCCTGAAATGTTAGCTGTAATACTTGATGGTGGGCTTTGCATCCTTCATTTTTTCGAGCGCAATCCTCGTCTAGAATTCGTGAGCGTGGTTAAGCAGAGGGGCCTTCTCCCCATTTCCACCCTGAAATGTTAGCTGTAATACTTGATGGTGGTCTTTGCATCCTTCATTTTTTCGAGCGCAATCCTCGTGTAGAATTCGTGAGCGTGGTTAAGCAGATGTGCCTTCTCCCGATTTCCACCCTGAAATGATAGCTGCAATCCTTGATGGTGGTCTTTGCATCCTTCATTTTCTCGAGCGCAATCCTCGAGTAGTTCCTGTGCCAAGGCGGTTCCTTCTCCTTGTCTGCCTCAGAGACACTGCTCTGACCCTTTATAAACAAGAGGCATGTGAACTGCATGGAAGCCCCGCCCCACACACCAGCGGTGGGCAACGTCTTCCCGCCCTTTCCCCCACTATGATGGACAGCTGACTCGAGGGACCCCGGGGCCGTCGGCGCCGTGGCAACGTTACAGACATAGATGGTCACTGTAGATGACTCTTCTGGCCCTATACACAGCTTTAGTGTTGGAAAACAACTATACATTTACCCAACGAGGTAGCACTTACTGATTAGCCAGTAGAAAGTACTCCAGTTGAGAAGAGGTATTGCACAAAACGGTGGCATCTTCTTGGGTGAATATGCAGGGCAGGATTCATTCTGGCACGATGCTCCTGTCACAAAAATTAAACCTCAACAGGAAGCACTTACAGGTATAAATAAAGCAGGTGCCCGAGTGGAAGCTCAAATTCAGTAACGCATTATGAGCCAAAAAATTCGTGAGCCTGGTGGTAGCTTAGCAGATGTGCCTTCTCCTCATTTCCACCCTGAAATGTTAGCTGTAATACTTGATGGTGGTCTTTGCATCCTTCATTTTTTCGAGCGCAATCCTCGTCTAGAATTCGTGAGCGTGGTTAAGCAGAGGGGCCTTCTCCCCATTTCCACCCTGAAATGTTAGCTGTAATACTTGATGGTGGTCTTTGCATCCTTCATTTTTTCGAGCGCAATCCTCGTGTAGAATTCGTGAGCGTGGTTAAGCAGATGTGCCTTCTCCCGATTTCCACCCTGAAATGATAGCTGCAATCCTTGATGGTGGTCTTTGCATCCTTCATTTTCTCGAGCGCAATCCTCGAGTAGTTCCTGTGCCAAGGCGGCTCCTTCTCCTTGTCTGCCTCAGAGACACTGCTCTGACCCTTTATAAACAAGAGGCATGTGAACTGCATGGAAGCCCCGCCCGTTTGGCCCCGCCCCACACACCAGCGGTGGGCAGCGTCTTCCCGCCCTTTCCCCCACTATGATGGACAGCTGACTTGAGGGACCCTGGGGCCGTCGGCGCCGTGGCAACGTTACAGACATACATGGTCACTGTAGACGACTCTTCTGGCCCTATACACAGCTTTAGTGTTGGAAAACAACTATACATTTACCCAACGAGGTAGCACTTACTGATTAGCCAGTAGAAAGTACTCCAGTTGAGTAGAGGTATTGCACAAAACGGTGGCATCTTCTTGGGTGAATATGCAGGGCAGGATTCATTCTGGCACGACGCTCCTGTCACAAAAATTAAACCTCAACAGGAAGCACTTACAGGTATAAATAAAGCAGGTGCCCGAGTGGAAGCTCAAATTCAGTAACGCATTATGAGCCAAAAAATTCGTGAGCGTGGTGGTGGCTTAGCAGATGCGCCTTCTCCTCATTTCCACCCTGAAATGTTAGCTGTAATACTTGATGGTGGTCTTTGCATCCTTCATTTTTTCGAGCGCAATCCTCGTGTAGAATTCGTGAGCGTGGTTAAGCAGATGTGCCTTCTCCCGATTTCCACCCTGAAATGATAGCTGCAATCCTTGATGGTGGTCTTTGCATCCTTCATTTTCTCGAGCGCAATCCTCGAGTAGTTCCTGTGCCAAGGCGGCTCCTTCTCCTTGTCTGCCTCAGAGACACTGCTCTGACCCTTTATAAACAAGAGGCATGTGAACTGCATGGAAGCCCCGCCCCACACACCAGCGGTGGGCAACGTCTTCCCGCCCTTTCCCCCACTATGATGGACAGCTGACTTGAGGGACCCTGGGGCCGTCGGCGCCGTGGCAACGTTACAGACATACATGGTCACTGTAGACGACTCTTCTGGCCCTATACACAGCTTTAGTGTTGGAAAACAACTATACATTTACCCAACGAGGTAGCACTTACTGATTAGCCAGTAGAAAGTACTCCAGTTGAGAAGAGGTATTGCACAAAACGGTGGCATCTTCTTGGGTGAATATGCAGGGCAGGATTCATTCTGGCACGATGCTCCTGTCACAAAAATTAAACCTCAACAGGAAGCACTTACAGGTATAAATAAAGCAGGTGCCCGAGTGGAAGCTCAAATTCAGTAACGCATTATGAGCCAAAAAATTCGTGAGCCTGGTGGTGGCTTAGCAGATGTGCCTTCTCCTCATTTCCACCCTGAAATGTTAGCTGTAATACTTGATGGTGGTCTTTGCATCCTTCATTTTTTCGAGCGCAATCCTCGTCTAGAATTCGTGAGCGTGGTTAAGCAGAGGGGCCTTCTCCCCATTTCCACCCTGAAATGTTAGCTGTAATACTTGATGGTGGTCTTTGCATCCTTCATTTTTTCGAGCGCAATCCTCGTGTAGAATTCGTGAGCGTGGTTAAGCAGATGTGCCTTCTCCCGATTTCCACCCTGAAATGATAGCTGCAATCCTTGATGGTGGTCTTTGCATCCTTCATTTTCTCGAGCGCAATCCTCGAGTAGTTCCTGTGCCAAGGCGGTTCCTTCTCCTTGTCTGCCTCAGAGACACTGCTCTGACCCTTTATAAACAAGAGGCATGTGAACTGCATGGAAGCCCCGCCCGTTTGGCCCCGCCCCACACACCAGCGGTGGGCAACGTCTTCCCGCCCTTTCCCCCACTATGATGGACAGCTGACTCGAGGGACCCCGGGGCCGTCGGCGCCGTGGCAACGTTACAGACATAGATGGTCACTGTAGATGACTCTTCTGGCCCTATACACAGCTTTAGTGTTGGAAAACAACTATACATTTACCCAACGAGGTAGCACTTACTGATTAGCCAGTAGAAAGTACTCCAGTTGAGAAGAGGTATTGCACAAAACGGTGGCATCTTCTTGGGTGAATATGCAGGGCAGGATTCATTCTGGCACGATGCTCCTGTCACAAAAATTAAACCTCAACAGGAAGCACTTACAGGTATAAATAAAGCAGGTGCCCGAGTGGAAGCTCAAATTCAGTAACGCATTATGAGCCAAAAAATTCGTGAGCCTGGTGGTAGCTTATCAGATGTGCCTTCTCCTCATTTCCACCCTGAAATGTTAGCTGTAATACTTGATGGTGGTCTTTGCATCCTTCATTTTTTCGAGCGCAATCCTCGTCTAGAATTCGTGAGCGTGGTTAAGCAGAGGGGCCTTCTCCCCATTTCCACCCTGAAATGTTAGCTGTAATACTCGATGGTGGTCTTTGCATCCTTCATTTTTTCGAGCGCAATCCTCGTGTAGAATTCGTGAGCGTGGTTAAGCAGATGTGCCTTCTCCCGATTTCCACCCTGAAATGATAGCTGCAATCCTTGATGGTGGTCTTTGCATCCTTCATTTTCTCGAGCGCAATCCTCGAGTAGTTCCTGTGCCAAGGCGGCTCCTTCTCCTTGTCTGCCTCAGAGACACTGCTCTGACCCTTTATAAACAAGAGGCATGTGAACTGCATGGAAGCCCCGCCCGTTTGGCCCCGCCCCACACACCAGCGGTGGGCAGCGTCTTCCCGCCCTTTCCCCCACTATGATGGACAGCTGACTTGAGGGACCCTGGGGCCGTCGGCGCCGTGGCAACGTTACAGACATACATGGTCACTGTAGACGACTCTTCTGGCCCTATACACAGCTTTAGTGTTGGAAAACAACTATACATTTACCCAACGAGGTAGCACTTACTGATTAGCCAGTAGAAAGTACTCCAGTTGAGTAGAGGTATTGCACAAAACGGTGGCATCTTCTTGGGTGAATATGCAGGGCAGGATTCATTCTGGCACGACGCTCCTGTCACAAAAATTAAACCTCAACAGGAAGCACTTACAGGTATAAATAAAGCAGGTGCCCGAGTGGAAGCTCAAATTCAGTAACGCATTATGAGCCAAAAAATTCGTGAGCGTGGTGGTGGCTTAGCAGATGCGCCTTCTCCTCATTTCCACCCTGAAATGTTAGCTGTAATACTTGATGGTGGTCTTTGCATCCTTCATTTTTTCGAGCGCAATCCTCGTCTAGAATTCGTGAGCGTGGTTAAGCAGATGTGCCTTCTCCCGATTTCCAACCTGAAATGATAGCTGCAATCCTTGATGGTGGTCTTTGCATCCTTCATTTTCTCGAGCGCAATCCTCGAGTAGTTCCTGTGCCAAGGCGGTTCCTTCTCCTTGTCTGCCTCAGAGACACTGCTCTGACCCTTTATAAACAAGAGGCATGTGAACTGCATGGAAGCCCCGCCCGTTTGGCCCCGCCCCACACACCAGCGGTGGGCAACGTCTTCCCGCCCTTTCCCCCACTATGATGGACAGCTGACTTGAGGGACCCTGGGGCCGTCGGCGCCGTGGCAACGTTACAGACATACATGGTCACTGTAGACGACTCTTCTGGCCCTATACACAGCTTTAGTGTTGGAAAACAACTATACATTTACCCAACGAGGTAGCACTTACTGATTAGCCAGTAGAAAGTACTCCAGTTGAGTAGAGGTATTGCACAAAACGGTGGCATCTTCTTGGGTGAATATGCAGGGCAGGATTCATTCTGCCACGACGCTCCTGTCACAAAAATTAAACCTCAACAGGAAGCACTTACAGGTATAAATAAAGCAGGTGCCCGAGTGGAAGCTCAAATTCAGTAACGCATTATGAGCCAAAAAATTCGTGAGCGTGGTGGTGGCTTAGCAGATGCGCCTTCTCCTCATTTCCACCCTGAAATGTTAGCTGTAATACTTGATGGTGGTCTTTGCATCCTTCATTTTTTCGAGCGCAATCCTCGTGTAGAATTCGTGAGCGTGGTTAAGCAGAGGGGCCTTCTCCCCATTTCCACCCTGAAACGTGAGCGTGGTTAAGCAGATGTGCCTTCTCCCGATTTCCACCCTGAAATGATAGCTGCAATCCTTGATGGTGGTCTTTGCATCCTTCATTTTCTCGAGCGCAATCCTCGAGTAGTTCCTGTGCCAAGGCGGTTCCTTCTCCTTGTCTGCCTCAGAGACACTGCTCTGACCCTTTATAAACAAGAGGCATGTGAACTGCATGGAAGCCCCGCCCGTTTGGCCCCGCCCCACACA
Organism: Triturus cristatus; assembly: GCF_964204655.1. Classification (NCBI taxonomy): domain Eukaryota; kingdom Metazoa; phylum Chordata; class Amphibia; order Caudata; family Salamandridae; genus Triturus; species Triturus cristatus. The sequence goes on along the minus strand of NC_140591.1, from coordinate 113,679,313 downwards.
CCAGCGGTGGGCAACGTCTTCCCGCCCTTTCCCCCACTATGATGGACAGCTGACTCGAGGGACCCGGGGCCGTCGGCGCCGTGGCAACGTTACAGACATAGATGGTCACTGTAGATGACTCTTCTGGCCCTATACACAGCTTTAGTGTTGGAAAACAACTATACATTTACCCAACGAGGTAGCACTTACTGATTAGCCAGTAGAAAGTACTCCAGTTGAGAAGAGGTATTGCACAAAACGGTGGCATCTTCTTGGGTGAATATGCAGGGCAGGATTCATTCTGGCACGATGCTCCTGTCACAAAAATTAAACCTCAACAGGAAGCACTTACAGGTATAAATAAAGCAGGTGCCCGAGTGGAAGCTCAAATTCAGTAACGCATTATGAGCCAAAAAATTCGTGAGCCTGGTGGTAGCTTAGCAGATGTGCCTTCTCCTCATTTCCACCCTGAAATGTTAGCTGTAATACTTGATGGTGGTCTTTGCATCCTTCATTTTTTCGAGCGCAATCCTCGTCTAGAATTCGTGAGCGTGGTTAAGCAGAGGGGCCTTCTCCCCATTTCCACCCTGAAATGTTAGCTGTAATACTTGATGGTGGTCTTTGCATCCTTCATTTTTTCGAGCGCAATCCTCGTGTAGAATTCGTGAGCGTGGTTAAGCAGATGTGCCTTCTCCCGATTTCCACCCTGAAATGATAGCTGCAATCCTTGATGGTGGTCTTTGCATCCTTCATTTTCTCGAGCGCAATCCTCGAGTAGTTCCTGTGCCAAGGCGGCTCCTTCTCCTTGTCTGCCTCAGAGACACTGCTCTGACCCTTTATAAACAAGAGGCATGTGAACTGCATGGAAGCCCCGCCCCACACACCAGCGGTGGGCAACGTCTTCCCGCCCTTTCCCCCACTATGATGGACAGCTGACTTGAGGGACCCTGGGGCCGTCGGCGCCGTGGCAACGTTACAGACATACATGGTCACTGTAGACGACTCTTCTGGCCCTATACACAGCTTTAGTGTTGGAAAACAACTATACATTTACCCAACGAGGTAGCACTTACTGATTAGCCAGTAGAAAGTACTCCAGTTGAGTAGAGGTATTGCACAAAACGGTGGCATCTTCTTGGGTGAATATGCAGGGCAGGATTCATTCTGGCACGACGCTCCTGTCACAAAAATTAAACCTCAACAGGAAGCACTTACAGGTATAAATAAAGCAGGTGCCCGAGTGGAAGCTCAAATTCAGTAACGCATTATGAGCCAAAAAATTCGTGAGCGTGGTGGTGGCTTAGCAGATGCGCCTTCTCCTCATTTCCACCCTGAAATGTTAGCTGTAATACTTGATGGTGGTCTTTGCATCCTTCATTTTTTCGAGCGCAATCCTCGTCTAGAATTCGTGAGCGTGGTTAAGCAGATGTGCCTTCTCCCGATTTCCACCCTGAAATGATAGCTGCAATCCTTGATGGTGGTCTTTGCATCCTTCATTTTCTCGAGCGCAATCCTCGAGTAGTTCCTGTGCCAAGGCGGTTCCTTCTCCTTGTCTGCCTCAGAGACACTGCTCAGACCCTTTATAAACAAGAGGCATGTGAACTGCATGGAAGCCCCGCCCGTTTGGCCCCGCCCCACACACCAGCGGTGGGCAACGTCTTCCCGCCCTTTCCCCCACTATGATGGACAGCTGACTTGAGGGACCCTGGGGCCGTCGGCGCCGTGGCAACGTTACAGACATACATGGTCACTGTAGACGACTCTTCTGGCCCTATACACAGCTTTAGTGTTGGAAAACAACTATACATTTACCCAACGAGGTAGCACTTACTGATTAGCCAGTAGAAAGTACTCCAGTTGAGTAGAGGTATTGCACAAAACGGTGGCATCTTCTTGGGTGAATATGCAGGGCAGGATTCATTCTGCCACGACGCTCCTGTCACAAAAATTAAACCTCAACAGGAAGCACTTACAGGTATAAATAAAGCAGGTGCCCGAGTGGAAGCTCAAATTCAGTAACGCATTATGAGCCAAAAAATTCGTGAGCGTGGTGGTGGCTTAGCAGATGCGCCTTCTCCTCATTTCCACCCTGAAATGTTAGCTGTAATACTTGATGGTGGTCTTTGCATCCTTCATTTTTTCGAGCGCAATCCTCGTGTAGAATTCGTGAGCGTGGTTAAGCAGAGGGGCCTTCTCCCCATTTCCACCCTGAAACGTGAGCGTGGTTAAGCAGATGTGCCTTCTCCCGATTTCCACCCTGAAATGATAGCTGCAATCCTTGATGGTGGTCTTTGCATCCTTCATTTTCTCGAGCGCAATCCTCGAGTAGTTCCTGTGCCAAGGCGGTTCCTTCTCCTTGTCTGCCTCAGAGACACTGCTCTGACCCTTTATAAACAAGAGGCATGTGAACTGCATGGAAGCCCCGCCCGTTTGGCCCCGCCCCACACACCAGCGGTGGGCAACGTCTTCCCGCCCTTTCCCCCACTATGATGGACAGCTGACTCGAGGGACCCGGGGCCGTCGGCGCCGTGGCAACGTTACAGACATAGATGGTCACTGTAGATGACTCTTCTGGCCCTATACACAGCTTTAGTGTTGGAAAACAACTATACATTTACCCAACGAGGTAGCACTTACTGATTAGCCAGTAGAAAGTACTCCAGTTGAGAAGAGGTATTGCACAAAACGGTGGCATCTTCTTGGGTGAATATGCAGGGCAGGATTCATTCTGGCACGATGCTCCTGTCACAAAAATTAAACCTCAACAGGAAGCACTTACAGGTATAAATAAAGCAGGTGCCCGAGTGGAAGCTCAAATTCAGTAACGCATTATGAGCCAAAAAATTCGTGAGCCTGGTGGTAGCTTAGCAGATGTGCCTTCTCCTCATTTCCACCCTGAAATGTTAGCTGTAATACTTGATGGTGGTCTTTGCATCCTTCATTTTTTCGAGCGCAATCCTCGTCTAGAATTCGTGAGCGTGGTTAAGCAGAGGGGCCTTCTCCCCATTTCCACCCTGAAATGTTAGCTGTAATACTTGATGGTGGTCTTTGCATCCTTCATTTTTTCGAGCGCAATCCTCGTGTAGAATTCGTGAGCGTGGTTAAGCAGATGTGCCTTCTCCCGATTTCCACCCTGAAATGATAGCTGCAATCCTTGATGGTGGTCTTTGCATCCTTCATTTTCTCGAGCGCAATCCTCGAGTAGTTCCTGTGCCAAGGCGGCTCCTTCTCCTTGTCTGCCTCAGAGACACTGCTCTGACCCTTTATAAACAAGAGGCATGTGAACTGCATGGAAGCCCCGCCCGTTTGGCCCCGCCCCACACACCAGCGGTGGGCAACGTCTTCCCGCCCTTTCCCCCACTGTGATGGACAGCTGACTTGAGGGACCCTGGGGCCGTCGGCGCCGTGGCAACGTTACAGACATACATGGTCACTGTAGACGACTCTTCTGGCCCTATACACAGCTTTAGTGTTGGAAAACAACTATACATTTACCCAACGAGGTAGCACTTACTGATTAGCCAGTAGAAAGTACCCCAGTTGAGTAGAGGTATTGCACAAAACGGTGGCATCTTCTTGGGTGAATATGCAGGGCAGGATTCATTCTGGCACGACGCTCCTGTCACAAAAATTAAACCTCAACAGGAAGCACTTACAGGTATAAATAAAGCAGGTGCCCGAGTGGAAGCTCAAATTCAGTAACGCATTATGAGCCAAAAAATTCGTGAGCGTGGTGGTGGCTTAGCAGATGCGCCTTCTCCTCATTTCCACCCTGAAATGTTAGCTGTAATACTTGATGGTGGTCTTTGCATCCTTCATTTTTTCGAGCGCAATCCTCGTCTAGAATTCGTGAGCGTGGTTAAGCAGAGGGGCCTTCTCCCCATTTCCACCCTGAAATGTTAGCTGTAATACTTGATGGTGGTCTTTGCATCCTTCATTTTTTCGAGCGCAATCCTCGTGTAGTTCCTGTGCCAAGGCGGTTCCTTCTCCTTGTCTGCCTCAGAGACACTGCTCTGACCCTTTATAAACAAGAGGCATGTGAACTGCATGGAAGCCCCGCCCGTTTGGCCCCGCCCCACACACCAGCGGTGGGCAACGTCTTCCCGCCCTTTCCCCCACTATGATGGACAGCTGACTCGAGGGACCCCGGGGCCGTCGGCGCCGTGGCAACGTTACAGACATAGATGGTCACTGTAGATGACTCTTCTGGCCCTATACACAGCTTTAGTGTTGGAAAACAACTATACATTTACCCAACGAGGTAGCACTTACTGATTAGCCAGTAGAAAGTACTCCAGTTGAGAAGAGGTATTGCACAAAACGGTGGCATCTTCTTGGGTGAATATGCAGGGCAGGATTCATTCTGGCACGATGCTCCTGTCACAAAAATTAAACCTCAACAGGAAGCACTTACAGGTATAAATAAAGCAGGTGCCCGAGTGGAAGCTCAAATTCAGTAACGCATTATGAGCCAAAAAATTCGTGAGCCTGATGGTAGCTTAGCAGATGTGCCTTCTCCTCATTTCCACCCTGAAATGTTAGCTGTAATACTTGATGGTGGTCTTTGCATCCTTCATTTTTTCGAGCGCAATCCTCGTCTAGAATTCGTGAGCGTGGTTAAGCAGAGGGGCCTTCTCCCCATTTCCACCCTGAAATGTTAGCTGTAATACTTGATGGTGGTCTTTGCATCCTTCATTTTTTCGAGCGCAATCCTCGTGTAGAATTCGTGAGCGTGGTTAAGCAGATGTGCCTTCTCCCGATTTCCACCCTGAAATGATAGCTGCAATCCTTGATGGTGGTCTTTGCATCCTTCATTTTCTCGAGCGCAATCCTCGAGTAGTTCCTGTGCCAAGGCGGCTCCTTCTCCTTGTCTGCCTCAGAGACACTGCTCTGACCCTTTATAAACAAGAGGCATGTGAACTGCATGGAAGCCCCGCCCCACACACCAGCGGTGGGCAACGTCTTCCCGCCCTTTCCCCCACTATGATGGACAGCTGACTTGAGGGACCCTGGGGCCGTCGGCGCCGTGGCAACGTTACAGACATACATGGTCACTGTAGACGACTCTTCTGGCCCTATACACAGCTTTAGTGTTGGAAAACAACTATACATTTACCCAACGAGGTAGCACTTACTGATTAGCCAGTAGAAAGTACTCCAGTTGAGTAGAGGTATTGCACAAAACGGTGGCATCTTCTTGGGTGAATATGCAGGGCAGGATTCATTCTGGCACGACGCTCCTGTCACAAAAATTAAACCTCAACAGGAAGCACTTACAGGTATAAATAAAGCAGGTGCCCGAGTGGAAGCTCAAATTCAGTAACGCATTATGAGCCAAAAAATTCGTGAGCGTGGTGGTGGCTTAGCAGATGCGCCTTCTCCTCATTTCCACCCTGAAATGTTAGCTGTAATACTTGATGGTGGGCTTTGCATCCTTCATTTTTTCGAGCGCAATCCTCGTCTAGAATTCGTGAGCGTGGTTAAGCAGAGGGGCCTTCTCCCCATTTCCACCCTGAAATGTTAGCTGTAATACTTGATGGTGGTCTTTGCATCCTTCATTTTTTCGAGCGCAATCCTCGTGTAGAATTCGTGAGCGTGGTTAAGCAGATGTGCCTTCTCCCGATTTCCACCCTGAAATGATAGCTGCAATCCTTGATGGTGGTCTTTGCATCCTTCATTTTCTCGAGCGCAATCCTCGAGTAGTTCCTGTGCCAAGGCGGTTCCTTCTCCTTGTCTGCCTCAGAGACACTGCTCTGACCCTTTATAAACAAGAGGCATGTGAACTGCATGGAAGCCCCGCCCCACACACCAGCGGTGGGCAACGTCTTCCCGCCCTTTCCCCCACTATGATGGACAGCTGACTCGAGGGACCCCGGGGCCGTCGGCGCCGTGGCAACGTTACAGACATAGATGGTCACTGTAGATGACTCTTCTGGCCCTATACACAGCTTTAGTGTTGGAAAACAACTATACATTTACCCAACGAGGTAGCACTTACTGATTAGCCAGTAGAAAGTACTCCAGTTGAGAAGAGGTATTGCACAAAACGGTGGCATCTTCTTGGGTGAATATGCAGGGCAGGATTCATTCTGGCACGATGCTCCTGTCACAAAAATTAAACCTCAACAGGAAGCACTTACAGGTATAAATAAAGCAGGTGCCCGAGTGGAAGCTCAAATTCAGTAACGCATTATGAGCCAAAAAATTCGTGAGCCTGGTGGTAGCTTATCAGATGTGCCTTCTCCTCATTTCCACCCTGAAATGTTAGCTGTAATACTTGATGGTGGTCTTTGCATCCTTCATTTTTTCGAGCGCAATCCTCGTCTAGAATTCGTGAGCGTGGTTAAGCAGAGGGGCCTTCTCCCCATTTCCACCCTGAAATGTTAGCTGTAATACTTGATGGTGGTCTTTGCATCCTTCATTTTTTCGAGCGCAATCCTCGTGTAGAATTCGTGAGCGTGGTTAAGCAGATGTGCCTTCTCCCGATTTCCACCCTGAAATGATAGCTGCAATCCTTGATGGTGGTCTTTGCATCCTTCATTTTCTCGAGCGCAATCCTCGAGTAGTTCCTGTGCCAAGGCGGCTCCTTCTCCTTGTCTGCCTCAGAGACACTGCTCTGACCCTTTATAAACAAGAGGCATGTGAACTGCATGGAAGCCCCGCCCGTTTGGCCCCGCCCCACACACCAGCGGTGGGCAGCGTCTTCCCGCCCTTTCCCCCACTATGATGGACAGCTGACTTGAGGGACCCTGGGGCCGTCGGCGCCGTGGCAACGTTACAGACATACATGGTCACTGTAGACGACTCTTCTGGCCCTATACACAGCTTTAGTGTTGGAAAACAACTATACATTTACCCAACGAGGTAGCACTTACTGATTAGCCAGTAGAAAGTACTCCAGTTGAGTAGAGGTATTGCACAAAACGGTGGCATCTTCTTGGGTGAATATGCAGGGCAGGATTCATTCTGGCACGACGCTCCTGTCACAAAAATTAAACCTCAACAGGAAGCACTTACAGGTATAAATAAAGCAGGTGCCCGAGTGGAAGCTCAAATTCAGTAACGCATTATGAGCCAAAAAATTCGTGAGCGTGGTGGTGGCTTAGCAGATGCGCCTTCTCCTCATTTCCACCCTGAAATGTTAGCTGTAATACTTGATGGTGGTCTTTGCATCCTTCATTTTTTCGAGCGCAATCCTCGTGTAGAATTCGTGAGCGTGGTTAAGCAGATGTGCCTTCTCCCGATTTCCACCCTGAAATGATAGCTGCAATCCTTGATGGTGGTCTTTGCATCCTTCATTTTCTCGAGCGCAATCCTCGAGTAGTTCCTGTGCCAAGGCGGTTCCTTCTCCTTGTCTGCCTCAGAGACACTGCTCTGACCCTTTATAAACAAGAGGCATGTGAACTGCATGGAAGCCCCGCCCGTTTGGCCCCGCCCCACACACCAGCGGTGGGCAACGTCTTCCCGCCCTTTCCCCCACTATGATGGACAGCTGACTCGAGGGACCCGGGGCCGTCGGCGCCGTGGCAACGTTACAGGCATAGATGGTCACTGTAGATGACTCTTCTGGCCCTATACACAGCTTTAGTGTTGGAAAACAACTATACATTTACCCAACGAGGTAGCACTTACTGATTAGCCAGTAGAAAGTACTCCAGTTGAGAAGAGGTATTGCACAAAACGGTGGCATCTTCTTGGGTGAATATGCAGGGCAGGATTCATTCTGGCACGATGCTCCTGTCACAAAAATTAAACCTCAACAGGAAGCACTTACAGGTATAAATAAAGCAGGTGCCCGAGTGGAAGCTCAAATTCAGTAACGCATTATGAGCCAAAAAATTCGTGAGCCTGGTGGTAGCTTAGCAGATGTGCCTTCTCCTCATTTCCACCCTGAAATGTTAGCTGTAATACTTGATGGTGGTCTTTGCATCCTTCATTTTTTCGAGCGCAATCCTCGTGTAGAATTCGTGAGCGTGGTTAAGCAGATGTGCCTTCTCCCGATTTCCACCCTGAAATGATAGCTGCAATCCTTGATGGTGGTCTTTGCATCCTTCATTTTCTCGAGCGCAATCCTCGAGTAGTTCCTGTGCCAAGGCGGCTCCTTCTCCTTGTCTGCCTCAGAGACACTGCTCTGACCCTTTATAAACAAGAGGCATGTGAACTGCATGGAAGCCCCGCCCGTTTGGCCCCGCCCCACACACCAGCGGTGGGCAACGTCTTCCCGCCCTTTCCCCCACTGTGATGGACAGCTGACTTGAGGGACCCTGGGGCCGTCGGCGCCGTGGCAACGTTACAGACATACATGGTCACTGTAGACGACTCTTCTGGCCCTATACACAGCTTTAGTGTTGGAAAACAACTATACATTTACCCAACGAGGTAGCACTTACTGATTAGCCAGTAGAAAGTACCCCAGTTGAGTAGAGGTATTGCACAAAACGGTGGCATCTTCTTGGGTGAATATGCAGGGCAGGATTCATTCTGGCACGACGCTCCTGTCACAAAAATTAAACCTCAACAGGAAGCACTTACAGGTATAAATAAAGCAGGTGCCCGAGTGGAAGCTCAAATTCAGTAACGCATTATGAGCCAAAAAATTCGTGAGCGTGGTGGTGGCTTAGCAGATGCGCCTTCTCCTCATTTCCACCCTGAAATGTTAGCTGTAATACTTGATGGTGGTCTTTGCATCCTTCATTTTTTCGAGCGCAATCCTCGTCTAGAATTCGTGAGCGTGGTTAAGCAGAGGGGCCTTCTCCCCATTTCCACCCTGAAATGTTAGCTGTAATACTTGATGGTGGTCTTTGCATCCTTCATTTTTTCGAGCGCAATCCTCGTGTAGAATTCGTGAGCGTGGTTAAGCAGATGTGCCTTCTCCCGATTTCCACCCTGAAATGATAGCTGCAATCCTTGATGGTGGTCTTTGCATCCTTCATTTTCTCGAGCGCAATCCTCGAGTAGTTCCTGTGCCAAGGCGGTTCCTTCTCCTTGTCTGCCTCAGAGACACTGCTCTGACCCTTTATAAACAAGAGGCATGTGAACTGCATGGAAGCCCCGCCCGTTTGGCCCCGCCCCACACACCAGCGGTGGGCAACGTCTTCCCGCCCTTTCCCCCACTATGATGGACAGCTGACTCGAGGGACCCCGGGGCCGTCGGCGCCGTGGCAACGTTACAGACATAGATGGTCACTGTAGATGACTCTTCTGGCCCTATACACAGCTTTAGTGTTGGAAAACAACTATACATTTACCCAACGAGGTAGCACTTACTGATTAGCCAGTAGAAAGTACTCCAGTTGAGAAGAGGTATTGCACAAAACGGTGGCATCTTCTTGGGTGAATATGCAGGGCAGGATTCATTCTGGCACGATGCTCCTGTCACAAAAATTAAACCTCAACAGGAAGCACTTACAGGTATAAATAAAGCAGGTGCCCGAGTGGAAGCTCAAATTCAGTAACGCATTATGAGCCAAAAAATTCGTGAGCCTGGTGGTAGCTTAGCAGATGTGCCTTCTCCTCATTTCCACCCTGAAATGTTAGCTGTAATACTTGATGGTGGTCTTTGCATCCTTCATTTTTTCGAGCGCAATCCTCGTCTAGAATTCGTGAGCGTGGTTAAGCAGAGGGGCCTTCTCCCCATTTCCACCCTGAAATGTTAGCTGTAATACTTGATGGTGGTCTTTGCATCCTTCATTTTTTCGAGCGCAATCCTCGTCTAGAATTCGTGAGCGTGGTTAAGCAGATGTGCCTTCTCCCGATTTCCACCCTGAAATGATAGCTGCAATCCTTGATGGTGGTCTTTGCATCCTTCATTTTCTCGAGCGCAATCCTCGAGTAGTTCCTGTGCCAAGGCGGCTCCTTCTCCTTGTCTGCCTCAGAGACACTGCTCTGACCCTTTATAAACAAGAGGCATGTGAACTGCATGGAAGCCCCGCCCCACACACCAGCGGTGGGCAACGTCTTCCCGCCCTTTCCCCCACTATGATGGACAGCTGACTTGAGGGACCCTGGGGCCGTCGGCGCCGTGGCAACGTTACAGACATACATGGTCACTGTAGACGACTCTTCTGGCCCTATACACAGCTTTAGTGTTGGAAAACAACTATACATTTACCCAACGAGGTAGCACTTACTGATTAGCCAGTAGAAAGTACTCCAGTTGAGTAGAGGTATTGCACAAAACGGTGGCATCTTCTTGGGTGAATATGCAGGGCAGGATTCATTCTGGCACGACGCTCCTGTCACAAAAATTAAACCTCAACAGGAAGCACTTACAGGTATAAATAAAGCAGGTGCCCGAGTGGAAGCTCAAATTCAGTAACGCATTATGAGCCCAAAAATTCGTGAGCGTGGTGGTGGCTTAGCAGATGCGCCTTCTCCTCATTTCCACCCTGAAATGTTAGCTGTAATACTTGATGGTGGTCTTTGCATCCTTCATTTTTTCGAGCGCAATCCTCGTCTAGAATTCGTGAGCGTGGTTAAGCAGATGTGCCTTCTCCCGATTTCCACCCTGAAATGATAGCTGCAATCCTTGATGGTGGTCTTTGCATCCTTCATTTTCTCGAGCGCAATCCTCGAGTAGTTCCTGTGCCAAGGCGGTTCCTTCTCCTTGTCTGCCTCAGAGACACTGCTCTGACCCTTTATAAACAAGAGGCAGGTGAACTGCATGGAAGCCCCGCCCGTTTGGCCCCGCCCCACACACCAGCGGTGGGCAACGTCTTCCCGCCCTTTCCCCCACTATGATGGACAGCTGACTTGAGGGACCCTGGGGCCGTCGGCGCCGTGGCAACGTTACAGACATACATGGTCACTGTAGACGACTCTTCTGGCCCTATACACAGCTTTAGTGTTGGAAAACAACTATACATTTACCCAACGAGGTAGCACTTACTGATTAGCCAGTAGAAAGTACTCCAGTTGAGTAGAGGTATTGCACAAAACGGTGGCATCTTCTTGGGTGAATATGCAGGGCAGGATTCATTCTGCCACGACGCTCCTGTCACAAAAATTAAACCTCAACAGGAAGCACTTACAGGTATAAATAAAGCAGGTGCCCGAGTGGAAGCTCAAATTCAGTAACGCATTATGAGCCAAAAAATTCGTGAGCGTGGTGGTGGCTTAGCAGATGCGCCTTCTCCTCATTTCCACCCTGAAATGTTAGCTGTAATACTTGATGGTGGTCTTTGCATCCTTCATTTTTTCGAGCGCAATCCTCGTGTAGAATTCGTGAGCGTGGTTAAGCAGAGGGGCCTTCTCCCCATTTCCACCCTGAAACGTGAGCGTGGTTAAGCAGATGTGCCTTCTCCCGATTTCCACCCTGAAATGATAGCTGCAATCCTTGATGGTGGTCTTTGCATCCTTCATTTTCTCGAGCGCAATCCTCGAGTAGTTCCTGTGCCAAGGCGGTTCCTTCTCCTTGTCTGCCTCAGAGACACTGCTCTGACCCTTTATAAACAAGAGGCATGTGAACTGCATGGAAGCCCCGCCCGTTTGGCCCCGCCCCACACACCAGCGGTGGGCAACGTCTTCCCGCCCTTTCCCCCACTATGATGGACAGCTGACTCGAGGGACCCGGGGCCGTCGGCGCCGTGGCAACGTTACAGACATAGATGGTCACTGTAGATGACTCTTCTGGCCCTATACACAGCTTTAGTGTTGGAAAACAACTATACATTTACCCAACGAGGTAGCACTTACTGATTAGCCAGTAGAAAGTACTCCAGTTGAGAAGAGGTATTGCACAAAACGGTGGCATCTTCTTGGGTGAATATGCAGGGCAGGATTCATTCTGGCACGATGCTCCTGTCACAAAAATTAAACCTCAACAGGAAGCACTTACAGGTATAAATAAAGCAGGTGCCCGAGTGGAAGCTCAAATTCAGTAACGCATTATGAGCCAAAAAATTCGTGAGCCTGGTGGTAGCTTAGCAGATGTGCCTTCTCCTCATTTCCACCCTGAAATGTTAGCTGTAATACTTGATGGTGGTCTTTGCATCCTTCATTTTTTCGAGCGCAATCCTCGTCTAGAATTCGTGAGCGTGGTTAAGCAGAGGGGCCTTCTCCCCATTTCCACCCTGAAATGTTAGCTGTAATACTTGATGGTGGTCTTTGCATCCTTCATTTTTTCGAGCGCAATCCTCGTGTAGAATTCGTGAGCGTGGTTAAGCAGATGTGCCTTCTCCCGATTTCCACCCTGAAATGATAGCTGCAATCCTTGATGGTGGTCTTTGCATCCTTCATTTTCTCGAGCGCAATCCTCGAGTAGTTCCTGTGCCAAGGCGGCTCCTTCTCCTTGTCTGCCTCAGAGACACTGCTCTGACCCTTTATAAACAAGAGGCATGTGAACTGCATGGAAGCCCCGCCCGTTTGGCCCCGCCCCACACACCAGCGGTGGGCAACGTCTTCCCGCCCTTTCCCCCACTGTGATGGACAGCTGACTTGAGGGACCCTGGGGCCGTCGGCGCCGTGGCAACGTTACAGACATACATGGTCACTGTAGACGACTCTTCTGGCCCTATACACAGCTTTAGTGTTGGAAAACAACTATACATTTACCCAACGAGGTAGCACTTACTGATTAGCCAGTAGAAAGTACCCCAGTTGAGTAGAGGTATTGCACAAAACGGTGGCATCTTCTTGGGTGAATATGCAGGGCAGGATTCATTCTGGCACGACGCTCCTGTCACAAAAATTAAACCTCAACAGGAAGCACTTACAGGTATAAATAAAGCAGGTGCCCGAGTGGAAGCTCAAATTCAGTAACGCATTATGAGCCAAAAAATTCGTGAGCGTGGTGGTGGCTTAGCAGATGCGCCTTCTCCTCATTTCCACCCTGAAATGTTAGCTGTAATACTTGATGGTGGTCTTTGCATCCTTCATTTTTTCGAGCGCAATCCTCGTCTAGAATTCGTGAGCGTGGTTAAGCAGAGGGGCCTTCTCCCCATTTCCACCCTGAAATGTTAGCTGTAATACTTGATGGTGGTCTTTGCATCCTTCATTTTTTCGAGCGCAATCCTCGTGTAGTTCCTGTGCCAAGGCGGTTCCTTCTCCTTGTCTGCCTCAGAGACACTGCTCTGACCCTTTATAAACAAGAGGCATGTGAACTGCATGGAAGCCCCGCCCGTTTGGCCCCGCCCCACACACCAGCGGTGGGCAACGTCTTCCCGCCCTTTCCCCCACTATGATGGACAGCTGACTCGAGGGACCCCGGGGCCGTCGGCGCCGTGGCAACGTTACAGACATAGATGGTCACTGTAGATGACTCTTCTGGCCCTATACACAGCTTTAGTGTTGGAAAACAACTATACATTTACCCAACGAGGTAGCACTTACTGATTAGCCAGTAGAAAGTACTCCAGTTGAGAAGAGGTATTGCACAAAACGGTGGCATCTTCTTGGGTGAATATGCAGGGCAGGATTCATTCTGGCACGATGCTCCTGTCACAAAAATTAAACCTCAACAGGAAGCACTTACAGGTATAAATAAAGCAGGTGCCCGAGTGGAAGCTCAAATTCAGTAACGCATTATGAGCCAAAAAATTCGTGAGCCTGGTGGTAGCTTAGCAGATGTGCCTTCTCCTCATTTCCACCCTGAAATGTTAGCTGTAATACTTGATGGTGGTCTTTGCATCCTTCATTTTTTCGAGCGCAATCCTCGTCTAGAATTCGTGAGCGTGGTTAAGCAGAGGGGCCTTCTCCCCATTTCCACCCTGAAATGTTAGCTGTAATACTTGATGGTGGTCTTTGCATCCTTCATTTTTTCGAGCGCAATCCTCGTGTAGAATTCGTGAGCGTGGTTAAGCAGATGTGCCTTCTCCCGATTTCCACCCTGAAATGATAGCTGCAATCCTTGATGGTGGTCTTTGCATCCTTCATTTTCTCGAGCGCAATCCTCGAGTAGTTCCTGTGCCAAGGCGGCTCCTTCTCCTTGTCTGCCTCAGAGACACTGCTCTGACCCTTTATAAACAAGAGGCATGTGAACTGCATGGAAGCCCCGCCCCACACACCAGCGGTGGGCAACGTCTTCCCGCCCTTTCCCCCACTATGATGGACAGCTGACTTGAGGGACCCTGGGGCCGTCGGCGCCGTGGCAACGTTACAGACATACATGGTCACTGTAGACGACTCTTCTGGCCCTATACACAGCTTTAGTGTTGGAAAACAACTATACATTTACCCAACGAGGTAGCACTTACTGATTAGCCAGTAGAAAGTACTCCAGTTGAGTAGAGGTATTGCACAAAACGGTGGCATCTTCTTGGGTGAATATGCAGGGCAGGATTCATTCTGGCACGACGCTCCTGTCACAAAAATTAAACCTCAACAGGAAGCACTTACAGGTATAAATAAAGCAGGTGCCCGAGTGGAAGCTCAAATTCAGTAACGCATTATGAGCCAAAAAATTCGTGAGCGTGGTGGTGGCTTAGCAGATGCGCCTTCTCCTCATTTCCACCCTGAAATGTTAGCTGTAATACTTGATGGTGGGCTTTGCATCCTTCATTTTTTCGAGCGCAATCCTCGTCTAGAATTCGTGAGCGTGGTTAAGCAGAGGGGCCTTCTCCCCATTTCCACCCTGAAATGTTAGCTGTAATACTTGATGGTGGTCTTTGCATCCTTCATTTTTTCGAGCGCAATCCTCGTGTAGAATTCGTGAGCGTGGTTAAGCAGATGTGCCTTCTCCCGATTTCCACCCTGAAATGATAGCTGCAATCCTTGATGGTGGTCTTTGCATCCTTCATTTTCTCGAGCGCAATCCTCGAGTAGTTCCTGTGCCAAGGCGGTTCCTTCTCCTTGTCTGCCTCAGAGACACTGCTCTGACCCTTTATAAACAAGTGGCATGTGAACTGCATGGAAGCCCCGCCCGTTTGGCCCCGCCCCACACACCAGCGGTGGGCAACGTCTTCCCGCCCTTTCCCCCACTATGATGGACAGCTGACTCGAGGGACCCCGGGGCCGTCGGCGCCGTGGCAACGTTACAGACATAGATGGTCACTGTAGATGACTCTTCTGGCCCTATACACAGCTTTAGTGTTGGAAAACAACTATACATTTACCCAACGAGGTAGCACTTACTGATTAGCCAGTAGAAAGTACTCCAGTTGAGTAGAGGTATTGCACAAAACGGTGGCATCTTCTTGGGTGAATATGCAGGGCAGGATTCATTCTGGCACGACGCTCCTGTCACAAAAATTAAACCTCAACAGGAAGCACTTACAGGTATAAATAAAGCAGGTGCCCGAGTGGAAGCTCAAATTCAGTAACGCATTATGAGCCAAAAAATTCGTGAGCGTGGTGGTGGCTTAGCAGATGCGCCTTCTCCTCATTTCCACCCTGAAATGTTAGCTGTAATACTTGATGGTGGTCTTTGCATCCTTCATTTTTTCGAGCGCAATCCTCGTCTAGAATTCGTGAGCGTGGTTAAGCAGAGGGGCCTTCTCCCCATTTCCACCCTGAAATGTTAGCTGTAATACTTGATGGTGGTCTTTGCATCCTTCATTTTTTCGAGCGCAATCCTCGTGTAGAATTCGTGAGCGTGGTTAAGCAGATGTGCCTTCTCCCGATTTCCACCCTGAAATGATAGCTGCAATCCTTGATGGTGGTCTTTGCATCCTTCATTTTCTCGAGCGCAATCCTCGAGTAGTTCCTGTGCCAAGGCGGCTCCTTCTCCTTGTCTGCCTCAGAGACACTGCTCTGACCCTTTATAAACAAGAGGCATGTGAACTGCATGGAAGCCCCGCCCCACACACCAGCGGTGGGCAACGTCTTCCCGCCCTTTCCCCCACTATGATGGACAGCTGACTTGAGGGACCCTGGGGCCGTCGGCGCCGTGGCAACGTTACAGACATACATGGTCACTGTAGACGACTCTTCTGGCCCTATACACAGCTTTAGTGTTGGAAAACAACTATACATTTACCCAACGAGGTAGCACTTACTGATTAGCCAGTAGAAAGTACTCCAGTTGAGTAGAGGTATTGCACAAAACGGTGGCATCTTCTTGGGTGAATATGCAGGGCAGGATTCATTCTGGCACGACGCTCCTGTCACAAAAATTAAACCTCAACAGGAAGCACTTACAGGTATAAATAAAGCAGGTGCCCGAGTGGAAGCTCAAATTCAGTAACGCATTATGAGCCAAAAAATTCGTGAGCGTGGTGGTGGCTTAGCAGATGCGCCTTCTCCTCATTTCCACCCTGAAATGTTAGCTGTAATACTTGATGGTGGTCTTTGCATCCTTCATTTTTTCGAGCGCAATCCTCGTCTAGAATTCGTGAGCGTGGTTAAGCAGATGTGCCTTCTCCCGATTTCCACCCTGAAATGATAGCTGCAATCCTTGATGGTGGTCTTTGCATCCTTCATTTTCTCGAGCGCAATCCTCGAGTAGTTCCTGTGCCAAGGCGGTTCCTTCTCCTTGTCTGCCTCAGAGACACTGCTCTGACCCTTTATAAACAAGAGGCATGTGAACTGCATGGGAGCCCCGCCCGTTTGGCCCCGCCCCACACACCAGCGGTGGGCAACGTCTTCCCGCCCTTTCCCCCACTATGATGGACAGCTGACTTGAGGGACCCTGGGGCCGTCGGCGCCGTGGCAACGTTACAGACATACATGGTCACTGTAGACGACTCTTCTGGCCCTATACACAGCTTTAGTGTTGGAAAACAACTATACATTTACCCAACGAGGTAGCACTTACTGATTAGCCAGTAGAAAGTACTCCAGTTGAGTAGAGGTATTGCACAAAACGGTGGCATCTTCTTGGGTGAATATGCAGGGCAGGATTCATTCTGCCACGACGCTCCTGTCACAAAAATTAAACCTCAACAGGAAGCACTTACAGGTATAAATAAAGCAGGTGCCCGAGTGGAAGCTCAAATTCAGTAACGCATTATGAGCCAAAAAATTCGTGAGCGTGGTGGTGGCTTAGCAGATGCGCCTTCTCCTCATTTCCACCCTGAAATGTTAGCTGTAATACTTGATGGTGGTCTTTGCATCCTTCATTTTTTCGAGCGCAATCCTCGTGTAGAATTCGTGAGCGTGGTTAAGCAGAGGGGCCTTCTCCCCATTTCCACCCTGAAACGTGAGCGTGGTTAAGCAGATGTGCCTTCTCCCGATTTCCACCCTGAAATGATAGCTGCAATCCTTGATGGTGGTCTTTGCATCCTTCATTTTCTCGAGCGCAATCCTCGAGTAGTTCCTGTGCCAAGGCGGTTCCTTCTCCTTGTCTGCCTCAGAGACACTGCTCTGACCCTTTATAAACAAGAGGCATGTGAACTGCATGGAAGCCCCGCCCGTTTGGCCCCGCCCCACACACCAGCGGTGGGCAACGTCTTCCCGCCCTTTCCCCCACTATGATGGACAGCTGACTCGAGGGACCCGGGGCCGTCGGCGCCGTGGCAACGTTACAGACATAGATGGTCACTGTAGATGACTCTTCTGGCCCTATACACAGCTTTAGTGTTGGAAAACAACTATACATTTACCCAACGAGGTAGCACTTACTGATTAGCCAGTAGAAAGTACTCCAGTTGAGAAGAGGTATTGCACAAAACGGTGGCATCTTCTTGGGTGAATATGCAGGGCAGGATTCATTCTGGCACGATGCTCCTGTCACAAAAATTAAACCTCAACAGGAAGCACTTACAGGTATAAATAAAGCAGGTGCCCGAGTGGAAGCTCAAATTCAGTAACGCATTATGAGCCAAAAAATTCGTGAGCCTGGTGGTAGCTTAGCAGATGTGCCTTCTCCTCATTTCCACCCTGAAATGTTAGCTGTAATACTTGATGGTGGTCTTTGCATCCTTCATTTTTTCGAGCGCAATCCTCGTCTAGAATTCGTGAGCGTGGTTAAGCAGAGGGGCCTTCTCCCCATTTCCACCCTGAAATGTTAGCTGTAATACTTGATGGTGGTCTTTGCATCCTTCATTTTTTCGAGCGCAATCCTCGTGTAGAATTCGTGAGCGTGGTTAAGCAGATGTGCCTTCTCCCGATTTCCACCCTGAAATGATAGCTGCAATCCTTGATGGTGGTCTTTGCATCCTTCATTTTCTCGAGCGCAATCCTCGAGTAGTTCCTGTGCCAAGGCGGCTCCTTCTCCTTGTCTGCCTCAGAGACACTGCTCTGACCCTTTATAAACAAGAGGCATGTGAACTGCATGGAAGCCCCGCCCCACACACCAGCGGTGGGCAACGTCTTCCCGCCCTTTCCCCCACTATGATGGACAGCTGACTTGAGGGACCCTGGGGCCGTCGGCGCCGTGGCAACGTTACAGACATACATGGTCACTGTAGACGACTCTTCTGGCCCTATACACAGCTTTAGTGTTGGAAAACAACTATACATTTACCCAACGAGGTAGCACTTACTGATTAGCCAGTAGAAAGTACTCCAGTTGAGTAGAGGTATTGCACAAAACGGTGGCATCTTCTTGGGTGAATATGCAGGGCAGGATTCATTCTGGCACGACGCTCCTGTCACAAAAATTAAACCTCAACAGGAAGCACTTACAGGTATAAATAAAGCAGGTGCCCGAGTGGAAGCTCAAATTCAGTAACGCATTATGAGCCAAAAAATTCGTGAGCGTGGTGGTGGCTTAGCAGATGCGCCTTCTCCTCATTTCCACCCTGAAATGTTAGCTGTAATACTTGATGGTGGGCTTTGCATCCTTCATTTTTTCGAGCGCAATCCTCGTCTAGAATTCGTGAGCGTGGTTAAGCAGAGGGGCCTTCTCCCCATTTCCACCCTGAAATGTTAGCTGTAATACTTGATGGTGGTCTTTGCATCCTTCATTTTTTCGAGCGCAATCCTCGTGTAGAATTCGTGAGCGTGGTTAAGCAGATGTGCCTTCTCCCGATTTCCACCCTGAAATGATAGCTGCAATCCTTGATGGTGGTCTTTGCATCCTTCATTTTCTCGAGCGCAATCCTCGAGTAGTTCCTGTGCCAAGGCGGTTCCTTCTCCTTGTCTGCCTCAGAGACACTGCTCTGACCCTTTATAAACAAGAGGCATGTGAACTGCATGGAAGCCCCGCCCCACACACCAGCGGTGGGCAACGTCTTCCCGCCCTTTCCCCCACTATGATGGACATTTGACTCGAGGGACCCCGGGGCCGTCGGCGCCGTGGCAACGTTACAGACATAGATGGTCACTGTAGATGACTCTTCTGGCCCTATACACAGCTTTAGTGTTGGAAAACAACTATACATTTACCCAACGAGGTAGCACTTACTGATTAGCCAGTAGAAAGTACTCCAGTTGAGAAGAGGTATTGCACAAAACGGTGGCATCTTCTTGGGTGAATATGCAGGGCAGGATTCATTCTGGCACGATGCTCCTGTCACAAAAATTAAACCTCAACAGGAAGCACTTACAGGTATAAATAAAGCAGGTGCCCGAGTGGAAGCTCAAATTCAGTAACGCATTATGAGCCAAAAAATTCGTGAGCCTGGTGGTAGCTTAGCAGATGTGCCTTCTCCTCATTTCCACCCTGAAATGTTAGCTGTAATACTTGATGGTGGTCTTTGCATCCTTCATTTTTTCGAGCGCAATCCTCGTCTAGAATTCGTGAGCGTGGTTAAGCAGAGGGGCCTTCTCCCCATTTCCACCCTGAAATGTTAGCTGTAATACTTGATGGTGGTCTTTGCATCCTTCATTTTTTCGAGCGCAATCCTCGTGTAGAATTCGTGAGCGTGGTTAAGCAGATGTGCCTTCTCCCGATTTCCACCCTGAAATGATAGCTGCAATCCTTGATGGTGGTCTTTGCATCCTTCATTTTCTCGAGCGCAATCCTCGAGTAGTTCCTGTGCCAAGGCGGCTCCTTCTCCTTGTCTGCCTCAGAGACACTGCTCTGACCCTTTATAAACAAGAGGCATGTGAACTGCATGGAAGCCCCGCCCGTTTGGCCCCGCCCCACACACCAGCGGTGGGCAGCGTCTTCCCGCCCTTTCCCCCACTATGATGGACAGCTGACTTGAGGGACCCTGGGGCCGTCGGCGCCGTGGCAACGTTACAGACATACATGGTCACTGTAGACGACTCTTCTGGCCCTATACACAGCTTTAGTGTTGGAAAACAACTATACATTTACCCAACGAGGTAGCACTTACTGATTAGCCAGTAGAAAGTACTCCAGTTGAGTAGAGGTATTGCACAAAACGGTGGCATCTTCTTGGGTGAATATGCAGGGCAGGATTCATTCTGGCACGACGCTCCTGTCACAAAAATTAAACCTCAACAGGAAGCACTTACAGGTATAAATAAAGCAGGTGCCCGAGTGGAAGCTCAAATTCAGTAACGCATTATGAGCCAAAAAATTCGTGAGCGTGGTGGTGGCTTAGCAGATGCGCCTTCTCCTCATTTCCACCCTGAAATGTTAGCTGTAATACTTGATGGTGGTCTTTGCATCCTTCATTTTTTCGAGCGCAATCCTCGTGTAGAATTCGTGAGCGTGGTTAAGCAGATGTGCCTTCTCCCGATTTCCACCCTGAAATGATAGCTGCAATCCTTGATGGTGGTCTTTGCATCCTTCATTTTCTCGAGCGCAATCCTCGAGTAGTTCCTGTGCCAAGGCGGCTCCTTCTCCTTGTCTGCCTCAGAGACACTGCTCTGACCCTTTATAAACAAGAGGCATGTGAACTGCATGGAAGCCCCGCCCCACACACCAGCGGTGGGCAACGTCTTCCCGCCCTTTCCCCCACTATGATGGACAGCTGACTTGAGGGACCCTGGGGCCGTCGGCGCCGTGGCAACGTTACAGACATACATGGTCACTGTAGACGACTCTTCTGGCCCTATACACAGCTTTAGTGTTGGAAAACAACTATACATTTACCCAACGAGGTAGCACTTACTGATTAGCCAGTAGAAAGTACTCCAGTTGAGAAGAGGTATTGCACAAAACGGTGGCATCTTCTTGGGTGAATATGCAGGGCAGGATTCATTCTGGCACGATGCTCCTGTCACAAAAATTAAACCTCAACAGGAAGCACTTACAGGTATAAATAAAGCAGGTGCCCGAGTGGAAGCTCAAATTCAGTAACGCATTATGAGCCAAAAAATTCGTGAGCCTGGTGGTGGCTTAGCAGATGTGCCTTCTCCTCATTTCCACCCTGAAATGTTAGCTGTAATACTTGATGGTGGTCTTTGCATCCTTCATTTTTTCGAGCGCAATCCTCGTCTAGAATTCGTGAGCGTGGTTAAGCAGAGGGGCCTTCTCCCCATTTCCACCCTGAAATGTTAGCTGTAATACTTGATGGTGGTCTTTGCATCCTTCATTTTTTCGAGCGCAATCCTCGTGTAGAATTCGTGAGCGTGGTTAAGCAGATGTGCCTTCTCCCGATTTCCACCCTGAAATGATAGCTGCAATCCTTGATGGTGGTCTTTGCATCCTTCATTTTCTCGAGCGCAATCCTCGAGTAGTTCCTGTGCCAAGGCGGTTCCTTCTCCTTGTCTGCCTCAGAGACACTGCTCTGACCCTTTATAAACAAGAGGCATGTGAACTGCATGGAAGCCCCGCCCGTTTGGCCCCGCCCCACACACCAGCGGTGGGCAACGTCTTCCCGCCCTTTCCCCCACTATGATGGACAGCTGACTCGAGGGACCCCGGGGCCGTCGGCGCCGTGGCAACGTTACAGACATAGATGGTCACTGTAGATGACTCTTCTGGCCCTATACACAGCTTTAGTGTTGGAAAACAACTATACATTTACCCAACGAGGTAGCACTTACTGATTAGCCAGTAGAAAGTACTCCAGTTGAGAAGAGGTATTGCACAAAACGGTGGCATCTTCTTGGGTGAATATGCAGGGCAGGATTCATTCTGGCACGATGCTCCTGTCACAAAAATTAAACCTCAACAGGAAGCACTTACAGGTATAAATAAAGCAGGTGCCCGAGTGGAAGCTCAAATTCAGTAACGCATTATGAGCCAAAAAATTCGTGAGCCTGGTGGTAGCTTAGCAGATGTGCCTTCTCCTCATTTCCACCCTGAAATGTTAGCTGTAATACTTGATGGTGGTCTTTGCATCCTTCATTTTTTCGAGCGCAATCCTCGTCTAGAATTCGTGAGCGTGGTTAAGCAGAGGGGCCTTCTCCCCATTTCCACCCTGAAATGTTAGCTGTAATACTTGATGGTGGTCTTTGCATCCTTCATTTTTTCGAGCGCAATCCTCGTGTAGAATTCGTGAGCGTGGTTAAGCAGATGTGCCTTCTCCCGATTTCCACCCTGAAATGATAGCTGCAATCCTTGATGGTGGTCTTTGCATCCTTCATTTTCTCGAGCGCAATCCTCGAGTAGTTCCTGTGCCAAGGCGGCTCCTTCTCCTTGTCTGCCTCAGAGACACTGCTCTGACCCTTTATAAACAAGAGGCATGTGAACTGCATGGAAGCCCCGCCCCACACACCAGCGGTGGGCAACGTCTTCCCGCCCTTTCCCCCACTATGATGGACAGCTGACTTGAGGGACCCTGGGGCCGTCGGCGCCGTGGCAACGTTACAGACATACATGGTCACTGTAGACGACTCTTCTGGCCCTATACACAGCTTTAGTGTTGGAAAACAACTATACATTTACCCAACGAGGTAGCACTTACTGATTAGCCAGTAGAAAGTACTCCAGTTGAGTAGAGGTATTGCACAAAACGGTGGCATCTTCTTGGGTGAATATGCAGGGCAGGATTCATTCTGGCACGACGCTCCTGTCACAAAAATTAAACCTCAACAGGAAGCACTTACAGGTATAAATAAAGCAGGTGCCCGAGTGGAAGCTCAAATTCAGTAACGCATTATGAGCCAAAAAATTCGTGAGCGTGGTGGTGGCTTAGCAGATGCGCCTTCTCCTCATTTCCACCCTGAAATGTTAGCTGTAATACTTGATGGTGGGCTTTGCATCCTTCATTTTTTCGAGCGCAATCCTCGTCTAGAATTCGTGAGCGTGGTTAAGCAGAGGGGCCTTCTCCCCATTTCCACCCTGAAATGTTAGCTGTAATACTTGATGGTGGTCTTTGCATCCTTCATTTTTTCGAGCGCAATCCTCGTGTAGAATTCGTGAGCGTGGTTAAGCAGATGTGCCTTCTCCCGATTTCCACCCTGAAATGATAGCTGCAATCCTTGATGGTGGTCTTTGCATCCTTCATTTTTTCGAGCGCAATCCTCGTGTAGAATTCGTGAGCGTGGTTAAGCAGATGTGCCTTCTCCCGATTTCCACCCTGAAATGATAGCTGCAATCCTTGATGGTGGTCTTTGCATCCTTCATTTTCTCGAGCGCAATCCTCGAGTAGTTCCTGTGCCAAGGCGGTTCCTTCTCCTTGTCTGCCTCAGAGACACTGCTCTGACCCTTTATAAACAAGAGGCATGTGAACTGCATGGAAGCCCCGCCCGTTTGGCCCCGCCCCACACACCAGCGGTGGGCAACGTCTTCCCGCCCTTTCCCCCACTGTGATGGACAGCTGACTTGAGGGACCCTGGGGCCGTCGGCGCCGTGGCAACGTTACAGACATACATGGTCACTGTAGACGACTCTTCTGGCCCTATACACAGCTTTAGTGTTGGAAAACAACTATACATTTACCCAACGAGGTAGCACTTACTGATTAGCCAGTAGAAAGTACCCCAGTTGAGTAGAGGTATTGCACAAAACGGTGGCATCTTCTTGGGTGAATATGCAGGGCAGGATTCATTCTGCCACGACGCTCCTGTCACAAAAATTAAACCTCAACAGGAAGCACTTACAGGTATAAATAAAGCAGGTGCCCGAGTGGAAGCTCAAATTCAGTAACGCATTATGAGCCAAAAAATTCGTGAGCGTGGTGGTGGCTTAGCAGATGCGCCTTCTCCTCATTTCCACCCTGAAATGTTAGCTGTAATACTTGATGGTGGTCTTTGCATCCTTCATTTTTTCGAGCGCAATCCTCGTCTAGAATTCGTGAGCGTGGTTAAGCAGAGGGGCCTTCTCCCCATTTCCACCCTGAAATGTTAGCTGTAATACTTGATGGTGGTCTTTGCATCCTTCATTTTTTCGAGCGCAATCCTCGTGTAGTTCCTGTGCCAAGGCGGTTCCTTCTCCTTGTCTGCCTCAGAGACACTGCTCTGACCCTTTATAAACAAGAGGCATGTGAACTGCATGGAAGCCCCGCCCGTTTGGCCCCGCCCCACACACCAGCGGTGGGCAACGTCTTCCCGCCCTTTCCCCCACTATGATGGACAGCTGACTCGAGGGACCCCGGGGCCGTCGGCGCCGTGGCAACGTTACAGACATAGATGGTCACTGTAGATGACTCTTCTGGCCCTATACACAGCTTTAGTGTTGGAAAACAACTATACATTTACCCAACGAGGTAGCACTTACTGATTAGCCAGTAGAAAGTACTCCAGTTGAGAAGAGGTATTGCACAAAACGGTGGCATCTTCTTGGGTGAATATGCAGGGCAGGATTCATTCTGGCACGATGCTCCTGTCACAAAAATTAAACCTCAACAGGAAGCACTTACAGGTATAAATAAAGCAGGTGCCCGAGTGGAAGCTCAAATTCAGTAACGCATTATGAGCCAAAAAATTCGTGAGCCTGGTGGTAGCTTAGCAGATGTGCCTTCTCCTCATTTCCACCCTGAAATGTTAGCTGTAATACTTGATGGTGGTCTTTGCATCCTTCATTTTTTCGAGCGCAATCCTCGTCTAGAATTCGTGAGCGTGGTTAAGCAGAGGGGCCTTCTCCCCATTTCCACCCTGAAATGTTAGCTGTAATACTTGATGGTGGTCTTTGCATCCTTCATTTTTTCGAGCGCAATCCTCGTGTAGAATTCGTGAGCGTGGTTAAGCAGATGTGCCTTCTCCCGATTTCCACCCTGAAATGATAGCTGCAATCCTTGATGGTGGTCTTTGCATCCTTCATTTTCTCGAGCGCAATCCTCGAGTAGTTCCTGTGCCAAGGCGGCTCCTTCTCCTTGTCTGCCTCAGAGACACTGCTCTGACCCTTTATAAACAAGAGGCATGTGAACTGCATGGAAGCCCCGCCCCACACACCAGCGGTGGGCAACGTCTTCCCGCCCTTTCCCCCACTATGATGGACAGCTGACTTGAGGGACCCTGGGGCCGTCGGCGCCGTGGCAACGTTACAGACATACATGGTCACTGTAGACGACTCTTCTGGCCCTATACACAGCTTTAGTGTTGGAAAACAACTATACATTTACCCAACGAGGTAGCACTTACTGATTAGCCAGTAGAAAGTACTCCAGTTGAGTAGAGGTATTGCACAAAACGGTGGCATCTTCTTGGGTGAATATGCAGGGCAGGATTCATTCTGGCACGACGCTCCTGTCACAAAAATTAAACCTCAACAGGAAGCACTTACAGGTATAAATAAAGCAGGTGCCCGAGTGGAAGCTCAAATTCAGTAACGCATTATGAGCCAAAAAATTCGTGAGCGTGGTGGTGGCTTAGCAGATGCGCCTTCTCCTCATTTCCACCCTGAAATGTTAGCTGTAATACTTGATGGTGGGCTTTGCATCCTTCATTTTTTCGAGCGCAATCCTCGTCTAGAATTCGTGAGCGTGGTTAAGCAGAGGGGCCTTCTCCCCATTTCCACCCTGAAATGTTAGCTGTAATACTTGATGGTGGTCTTTGCATCCTTCATTTTTTCGAGCGCAATCCTCGTGTAGAATTCGTGAGCGTGGTTAAGCAGATGTGCCTTCTCCCGATTTCCACCCTGAAATGATAGCTGCAATCCTTGATGGTGGTCTTTGCATCCTTCATTTTCTCGAGCGCAATCCTCGAGTAGTTCCTGTGCCAAGGCGGTTCCTTCTCCTTGTCTGCCTCAGAGACACTGCTCTGACCCTTTATAAACAAGAGGCATGTGAACTGCATGGAAGCCCCGCCCCACACACCAGCGGTGGGCAACGTCTTCCCGCCCTTTCCCCCACTATGATGGACAGCTGACTCGAGGGACCCCGGGGCCGTCGGCGCCGTGGCAACGTTACAGACATAGATGGTCACTGTAGATGACTCTTCTGGCCCTATACACAGCTTTAGTGTTGGAAAACAACTATACATTTACCCAACGAGGTAGCACTTACTGATTAGCCAGTAGAAAGTACTCCAGTTGAGAAGAGGTATTGCACAAAACGGTGGCATCTTCTTGGGTGAATATGCAGGGCAGGATTCATTCTGGCACGATGCTCCTGTCACAAAAATTAAACCTCAACAGGAAGCACTTACAGGTATAAATAAAGCAGGTGCCCGAGTGGAAGCTCAAATTCAGTAACGCATTATGAGCCAAAAAATTCGTGAGCCTGGTGGTAGCTTAGCAGATGTGCCTTCTCCTCATTTCCACCCTGAAATGTTAGCTGTAATACTTGATGGTGGTCTTTGCATCCTTCATTTTTTCGAGCGCAATCCTCGTCTAGAATTCGTGAGCGTGGTTAAGCAGAGGGGCCTTCTCCCCATTTCCACCCTGAAATGTTAGCTGTAATACTTGATGGTGGTCTTTGCATCCTTCATTTTTTCGAGCGCAATCCTCGTGTAGAATTCGTGAGCGTGGTTAAGCAGAGGGGCCTTCTCCCCATTTCCACCCTGAAATGTTAGCTGTAATACTTGATGGTGGTCTTTGCATCCTTCATTTTTTCGAGCGCAATCCTCGTGTAGAATTCGTGAGCGTGGTTAAGCAGAGGGGCCTTCTCCCCATTTCCACCCTGAAATGTTAGCTGCAATCCTTGATGGTGGTCTTTGCATCCTTCATTTTCTCGAGCGCAATCCTCGAGTAGTTCCTGTGCCAAGGCGGCTCCTTCTCCTTGTCTGCCTCAGAGACACTGCTCTGACCCTTTATAAACAAGAGGCATGTGAACTGCATGGAAGCCCCGCCCCACACACCAGCGGTGGGCAACGTCTTCCCGCCCTTTCCCCCACTATGATGGACAGCTGACTTGAGGGACCCTGGGGCCGTCGGCGCCGTGGCAACGTTACAGACATACATGGTCACTGTAGACGACTCTTCTGGCCCTATACACAGCTTTAGTGTTGGAAAACAACTATACATTTACCCAACGAGGTAGCACTTACTGATTAGCCAGTAGAAAGTACTCCAGTTGAGTAGAGGTATTGCACAAAACGGTGGCATCTTCTTGGGTGAATATGCAGGGCAGGATTCATTCTGGCACGACGCTCCTGTCACAAAAATTAAACCTCAACAGGAAGCACTTACAGGTATAAATAAAGCAGGTGCCCGAGTGGAAGCTCAAATTCAGTAACGCATTATGAGCCAAAAAATTCGTGAGCGTGGTGGTGGCTTAGCAGATGCGCCTTCTCCTCATTTCCACCCTGAAATGTTAGCTGTAATACTTGATGGTGGTCTTTGCATCCTTCATTTTTTCGAGCGCAATCCTCGTCTAGAATTCGTGAGCGTGGTTAAGCAGATGTGCCTTCTCCCGATTTCCAACCTGAAATGATAGCTGCAATCCTTGATGGTGGTCTTTGCATCCTTCATTTTCTCGAGCGCAATCCTCGAGTAGTTCCTGTGCCAAGGCGGTTCCTTCTCCTTGTCTGCCTCAGAGACACTGCTCTGACCCTTTATAAACAAGAGGCATGTGAACTGCATGGAAGCCCCGCCCGTTTGGCCCCGCCCCACACACCAGCGGTGGGCAACGTCTTCCCGCCCTTTCCCCCACTATGATGGACAGCTGACTTGAGGGACCCTGGGGCCGTCGGCGCCGTGGCAACGTTACAGACATACATGGTCACTGTAGACGACTCTTCTGGCCCTATACACAGCTTTAGTGTTGGAAAACAACTATACATTTACCCAACGAGGTAGCACTTACTGATTAGCCAGTAGAAAGTACTCCAGTTGAGTAGAGGTATTGCACAAAACGGTGGCATCTTCTTGGGTGAATATGCAGGGCAGGATTCATTCTGCCACGACGCTCCTGTCACAAAAATTAAACCTCAACAGGAAGCACTTACAGGTATAAATAAAGCAGGTGCCCGAGTGGAAGCTCAAATTCAGTAACGCATTATGAGCCAAAAAATTCGTGAGCGTGGTGGTGGCTTAGCAGATGCGCCTTCTCCTCATTTCCACCCTGAAATGTTAGCTGTAATACTTGATGGTGGTCTTTGCATCCTTCATTTTTTCGAGCGCAATCCTCGTGTAGAATTCGTGAGCGTGGTTAAGCAGAGGGGCCTTCTCCCCATTTCCACCCTGAAACGTGAGCGTGGTTAAGCAGATGTGCCTTCTCCCGATTTCCACCCTGAAATGATAGCTGCAATCCTTGATGGTGGTCTTTGCATCCTTCATTTTCTCGAGCGCAATCCTCGAGTAGTTCCTGTGCCAAGGCGGTTCCTTCTCCTTGTCTGCCTCAGAGACACTGCTCTGACCCTTTATAAACAAGAGGCATGTGAACTGCATGGAAGCCCCGCCCGTTTGGCCCCGCCCCACACACCAGCGGTGGGCAACGTCTTCCCGCCCTTTCCCCCACTATGATGGACAGCTGACTCGAGGGACCCGGGGCCGTCGGCGCCGTGGCAACGTTACAGACATAGATGGTCACTGTAGATGACTCTTCTGGCCCTATACACAGCTTTAGTGTTGGAAAACAACTATACATTTACCCAACGAGGTAGCACTTACTGATTAGCCAGTAGAAAGTACTCCAGTTGAGAAGAGGTATTGCACAAAACGGTGGCATCTTCTTGGGTGAATATGCAGGGCAGGATTCATTCTGGCACGATGCTCCTGTCACAAAAATTAAACCTCAACAGGAAGCACTTACAGGTATAAATAAAGCAGGTGCCCGAGTGGAAGCTCAAATTCAGTAACGCATTATGAGCCAAAAAATTCGTGAGCCTGGTGGTAGCTTAGCAGATGTGCCTTCTCCTCATTTCCACCCTGAAATGTTAGCTGTAATACTTGATGGTGGTCTTTGCATCCTTCATTTTTTCGAGCGCAATCCTCGTCTAGAATTCGTGAGCGTGGTTAAGCAGAGGGGCCTTCTCCCCATTTCCACCCTGAAATGTTAGCTGTAATACTTGATGGTGGTCTTTGCATCCTTCATTTTTTCGAGCGCAATCCTCGTGTAGAATTCGTGAGCGTGGTTAAGCAGATGTGCCTTCTCCCGATTTCCACCCTGAAATGATAGCTGCAATCCTTGATGGTGGTCTTTGCATCCTTCATTTTCTCGAGCGCAATCCTCGAGTAGTTCCTGTGCCAAGGCGGCTCCTTCTCCTTGTCTGCCTCAGAGACACTGCTCTGACCCTTTATAAACAAGAGGCATGTGAACTGCATGGAAGCCCCGCCCCACACACCAGCGGTGGGCAACGTCTTCCCGCCCTTTCCCCCACTATGATGGACAGCTGACTTGAGGGACCCTGGGGCCGTCGGCGCCGTGGCAACGTTACAGACATACATGGTCACTGTAGACGACTCTTCTGGCCCTATACACAGCTTTAGTGTTGGAAAACAACTATACATTTACCCAACGAGGTAGCACTTACTGATTAGCCAGTAGAAAGTACTCCAGTTGAGTAGAGGTATTGCACAAAACGGTGGCATCTTCTTGGGTGAATATGCAGGGCAGGATTCATTCTGGCACGACGCTCCTGTCACAAAAATTAAACCTCAACAGGAAGCACTTACAGGTATAAATAAAGCAGGTGCCCGAGTGGAAGCTCAAATTCAGTAACGCATTATGAGCCAAAAAATTCGTGAGCGTGGTGGTGGCTTAGCAGATGCGCCTTCTCCTCATTTCCACCCTGAAATGTTAGCTGTAATACTTGATGGTGGTCTTTGCATCCTTCATTTTTTCGAGCGCAATCCTCGTCTAGAATTCGTGAGCGTGGTTAAGCAGATGTGCCTTCTCCCGATTTCCACCCTGAAATGATAGCTGCAATCCTTGATGGTGGTCTTTGCATCCTTCATTTTCTCGAGCGCAATCCTCGAGTAGTTCCTGTGCCAAGGCGGTTCCTTCTCCTTGTCTGCCTCAGAGACACTGCTCAGACCCTTTATAAACAAGAGGCATGTGAACTGCATGGAAGCCCCGCCCGTTTGGCCCCGCCCCACACACCAGCGGTGGGCAACGTCTTCCCGCCCTTTCCCCCACTATGATGGACAGCTGACTTGAGGGACCCTGGGGCCGTCGGCGCCGTGGCAACGTTACAGACATACATGGTCACTGTAGACGACTCTTCTGGCCCTATACACAGCTTTAGTGTTGGAAAACAACTATACATTTACCCAACGAGGTAGCACTTACTGATTAGCCAGTAGAAAGTACTCCAGTTGAGTAGAGGTATTGCACAAAACGGTGGCATCTTCTTGGGTGAATATGCAGGGCAGGATTCATTCTGCCACGACGCTCCTGTCACAAAAATTAAACCTCAACAGGAAGCACTTACAGGTATAAATAAAGCAGGTGCCCGAGTGGAAGCTCAAATTCAGTAACGCATTATGAGCCAAAAAATTCGTGAGCGTGGTGGTGGCTTAGCAGATGCGCCTTCTCCTCATTTCCACCCTGAAATGTTAGCTGTAATACTTGATGGTGGTCTTTGCATCCTTCATTTTTTCGAGCGCAATCCTCGTGTAGAATTCGTGAGCGTGGTTAAGCAGAGGGGCCTTCTCCCCATTTCCACCCTGAAACGTGAGCGTGGTTAAGCAGATGTGCCTTCTCCCGATTTCCACCCTGAAATGATAGCTGCAATCCTTGATGGTGGTCTTTGCATCCTTCATTTTCTCGAGCGCAATCCTCGAGTAGTTCCTGTGCCAAGGCGGTTCCTTCTCCTTGTCTGCCTCAGAGACACTGCTCTGACCCTTTATAAACAAGAGGCATGTGAACTGCATGGAAGCCCCGCCCGTTTGGCCCCGCCCCACACACCAGCGGTGGGCAACGTCTTCCCGCCCTTTCCCCCACTATGATGGACAGCTGACTCGAGGGACCCGGGGCCGTCGGCGCCGTGGCAACGTTACAGACATAGATGGTCACTGTAGATGACTCTTCTGGCCCTATACACAGCTTTAGTGTTGGAAAACAACTATACATTTACCCAACGAGGTAGCACTTACTGATTAGCCAGTAGAAAGTACTCCAGTTGAGAAGAGGTATTGCACAAAACGGTGGCATCTTCTTGGGTGAATATGCAGGGCAGGATTCATTCTGGCACGATGCTCCTGTCACAAAAATTAAACCTCAACAGGAAGCACTTACAGGTATAAATAAAGCAGGTGCCCGAGTGGAAGCTCAAATTCAGTAACGCATTATGAGCCAAAAAATTCGTGAGCCTGGTGGTAGCTTAGCAGATGTGCCTTCTCCTCATTTCCACCCTGAAATGTTAGCTGTAATACTTGATGGTGGTCTTTGCATCCTTCATTTTTTCGAGCGCAATCCTCGTCTAGAATTCGTGAGCGTGGTTAAGCAGAGGGGCCTTCTCCCCATTTCCACCCTGAAATGTTAGCTGTAATACTTGATGGTGGTCTTTGCATCCTTCATTTTTTCGAGCGCAATCCTCGTGTAGAATTCGTGAGCGTGGTTAAGCAGATGTGCCTTCTCCCGATTTCCACCCTGAAATGATAGCTGCAATCCTTGATGGTGGTCTTTGCATCCTTCATTTTCTCGAGCGCAATCCTCGAGTAGTTCCTGTGCCAAGGCGGCTCCTTCTCCTTGTCTGCCTCAGAGACACTGCTCTGACCCTTTATAAACAAGAGGCATGTGAACTGCATGGAAGCCCCGCCCGTTTGGCCCCGCCCCACACACCAGCGGTGGGCAACGTCTTCCCGCCCTTTCCCCCACTGTGATGGACAGCTGACTTGAGGGACCCTGGGGCCGTCGGCGCCGTGGCAACGTTACAGACATACATGGTCACTGTAGACGACTCTTCTGGCCCTATACACAGCTTTAGTGTTGGAAAACAACTATACATTTACCCAACGAGGTAGCACTTACTGATTAGCCAGTAGAAAGTACCCCAGTTGAGTAGAGGTATTGCACAAAACGGTGGCATCTTCTTGGGTGAATATGCAGGGCAGGATTCATTCTGGCACGACGCTCCTGTCACAAAAATTAAACCTCAACAGGAAGCACTTACAGGTATAAATAAAGCAGGTGCCCGAGTGGAAGCTCAAATTCAGTAACGCATTATGAGCCAAAAAATTCGTGAGCGTGGTGGTGGCTTAGCAGATGCGCCTTCTCCTCATTTCCACCCTGAAATGTTAGCTGTAATACTTGATGGTGGTCTTTGCATCCTTCATTTTTTCGAGCGCAATCCTCGTCTAGAATTCGTGAGCGTGGTTAAGCAGAGGGGCCTTCTCCCCATTTCCACCCTGAAATGTTAGCTGTAATACTTGATGGTGGTCTTTGCATCCTTCATTTTTTCGAGCGCAATCCTCGTGTAGTTCCTGTGCCAAGGCGGTTCCTTCTCCTTGTCTGCCTCAGAGACACTGCTCTGACCCTTTATAAACAAGAGGCATGTGAACTGCATGGAAGCCCCGCCCGTTTGGCCCCGCCCCACACACCAGCGGTGGGCAACGTCTTCCCGCCCTTTCCCCCACTATGATGGACAGCTGACTCGAGGGACCCCGGGGCCGTCGGCGCCGTGGCAACGTTACAGACATAGATGGTCACTGTAGATGACTCTTCTGGCCCTATACACAGCTTTAGTGTTGGAAAACAACTATACATTTACCCAACGAGGTAGCACTTACTGATTAGCCAGTAGAAAGTACTCCAGTTGAGAAGAGGTATTGCACAAAACGGTGGCATCTTCTTGGGTGAATATGCAGGGCAGGATTCATTCTGGCACGATGCTCCTGTCACAAAAATTAAACCTCAACAGGAAGCACTTACAGGTATAAATAAAGCAGGTGCCCGAGTGGAAGCTCAAATTCAGTAACGCATTATGAGCCAAAAAATTCGTGAGCCTGGTGGTAGCTTAGCAGATGTGCCTTCTCCTCATTTCCACCCTGAAATGTTAGCTGTAATACTTGATGGTGGTCTTTGCATCCTTCATTTTTTCGAGCGCAATCCTCGTCTAGAATTCGTGAGCGTGGTTAAGCAGAGGGGCCTTCTCCCCATTTCCACCCTGAAATGTTAGCTGTAATACTTGATGGTGGTCTTTGCATCCTTCATTTTTTCGAGCGCAATCCTCGTGTAGAATTCGTGAGCGTGGTTAAGCAGATGTGCCTTCTCCCGATTTCCACCCTGAAATGATAGCTGCAATCCTTGATGGTGGTCTTTGCATCCTTCATTTTCTCGAGCGCAATCCTCGAGTAGTTCCTGTGCCAAGGCGGCTCCTTCTCCTTGTCTGCCTCAGAGACACTGCTCTGACCCTTTATAAACAAGAGGCATGTGAAC
This sequence comes from Triturus cristatus, assembly GCF_964204655.1. NCBI lineage: Eukaryota > Metazoa > Chordata > Amphibia > Caudata > Salamandridae > Triturus > Triturus cristatus. Next base: position 113,646,014 of record NC_140591.1, on the reverse strand, counting down.
TGCATGGAAGCCCCGCCCCACACACCAGCGGTGGGCAACGTCTTCCCGCCCTTTCCCCCACTATGATGGACAGCTGACTTGAGGGACCCTGGGGCCGTCGGCGCCGTGGCAACGTTACAGACATACATGGTCACTGTAGACGACTCTTCTGGCCCTATACACAGCTTTAGTGTTGGAAAACAACTATACATTTACCCAACGAGGTAGCACTTACTGATTAGCCAGTAGAAAGTACTCCAGTTGAGTAGAGGTATTGCACAAAACGGTGGCATCTTCTTGGGTGAATATGCAGGGCAGGATTCATTCTGGCACGACGCTCCTGTCACAAAAATTAAACCTCAACAGGAAGCACTTACAGGTATAAATAAAGCAGGTGCCCGAGTGGAAGCTCAAATTCAGTAACGCATTATGAGCCAAAAAATTCGTGAGCGTGGTGGTGGCTTAGCAGATGCGCCTTCTCCTCATTTCCACCCTGAAATGTTAGCTGTAATACTTGATGGTGGGCTTTGCATCCTTCATTTTTTCGAGCGCAATCCTCGTCTAGAATTCGTGAGCGTGGTTAAGCAGAGGGGCCTTCTCCCCATTTCCACCCTGAAATGTTAGCTGTAATACTTGATGGTGGTCTTTGCATCCTTCATTTTTTCGAGCGCAATCCTCGTGTAGAATTCGTGAGCGTGGTTAAGCAGATGTGCCTTCTCCCGATTTCCACCCTGAAATGATAGCTGCAATCCTTGATGGTGGTCTTTGCATCCTTCATTTTCTCGAGCGCAATCCTCGAGTAGTTCCTGTGCCAAGGCGGTTCCTTCTCCTTGTCTGCCTCAGAGACACTGCTCTGACCCTTTATAAACAAGAGGCATGTGAACTGCATGGAAGCCCCGCCCCACACACCAGCGGTGGGCAACGTCTTCCCGCCCTTTCCCCCACTATGATGGACAGCTGACTCGAGGGACCCCGGGGCCGTCGGCGCCGTGGCAACGTTACAGACATAGATGGTCACTGTAGATGACTCTTCTGGCCCTATACACAGCTTTAGTGTTGGAAAACAACTATACATTTACCCAACGAGGTAGCACTTACTGATTAGCCAGTAGAAAGTACTCCAGTTGAGAAGAGGTATTGCACAAAACGGTGGCATCTTCTTGGGTGAATATGCAGGGCAGGATTCATTCTGGCACGATGCTCCTGTCACAAAAATTAAACCTCAACAGGAAGCACTTACAGGTATAAATAAAGCAGGTGCCCGAGTGGAAGCTCAAATTCAGTAACGCATTATGAGCCAAAAAATTCGTGAGCCTGGTGGTAGCTTATCAGATGTGCCTTCTCCTCATTTCCACCCTGAAATGTTAGCTGTAATACTTGATGGTGGTCTTTGCATCCTTCATTTTTTCGAGCGCAATCCTCGTCTAGAATTCGTGAGCGTGGTTAAGCAGAGGGGCCTTCTCCCCATTTCCACCCTGAAATGTTAGCTGTAATACTTGATGGTGGTCTTTGCATCCTTCATTTTTTCGAGCGCAATCCTCGTGTAGAATTCGTGAGCGTGGTTAAGCAGATGTGCCTTCTCCCGATTTCCACCCTGAAATGATAGCTGCAATCCTTGATGGTGGTCTTTGCATCCTTCATTTTCTCGAGCGCAATCCTCGAGTAGTTCCTGTGCCAAGGCGGCTCCTTCTCCTTGTCTGCCTCAGAGACACTGCTCTGACCCTTTATAAACAAGAGGCATGTGAACTGCATGGAAGCCCCGCCCGTTTGGCCCCGCCCCACACACCAGCGGTGGGCAGCGTCTTCCCGCCCTTTCCCCCACTATGATGGACAGCTGACTTGAGGGACCCTGGGGCCGTCGGCGCCGTGGCAACGTTACAGACATACATGGTCACTGTAGACGACTCTTCTGGCCCTATACACAGCTTTAGTGTTGGAAAACAACTATACATTTACCCAACGAGGTAGCACTTACTGATTAGCCAGTAGAAAGTACTCCAGTTGAGTAGAGGTATTGCACAAAACGGTGGCATCTTCTTGGGTGAATATGCAGGGCAGGATTCATTCTGGCACGACGCTCCTGTCACAAAAATTAAACCTCAACAGGAAGCACTTACAGGTATAAATAAAGCAGGTGCCCGAGTGGAAGCTCAAATTCAGTAACGCATTATGAGCCAAAAAATTCGTGAGCGTGGTGGTGGCTTAGCAGATGCGCCTTCTCCTCATTTCCACCCTGAAATGTTAGCTGTAATACTTGATGGTGGTCTTTGCATCCTTCATTTTTTCGAGCGCAATCCTCGTGTAGAATTCGTGAGCGTGGTTAAGCAGATGTGCCTTCTCCCGATTTCCACCCTGAAATGATAGCTGCAATCCTTGATGGTGGTCTTTGCATCCTTCATTTTCTCGAGCGCAATCCTCGAGTAGTTCCTGTGCCAAGGCGGTTCCTTCTCCTTGTCTGCCTCAGAGACACTGCTCTGACCCTTTATAAACAAGAGGCATGTGAACTGCATGGAAGCCCCGCCCGTTTGGCCCCGCCCCACACACCAGCGGTGGGCAACGTCTTCCCGCCCTTTCCCCCACTATGATGGACAGCTGACTCGAGGGACCCGGGGCCGTCGGCGCCGTGGCAACGTTACAGGCATAGATGGTCACTGTAGATGACTCTTCTGGCCCTATACACAGCTTTAGTGTTGGAAAACAACTATACATTTACCCAACGAGGTAGCACTTACTGATTAGCCAGTAGAAAGTACTCCAGTTGAGAAGAGGTATTGCACAAAACGGTGGCATCTTCTTGGGTGAATATGCAGGGCAGGATTCATTCTGGCACGATGCTCCTGTCACAAAAATTAAACCTCAACAGGAAGCACTTACAGGTATAAATAAAGCAGGTGCCCGAGTGGAAGCTCAAATTCAGTAACGCATTATGAGCCAAAAAATTCGTGAGCCTGGTGGTAGCTTAGCAGATGTGCCTTCTCCTCATTTCCACCCTGAAATGTTAGCTGTAATACTTGATGGTGGTCTTTGCATCCTTCATTTTTTCGAGCGCAATCCTCGTGTAGAATTCGTGAGCGTGGTTAAGCAGATGTGCCTTCTCCCGATTTCCACCCTGAAATGATAGCTGCAATCCTTGATGGTGGTCTTTGCATCCTTCATTTTCTCGAGCGCAATCCTCGAGTAGTTCCTGTGCCAAGGCGGCTCCTTCTCCTTGTCTGCCTCAGAGACACTGCTCTGACCCTTTATAAACAAGAGGCATGTGAACTGCATGGAAGCCCCGCCCGTTTGGCCCCGCCCCACACACCAGCGGTGGGCAACGTCTTCCCGCCCTTTCCCCCACTGTGATGGACAGCTGACTTGAGGGACCCTGGGGCCGTCGGCGCCGTGGCAACGTTACAGACATACATGGTCACTGTAGACGACTCTTCTGGCCCTATACACAGCTTTAGTGTTGGAAAACAACTATACATTTACCCAACGAGGTAGCACTTACTGATTAGCCAGTAGAAAGTACCCCAGTTGAGTAGAGGTATTGCACAAAACGGTGGCATCTTCTTGGGTGAATATGCAGGGCAGGATTCATTCTGGCACGACGCTCCTGTCACAAAAATTAAACCTCAACAGGAAGCACTTACAGGTATAAATAAAGCAGGTGCCCGAGTGGAAGCTCAAATTCAGTAACGCATTATGAGCCAAAAAATTCGTGAGCGTGGTGGTGGCTTAGCAGATGCGCCTTCTCCTCATTTCCACCCTGAAATGTTAGCTGTAATACTTGATGGTGGTCTTTGCATCCTTCATTTTTTCGAGCGCAATCCTCGTCTAGAATTCGTGAGCGTGGTTAAGCAGAGGGGCCTTCTCCCCATTTCCACCCTGAAATGTTAGCTGTAATACTTGATGGTGGTCTTTGCATCCTTCATTTTTTCGAGCGCAATCCTCGTGTAGAATTCGTGAGCGTGGTTAAGCAGATGTGCCTTCTCCCGATTTCCACCCTGAAATGATAGCTGCAATCCTTGATGGTGGTCTTTGCATCCTTCATTTTCTCGAGCGCAATCCTCGAGTAGTTCCTGTGCCAAGGCGGTTCCTTCTCCTTGTCTGCCTCAGAGACACTGCTCTGACCCTTTATAAACAAGAGGCATGTGAACTGCATGGAAGCCCCGCCCGTTTGGCCCCGCCCCACACACCAGCGGTGGGCAACGTCTTCCCGCCCTTTCCCCCACTATGATGGACAGCTGACTCGAGGGACCCCGGGGCCGTCGGCGCCGTGGCAACGTTACAGACATAGATGGTCACTGTAGATGACTCTTCTGGCCCTATACACAGCTTTAGTGTTGGAAAACAACTATACATTTACCCAACGAGGTAGCACTTACTGATTAGCCAGTAGAAAGTACTCCAGTTGAGAAGAGGTATTGCACAAAACGGTGGCATCTTCTTGGGTGAATATGCAGGGCAGGATTCATTCTGGCACGATGCTCCTGTCACAAAAATTAAACCTCAACAGGAAGCACTTACAGGTATAAATAAAGCAGGTGCCCGAGTGGAAGCTCAAATTCAGTAACGCATTATGAGCCAAAAAATTCGTGAGCCTGGTGGTAGCTTAGCAGATGTGCCTTCTCCTCATTTCCACCCTGAAATGTTAGCTGTAATACTTGATGGTGGTCTTTGCATCCTTCATTTTTTCGAGCGCAATCCTCGTCTAGAATTCGTGAGCGTGGTTAAGCAGAGGGGCCTTCTCCCCATTTCCACCCTGAAATGTTAGCTGTAATACTTGATGGTGGTCTTTGCATCCTTCATTTTTTCGAGCGCAATCCTCGTCTAGAATTCGTGAGCGTGGTTAAGCAGATGTGCCTTCTCCCGATTTCCACCCTGAAATGATAGCTGCAATCCTTGATGGTGGTCTTTGCATCCTTCATTTTCTCGAGCGCAATCCTCGAGTAGTTCCTGTGCCAAGGCGGCTCCTTCTCCTTGTCTGCCTCAGAGACACTGCTCTGACCCTTTATAAACAAGAGGCATGTGAACTGCATGGAAGCCCCGCCCCACACACCAGCGGTGGGCAACGTCTTCCCGCCCTTTCCCCCACTATGATGGACAGCTGACTTGAGGGACCCTGGGGCCGTCGGCGCCGTGGCAACGTTACAGACATACATGGTCACTGTAGACGACTCTTCTGGCCCTATACACAGCTTTAGTGTTGGAAAACAACTATACATTTACCCAACGAGGTAGCACTTACTGATTAGCCAGTAGAAAGTACTCCAGTTGAGTAGAGGTATTGCACAAAACGGTGGCATCTTCTTGGGTGAATATGCAGGGCAGGATTCATTCTGGCACGACGCTCCTGTCACAAAAATTAAACCTCAACAGGAAGCACTTACAGGTATAAATAAAGCAGGTGCCCGAGTGGAAGCTCAAATTCAGTAACGCATTATGAGCCCAAAAATTCGTGAGCGTGGTGGTGGCTTAGCAGATGCGCCTTCTCCTCATTTCCACCCTGAAATGTTAGCTGTAATACTTGATGGTGGTCTTTGCATCCTTCATTTTTTCGAGCGCAATCCTCGTCTAGAATTCGTGAGCGTGGTTAAGCAGATGTGCCTTCTCCCGATTTCCACCCTGAAATGATAGCTGCAATCCTTGATGGTGGTCTTTGCATCCTTCATTTTCTCGAGCGCAATCCTCGAGTAGTTCCTGTGCCAAGGCGGTTCCTTCTCCTTGTCTGCCTCAGAGACACTGCTCTGACCCTTTATAAACAAGAGGCATGTGAACTGCATGGAAGCCCCGCCCGTTTGGCCCCGCCCCACACACCAGCGGTGGGCAACGTCTTCCCGCCCTTTCCCCCACTATGATGGACAGCTGACTTGAGGGACCCTGGGGCCGTCGGCGCCGTGGCAACGTTACAGACATACATGGTCACTGTAGACGACTCTTCTGGCCCTATACACAGCTTTAGTGTTGGAAAACAACTATACATTTACCCAACGAGGTAGCACTTACTGATTAGCCAGTAGAAAGTACTCCAGTTGAGTAGAGGTATTGCACAAAACGGTGGCATCTTCTTGGGTGAATATGCAGGGCAGGATTCATTCTGCCACGACGCTCCTGTCACAAAAATTAAACCTCAACAGGAAGCACTTACAGGTATAAATAAAGCAGGTGCCCGAGTGGAAGCTCAAATTCAGTAACGCATTATGAGCCAAAAAATTCGTGAGCGTGGTGGTGGCTTAGCAGATGCGCCTTCTCCTCATTTCCACCCTGAAATGTTAGCTGTAATACTTGATGGTGGTCTTTGCATCCTTCATTTTTTCGAGCGCAATCCTCGTGTAGAATTCGTGAGCGTGGTTAAGCAGAGGGGCCTTCTCCCCATTTCCACCCTGAAACGTGAGCGTGGTTAAGCAGATGTGCCTTCTCCCGATTTCCACCCTGAAATGATAGCTGCAATCCTTGATGGTGGTCTTTGCATCCTTCATTTTCTCGAGCGCAATCCTCGAGTAGTTCCTGTGCCAAGGCGGTTCCTTCTCCTTGTCTGCCTCAGAGACACTGCTCTGACCCTTTATAAACAAGAGGCATGTGAACTGCATGGAAGCCCCGCCCGTTTGGCCCCGCCCCACACACCAGCGGTGGGCAACGTCTTCCCGCCCTTTCCCCCACTATGATGGACAGCTGACTCGAGGGACCCGGGGCCGTCGGCGCCGTGGCAACGTTACAGACATAGATGGTCACTGTAGATGACTCTTCTGGCCCTATACACAGCTTTAGTGTTGGAAAACAACTATACATTTACCCAACGAGGTAGCACTTACTGATTAGCCAGTAGAAAGTACTCCAGTTGAGAAGAGGTATTGCACAAAACGGTGGCATCTTCTTGGGTGAATATGCAGGGCAGGATTCATTCTGGCACGATGCTCCTGTCACAAAAATTAAACCTCAACAGGAAGCACTTACAGGTATAAATAAAGCAGGTGCCCGAGTGGAAGCTCAAATTCAGTAACGCATTATGAGCCAAAAAATTCGTGAGCCTGGTGGTAGCTTAGCAGATGTGCCTTCTCCTCATTTCCACCCTGAAATGTTAGCTGTAATACTTGATGGTGGTCTTTGCATCCTTCATTTTTTCGAGCGCAATCCTCGTCTAGAATTCGTGAGCGTGGTTAAGCAGAGGGGCCTTCTCCCCATTTCCACCCTGAAATGTTAGCTGTAATACTTGATGGTGGTCTTTGCATCCTTCATTTTTTCGAGCGCAATCCTCGTGTAGAATTCGTGAGCGTGGTTAAGCAGATGTGCCTTCTCCCGATTTCCACCCTGAAATGATAGCTGCAATCCTTGATGGTGGTCTTTGCATCCTTCATTTTCTCGAGCGCAATCCTCGAGTAGTTCCTGTGCCAAGGCGGCTCCTTCTCCTTGTCTGCCTCAGAGACACTGCTCTGACCCTTTATAAACAAGAGGCATGTGAACTGCATGGAAGCCCCGCCCGTTTGGCCCCGCCCCACACACCAGCGGTGGGCAACGTCTTCCCGCCCTTTCCCCCACTGTGATGGACAGCTGACTTGAGGGACCCTGGGGCCGTCGGCGCCGTGGCAACGTTACAGACATACATGGTCACTGTAGACGACTCTTCTGGCCCTATACACAGCTTTAGTGTTGGAAAACAACTATACATTTACCCAACGAGGTAGCACTTACTGATTAGCCAGTAGAAAGTACCCCAGTTGAGTAGAGGTATTGCACAAAACGGTGGCATCTTCTTGGGTGAATATGCAGGGCAGGATTCATTCTGGCACGACGCTCCTGTCACAAAAATTAAACCTCAACAGGAAGCACTTACAGGTATAAATAAAGCAGGTGCCCGAGTGGAAGCTCAAATTCAGTAACGCATTATGAGCCAAAAAATTCGTGAGCGTGGTGGTGGCTTAGCAGATGCGCCTTCTCCTCATTTCCACCCTGAAATGTTAGCTGTAATACTTGATGGTGGTCTTTGCATCCTTCATTTTTTCGAGCGCAATCCTCGTCTAGAATTCGTGAGCGTGGTTAAGCAGAGGGGCCTTCTCCCCATTTCCACCCTGAAATGTTAGCTGTAATACTTGATGGTGGTCTTTGCATCCTTCATTTTTTCGAGCGCAATCCTCGTGTAGTTCCTGTGCCAAGGCGGTTCCTTCTCCTTGTCTGCCTCAGAGACACTGCTCTGACCCTTTATAAACAAGAGGCATGTGAACTGCATGGAAGCCCCGCCCGTTTGGCCCCGCCCCACACACCAGCGGTGGGCAACGTCTTCCCGCCCTTTCCCCCACTATGATGGACAGCTGACTCGAGGGACCCCGGGGCCGTCGGCGCCGTGGCAACGTTACAGACATAGATGGTCACTGTAGATGACTCTTCTGGCCCTATACACAGCTTTAGTGTTGGAAAACAACTATACATTTACCCAACGAGGTAGCACTTACTGATTAGCCAGTAGAAAGTACTCCAGTTGAGAAGAGGTATTGCACAAAACGGTGGCATCTTCTTGGGTGAATATGCAGGGCAGGATTCATTCTGGCACGATGCTCCTGTCACAAAAATTAAACCTCAACAGGAAGCACTTACAGGTATAAATAAAGCAGGTGCCCGAGTGGAAGCTCAAATTCAGTAACGCATTATGAGCCAAAAAATTCGTGAGCCTGGTGGTAGCTTAGCAGATGTGCCTTCTCCTCATTTCCACCCTGAAATGTTAGCTGTAATACTTGATGGTGGTCTTTGCATCCTTCATTTTTTCGAGCGCAATCCTCGTCTAGAATTCGTGAGCGTGGTTAAGCAGAGGGGCCTTCTCCCCATTTCCACCCTGAAATGTTAGCTGTAATACTTGATGGTGGTCTTTGCATCCTTCATTTTTTCGAGCGCAATCCTCGTGTAGAATTCGTGAGCGTGGTTAAGCAGATGTGCCTTCTCCCGATTTCCACCCTGAAATGATAGCTGCAATCCTTGATGGTGGTCTTTGCATCCTTCATTTTCTCGAGCGCAATCCTCGAGTAGTTCCTGTGCCAAGGCGGCTCCTTCTCCTTGTCTGCCTCAGAGACACTGCTCTGACCCTTTATAAACAAGAGGCATGTGAACTGCATGGAAGCCCCGCCCCACACACCAGCGGTGGGCAACGTCTTCCCGCCCTTTCCCCCACTATGATGGACAGCTGACTTGAGGGACCCTGGGGCCGTCGGCGCCGTGGCAACGTTACAGACATACATGGTCACTGTAGACGACTCTTCTGGCCCTATACACAGCTTTAGTGTTGGAAAACAACTATACATTTACCCAACGAGGTAGCACTTACTGATTAGCCAGTAGAAAGTACCCCAGTTGAGTAGAGGTATTGCACAAAACGGTGGCATCTTCTTGGGTGAATATGCAGGGCAGGATTCATTCTGGCACGACGCTCCTGTCACAAAAATTAAACCTCAACAGGAAGCACTTACAGGTATAAATAAAGCAGGTGCCCGAGTGGAAGCTCAAATTCAGTAACGCATTATGAGCCAAAAAATTCGTGAGCGTGGTGGTGGCTTAGCAGATGCGCCTTCTCCTCATTTCCACCCTGAAATGTTAGCTGTAATACTTGATGGTGGTCTTTGCATCCTTCATTTTTTCGAGCGCAATCCTCGTCTAGAATTCGTGAGCGTGGTTAAGCAGAGGGGCCTTCTCCCCATTTCCACCCTGAAATGTTAGCTGTAATACTTGATGGTGGTCTTTGCATCCTTCATTTTTTCGAGCGCAATCCTCGTGTAGTTCCTGTGCCAAGGCGGTTCCTTCTCCTTGTCTGCCTCAGAGACACTGCTCTGACCCTTTATAAACAAGAGGCATGTGAACTGCATGGAAGCCCCGCCCGTTTGGCCCCGCCCCACACACCAGCGGTGGGCAACGTCTTCCCGCCCTTTCCCCCACTATGATGGACAGCTGACTCGAGGGACCCCGGGGCCGTCGGCGCCGTGGCAACGTTACAGACATAGATGGTCACTGTAGATGACTCTTCTGGCCCTATACACAGCTTTAGTGTTGGAAAACAACTATACATTTACCCAACGAGGTAGCACTTACTGATTAGCCAGTAGAAAGTACTCCAGTTGAGAAGAGGTATTGCACAAAACGGTGGCATCTTCTTGGGTGAATATGCAGGGCAGGATTCATTCTGGCACGATGCTCCTGTCACAAAAATTAAACCTCAACAGGAAGCACTTACAGGTATAAATAAAGCAGGTGCCCGAGTGGAAGCTCAAATTCAGTAACGCATTATGAGCCAAAAAATTCGTGAGCCTGGTGGTAGCTTAGCAGATGTGCCTTCTCCTCATTTCCACCCTGAAATGTTAGCTGTAATACTTGATGGTGGTCTTTGCATCCTTCATTTTTTCGAGCGCAATCCTCGTCTAGAATTCGTGAGCGTGGTTAAGCAGAGGGGCCTTCTCCCCATTTCCACCCTGAAATGTTAGCTGTAATACTTGATGGTGGTCTTTGCATCCTTCATTTTTTCGAGCGCAATCCTCGTGTAGAATTCGTGAGCGTGGTTAAGCAGATGTGCCTTCTCCCGATTTCCACCCTGAAATGATAGCTGCAATCCTTGATGGTGGTCTTTGCATCCTTCATTTTCTCGAGCGCAATCCTCGAGTAGTTCCTGTGCCAAGGCGGCTCCTTCTCCTTGTCTGCCTCAGAGACACTGCTCTGACCCTTTATAAACAAGAGGCATGTGAACTGCATGGAAGCCCCGCCCCACACACCAGCGGTGGGCAACGTCTTCCCGCCCTTTCCCCCACTATGATGGACAGCTGACTTGAGGGACCCTGGGGCCGTCGGCGCCGTGGCAACGTTACAGACATACATGGTCACTGTAGACGACTCTTCTGGCCCTATACACAGCTTTAGTGTTGGAAAACAACTATACATTTACCCAACGAGGTAGCACTTACTGATTAGCCAGTAGAAAGTACTCCAGTTGAGTAGAGGTATTGCACAAAACGGTGGCATCTTCTTGGGTGAATATGCAGGGCAGGATTCATTCTGGCACGACGCTCCTGTCACAAAAATTAAACCTCAACAGGAAGCACTTACAGGTATAAATAAAGCAGGTGCCCGAGTGGAAGCTCAAATTCAGTAACGCATTATGAGCCAAAAAATTCGTGAGCGTGGTGGTGGCTTAGCAGATGCGCCTTCTCCTCATTTCCACCCTGAAATGTTAGCTGTAATACTTGATGGTGGGCTTTGCATCCTTCATTTTTTCGAGCGCAATCCTCGTCTAGAATTCGTGAGCGTGGTTAAGCAGAGGGGCCTTCTCCCCATTTCCACCCTGAAATGTTAGCTGTAATACTTGATGGTGGTCTTTGCATCCTTCATTTTTTCGAGCGCAATCCTCGTGTAGAATTCGTGAGCGTGGTTAAGCAGATGTGCCTTCTCCCGATTTCCACCCTGAAATGATAGCTGCAATCCTTGATGGTGGTCTTTGCATCCTTCATTTTCTCGAGCGCAATCCTCGAGTAGTTCCTGTGCCAAGGCGGTTCCTTCTCCTTGTCTGCCTCAGAGACACTGCTCTGACCCTTTATAAACAAGTGGCATGTGAACTGCATGGAAGCCCCGCCCGTTTGGCCCCGCCCCACACACCAGCGGTGGGCAACGTCTTCCCGCCCTTTCCCCCACTATGATGGACAGCTGACTCGAGGGACCCCGGGGCCGTCGGCGCCGTGGCAACGTTACAGACATAGATGGTCACTGTAGATGACTCTTCTGGCCCTATACACAGCTTTAGTGTTGGAAAACAACTATACATTTACCCAACGAGGTAGCACTTACTGATTAGCCAGTAGAAAGTACTCCAGTTGAGTAGAGGTATTGCACAAAACGGTGGCATCTTCTTGGGTGAATATGCAGGGCAGGATTCATTCTGGCACGACGCTCCTGTCACAAAATTAAACCTCAACAGGAAGCACTTACAGGTATAAATAAAGCAGGTGCCCGAGTGGAAGCTCAAATTCAGTAACGCATTATGAGCCAAAAAATTCGTGAGCGTGGTGGTGGCTTAGCAGATGCGCCTTCTCCTCATTTCCACCCTGAAATGTTAGCTGTAATACTTGATGGTGGTCTTTGCATCCTTCATTTTTTCGAGCGCAATCCTCGTCTAGAATTCGTGAGCGTGGTTAAGCAGAGGGGCCTTCTCCCCATTTCCACCCTGAAATGTTAGCTGTAATACTTGATGGTGGTCTTTGCATCCTTCATTTTTTCGAGCGCAATCCTCGTGTAGAATTCGTGAGCGTGGTTAAGCAGATGTGCCTTCTCCCGATTTCCACCCTGAAATGATAGCTGCAATCCTTGATGGTGGTCTTTGCATCCTTCATTTTCTCGAGCGCAATCCTCGAGTAGTTCCTGTGCCAAGGCGGCTCCTTCTCCTTGTCTGCCTCAGAGACACTGCTCTGACCCTTTATAAACAAGAGGCATGTGAACTGCATGGAAGCCCCGCCCCACACACCAGCGGTGGGCAACGTCTTCCCGCCCTTTCCCCCACTATGATGGACAGCTGACTTGAGGGACCCTGGGGCCGTCGGCGCCGTGGCAACGTTACAGACATACATGGTCACTGTAGACGACTCTTCTGGCCCTATACACAGCTTTAGTGTTGGAAAACAACTATACATTTACCCAACGAGGTAGCACTTACTGATTAGCCAGTAGAAAGTACTCCAGTTGAGTAGAGGTATTGCACAAAACGGTGGCATCTTCTTGGGTGAATATGCAGGGCAGGATTCATTCTGGCACGACGCTCCTGTCACAAAAATTAAACCTCAACAGGAAGCACTTACAGGTATAAATAAAGCAGGTGCCCGAGTGGAAGCTCAAATTCAGTAACGCATTATGAGCCAAAAAATTCGTGAGCGTGGTGGTGGCTTAGCAGATGCGCCTTCTCCTCATTTCCACCCTGAAATGTTAGCTGTAATACTTGATGGTGGTCTTTGCATCCTTCATTTTTTCGAGCGCAATCCTCGTCTAGAATTCGTGAGCGTGGTTAAGCAGATGTGCCTTCTCCCGATTTCCACCCTGAAATGATAGCTGCAATCCTTGATGGTGGTCTTTGCATCCTTCATTTTCTCGAGCGCAATCCTCGAGTAGTTCCTGTGCCAAGGCGGTTCCTTCTCCTTGTCTGCCTCAGAGACACTGCTCTGACCCTTTATAAACAAGAGGCATGTGAACTGCATGGGAGCCCCGCCCGTTTGGCCCCGCCCCACACACCAGCGGTGGGCAACGTCTTCCCGCCCTTTCCCCCACTATGATGGACAGCTGACTTGAGGGACCCTGGGGCCGTCGGCGCCGTGGCAACGTTACAGACATACATGGTCACTGTAGACGACTCTTCTGGCCCTATACACAGCTTTAGTGTTGGAAAACAACTATACATTTACCCAACGAGGTAGCACTTACTGATTAGCCAGTAGAAAGTACTCCAGTTGAGTAGAGGTATTGCACAAAACGGTGGCATCTTCTTGGGTGAATATGCAGGGCAGGATTCATTCTGCCACGACGCTCCTGTCACAAAAATTAAACCTCAACAGGAAGCACTTACAGGTATAAATAAAGCAGGTGCCCGAGTGGAAGCTCAAATTCAGTAACGCATTATGAGCCAAAAAATTCGTGAGCGTGGTGGTGGCTTAGCAGATGCGCCTTCTCCTCATTTCCACCCTGAAATGTTAGCTGTAATACTTGATGGTGGTCTTTGCATCCTTCATTTTTTCGAGCGCAATCCTCGTGTAGAATTCGTGAGCGTGGTTAAGCAGAGGGGCCTTCTCCCCATTTCCACCCTGAAACGTGAGCGTGGTTAAGCAGATGTGCCTTCTCCCGATTTCCACCCTGAAATGATAGCTGCAATCCTTGATGGTGGTCTTTGCATCCTTCATTTTCTCGAGCGCAATCCTCGAGTAGTTCCTGTGCCAAGGCGGTTCCTTCTCCTTGTCTGCCTCAGAGACACTGCTCTGACCCTTTATAAACAAGAGGCATGTGAACTGCATGGAAGCCCCGCCCGTTTGGCCCCGCCCCACACACCAGCGGTGGGCAACGTCTTCCCGCCCTTTCCCCCACTATGATGGACAGCTGACTCGAGGGACCCGGGGCCGTCGGCGCCGTGGCAACGTTACAGACATAGATGGTCACTGTAGATGACTCTTCTGGCCCTATACACAGCTTTAGTGTTGGAAAACAACTATACATTTACCCAACGAGGTAGCACTTACTGATTAGCCAGTAGAAAGTACTCCAGTTGAGAAGAGGTATTGCACAAAACGGTGGCATCTTCTTGGGTGAATATGCAGGGCAGGATTCATTCTGGCACGATGCTCCTGTCACAAAAATTAAACCTCAACAGGAAGCACTTACAGGTATAAATAAAGCAGGTGCCCGAGTGGAAGCTCAAATTCAGTAACGCATTATGAGCCAAAAAATTCGTGAGCCTGGTGGTAGCTTAGCAGATGTGCCTTCTCCTCATTTCCACCCTGAAATGTTAGCTGTAATACTTGATGGTGGTCTTTGCATCCTTCATTTTTTCGAGCGCAATCCTCGTCTAGAATTCGTGAGCGTGGTTAAGCAGAGGGGCCTTCTCCCCATTTCCACCCTGAAATGTTAGCTGTAATACTTGATGGTGGTCTTTGCATCCTTCATTTTTTCGAGCGCAATCCTCGTGTAGAATTCGTGAGCGTGGTTAAGCAGATGTGCCTTCTCCCGATTTCCACCCTGAAATCGTAGCTGCAATCCTTGATGGTGGTCTTTGCATCCTTCATTTTCTCGAGCGCAATCCTCGAGTAGTTCCTGTGCCAAGGCGGCTCCTTCTCCTTGTCTGCCTCAGAGACACTGCTCTGACCCTTTATAAACAAGAGGCATGTGAACTGCATGGAAGCCCCGCCCGTTTGGCCCCGCCCCACACACCAGCGGTGGGCAACGTCTTCCCGCCCTTTCCCCCACTGTGATGGACAGCTGACTTGAGGGACCCTGGGGCCGTCGGCGCCGTGGCAACGTTACAGACATACATGGTCACTGTAGACGACTCTTCTGGCCCTATACACAGCTTTAGTGTTGGAAAACAACTATACATTTACCCAACGAGGTAGCACTTACTGATTAGCCAGTAGAAAGTACCCCAGTTGAGTAGAGGTATTGCACAAAACGGTGGCATCTTCTTGGGTGAATATGCAGGGCAGGATTCATTCTGGCACGACGCTCCTGTCACAAAAATTAAACCTCAACAGGAAGCACTTACAGGTATAAATAAAGCAGGTGCCCGAGTGGAAGCTCAAATTCAGTAACGCATTATGAGCCAAAAAATTCGTGAGCGTGGTGGTGGCTTAGCAGATGCGCCTTCTCCTCATTTCCACCCTGAAATGTTAGCTGTAATACTTGATGGTGGTCTTTGCATCCTTCATTTTTTCGAGCGCAATCCTCGTCTAGAATTCGTGAGCGTGGTTAAGCAGAGGGGCCTTCTCCCCATTTCCACCCTGAAATGTTAGCTGTAATACTTGATGGTGGTCTTTGCATCCTTCATTTTTTCGAGCGCAATCCTCGTGTAGAATTCGTGAGCGTGGTTAAGCAGATGTGCCTTCTCCCGATTTCCACCCTGAAATGATAGCTGCAATCCTTGATGGTGGTCTTTGCATCCTTCATTTTCTCGAGCGCAATCCTCGAGTAGTTCCTGTGCCAAGGCGGTTCCTTCTCCTTGTCTGCCTCAGAGACACTGCTCTGACCCTTTATAAACAAGAGGCATGTGAACTGCATGGAAGCCCCGCCCGTTTGGCCCCGCCCCACACACCAGCGGTGGGCAACGTCTTCCCGCCCTTTCCCCCACTATGATGGACAGCTGACTCGAGGGACCCCGGGGCCGTCGGCGCCGTGGCAACGTTACAGACATAGATGGTCACTGTAGATGACTCTTCTGGCCCTATACACAGCTTTAGTGTTGGAAAACAACTATACATTTACCCAACGAGGTAGCACTTACTGATTAGCCAGTAGAAAGTACTCCAGTTGAGAAGAGGTATTGCACAAAACGGTGGCATCTTCTTGGGTGAATATGCAGGGCAGGATTCATTCTGGCACGATGCTCCTGTCACAAAAATTAAACCTCAACAGGAAGCACTTACAGGTATAAATAAAGCAGGTGCCCGAGTGGAAGCTCAAATTCAGTAACGCATTATGAGCCAAAAAATTCGTGAGCCTGGTGGTAGCTTAGCAGATGTGCCTTCTCCTCATTTCCACCCTGAAATGTTAGCTGTAATACTTGATGGTGGTCTTTGCATCCTTCATTTTTTCGAGCGCAATCCTCGTCTAGAATTCGTGAGCGTGGTTAAGCAGAGGGGCCTTCTCCCCATTTCCACCCTGAAATGTTAGCTGTAATACTTGATGGTGGTCTTTGCATCCTTCATTTTTTCGAGCGCAATCCTCGTCTAGAATTCGTGAGCGTGGTTAAGCAGATGTGCCTTCTCCCGATTTCCACCCTGAAATGATAGCTGCAATCCTTGATGGTGGTCTTTGCATCCTTCATTTTCTCGAGCGCAATCCTCGAGTAGTTCCTGTGCCAAGGCGGCTCCTTCTCCTTGTCTGCCTCAGAGACACTGCTCTGACCCTTTATAAACAAGAGGCATGTGAACTGCATGGAAGCCCCGCCCCACACACCAGCGGTGGGCAACGTCTTCCCGCCCTTTCCCCCACTATGATGGACAGCTGACTTGAGGGACCCTGGGGCCGTCGGCGCCGTGGCAACGTTAC
Organism: Triturus cristatus; assembly: GCF_964204655.1. Classification (NCBI taxonomy): domain Eukaryota; kingdom Metazoa; phylum Chordata; class Amphibia; order Caudata; family Salamandridae; genus Triturus; species Triturus cristatus. The sequence goes on along the minus strand of NC_140591.1, from coordinate 113,629,298 downwards.
AGACATACATGGTCACTGTAGACGACTCTTCTGGCCCTATACACAGCTTTAGTGTTGGAAAACAACTATACATTTACCCAACGAGGTAGCACTTACTGATTAGCCAGTAGAAAGTACTCCAGTTGAGTAGAGGTATTGCACAAAACGGTGGCATCTTCTTGGGTGAATATGCAGGGCAGGATTCATTCTGGCACGACGCTCCTGTCACAAAAATTAAACCTCAACAGGAAGCACTTACAGGTATAAATAAAGCAGGTGCCCGAGTGGAAGCTCAAATTCAGTAACGCATTATGAGCCAAAAAATTCGTGAGCGTGGTGGTGGCTTAGCAGATGCGCCTTCTCCTCATTTCCACCCTGAAATGTTAGCTGTAATACTTGATGGTGGTCTTTGCATCCTTCATTTTTTCGAGCGCAATCCTCGTCTAGAATTCGTGAGCGTGGTTAAGCAGATGTGCCTTCTCCCGATTTCCACCCTGAAATGATAGCTGCAATCCTTGATGGTGGTCTTTGCATCCTTCATTTTCTCGAGCGCAATCCTCGAGTAGTTCCTGTGCCAAGGCGGTTCCTTCTCCTTGTCTGCCTCAGAGACACTGCTCTGACCCTTTATAAACAAGAGGCATGTGAACTGCATGGAAGCCCCGCCCGTTTGGCCCCGCCCCACACACCAGCGGTGGGCAACGTCTTCCCGCCCTTTCCCCCACTATGATGGACAGCTGACTTGAGGGACCCTGGGGCCGTCGGCGCCGTGGCAACGTTACAGACATACATGGTCACTGTAGACGACTCTTCTGGCCCTATACACAGCTTTAGTGTTGGAAAACAACTATACATTTACCCAACGAGGTAGCACTTACTGATTAGCCAGTAGAAAGTACTCCAGTTGAGTAGAGGTATTGCACAAAACGGTGGCATCTTCTTGGGTGAATATGCAGGGCAGGATTCATTCTGCCACGACGCTCCTGTCACAAAAATTAAACCTCAACAGGAAGCACTTACAGGTATAAATAAAGCAGGTGCCCGAGTGGAAGCTCAAATTCAGTAACGCATTATGAGCCAAAAAATTCGTGAGCGTGGTGGTGGCTTAGCAGATGCGCCTTCTCCTCATTTCCACCCTGAAATGTTAGCTGTAATACTTGATGGTGGTCTTTGCATCCTTCATTTTTTCGAGCGCAATCCTCGTGTAGAATTCGTGAGCGTGGTTAAGCAGAGGGGCCTTCTCCCCATTTCCACCCTGAAACGTGAGCGTGGTTAAGCAGATGTGCCTTCTCCCGATTTCCACCCTGAAATGATAGCTGCAATCCTTGATGGTGGTCTTTGCATCCTTCATTTTCTCGAGCGCAATCCTCGAGTAGTTCCTGTGCCAAGGCGGTTCCTTCTCCTTGTCTGCCTCAGAGACACTGCTCTGACCCTTTATAAACAAGAGGCATGTGAACTGCATGGAAGCCCCGCCCGTTTGGCCCCGCCCCACACACCAGCGGTGGGCAACGTCTTCCCGCCCTTTCCCCCACTATGATGGACAGCTGACTCGAGGGACCCGGGGCCGTCGGCGCCGTGGCAACGTTACAGACATAGATGGTCACTGTAGATGACTCTTCTGGCCCTATACACAGCTTTAGTGTTGGAAAACAACTATACATTTACCCAACGAGGTAGCACTTACTGATTAGCCAGTAGAAAGTACTCCAGTTGAGAAGAGGTATTGCACAAAACGGTGGCATCTTCTTGGGTGAATATGCAGGGCAGGATTCATTCTGGCACGATGCTCCTGTCACAAAAATTAAACCTCAACAGGAAGCACTTACAGGTATAAATAAAGCAGGTGCCCGAGTGGAAGCTCAAATTCAGTAACGCATTATGAGCCAAAAAATTCGTGAGCCTGGTGGTAGCTTAGCAGATGTGCCTTCTCCTCATTTCCACCCTGAAATGTTAGCTGTAATACTTGATGGTGGTCTTTGCATCCTTCATTTTTTCGAGCGCAATCCTCGTCTAGAATTCGTGAGCGTGGTTAAGCAGAGGGGCCTTCTCCCCATTTCCACCCTGAAATGTTAGCTGTAATACTTGATGGTGGTCTTTGCATCCTTCATTTTTTCGAGCGCAATCTTAGTGTAGAATTCGTGAGCGTGGTTAAGCAGATGTGCCTTCTCCCGATTTCCACCCTGAAATGATAGCTGCAATCCTTGATGGTGGTCTTTGCATCCTTCATTTTCTCGAGCGCAATCCTCGAGTAGTTCCTGTGCCAAGGCGGCTCCTTCTCCTTGTCTGCCTCAGAGACACTGCTCTGACCCTTTATAAACAAGAGGCATGTGAACTGCATGGAAGCCCCGCCCGTTTGGCCCCGCCCCACACACCAGCGGTGGGCAACGTCTTCCCGCCCTTTCCCCCACTGTGATGGACAGCTGACTTGAGGGACCCTGGGGCCGTCGGCGCCGTGGCAACGTTACAGACATACATGGTCACTGTAGACGACTCTTCTGGCCCTATACACAGCTTTAGTGTTGGAAAACAACTATACATTTACCCAACGAGGTAGCACTTACTGATTAGCCAGTAGAAAGTACCCCAGTTGAGTAGAGGTATTGCACAAAACGGTGGCATCTTCTTGGGTGAATATGCAGGGCAGGATTCATTCTGGCACGACGCTCCTGTCACAAAAATTAAACCTCAACAGGAAGCACTTACAGGTATAAATAAAGCAGGTGCCCGAGTGGAAGCTCAAATTCAGTAACGCATTATGAGCCAAAAAATTCGTGAGCGTGGTGGTGGCTTAGCAGATGCGCCTTCTCCTCATTTCCACCCTGAAATGTTAGCTGTAATACTTGATGGTGGTCTTTGCATCCTTCATTTTTTCGAGCGCAATCCTCGTCTAGAATTCGTGAGCGTGGTTAAGCAGAGGGGCCTTCTCCCCATTTCCACCCTGAAATGTTAGCTGTAATACTTGATGGTGGTCTTTGCATCCTTCATTTTTTCGAGCGCAATCCTCGTGTAGTTCCTGTGCCAAGGCGGTTCCTTCTCCTTGTCTGCCTCAGAGACACTGCTCTGACCCTTTATAAACAAGAGGCATGTGAACTGCATGGAAGCCCCGCCCGTTTGGCCCCGCCCCACACACCAGCGGTGGGCAACGTCTTCCCGCCCTTTCCCCCACTATGATGGACAGCTGACTCGAGGGACCCCGGGGCCGTCGGCGCCGTGGCAACGTTACAGACATAGATGGTCACTGTAGATGACTCTTCTGGCCCTATACACAGCTTTAGTGTTGGAAAACAACTATACATTTACCCAACGAGGTAGCACTTACTGATTAGCCAGTAGAAAGTACTCCAGTTGAGAAGAGGTATTGCACAAAACGGTGGCATCTTCTTGGGTGAATATGCAGGGCAGGATTCATTCTGGCACGATGCTCCTGTCACAAAAATTAAACCTCAACAGGAAGCACTTACAGGTATAAATAAAGCAGGTGCCCGAGTGGAAGCTCAAATTCAGTAACGCATTATGAGCCAAAAAATTCGTGAGCCTGGTGGTAGCTTAGCAGATGTGCCTTCTCCTCATTTCCACCCTGAAATGTTAGCTGTAATACTTGATGGTGGTCTTTGCATCCTTCATTTTTTCGAGCGCAATCCTCGTCTAGAATTCGTGAGCGTGGTTAAGCAGAGGGGCCTTCTCCCCATTTCCACCCTGAAATGTTAGCTGTAATACTTGATGGTGGTCTTTGCATCCTTCATTTTTTCGAGCGCAATCCTCGTGTAGAATTCGTGAGCGTGGTTAAGCAGATGTGCCTTCTCCCGATTTCCACCCTGAAATGATAGCTGCAATCCTTGATGGTGGTCTTTGCATCCTTCATTTTCTCGAGCGCAATCCTCGAGTAGTTCCTGTGCCAAGGCGGCTCCTTCTCCTTGTCTGCCTCAGAGACACTGCTCTGACCCTTTATAAACAAGAGGCATGTGAACTGCATGGAAGCCCCGCCCCACACACCAGCGGTGGGCAACGTCTTCCCGCCCTTTCCCCCACTATGATGGACAGCTGACTTGAGGGACCCTGGGGCCGTCGGCGCCGTGGCAACGTTACAGACATACATGGTCACTGTAGACGACTCTTCTGGCCCTATACACAGCTTTAGTGTTGGAAAACAACTATACATTTACCCAACGAGGTAGCACTTACTGATTAGCCAGTAGAAAGTACTCCAGTTGAGTAGAGGTATTGCACAAAACGGTGGCATCTTCTTGGGTGAATATGCAGGGCAGGATTCATTCTGGCACGACGCTCCTGTCACAAAAATTAAACCTCAACAGGAAGCACTTACAGGTATAAATAAAGCAGGTGCCCGAGTGGAAGCTCAAATTCAGTAACGCATTATGAGCCAAAAAATTCGTGAGCGTGGTGGTGGCTTAGCAGATGCGCCTTCTCCTCATTTCCACCCTGAAATGTTAGCTGTAATACTTGATGGTGGGCTTTGCATCCTTCATTTTTTCGAGCGCAATCCTCGTCTAGAATTCGTGAGCGTGGTTAAGCAGAGGGGCCTTCTCCCCATTTCCACCCTGAAATGTTAGCTGTAATACTTGATGGTGGTCTTTGCATCCTTCATTTTTTCGAGCGCAATCCTCGTGTAGAATTCGTGAGCGTGGTTAAGCAGATGTGCCTTCTCCCGATTTCCACCCTGAAATGATAGCTGCAATCCTTGATGGTGGTCTTTGCATCCTTCATTTTCTCGAGCGCAATCCTCGAGTAGTTCCTGTGCCAAGGCGGTTCCTTCTCCTTGTCTGCCTCAGAGACACTGCTCTGACCCTTTATAAACAAGAGGCATGTGAACTGCATGGAAGCCCCGCCCCACACACCAGCGGTGGGCAACGTCTTCCCGCCCTTTCCCCCACTATGATGGACAGCTGACTCGAGGGACCCCGGGGCCGTCGGCGCCGTGGCAACGTTACAGACATAGATGGTCACTGTAGATGACTCTTCTGGCCCTATACACAGCTTTAGTGTTGGAAAACAACTATACATTTACCCAACGAGGTAGCACTTACTGATTAGCCAGTAGAAAGTACTCCAGTTGAGAAGAGGTATTGCACAAAACGGTGGCATCTTCTTGGGTGAATATGCAGGGCAGGATTCATTCTGGCACGATGCTCCTGTCACAAAAATTAAACCTCAACAGGAAGCACTTACAGGTATAAATAAAGCAGGTGCCCGAGTGGAAGCTCAAATTCAGTAACGCATTATGAGCCAAAAAATTCGTGAGCCTGGTGGTAGCTTATCAGATGTGCCTTCTCCTCATTTCCACCCTGAAATGTTAGCTGTAATACTTGATGGTGGTCTTTGCATCCTTCATTTTTTCGAGCGCAATCCTCGTCTAGAATTCGTGAGCGTGGTTAAGCAGAGGGGCCTTCTCCCCATTTCCACCCTGAAATGTTAGCTGTAATACTTGATGGTGGTCTTTGCATCCTTCATTTTTTCGAGCGCAATCCTCGTGTAGAATTCGTGAGCGTGGTTAAGCAGATGTGCCTTCTCCCGATTTCCACCCTGAAATGATAGCTGCAATCCTTGATGGTGGTCTTTGCATCCTTCATTTTCTCGAGCGCAATCCTCGAGTAGTTCCTGTGCCAAGGCGGCTCCTTCTCCTTGTCTGCCTCAGAGACACTGCTCTGACCCTTTATAAACAAGAGGCATGTGAACTGCATGGAAGCCCCGCCCGTTTGGCCCCGCCCCACACACCAGCGGTGGGCAGCGTCTTCCCGCCCTTTCCCCCACTATGATGGACAGCTGACTTGAGGGACCCTGGGGCCGTCGGCGCCGTGGCAACGTTACAGACATACATGGTCACTGTAGACGACTCTTCTGGCCCTATACACAGCTTTAGTGTTGGAAAACAACTATACATTTACCCAACGAGGTAGCACTTACTGATTAGCCAGTAGAAAGTACTCCAGTTGAGTAGAGGTATTGCACAAAACGGTGGCATCTTCTTGGGTGAATATGCAGGGCAGGATTCATTCTGGCACGACGCTCCTGTCACAAAAATTAAACCTCAACAGGAAGCACTTACAGGTATAAATAAAGCAGGTGCCCGAGTGGAAGCTCAAATTCAGTAACGCATTATGAGCCAAAAAATTCGTGAGCGTGGTGGTGGCTTAGCAGATGCGCCTTCTCCTCATTTCCACCCTGAAATGTTAGCTGTAATACTTGATGGTGGTCTTTGCATCCTTCATTTTTTCGAGCGCAATCCTCGTCTAGAATTCGTGAGCGTGGTTAAGCAGAGGGGCCTTCTCCCCATTTCCACCCTGAAATGTTAGCTGTAATACTTGATGGTGGTCTTTGCATCCTTCATTTTTTCGAGCGCAATCCTCGTGTAGAATTCGTGAGCGTGGTTAAGCAGATGTGCCTTCTCCCGATTTCCACCCTGAAATGATAGCTGCAATCCTTGATGGTGGTCTTTGCATCCTTCATTTTCTCGAGCGCAATCCTCGAGTAGTTCCTGTGCCAAGGCGGCTCCTTCTCCTTGTCTGCCTCAGAGACACTGCTCTGACCCTTTATAAACAAGAGGCATGTGAACTGCATGGAAGCCCCGCCCGTTTGGCCCCGCCCCACACACCAGCGGTGGGCAACGTCTTCCCGCCCTTTCCCCCACTGTGATGGACAGCTGACTTGAGGGACCCTGGGGCCGTCGGCGCCGTGGCAACGTTACAGACATACATGGTCACTGTAGACGACTCTTCTGGCCCTATACACAGCTTTAGTGTTGGAAAACAACTATACATTTACCCAACGAGGTAGCACTTACTGATTAGCCAGTAGAAAGTACCCCAGTTGAGTAGAGGTATTGCACAAAACGGTGGCATCTTCTTGGGTGAATATGCAGGGCAGGATTCATTCTGGCACGACGCTCCTGTCACAAAAATTAAACCTCAACAGGAAGCACTTACAGGTATAAATAAAGCAGGTGCCCGAGTGGAAGCTCAAATTCAGTAACGCATTATGAGCCAAAAAATTCGTGAGCGTGGTGGTGGCTTAGCAGATGCGCCTTCTCCTCATTTCCACCCTGAAATGTTAGCTGTAATACTTGATGGTGGTCTTTGCATCCTTCATTTTTTCGAGCGCAATCCTCGTCTAGAATTCGTGAGCGTGGTTAAGCAGAGGGGCCTTCTCCCCATTTCCACCCTGAAATGTTAGCTGTAATACTTGATGGTGGTCTTTGCATCCTTCATTTTTTCGAGCGCAATCCTCGTGTAGTTCCTGTGCCAAGGCGGTTCCTTCTCCTTGTCTGCCTCAGAGACACTGCTCTGACCCTTTATAAACAAGAGGCATGTGAACTGCATGGAAGCCCCGCCCGTTTGGCCCCGCCCCACACACCAGCGGTGGGCAACGTCTTCCCGCCCTTTCCCCCACTATGATGGACAGCTGACTCGAGGGACCCCGGGGCCGTCGGCGCCGTGGCAACGTTACAGACATAGATGGTCACTGTAGATGACTCTTCTGGCCCTATACACAGCTTTAGTGTTGGAAAACAACTATACATTTACCCAACGAGGTAGCACTTACTGATTAGCCAGTAGAAAGTACTCCAGTTGAGAAGAGGTATTGCACAAAACGGTGGCATCTTCTTGGGTGAATATGCAGGGCAGGATTCATTCTGGCACGATGCTCCTGTCACAAAAATTAAACCTCAACAGGAAGCACTTACAGGTATAAATAAAGCAGGTGCCCGAGTGGAAGCTCAAATTCAGTAACGCATTATGAGCCAAAAAATTCGTGAGCCTGGTGGTAGCTTAGCAGATGTGCCTTCTCCTCATTTCCACCCTGAAATGTTAGCTGTAATACTTGATGGTGGTCTTTGCATCCTTCATTTTTTCGAGCGCAATCCTCGTCTAGAATTCGTGAGCGTGGTTAAGCAGAGGGGCCTTCTCCCCATTTCCACCCTGAAATGTTAGCTGTAATACTTGATGGTGGTCTTTGCATCCTTCATTTTTTCGAGCGCAATCCTCGTGTAGAATTCGTGAGCGTGGTTAAGCAGATGTGCCTTCTCCCGATTTCCACCCTGAAATGATAGCTGCAATCCTTGATGGTGGTCTTTGCATCCTTCATTTTCTCGAGCGCAATCCTCGAGTAGTTCCTGTGCCAAGGCGGCTCCTTCTCCTTGTCTGCCTCAGAGACACTGCTCTGACCCTTTATAAACAAGAGGCATGTGAACTGCATGGAAGCCCCGCCCCACACACCAGCGGTGGGCAACGTCTTCCCGCCCTTTCCCCCACTATGATGGACAGCTGACTTGAGGGACCCTGGGGCCGTCGGCGCCGTGGCAACGTTACAGACATACATGGTCACTGTAGACGACTCTTCTGGCCCTATACACAGCTTTAGTGTTGGAAAACAACTATACATTTACCCAACGAGGTAGCACTTACTGATTAGCCAGTAGAAAGTACTCCAGTTGAGTAGAGGTATTGCACAAAACGGTGGCATCTTCTTGGGTGAATATGCAGGGCAGGATTCATTCTGGCACGACGCTCCTGTCACAAAAATTAAACCTCAACAGGAAGCACTTACAGGTATAAATAAAGCAGGTGCCCGAGTGGAAGCTCAAATTCAGTAACGCATTATGAGCCAAAAAATTCGTGAGCGTGGTGGTGGCTTAGCAGATGCGCCTTCTCCTCATTTCCACCCTGAAATGTTAGCTGTAATACTTGATGGTGGGCTTTGCATCCTTCATTTTTTCGAGCGCAATCCTCGTCTAGAATTCGTGAGCGTGGTTAAGCAGAGGGGCCTTCTCCCCATTTCCACCCTGAAATGTTAGCTGTAATACTTGATGGTGGTCTTTGCATCCTTCATTTTTTCGAGCGCAATCCTCGTGTAGAATTCGTGAGCGTGGTTAAGCAGATGTGCCTTCTCCCGATTTCCACCCTGAAATGATAGCTGCAATCCTTGATGGTGGTCTTTGCATCCTTCATTTTCTCGAGCGCAATCCTCGAGTAGTTCCTGTGCCAAGGCGGTTCCTTCTCCTTGTCTGCCTCAGAGACACTGCTCTGACCCTTTATAAACAAGAGGCATGTGAACTGCATGGAAGCCCCGCCCCACACACCAGCGGTGGGCAACGTCTTCCCGCCCTTTCCCCCACTATGATGGACAGCTGACTCGAGGGACCCGGGGCCGTCGGCGCCGTGGCAACGTTACAGGCATAGATGGTCACTGTAGATGACTCTTCTGGCCCTATACACAGCTTTAGTGTTGGAAAACAACTATACATTTACCCAACGAGGTAGCACTTACTGATTAGCCAGTAGAAAGTACTCCAGTTGAGAAGAGGTATTGCACAAAACGGTGGCATCTTCTTGGGTGAATATGCAGGGCAGGATTCATTCTGGCACGATGCTCCTGTCACAAAAATTAAACCTCAACAGGAAGCACTTACAGGTATAAATAAAGCAGGTGCCCGAGTGGAAGCTCAAATTCAGTAACGCATTATGAGCCAAAAAATTCGTGAGCCTGGTGGTAGCTTAGCAGATGTGCCTTCTCCTCATTTCCACCCTGAAATGTTAGCTGTAATACTTGATGGTGGTCTTTGCATCCTTCATTTTTTCGAGCGCAATCCTCGTGTAGAATTCGTGAGCGTGGTTAAGCAGATGTGCCTTCTCCCGATTTCCACCCTGAAATGATAGCTGCAATCCTTGATGGTGGTCTTTGCATCCTTCATTTTCTCGAGCGCAATCCTCGAGTAGTTCCTGTGCCAAGGCGGCTCCTTCTCCTTGTCTGCCTCAGAGACACTGCTCTGACCCTTTATAAACAAGAGGCATGTGAACTGCATGGAAGCCCCGCCCGTTTGGCCCCGCCCCACACACCAGCGGTGGGCAACGTCTTCCCGCCCTTTCCCCCACTGTGATGGACAGCTGACTTGAGGGACCCTGGGGCCGTCGGCGCCGTGGCAACGTTACAGACATACATGGTCACTGTAGACGACTCTTCTGGCCCTATACACAGCTTTAGTGTTGGAAAACAACTATACATTTACCCAACGAGGTAGCACTTACTGATTAGCCAGTAGAAAGTACCCCAGTTGAGTAGAGGTATTGCACAAAACGGTGGCATCTTCTTGGGTGAATATGCAGGGCAGGATTCATTCTGGCACGACGCTCCTGTCACAAAAATTAAACCTCAACAGGAAGCACTTACAGGTATAAATAAAGCAGGTGCCCGAGTGGAAGCTCAAATTCAGTAACGCATTATGAGCCAAAAAATTCGTGAGCGTGGTGGTGGCTTAGCAGATGCGCCTTCTCCTCATTTCCACCCTGAAATGTTAGCTGTAATACTTGATGGTGGTCTTTGCATCCTTCATTTTTTCGAGCGCAATCCTCGTCTAGAATTCGTGAGCGTGGTTAAGCAGAGGGGCCTTCTCCCCATTTCCACCCTGAAATGTTAGCTGTAATACTTGATGGTGGTCTTTGCATCCTTCATTTTTTCGAGCGCAATCCTCGTGTAGAATTCGTGAGCGTGGTTAAGCAGATGTGCCTTCTCCCGATTTCCACCCTGAAATGATAGCTGCAATCCTTGATGGTGGTCTTTGCATCCTTCATTTTCTCGAGCGCAATCCTCGAGTAGTTCCTGTGCCAAGGCGGTTCCTTCTCCTTGTCTGCCTCAGAGACACTGCTCTGACCCTTTATAAACAAGAGGCATGTGAACTGCATGGAAGCCCCGCCCGTTTGGCCCCGCCCCACACACCAGCGGTGGGCAACGTCTTCCCGCCCTTTCCCCCACTATGATGGACAGCTGACTCGAGGGACCCCGGGGCCGTCGGCGCCGTGGCAACGTTACAGACATAGATGGTCACTGTAGATGACTCTTCTGGCCCTATACACAGCTTTAGTGTTGGAAAACAACTATACATTTACCCAACGAGGTAGCACTTACTGATTAGCCAGTAGAAAGTACTCCAGTTGAGAAGAGGTATTGCACAAAACGGTGGCATCTTCTTGGGTGAATATGCAGGGCAGGATTCATTCTGGCACGATGCTCCTGTCACAAAAATTAAACCTCAACAGGAAGCACTTACAGGTATAAATAAAGCAGGTGCCCGAGTGGAAGCTCAAATTCAGTAACGCATTATGAGCCAAAAAATTCGTGAGCCTGGTGGTAGCTTAGCAGATGTGCCTTCTCCTCATTTCCACCCTGAAATGTTAGCTGTAATACTTGATGGTGGTCTTTGCATCCTTCATTTTTTCGAGCGCAATCCTCGTCTAGAATTCGTGAGCGTGGTTAAGCAGAGGGGCCTTCTCCCCATTTCCACCCTGAAATGTTAGCTGTAATACTTGATGGTGGTCTTTGCATCCTTCATTTTTTCGAGCGCAATCCTCGTCTAGAATTCGTGAGCGTGGTTAAGCAGATGTGCCTTCTCCCGATTTCCACCCTGAAATGATAGCTGCAATCCTTGATGGTGGTCTTTGCATCCTTCATTTTCTCGAGCGCAATCCTCGAGTAGTTCCTGTGCCAAGGCGGCTCCTTCTCCTTGTCTGCCTCAGAGACACTGCTCTGACCCTTTATAAACAAGAGGCATGTGAACTGCATGGAAGCCCCGCCCCACACACCAGCGGTGGGCAACGTCTTCCCGCCCTTTCCCCCACTATGATGGACAGCTGACTTGAGGGACCCTGGGGCCGTCGGCGCCGTGGCAACGTTACAGACATACATGGTCACTGTAGACGACTCTTCTGGCCCTATACACAGCTTTAGTGTTGGAAAACAACTATACATTTACCCAACGAGGTAGCACTTACTGATTAGCCAGTAGAAAGTACTCCAGTTGAGTAGAGGTATTGCACAAAACGGTGGCATCTTCTTGGGTGAATATGCAGGGCAGGATTCATTCTGGCACGACGCTCCTGTCACAAAAATTAAACCTCAACAGGAAGCACTTACAGGTATAAATAAAGCAGGTGCCCGAGTGGAAGCTCAAATTCAGTAACGCATTATGAGCCCAAAAATTCGTGAGCGTGGTGGTGGCTTAGCAGATGCGCCTTCTCCTCATTTCCACCCTGAAATGTTAGCTGTAATACTTGATGGTGGTCTTTGCATCCTTCATTTTTTCGAGCGCAATCCTCGTCTAGAATTCGTGAGCGTGGTTAAGCAGATGTGCCTTCTCCCGATTTCCACCCTGAAATGATAGCTGCAATCCTTGATGGTGGTCTTTGCATCCTTCATTTTCTCGAGCGCAATCCTCGAGTAGTTCCTGTGCCAAGGCGGTTCCTTCTCCTTGTCTGCCTCAGAGACACTGCTCTGACCCTTTATAAACAAGAGGCATGTGAACTGCATGGAAGCCCCGCCCGTTTGGCCCCGCCCCACACACCAGCGGTGGGCAACGTCTTCCCGCCCTTTCCCCCACTATGATGGACAGCTGACTTGAGGGACCCTGGGGCCGTCGGCGCCGTGGCAACGTTACAGACATACATGGTCACTGTAGACGACTCTTCTGGCCCTATACACAGCTTTAGTGTTGGAAAACAACTATACATTTACCCAACGAGGTAGCACTTACTGATTAGCCAGTAGAAAGTACTCCAGTTGAGTAGAGGTATTGCACAAAACGGTGGCATCTTCTTGGGTGAATATGCAGGGCAGGATTCATTCTGCCACGACGCTCCTGTCACAAAAATTAAACCTCAACAGGAAGCACTTACAGGTATAAATAAAGCAGGTGCCCGAGTGGAAGCTCAAATTCAGTAACGCATTATGAGCCAAAAAATTCGTGAGCGTGGTGGTGGCTTAGCAGATGCGCCTTCTCCTCATTTCCACCCTGAAATGTTAGCTGTAATACTTGATGGTGGTCTTTGCATCCTTCATTTTTTCGAGCGCAATCCTCGTGTAGAATTCGTGAGCGTGGTTAAGCAGAGGGGCCTTCTCCCCATTTCCACCCTGAAACGTGAGCGTGGTTAAGCAGATGTGCCTTCTCCCGATTTCCACCCTGAAATGATAGCTGCAATCCTTGATGGTGGTCTTTGCATCCTTCATTTTCTCGAGCGCAATCCTCGAGTAGTTCCTGTGCCAAGGCGGTTCCTTCTCCTTGTCTGCCTCAGAGACACTGCTCTGACCCTTTATAAACAAGAGGCATGTGAACTGCATGGAAGCCCCGCCCGTTTGGCCCCGCCCCACACACCAGCGGTGGGCAACGTCTTCCCGCCCTTTCCCCCACTATGATGGACAGCTGACTCGAGGGACCCGGGGCCGTCGGCGCCGTGGCAACGTTACAGACATAGATGGTCACTGTAGATGACTCTTCTGGCCCTATACACAGCTTTAGTGTTGGAAAACAACTATACATTTACCCAACGAGGTAGCACTTACTGATTAGCCAGTAGAAAGTACTCCAGTTGAGAAGAGGTATTGCACAAAACGGTGGCATCTTCTTGGGTGAATATGCAGGGCAGGATTCATTCTGGCACGATGCTCCTGTCACAAAAATTAAACCTCAACAGGAAGCACTTACAGGTATAAATAAAGCAGGTGCCCGAGTGGAAGCTCAAATTCAGTAACGCATTATGAGCCAAAAAATTCGTGAGCCTGGTGGTAGCTTAGCAGATGTGCCTTCTCCTCATTTCCACCCTGAAATGTTAGCTGTAATACTTGATGGTGGTCTTTGCATCCTTCATTTTTTCGAGCGCAATCCTCGTCTAGAATTCGTGAGCGTGGTTAAGCAGAGGGGCCTTCTCCCCATTTCCACCCTGAAATGTTAGCTGTAATACTTGATGGTGGTCTTTGCATCCTTCATTTTTTCGAGCGCAATCCTCGTGTAGAATTCGTGAGCGTGGTTAAGCAGATGTGCCTTCTCCCGATTTCCACCCTGAAATGATAGCTGCAATCCTTGATGGTGGTCTTTGCATCCTTCATTTTCTCGAGCGCAATCCTCGAGTAGTTCCTGTGCCAAGGCGGCTCCTTCTCCTTGTCTGCCTCAGAGACACTGCTCTGACCCTTTATAAACAAGAGGCATGTGAACTGCATGGAAGCCCCGCCCGTTTGGCCCCGCCCCACACACCAGCGGTGGGCAACGTCTTCCCGCCCTTTCCCCCACTGTGATGGACAGCTGACTTGAGGGACCCTGGGGCCGTCGGCGCCGTGGCAACGTTACAGACATACATGGTCACTGTAGACGACTCTTCTGGCCCTATACACAGCTTTAGTGTTGGAAAACAACTATACATTTACCCAACGAGGTAGCACTTACTGATTAGCCAGTAGAAAGTACCCCAGTTGAGTAGAGGTATTGCACAAAACGGTGGCATCTTCTTGGGTGAATATGCAGGGCAGGATTCATTCTGGCACGACGCTCCTGTCACAAAAATTAAACCTCAACAGGAAGCACTTACAGGTATAAATAAAGCAGGTGCCCGAGTGGAAGCTCAAATTCAGTAACGCATTATGAGCCAAAAAATTCGTGAGCGTGGTGGTGGCTTAGCAGATGCGCCTTCTCCTCATTTCCACCCTGAAATGTTAGCTGTAATACTTGATGGTGGTCTTTGCATCCTTCATTTTTTCGAGCGCAATCCTCGTCTAGAATTCGTGAGCGTGGTTAAGCAGAGGGGCCTTCTCCCCATTTCCACCCTGAAATGTTAGCTGTAATACTTGATGGTGGTCTTTGCATCCTTCATTTTTTCGAGCGCAATCCTCGTGTAGTTCCTGTGCCAAGGCGGTTCCTTCTCCTTGTCTGCCTCAGAGACACTGCTCTGACCCTTTATAAACAAGAGGCATGTGAACTGCATGGAAGCCCCGCCCGTTTGGCCCCGCCCCACACACCAGCGGTGGGCAACGTCTTCCCGCCCTTTCCCCCACTATGATGGACAGCTGACTCGAGGGACCCCGGGGCCGTCGGCGCCGTGGCAACGTTACAGACATAGATGGTCACTGTAGATGACTCTTCTGGCCCTATACACAGCTTTAGTGTTGGAAAACAACTATACATTTACCCAACGAGGTAGCACTTACTGATTAGCCAGTAGAAAGTACTCCAGTTGAGAAGAGGTATTGCACAAAACGGTGGCATCTTCTTGGGTGAATATGCAGGGCAGGATTCATTCTGGCACGATGCTCCTGTCACAAAAATTAAACCTCAACAGGAAGCACTTACAGGTATAAATAAAGCAGGTGCCCGAGTGGAAGCTCAAATTCAGTAACGCATTATGAGCCAAAAAATTCGTGAGCCTGGTGGTAGCTTAGCAGATGTGCCTTCTCCTCATTTCCACCCTGAAATGTTAGCTGTAATACTTGATGGTGGTCTTTGCATCCTTCATTTTTTCGAGCGCAATCCTCGTCTAGAATTCGTGAGCGTGGTTAAGCAGAGGGGCCTTCTCCCCATTTCCACCCTGAAATGTTAGCTGTAATACTTGATGGTGGTCTTTGCATCCTTCATTTTTTCGAGCGCAATCCTCGTGTAGAATTCGTGAGCGTGGTTAAGCAGATGTGCCTTCTCCCGATTTCCACCCTGAAATGATAGCTGCAATCCTTGATGGTGGTCTTTGCATCCTTCATTTTCTCGAGCGCAATCCTCGAGTAGTTCCTGTGCCAAGGCGGCTCCTTCTCCTTGTCTGCCTCAGAGACACTGCTCTGACCCTTTATAAACAAGAGGCATGTGAACTGCATGGAAGCCCCGCCCCACACACCAGCGGTGGGCAACGTCTTCCCGCCCTTTCCCCCACTATGATGGACAGCTGACTTGAGGGACCCTGGGGCCGTCGGCGCCGTGGCAACGTTACAGACATACATGGTCACTGTAGACGACTCTTCTGGCCCTATACACAGCTTTAGTGTTGGAAAACAACTATACATTTACCCAACGAGGTAGCACTTACTGATTAGCCAGTAGAAAGTACTCCAGTTGAGTAGAGGTATTGCACAAAACGGTGGCATCTTCTTGGGTGAATATGCAGGGCAGGATTCATTCTGGCACGACGCTCCTGTCACAAAAATTAAACCTCAACAGGAAGCACTTACAGGTATAAATAAAGCAGGTGCCCGAGTGGAAGCTCAAATTCAGTAACGCATTATGAGCCAAAAAATTCGTGAGCGTGGTGGTGGCTTAGCAGATGCGCCTTCTCCTCATTTCCACCCTGAAATGTTAGCTGTAATACTTGATGGTGGGCTTTGCATCCTTCATTTTTTCGAGCGCAATCCTCGTCTAGAATTCGTGAGCGTGGTTAAGCAGAGGGGCCTTCTCCCCATTTCCACCCTGAAATGTTAGCTGTAATACTTGATGGTGGTCTTTGCATCCTTCATTTTTTCGAGCGCAATCCTCGTGTAGAATTCGTGAGCGTGGTTAAGCAGATGTGCCTTCTCCCGATTTCCACCCTGAAATGATAGCTGCAATCCTTGATGGTGGTCTTTGCATCCTTCATTTTCTCGAGCGCAATCCTCGAGTAGTTCCTGTGCCAAGGCGGTTCCTTCTCCTTGTCTGCCTCAGAGACACTGCTCTGACCCTTTATAAACAAGTGGCATGTGAACTGCATGGAAGCCCCGCCCGTTTGGCCCCGCCCCACACACCAGCGGTGGGCAACGTCTTCCCGCCCTTTCCCCCACTATGATGGACAGCTGACTCGAGGGACCCCGGGGCCGTCGGCGCCGTGGCAACGTTACAGACATAGATGGTCACTGTAGATGACTCTTCTGGCCCTATACACAGCTTTAGTGTTGGAAAACAACTATACATTTACCCAACGAGGTAGCACTTACTGATTAGCCAGTAGAAAGTACTCCAGTTGAGTAGAGGTATTGCACAAAACGGTGGCATCTTCTTGGGTGAATATGCAGGGCAGGATTCATTCTGGCACGACGCTCCTGTCACAAAAATTAAACCTCAACAGGAAGCACTTACAGGTATAAATAAAGCAGGTGCCCGAGTGGAAGCTCAAATTCAGTAACGCATTATGAGCCAAAAAATTCGTGAGCGTGGTGGTGGCTTAGCAGATGCGCCTTCTCCTCATTTCCACCCTGAAATGTTAGCTGTAATACTTGATGGTGGTCTTTGCATCCTTCATTTTTTCGAGCGCAATCCTCGTCTAGAATTCGTGAGCGTGGTTAAGCAGAGGGGCCTTCTCCCCATTTCCACCCTGAAATGTTAGCTGTAATACTTGATGGTGGTCTTTGCATCCTTCATTTTTTCGAGCGCAATCCTCGTGTAGAATTCGTGAGCGTGGTTAAGCAGATGTGCCTTCTCCCGATTTCCACCCTGAAATGATAGCTGCAATCCTTGATGGTGGTCTTTGCATCCTTCATTTTCTCGAGCGCAATCCTCGAGTAGTTCCTGTGCCAAGGCGGCTCCTTCTCCTTGTCTGCCTCAGAGACACTGCTCTGACCCTTTATAAACAAGAGGCATGTGAACTGCATGGAAGCCCCGCCCCACACACCAGCGGTGGGCAACGTCTTCCCGCCCTTTCCCCCACTATGATGGACAGCTGACTTGAGGGACCCTGGGGCCGTCGGCGCCGTGGCAACGTTACAGACATACATGGTCACTGTAGACGACTCTTCTGGCCCTATACACAGCTTTAGTGTTGGAAAACAACTATACATTTACCCAACGAGGTAGCACTTACTGATTAGCCAGTAGAAAGTACTCCAGTTGAGTAGAGGTATTGCACAAAACGGTGGCATCTTCTTGGGTGAATATGCAGGGCAGGATTCATTCTGGCACGACGCTCCTGTCACAAAAATTAAACCTCAACAGGAAGCACTTACAGGTATAAATAAAGCAGGTGCCCGAGTGGAAGCTCAAATTCAGTAACGCATTATGAGCCAAAAAATTCGTGAGCGTGGTGGTGGCTTAGCAGATGCGCCTTCTCCTCATTTCCACCCTGAAATGTTAGCTGTAATACTTGATGGTGGTCTTTGCATCCTTCATTTTTTCGAGCGCAATCCTCGTCTAGAATTCGTGAGCGTGGTTAAGCAGATGTGCCTTCTCCCGATTTCCACCCTGAAATGATAGCTGCAATCCTTGATGGTGGTCTTTGCATCCTTCATTTTCTCGAGCGCAATCCTCGAGTAGTTCCTGTGCCAAGGCGGTTCCTTCTCCTTGTCTGCCTCAGAGACACTGCTCTGACCCTTTATAAACAAGAGGCATGTGAACTGCATGGGAGCCCCGCCCGTTTGGCCCCGCCCCACACACCAGCGGTGGGCAACGTCTTCCCGCCCTTTCCCCCACTATGATGGACAGCTGACTTGAGGGACCCTGGGGCCGTCGGCGCCGTGGCAACGTTACAGACATACATGGTCACTGTAGACGACTCTTCTGGCCCTATACACAGCTTTAGTGTTGGAAAACAACTATACATTTACCCAACGAGGTAGCACTTACTGATTAGCCAGTAGAAAGTACTCCAGTTGAGTAGAGGTATTGCACAAAACGGTGGCATCTTCTTGGGTGAATATGCAGGGCAGGATTCATTCTGCCACGACGCTCCTGTCACAAAAATTAAACCTCAACAGGAAGCACTTACAGGTATAAATAAAGCAGGTGCCCGAGTGGAAGCTCAAATTCAGTAACGCATTATGAGCCAAAAAATTCGTGAGCGTGGTGGTGGCTTAGCAGATGCGCCTTCTCCTCATTTCCACCCTGAAATGTTAGCTGTAATACTTGATGGTGGTCTTTGCATCCTTCATTTTTTCGAGCGCAATCCTCGTGTAGAATTCGTGAGCGTGGTTAAGCAGAGGGGCCTTCTCCCCATTTCCACCCTGAAACGTGAGCGTGGTTAAGCAGATGTGCCTTCTCCCGATTTCCACCCTGAAATGATAGCTGCAATCCTTGATGGTGGTCTTTGCATCCTTCATTTTCTCGAGCGCAATCCTCGAGTAGTTCCTGTGCCAAGGCGGTTCCTTCTCCTTGTCTGCCTCAGAGACACTGCTCTGACCCTTTATAAACAAGAGGCATGTGAACTGCATGGAAGCCCCGCCCGTTTGGCCCCGCCCCACACACCAGCGGTGGGCAACGTCTTCCCGCCCTTTCCCCCACTATGATGGACAGCTGACTCGAGGGACCCGGGGCCGTCGGCGCCGTGGCAACGTTACAGACATAGATGGTCACTGTAGATGACTCTTCTGGCCCTATACACAGCTTTAGTGTTGGAAAACAACTATACATTTACCCAACGAGGTAGCACTTACTGATTAGCCAGTAGAAAGTACTCCAGTTGAGAAGAGGTATTGCACAAAACGGTGGCATCTTCTTGGGTGAATATGCAGGGCAGGATTCATTCTGGCACGATGCTCCTGTCACAAAAATTAAACCTCAACAGGAAGCACTTACAGGTATAAATAAAGCAGGTGCCCGAGTGGAAGCTCAAATTCAGTAACGCATTATGAGCCAAAAAATTCGTGAGCCTGGTGGTAGCTTAGCAGATGTGCCTTCTCCTCATTTCCACCCTGAAATGTTAGCTGTAATACTTGATGGTGGTCTTTGCATCCTTCATTTTTTCGAGCGCAATCCTCGTCTAGAATTCGTGAGCGTGGTTAAGCAGAGGGGCCTTCTCCCCATTTCCACCCTGAAATGTTAGCTGTAATACTTGATGGTGGTCTTTGCATCCTTCATTTTTTCGAGCGCAATCCTCGTGTAGAATTCGTGAGCGTGGTTAAGCAGATGTGCCTTCTCCCGATTTCCACCCTGAAATCGTAGCTGCAATCCTTGATGGTGGTCTTTGCATCCTTCATTTTCTCGAGCGCAATCCTCGAGTAGTTCCTGTGCCAAGGCGGCTCCTTCTCCTTGTCTGCCTCAGAGACACTGCTCTGACCCTTTATAAACAAGAGGCATGTGAACTGCATGGAAGCCCCGCCCGTTTGGCCCCGCCCCACACACCAGCGGTGGGCAACGTCTTCCCGCCCTTTCCCCCACTGTGATGGACAGCTGACTTGAGGGACCCTGGGGCCGTCGGCGCCGTGGCAACGTTACAGACATACATGGTCACTGTAGACGACTCTTCTGGCCCTATACACAGCTTTAGTGTTGGAAAACAACTATACATTTACCCAACGAGGTAGCACTTACTGATTAGCCAGTAGAAAGTACCCCAGTTGAGTAGAGGTATTGCACAAAACGGTGGCATCTTCTTGGGTGAATATGCAGGGCAGGATTCATTCTGGCACGACGCTCCTGTCACAAAAATTAAACCTCAACAGGAAGCACTTACAGGTATAAATAAAGCAGGTGCCCGAGTGGAAGCTCAAATTCAGTAACGCATTATGAGCCAAAAAATTCGTGAGCGTGGTGGTGGCTTAGCAGATGCGCCTTCTCCTCATTTCCACCCTGAAATGTTAGCTGTAATACTTGATGGTGGTCTTTGCATCCTTCATTTTTTCGAGCGCAATCCTCGTCTAGAATTCGTGAGCGTGGTTAAGCAGAGGGGCCTTCTCCCCATTTCCACCCTGAAATGTTAGCTGTAATACTTGATGGTGGTCTTTGCATCCTTCATTTTTTCGAGCGCAATCCTCGTGTAGAATTCGTGAGCGTGGTTAAGCAGATGTGCCTTCTCCCGATTTCCACCCTGAAATGATAGCTGCAATCCTTGATGGTGGTCTTTGCATCCTTCATTTTCTCGAGCGCAATCCTCGAGTAGTTCCTGTGCCAAGGCGGTTCCTTCTCCTTGTCTGCCTCAGAGACACTGCTCTGACCCTTTATAAACAAGAGGCATGTGAACTGCATGGAAGCCCCGCCCGTTTGGCCCCGCCCCACACACCAGCGGTGGGCAACGTCTTCCCGCCCTTTCCCCCACTATGATGGACAGCTGACTCGAGGGACCCCGGGGCCGTCGGCGCCGTGGCAACGTTACAGACATAGATGGTCACTGTAGATGACTCTTCTGGCCCTATACACAGCTTTAGTGTTGGAAAACAACTATACATTTACCCAACGAGGTAGCACTTACTGATTAGCCAGTAGAAAGTACTCCAGTTGAGAAGAGGTATTGCACAAAACGGTGGCATCTTCTTGGGTGAATATGCAGGGCAGGATTCATTCTGGCACGATGCTCCTGTCACAAAAATTAAACCTCAACAGGAAGCACTTACAGGTATAAATAAAGCAGGTGCCCGAGTGGAAGCTCAAATTCAGTAACGCATTATGAGCCAAAAAATTCGTGAGCCTGGTGGTAGCTTAGCAGATGTGCCTTCTCCTCATTTCCACCCTGAAATGTTAGCTGTAATACTTGATGGTGGTCTTTGCATCCTTCATTTTTTCGAGCGCAATCCTCGTCTAGAATTCGTGAGCGTGGTTAAGCAGAGGGGCCTTCTCCCCATTTCCACCCTGAAATGTTAGCTGTAATACTTGATGGTGGTCTTTGCATCCTTCATTTTTTCGAGCGCAATCCTCGTGTAGAATTCGTGAGCGTGGTTAAGCAGATGTGCCTTCTCCCGATTTCCACCCTGAAATGATAGCTGCAATCCTTGATGGTGGTCTTTGCATCCTTCATTTTCTCGAGCGCAATCCTCGAGTAGTTCCTGTGCCAAGGCGGCTCCTTCTCCTTGTCTGCCTCAGAGACACTGCTCTGACCCTTTATAAACAAGAGGCATGTGAACTGCATGGAAGCCCCGCCCCACACACCAGCGGTGGGCAACGTCTTCCCGCCCTTTCCCCCACTATGATGGACAGCTGACTTGAGGGACCCTGGGGCCGTCGGCGCCGTGGCAACGTTACAGACATACATGGTCACTGTAGACGACTCTTCTGGCCCTATACACAGCTTTAGTGTTGGAAAACAACTATACATTTACCCAACGAGGTAGCACTTACTGATTAGCCAGTAGAAAGTACTCCAGTTGAGTAGAGGTATTGCACAAAACGGTGGCATCTTCTTGGGTGAATATGCAGGGCAGGATTCATTCTGCCACGACGCTCCTGTCACAAAAATTAAACCTCAACAGGAAGCACTTACAGGTATAAATAAAGCAGGTGCCCGAGTGGAAGCTCAAATTCAGTAACGCATTATGAGCCAAAAAATTCGTGAGCGTGGTGGTGGCTTAGCAGATGCGCCTTCTCCTCATTTCCACCCTGAAATGTTAGCTGTAATACTTGATGGTGGTCTTTGCATCCTTCATTTTTTCGAGCGCAATCCTCGTCTAGAATTCGTGAGCGTGGTTAAGCAGATGTGCCTTCTCCCGATTTCCACCCTGAAATGATAGCTGCAATCCTTGATGGTGGTCTTTGCATCCTTCATTTTCTCGAGCGCAATCCTCGAGTAGTTCCTGTGCCAAGGCGGTTCCTTCTCCTTGTCTGCCTCAGAGACACTGCTCTGACCCTTTATAAACAAGAGGCATGTGAACTGCATGGAAGCCCCGCCCGTTTGGCCCCGCCCCACACACCAGCGGTGGGCAACGTCTTCCCGCCCTTTCCCCCACTATGATGGACAGCTGACTTGAGGGACCCTGGGGCCGTCGGCGCCGTGGCAACGTTACAGACATACATGGTCACTGTAGACGACTCTTCTGGCCCTATACACAGCTTTAGTGTTGGAAAACAACTATACATTTACCCAACGAGGTAGCACTTACTGATTAGCCAGTAGAAAGTACTCCAGTTGAGTAGAGGTATTGCACAAAACGGTGGCATCTTCTTGGGTGAATATGCAGGGCAGGATTCATTCTGCCACGACGCTCCTGTCACAAAAATTAAACCTCAACAGGAAGCACTTACAGGTATAAATAAAGCAGGTGCCCGAGTGGAAGCTCAAATTCAGTAACGCATTATGAGCCAAAAAATTCGTGAGCGTGGTGGTGGCTTAGCAGATGCGCCTTCTCCTCATTTCCACCCTGAAATGTTAGCTGTAATACTTGATGGTGGTCTTTGCATCCTTCATTTTTTCGAGCGCAATCCTCGTGTAGAATTCGTGAGCGTGGTTAAGCAGAGGGGCCTTCTCCCCATTTCCACCCTGAAACGTGAGCGTGGTTAAGCAGATGTGCCTTCTCCCGATTTCCACCCTGAAATGATAGCTGCAATCCTTGATGGTGGTCTTTGCATCCTTCATTTTCTCGAGCGCAATCCTCGAGTAGTTCCTGTGCCAAGGCGGTTCCTTCTCCTTGTCTGCCTCAGAGACACTGCTCTGACCCTTTATAAACAAGAGGCATGTGAACTGCATGGAAGCCCCGCCCGTTTGGCCCCGCCCCACACACCAGCGGTGGGCAACGTCTTCCCGCCCTTTCCCCCACTATGATGGACAGCTGACTCGAGGGACCCGGGGCCGTCGGCGCCGTGGCAACGTTACAGACATAGATGGTCACTGTAGATGACTCTTCTGGCCCTATACACAGCTTTAGTGTTGGAAAACAACTATACATTTACCCAACGAGGTAGCACTTACTGATTAGCCAGTAGAAAGTACTCCAGTTGAGAAGAGGTATTGCACAAAACGGTGGCATCTTCTTGGGTGAATATGCAGGGCAGGATTCATTCTGGCACGATGCTCCTGTCACAAAAATTAAACCTCAACAGGAAGCACTTACAGGTATAAATAAAGCAGGTGCCCGAGTGGAAGCTCAAATTCAGTAACGCATTATGAGCCAAAAAATTCGTGAGCCTGGTGGTAGCTTAGCAGATGTGCCTTCTCCTCATTTCCACCCTGAAATGTTAGCTGTAATACTTGATGGTGGTCTTTGCATCCTTCATTTTTTCGAGCGCAATCCTCGTCTAGAATTCGTGAGCGTGGTTAAGCAGAGGGGCCTTCTCCCCATTTCCACCCTGAAATGTTAGCTGTAATACTTGATGGTGGTCTTTGCATCCTTCATTTTTTCGAGCGCAATCCTCGTGTAGAATTCGTGAGCGTGGTTAAGCAGATGTGCCTTCTCCCGATTTCCACCCTGAAATGATAGCTGCAATCCTTGATGGTGGTCTTTGCATCCTTCATTTTCTCGAGCGCAATCCTCGAGTAGTTCCTGTGCCAAGGCGGCTCCTTCTCCTTGTCTGCCTCAGAGACACTGCTCTGACCCTTTATAAACAAGAGGCATGTGAACTGCATGGAAGCCCCGCCCGTTTGGCCCCGCCCCACACACCAGCGGTGGGCAACGTCTTCCCGCCCTTTCCCCCACTGTGATGGACAGCTGACTTGAGGGACCCTGGGGCCGTCGGCGCCGTGGCAACGTTACAGACATACATGGTCACTGTAGACGACTCTTCTGGCCCTATACACAGCTTTAGTGTTGGAAAACAACTATACATTTACCCAACGAGGTAGCACTTACTGATTAGCCAGTAGAAAGTACCCCAGTTGAGTAGAGGTATTGCACAAAACGGTGGCATCTTCTTGGGTGAATATGCA
Organism: Triturus cristatus; assembly: GCF_964204655.1. NCBI lineage: Eukaryota > Metazoa > Chordata > Amphibia > Caudata > Salamandridae > Triturus > Triturus cristatus. Next base: position 113,605,041 of record NC_140591.1, on the reverse strand, counting down.
GGGCAGGATTCATTCTGGCACGACGCTCCTGTCACAAAAATTAAACCTCAACAGGAAGCACTTACAGGTATAAATAAAGCAGGTGCCCGAGTGGAAGCTCAAATTCAGTAACGCATTATGAGCCAAAAAATTCGTGAGCGTGGTGGTGGCTTAGCAGATGCGCCTTCTCCTCATTTCCACCCTGAAATGTTAGCTGTAATACTTGATGGTGGTCTTTGCATCCTTCATTTTTTCGAGCGCAATCCTCGTCTAGAATTCGTGAGCGTGGTTAAGCAGAGGGGCCTTCTCCCCATTTCCACCCTGAAATGTTAGCTGTAATACTTGATGGTGGTCTTTGCATCCTTCATTTTTTCGAGCGCAATCCTCGTGTAGTTCCTGTGCCAAGGCGGTTCCTTCTCCTTGTCTGCCTCAGAGACACTGCTCTGACCCTTTATAAACAAGAGGCATGTGAACTGCATGGAAGCCCCGCCCGTTTGGCCCCGCCCCACACACCAGCGGTGGGCAACGTCTTCCCGCCCTTTCCCCCACTATGATGGACAGCTGACTCGAGGGACCCCGGGGCCGTCGGCGCCGTGGCAACGTTACAGACATAGATGGTCACTGTAGATGACTCTTCTGGCCCTATACACAGCTTTAGTGTTGGAAAACAACTATACATTTACCCAACGAGGTAGCACTTACTGATTAGCCAGTAGAAAGTACTCCAGTTGAGAAGAGGTATTGCACAAAACGGTGGCATCTTCTTGGGTGAATATGCAGGGCAGGATTCATTCTGGCACGATGCTCCTGTCACAAAAATTAAACCTCAACAGGAAGCACTTACAGGTATAAATAAAGCAGGTGCCCGAGTGGAAGCTCAAATTCAGTAACGCATTATGAGCCAAAAAATTCGTGAGCCTGGTGGTAGCTTAGCAGATGTGCCTTCTCCTCATTTCCACCCTGAAATGTTAGCTGTAATACTTGATGGTGGTCTTTGCATCCTTCATTTTTTCGAGCGCAATCCTCGTCTAGAATTCGTGAGCGTGGTTAAGCAGAGGGGCCTTCTCCCCATTTCCACCCTGAAATGTTAGCTGTAATACTTGATGGTGGTCTTTGCATCCTTCATTTTTTCGAGCGCAATCCTCGTGTAGAATTCGTGAGCGTGGTTAAGCAGATGTGCCTTCTCCCGATTTCCACCCTGAAATGATAGCTGCAATCCTTGATGGTGGTCTTTGCATCCTTCATTTTCTCGAGCGCAATCCTCGAGTAGTTCCTGTGCCAAGGCGGCTCCTTCTCCTTGTCTGCCTCAGAGACACTGCTCTGACCCTTTATAAACAAGAGGCATGTGAACTGCATGGAAGCCCCGCCCCACACACCAGCGGTGGGCAACGTCTTCCCGCCCTTTCCCCCACTATGATGGACAGCTGACTTGAGGGACCCTGGGGCCGTCGGCGCCGTGGCAACGTTACAGACATACATGGTCACTGTAGACGACTCTTCTGGCCCTATACACAGCTTTAGTGTTGGAAAACAACTATACATTTACCCAACGAGGTAGCACTTACTGATTAGCCAGTAGAAAGTACTCCAGTTGAGTAGAGGTATTGCACAAAACGGTGGCATCTTCTTGGGTGAATATGCAGGGCAGGATTCATTCTGGCACGACGCTCCTGTCACAAAAATTAAACCTCAACAGGAAGCACTTACAGGTATAAATAAAGCAGGTGCCCGAGTGGAAGCTCAAATTCAGTAACGCATTATGAGCCAAAAAATTCGTGAGCGTGGTGGTGGCTTAGCAGATGCGCCTTCTCCTCATTTCCACCCTGAAATGTTAGCTGTAATACTTGATGGTGGTCTTTGCATCCTTCATTTTTTCGAGCGCAATCCTCGTCTAGAATTCGTGAGCGTGGTTAAGCAGAGGGGCCTTCTCCCCATTTCCACCCTGAAATGTTAGCTGTAATACTTGATGGTGGTCTTTGCATCCTTCATTTTTTCGAGCGCAATCCTCGTGTAGAATTCGTGAGCGTGGTTAAGCAGATGTGCCTTCTCCCGATTTCCACCCTGAAATGATAGCTGCAATCCTTGATGGTGGTCTTTGCATCCTTCATTTTCTCGAGCGCAATCCTCGAGTAGTTCCTGTGCCAAGGCGGCTCCTTCTCCTTGTCTGCCTCAGAGACACTGCTCTGACCCTTTATAAACAAGAGGCATGTGAACTGCATGGAAGCCCCGCCCCACACACCAGCGGTGGGCAACGTCTTCCCGCCCTTTCCCCCACTATGATGGACAGCTGACTTGAGGGACCCTGGGGCCGTCGGCGCCGTGGCAACGTTACAGACATACATGGTCACTGTAGACGACTCTTCTGGCCCTATACACAGCTTTAGTGTTGGAAAACAACTATACATTTACCCAACGAGGTAGCACTTACTGATTAGCCAGTAGAAAGTACTCCAGTTGAGTAGAGGTATTGCACAAAACGGTGGCATCTTCTTGGGTGAATATGCAGGGCAGGATTCATTCTGGCACGACGCTCCTGTCACAAAAATTAAACCTCAACAGGAAGCACTTACAGGTATAAATAAAGCAGGTGCCCGAGTGGAAGCTCAAATTCAGTAACGCATTATGAGCCAAAAAATTCGTGAGCGTGGTGGTGGCTTAGCAGATGCGCCTTCTCCTCATTTCCACCCTGAAATGTTAGCTGTAATACTTGATGGTGGTCTTTGCATCCTTCATTTTTTCGAGCGCAATCCTCGTCTAGAATTCGTGAGCGTGGTTAAGCAGATGTGCCTTCTCCCGATTTCCACCCTGAAATGATAGCTGCAATCCTTGATGGTGGTCTTTGCATCCTTCATTTTCTCGAGCGCAATCCTCGAGTAGTTCCTGTGCCAAGGCGGTTCCTTCTCCTTGTCTGCCTCAGAGACACTGCTCTGACCCTTTATAAACAAGAGGCATGTGAACTGCATGGGAGCCCCGCCCGTTTGGCCCCGCCCCACACACCAGCGGTGGGCAACGTCTTCCCGCCCTTTCCCCCACTATGATGGACAGCTGACTTGAGGGACCCTGGGGCCGTCGGCGCCGTGGCAACGTTACAGACATACATGGTCACTGTAGACGACTCTTCTGGCCCTATACACAGCTTTAGTGTTGGAAAACAACTATACATTTACCCAACGAGGTAGCACTTACTGATTAGCCAGTAGAAAGTACTCCAGTTGAGTAGAGGTATTGCACAAAACGGTGGCATCTTCTTGGGTGAATATGCAGGGCAGGATTCATTCTGCCACGACGCTCCTGTCACAAAAATTAAACCTCAACAGGAAGCACTTACAGGTATAAATAAAGCAGGTGCCCGAGTGGAAGCTCAAATTCAGTAACGCATTATGAGCCAAAAAATTCGTGAGCGTGGTGGTGGCTTAGCAGATGCGCCTTCTCCTCATTTCCACCCTGAAATGTTAGCTGTAATACTTGATGGTGGTCTTTGCATCCTTCATTTTTTCGAGCGCAATCCTCGTGTAGAATTCGTGAGCGTGGTTAAGCAGAGGGGCCTTCTCCCCATTTCCACCCTGAAACGTGAGCGTGGTTAAGCAGATGTGCCTTCTCCCGATTTCCACCCTGAAATGATAGCTGCAATCCTTGATGGTGGTCTTTGCATCCTTCATTTTCTCGAGCGCAATCCTCGAGTAGTTCCTGTGCCAAGGCGGTTCCTTCTCCTTGTCTGCCTCAGAGACACTGCTCTGACCCTTTATAAACAAGAGGCATGTGAACTGCATGGAAGCCCCGCCCGTTTGGCCCCGCCCCACACACCAGCGGTGGGCAACGTCTTCCCGCCCTTTCCCCCACTATGATGGACAGCTGACTCGAGGGACCCGGGGCCGTCGGCGCCGTGGCAACGTTACAGACATAGATGGTCACTGTAGATGACTCTTCTGGCCCTATACACAGCTTTAGTGTTGGAAAACAACTATACATTTACCCAACGAGGTAGCACTTACTGATTAGCCATTAGAAAGTACTCCAGTTGAGAAGAGGTATTGCACAAAACGGTGGCATCTTCTTGGGTGAATATGCAGGGCAGGATTCATTCTGGCACGATGCTCCTGTCACAAAAATTAAACCTCAACAGGAAGCACTTACAGGTATAAATAAAGCAGGTGCCCGAGTGGAAGCTCAAATTCAGTAACGCATTATGAGCCAAAAAATTCGTGAGCCTGGTGGTAGCTTAGCAGATGTGCCTTCTCCTCATTTCCACCCTGAAATGTTAGCTGTAATACTTGATGGTGGTCTTTGCATCCTTCATTTTTTCGAGCGCAATCCTCGTCTAGAATTCGTGAGCGTGGTTAAGCAGAGGGGCCTTCTCCCCATTTCCACCCTGAAATGTTAGCTGTAATACTTGATGGTGGTCTTTGCATCCTTCATTTTTTCGAGCGCAATCCTCGTGTAGAATTCGTGAGCGTGGTTAAGCAGATGTGCCTTCTCCCGATTTCCACCCTGAAATCGTAGCTGCAATCCTTGATGGTGGTCTTTGCATCCTTCATTTTCTCGAGCGCAATCCTCGAGTAGTTCCTGTGCCAAGGCGGCTCCTTCTCCTTGTCTGCCTCAGAGACACTGCTCTGACCCTTTATAAACAAGAGGCATGTGAACTGCATGGAAGCCCCGCCCGTTTGGCCCCGCCCCACACACCAGCGGTGGGCAACGTCTTCCCGCCCTTTCCCCCACTGTGATGGACAGCTGACTTGAGGGACCCTGGGGCCGTCGGCGCCGTGGCAACGTTACAGACATACATGGTCACTGTAGACGACTCTTCTGGCCCTATACACAGCTTTAGTGTTGGAAAACAACTATACATTTACCCAACGAGGTAGCACTTACTGATTAGCCAGTAGAAAGTACCCCAGTTGAGTAGAGGTATTGCACAAAACGGTGGCATCTTCTTGGGTGAATATGCAGGGCAGGATTCATTCTGGCACGACGCTCCTGTCACAAAAATTAAACCTCAACAGGAAGCACTTACAGGTATAAATAAAGCAGGTGCCCGAGTGGAAGCTCAAATTCAGTAACGCATTATGAGCCAAAAAATTCGTGAGCGTGGTGGTGGCTTAGCAGATGCGCCTTCTCCTCATTTCCACCCTGAAATGTTAGCTGTAATACTTGATGGTGGTCTTTGCATCCTTCATTTTTTCGAGCGCAATCCTCGTCTAGAATTCGTGAGCGTGGTTAAGCAGAGGGGCCTTCTCCCCATTTCCACCCTGAAATGTTAGCTGTAATACTTGATGGTGGTCTTTGCATCCTTCATTTTTTCGAGCGCAATCCTCGTGTAGTTCCTGTGCCAAGGCGGTTCCTTCTCCTTGTCTGCCTCAGAGACACTGCTCTGACCCTTTATAAACAAGAGGCATGTGAACTGCATGGAAGCCCCGCCCGTTTGGCCCCGCCCCACACACCAGCGGTGGGCAACGTCTTCCCGCCCTTTCCCCCACTATGATGGACAGCTGACTCGAGGGACCCCGGGGCCGTCGGCGCCGTGGCAACGTTACAGACATAGATGGTCACTGTAGATGACTCTTCTGGCCCTATACACAGCTTTAGTGTTGGAAAACAACTATACATTTACCCAACGAGGTAGCACTTACTGATTAGCCAGTAGAAAGTACTCCAGTTGAGAAGAGGTATTGCACAAAACGGTGGCATCTTCTTGGGTGAATATGCAGGGCAGGATTCATTCTGGCACGATGCTCCTGTCACAAAAATTAAACCTCAACAGGAAGCACTTACAGGTATAAATAAAGCAGGTGCCCGAGTGGAAGCTCAAATTCAGTAACGCATTATGAGCCAAAAAATTCGTGAGCCTGGTGGTAGCTTAGCAGATGTGCCTTCTCCTCATTTCCACCCTGAAATGTTAGCTGTAATACTTGATGGTGGTCTTTGCATCCTTCATTTTTTCGAGCGCAATCCTCGTCTAGAATTCGTGAGCGTGGTTAAGCAGAGGGGCCTTCTCCCCATTTCCACCCTGAAATGTTAGCTGTAATACTTGATGGTGGTCTTTGCATCCTTCATTTTTTCGAGCGCAATCCTCGTGTAGAATTCGTGAGCGTGGTTAAGCAGATGTGCCTTCTCCCGATTTCCACCCTGAAATGATAGCTGCAATCCTTGATGGTGGTCTTTGCATCCTTCATTTTCTCGAGCGCAATCCTCGAGTAGTTCCTGTGCCAAGGCGGCTCCTTCTCCTTGTCTGCCTCAGAGACACTGCTCTGACCCTTTATAAACAAGAGGCATGTGAACTGCATGGAAGCCCCGCCCCACACACCAGCGGTGGGCAACGTCTTCCCGCCCTTTCCCCCACTATGATGGACAGCTGACTTGAGGGACCCTGGGGCCGTCGGCGCCGTGGCAACGTTACAGACATACATGGTCACTGTAGACGACTCTTCTGGCCCTATACACAGCTTTAGTGTTGGAAAACAACTATACATTTACCCAACGAGGTAGCACTTACTGATTAGCCAGTAGAAAGTACTCCAGTTGAGTAGAGGTATTGCACAAAACGGTGGCATCTTCTTGGGTGAATATGCAGGGCAGGATTCATTCTGGCACGACGCTCCTGTCACAAAAATTAAACCTCAACAGGAAGCACTTACAGGTATAAATAAAGCAGGTGCCCGAGTGGAAGCTCAAATTCAGTAACGCATTATGAGCCAAAAAATTCGTGAGCGTGGTGGTGGCTTAGCAGATGCGCCTTCTCCTCATTTCCACCCTGAAATGTTAGCTGTAATACTTGATGGTGGGCTTTGCATCCTTCATTTTTTCGAGCGCAATCCTCGTCTAGAATTCGTGAGCGTGGTTAAGCAGAGGGGCCTTCTCCCCATTTCCACCCTGAAATGTTAGCTGTAATACTTGATGGTGGTCTTTGCATCCTTCATTTTTTCGAGCGCAATCCTCGTGTAGAATTCGTGAGCGTGGTTAAGCAGATGTGCCTTCTCCCGATTTCCACCCTGAAATGATAGCTGCAATCCTTGATGGTGGTCTTTGCATCCTTCATTTTCTCGAGCGCAATCCTCGAGTAGTTCCTGTGCCAAGGCGGTTCCTTCTCCTTGTCTGCCTCAGAGACACTGCTCTGACCCTTTATAAACAAGAGGCATGTGAACTGCATGGAAGCCCCGCCCCACACACCAGCGGTGGGCAACGTCTTCCCGCCCTTTCCCCCACTATGATGGACAGCTGACTCGAGGGACCCCGGGGCCGTCGGCGCCGTGGCAACGTTACAGACATAGATGGTCACTGTAGATGACTCTTCTGGCCCTATACACAGCTTTAGTGTTGGAAAACAACTATACATTTACCCAACGAGGTAGCACTTACTGATTAGCCAGTAGAAAGTACTCCAGTTGAGAAGAGGTATTGCACAAAACGGTGGCATCTTCTTGGGTGAATATGCAGGGCAGGATTCATTCTGGCACGATGCTCCTGTCACAAAAATTAAACCTCAACAGGAAGCACTTACAGGTATAAATAAAGCAGGTGCCCGAGTGGAAGCTCAAATTCAGTAACGCATTATGAGCCAAAAAATTCGTGAGCCTGGTGGTAGCTTAGCAGATGTGCCTTCTCCTCATTTCCACCCTGAAATGTTAGCTGTAATACTTGATGGTGGTCTTTGCATCCTTCATTTTTTCGAGCGCAATCCTCGTCTAGAATTCGTGAGCGTGGTTAAGCAGAGGGGCCTTCTCCCCATTTCCACCCTGAAATGTTAGCTGTAATACTTGATGGTGGTCTTTGCATCCTTCATTTTTTCGAGCGCAATCCTCGTGTAGAATTCGTGAGCGTGGTTAAGCAGATGTGCCTTCTCCCGATTTCCACCCTGAAATGATAGCTGCAATCCTTGATGGTGGTCTTTGCATCCTTCATTTTCTCGAGCGCAATCCTCGAGTAGTTCCTGTGCCAAGGCGGCTCCTTCTCCTTGTCTGCCTCAGAGACACTGCTCTGACCCTTTATAAACAAGAGGCATGTGAACTGCATGGAAGCCCCGCCCGTTTGGCCCCGCCCCACACACCAGCGGTGGGCAACGTCTTCCCGCCCTTTCCCCCACTGTGATGGACAGCTGACTTGAGGGACCCTGGGGCCGTCGGCGCCGTGGCAACGTTACAGACATACATGGTCACTGTAGACGACTCTTCTGGCCCTATACACAGCTTTAGTGTTGGAAAACAACTATACATTTACCCAACGAGGTAGCACTTACTGATTAGCCAGTAGAAAGTACCCCAGTTGAGTAGAGGTATTGCACAAAACGGTGGCATCTTCTTGGGTGAATATGCAGGGCAGGATTCATTCTGGCACGACGCTCCTGTCACAAAAATTAAACCTCAACAGGAAGCACTTACAGGTATAAATAAAGCAGGTGCCCGAGTGGAAGCTCAAATTCAGTAACGCATTATGAGCCAAAAAATTCGTGAGCGTGGTGGTGGCTTAGCAGATGCGCCTTCTCCTCATTTCCACCCTGAAATGTTAGCTGTAATACTTGATGGTGGTCTTTGCATCCTTCATTTTTTCGAGCGCAATCCTCGTCTAGAATTCGTGAGCGTGGTTAAGCAGAGGGGCCTTCTCCCCATTTCCACCCTGAAATGTTAGCTGTAATACTTGATGGTGGTCTTTGCATCCTTCATTTTTTCGAGCGCAATCCTCGTGTAGTTCCTGTGCCAAGGCGGTTCCTTCTCCTTGTCTGCCTCAGAGACACTGCTCTGACCCTTTATAAACAAGAGGCATGTGAACTGCATGGAAGCCCCGCCCGTTTGGCCCCGCCCCACACACCAGCGGTGGGCAACGTCTTCCCGCCCTTTCCCCCACTATGATGGACAGCTGACTCGAGGGACCCCGGGGCCGTCGGCGCCGTGGCAACGTTACAGACATAGATGGTCACTGTAGATGACTCTTCTGGCCCTATACACAGCTTTAGTGTTGGAAAACAACTATACATTTACCCAACGAGGTAGCACTTACTGATTAGCCAGTAGAAAGTACTCCAGTTGAGAAGAGGTATTGCACAAAACGGTGGCATCTTCTTGGGTGAATATGCAGGGCAGGATTCATTCTGGCACGATGCTCCTGTCACAAAAATTAAACCTCAACAGGAAGCACTTACAGGTATAAATAAAGCAGGTGCCCGAGTGGAAGCTCAAATTCAGTAACGCATTATGAGCCAAAAAATTCGTGAGCCTGGTGGTAGCTTAGCAGATGTGCCTTCTCCTCATTTCCACCCTGAAATGTTAGCTGTAATACTTGATGGTGGTCTTTGCATCCTTCATTTTTTCGAGCGCAATCCTCGTCTAGAATTCGTGAGCGTGGTTAAGCAGAGGGGCCTTCTCCCCATTTCCACCCTGAAATGTTAGCTGTAATACTTGATGGTGGTCTTTGCATCCTTCATTTTTTCGAGCGCAATCCTCGTGTAGAATTCGTGAGCGTGGTTAAGCAGATGTGCCTTCTCCCGATTTCCACCCTGAAATGATAGCTGCAATCCTTGATGGTGGTCTTTGCATCCTTCATTTTCTCGAGCGCAATCCTCGAGTAGTTCCTGTGCCAAGGCGGCTCCTTCTCCTTGTCTGCCTCAGAGACACTGCTCTGACCCTTTATAAACAAGAGGCATGTGAACTGCATGGAAGCCCCGCCCCACACACCAGCGGTGGGCAACGTCTTCCCGCCCTTTCCCCCACTATGATGGACAGCTGACTTGAGGGACCCTGGGGCCGTCGGCGCCGTGGCAACGTTACAGACATACATGGTCACTGTAGACGACTCTTCTGGCCCTATACACAGCTTTAGTGTTGGAAAACAACTATACATTTACCCAACGAGGTAGCACTTACTGATTAGCCAGTAGAAAGTACTCCAGTTGAGTAGAGGTATTGCACAAAACGGTGGCATCTTCTTGGGTGAATATGCAGGGCAGGATTCATTCTGGCACGACGCTCCTGTCACAAAAATTAAACCTCAACAGGAAGCACTTACAGGTATAAATAAAGCAGGTGCCCGAGTGGAAGCTCAAATTCAGTAACGCATTATGAGCCAAAAAATTCGTGAGCGTGGTGGTGGCTTAGCAGATGCGCCTTCTCCTCATTTCCACCCTGAAATGTTAGCTGTAATACTTGATGGTGGGCTTTGCATCCTTCATTTTTTCGAGCGCAATCCTCGTCTAGAATTCGTGAGCGTGGTTAAGCAGAGGGGCCTTCTCCCCATTTCCACCCTGAAATGTTAGCTGTAATACTTGATGGTGGTCTTTGCATCCTTCATTTTTTCGAGCGCAATCCTCGTGTAGAATTCGTGAGCGTGGTTAAGCAGATGTGCCTTCTCCCGATTTCCACCCTGAAATGATAGCTGCAATCCTTGATGGTGGTCTTTGCATCCTTCATTTTCTCGAGCGCAATCCTCGAGTAGTTCCTGTGCCAAGGCGGTTCCTTCTCCTTGTCTGCCTCAGAGACACTGCTCTGACCCTTTATAAACAAGTGGCATGTGAACTGCATGGAAGCCCCGCCCGTTTGGCCCCGCCCCACACACCAGCGGTGGGCAACGTCTTCCCGCCCTTTCCCCCACTATGATGGACAGCTGACTCGAGGGACCCCGGGGCCGTCGGCGCCGTGGCAACGTTACAGACATAGATGGTCACTGTAGATGACTCTTCTGGCCCTATACACAGCTTTAGTGTTGGAAAACAACTATACATTTACCCAACGAGGTAGCACTTACTGATTAGCCAGTAGAAAGTACTCCAGTTGAGTAGAGGTATTGCACAAAACGGTGGCATCTTCTTGGGTGAATATGCAGGGCAGGATTCATTCTGGCACGACGCTCCTGTCACAAAAATTAAACCTCAACAGGAAGCACTTACAGGTATAAATAAAGCAGGTGCCCGAGTGGAAGCTCAAATTCAGTAACGCATTATGAGCCAAAAAATTCGTGAGCGTGGTGGTGGCTTAGCAGATGCGCCTTCTCCTCATTTCCACCCTGAAATGTTAGCTGTAATACTTGATGGTGGTCTTTGCATCCTTCATTTTTTCGAGCGCAATCCTCGTCTAGAATTCGTGAGCGTGGTTAAGCAGAGGGGCCTTCTCCCCATTTCCACCCTGAAATGTTAGCTGTAATACTTGATGGTGGTCTTTGCATCCTTCATTTTTTCGAGCGCAATCCTCGTGTAGAATTCGTGAGCGTGGTTAAGCAGATGTGCCTTCTCCCGATTTCCACCCTGAAATGATAGCTGCAATCCTTGATGGTGGTCTTTGCATCCTTCATTTTCTCGAGCGCAATCCTCGAGTAGTTCCTGTGCCAAGGCGGCTCCTTCTCCTTGTCTGCCTCAGAGACACTGCTCTGACCCTTTATAAACAAGAGGCATGTGAACTGCATGGAAGCCCCGCCCCACACACCAGCGGTGGGCAACGTCTTCCCGCCCTTTCCCCCACTATGATGGACAGCTGACTTGAGGGACCCTGGGGCCGTCGGCGCCGTGGCAACGTTACAGACATACATGGTCACTGTAGACGACTCTTCTGGCCCTATACACAGCTTTAGTGTTGGAAAACAACTATACATTTACCCAACGAGGTAGCACTTACTGATTAGCCAGTAGAAAGTACTCCAGTTGAGTAGAGGTATTGCACAAAACGGTGGCATCTTCTTGGGTGAATATGCAGGGCAGGATTCATTCTGGCACGACGCTCCTGTCACAAAAATTAAACCTCAACAGGAAGCACTTACAGGTATAAATAAAGCAGGTGCCCGAGTGGAAGCTCAAATTCAGTAACGCATTATGAGCCAAAAAATTCGTGAGCGTGGTGGTGGCTTAGCAGATGCGCCTTCTCCTCATTTCCACCCTGAAATGTTAGCTGTAATACTTGATGGTGGTCTTTGCATCCTTCATTTTTTCGAGCGCAATCCTCGTCTAGAATTCGTGAGCGTGGTTAAGCAGATGTGCCTTCTCCCGATTTCCACCCTGAAATGATAGCTGCAATCCTTGATGGTGGTCTTTGCATCCTTCATTTTCTCGAGCGCAATCCTCGAGTAGTTCCTGTGCCAAGGCGGTTCCTTCTCCTTGTCTGCCTCAGAGACACTGCTCTGACCCTTTATAAACAAGAGGCATGTGAACTGCATGGGAGCCCCGCCCGTTTGGCCCCGCCCCACACACCAGCGGTGGGCAACGTCTTCCCGCCCTTTCCCCCACTATGATGGACAGCTGACTTGAGGGACCCTGGGGCCGTCGGCGCCGTGGCAACGTTACAGACATACATGGTCACTGTAGACGACTCTTCTGGCCCTATACACAGCTTTAGTGTTGGAAAACAACTATACATTTACCCAACGAGGTAGCACTTACTGATTAGCCAGTAGAAAGTACTCCAGTTGAGTAGAGGTATTGCACAAAACGGTGGCATCTTCTTGGGTGAATATGCAGGGCAGGATTCATTCTGCCACGACGCTCCTGTCACAAAAATTAAACCTCAACAGGAAGCACTTACAGGTATAAATAAAGCAGGTGCCCGAGTGGAAGCTCAAATTCAGTAACGCATTATGAGCCAAAAAATTCGTGAGCGTGGTGGTGGCTTAGCAGATGCGCCTTCTCCTCATTTCCACCCTGAAATGTTAGCTGTAATACTTGATGGTGGTCTTTGCATCCTTCATTTTTTCGAGCGCAATCCTCGTGTAGAATTCGTGAGCGTGGTTAAGCAGAGGGGCCTTCTCCCCATTTCCACCCTGAAACGTGAGCGTGGTTAAGCAGATGTGCCTTCTCCCGATTTCCACCCTGAAATGATAGCTGCAATCCTTGATGGTGGTCTTTGCATCCTTCATTTTCTCGAGCGCAATCCTCGAGTAGTTCCTGTGCCAAGGCGGTTCCTTCTCCTTGTCTGCCTCAGAGACACTGCTCTGACCCTTTATAAACAAGAGGCATGTGAACTGCATGGAAGCCCCGCCCGTTTGGCCCCGCCCCACACACCAGCGGTGGGCAACGTCTTCCCGCCCTTTCCCCCACTATGATGGACAGCTGACTCGAGGGACCCGGGGCCGTCGGCGCCGTGGCAACGTTACAGACATAGATGGTCACTGTAGATGACTCTTCTGGCCCTATACACAGCTTTAGTGTTGGAAAACAACTATACATTTACCCAACGAGGTAGCACTTACTGATTAGCCAGTAGAAAGTACTCCAGTTGAGAAGAGGTATTGCACAAAACGGTGGCATCTTCTTGGGTGAATATGCAGGGCAGGATTCATTCTGGCACGATGCTCCTGTCACAAAAATTAAACCTCAACAGGAAGCACTTACAGGTATAAATAAAGCAGGTGCCCGAGTGGAAGCTCAAATTCAGTAACGCATTATGAGCCAAAAAATTCGTGAGCCTGGTGGTAGCTTAGCAGATGTGCCTTCTCCTCATTTCCACCCTGAAATGTTAGCTGTAATACTTGATGGTGGTCTTTGCATCCTTCATTTTTTCGAGCGCAATCCTCGTCTAGAATTCGTGAGCGTGGTTAAGCAGAGGGGCCTTCTCCCCATTTCCACCCTGAAATGTTAGCTGTAATACTTGATGGTGGTCTTTGCATCCTTCATTTTTTCGAGCGCAATCCTCGTGTAGAATTCGTGAGCGTGGTTAAGCAGATGTGCCTTCTCCCGATTTCCACCCTGAAATCGTAGCTGCAATCCTTGATGGTGGTCTTTGCATCCTTCATTTTCTCGAGCGCAATCCTCGAGTAGTTCCTGTGCCAAGGCGGCTCCTTCTCCTTGTCTGCCTCAGAGACACTGCTCTGACCCTTTATAAACAAGAGGCATGTGAACTGCATGGAAGCCCCGCCCGTTTGGCCCCGCCCCACACACCAGCGGTGGGCAACGTCTTCCCGCCCTTTCCCCCACTGTGATGGACAGCTGACTTGAGGGACCCTGGGGCCGTCGGCGCCGTGGCAACGTTACAGACATACATGGTCACTGTAGACGACTCTTCTGGCCCTATACACAGCTTTAGTGTTGGAAAACAACTATACATTTACCCAACGAGGTAGCACTTACTGATTAGCCAGTAGAAAGTACCCCAGTTGAGTAGAGGTATTGCACAAAACGGTGGCATCTTCTTGGGTGAATATGCAGGGCAGGATTCATTCTGGCACGACGCTCCTGTCACAAAAATTAAACCTCAACAGGAAGCACTTACAGGTATAAATAAAGCAGGTGCCCGAGTGGAAGCTCAAATTCAGTAACGCATTATGAGCCAAAAAATTCGTGAGCGTGGTGGTGGCTTAGCAGATGCGCCTTCTCCTCATTTCCACCCTGAAATGTTAGCTGTAATACTTGATGGTGGTCTTTGCATCCTTCATTTTTTCGAGCGCAATCCTCGTCTAGAATTCGTGAGCGTGGTTAAGCAGAGGGGCCTTCTCCCCATTTCCACCCTGAAATGTTAGCTGTAATACTTGATGGTGGTCTTTGCATCCTTCATTTTTTCGAGCGCAATCCTCGTGTAGAATTCGTGAGCGTGGTTAAGCAGATGTGCCTTCTCCCGATTTCCACCCTGAAATGATAGCTGCAATCCTTGATGGTGGTCTTTGCATCCTTCATTTTCTCGAGCGCAATCCTCGAGTAGTTCCTGTGCCAAGGCGGTTCCTTCTCCTTGTCTGCCTCAGAGACACTGCTCTGACCCTTTATAAACAAGAGGCATGTGAACTGCATGGAAGCCCCGCCCGTTTGGCCCCGCCCCACACACCAGCGGTGGGCAACGTCTTCCCGCCCTTTCCCCCACTATGATGGACAGCTGACTCGAGGGACCCCGGGGCCGTCGGCGCCGTGGCAACGTTACAGACATAGATGGTCACTGTAGATGACTCTTCTGGCCCTATACACAGCTTTAGTGTTGGAAAACAACTATACATTTACCCAACGAGGTAGCACTTACTGATTAGCCAGTAGAAAGTACTCCAGTTGAGAAGAGGTATTGCACAAAACGGTGGCATCTTCTTGGGTGAATATGCAGGGCAGGATTCATTCTGGCACGATGCTCCTGTCACAAAAATTAAACCTCAACAGGAAGCACTTACAGGTATAAATAAAGCAGGTGCCCGAGTGGAAGCTCAAATTCAGTAACGCATTATGAGCCAAAAAATTCGTGAGCCTGGTGGTAGCTTAGCAGATGTGCCTTCTCCTCATTTCCACCCTGAAATGTTAGCTGTAATACTTGATGGTGGTCTTTGCATCCTTCATTTTTTCGAGCGCAATCCTCGTCTAGAATTCGTGAGCGTGGTTAAGCAGAGGGGCCTTCTCCCCATTTCCACCCTGAAATGTTAGCTGTAATACTTGATGGTGGTCTTTGCATCCTTCATTTTTTCGAGCGCAATCCTCGTGTAGAATTCGTGAGCGTGGTTAAGCAGATGTGCCTTCTCCCGATTTCCACCCTGAAATGATAGCTGCAATCCTTGATGGTGGTCTTTGCATCCTTCATTTTCTCGAGCGCAATCCTCGAGTAGTTCCTGTGCCAAGGCGGCTCCTTCTCCTTGTCTGCCTCAGAGACACTGCTCTGACCCTTTATAAACAAGAGGCATGTGAACTGCATGGAAGCCCCGCCCCACACACCAGCGGTGGGCAACGTCTTCCCGCCCTTTCCCCCACTATGATGGACAGCTGACTTGAGGGACCCTGGGGCCGTCGGCGCCGTGGCAACGTTACAGACATACATGGTCACTGTAGACGACTCTTCTGGCCCTATACACAGCTTTAGTGTTGGAAAACAACTATACATTTACCCAACGAGGTAGCACTTACTGATTAGCCAGTAGAAAGTACTCCAGTTGAGTAGAGGTATTGCACAAAACGGTGGCATCTTCTTGGGTGAATATGCAGGGCAGGATTCATTCTGCCACGACGCTCCTGTCACAAAAATTAAACCTCAACAGGAAGCACTTACAGGTATAAATAAAGCAGGTGCCCGAGTGGAAGCTCAAATTCAGTAACGCATTATGAGCCAAAAAATTCGTGAGCGTGGTGGTGGCTTAGCAGATGCGCCTTCTCCTCATTTCCACCCTGAAATGTTAGCTGTAATACTTGATGGTGGTCTTTGCATCCTTCATTTTTTCGAGCGCAATCCTCGTCTAGAATTCGTGAGCGTGGTTAAGCAGATGTGCCTTCTCCCGATTTCCACCCTGAAATGATAGCTGCAATCCTTGATGGTGGTCTTTGCATCCTTCATTTTCTCGAGCGCAATCCTCGAGTAGTTCCTGTGCCAAGGCGGTTCCTTCTCCTTGTCTGCCTCAGAGACACTGCTCTGACCCTTTATAAACAAGAGGCATGTGAACTGCATGGAAGCCCCGCCCGTTTGGCCCCGCCCCACACACCAGCGGTGGGCAACGTCTTCCCGCCCTTTCCCCCACTATGATGGACAGCTGACTTGAGGGACCCTGGGGCCGTCGGCGCCGTGGCAACGTTACAGACATACATGGTCACTGTAGACGACTCTTCTGGCCCTATACACAGCTTTAGTGTTGGAAAACAACTATACATTTACCCAACGAGGTAGCACTTACTGATTAGCCAGTAGAAAGTACTCCAGTTGAGTAGAGGTATTGCACAAAACGGTGGCATCTTCTTGGGTGAATATGCAGGGCAGGATTCATTCTGCCACGACGCTCCTGTCACAAAAATTAAACCTCAACAGGAAGCACTTACAGGTATAAATAAAGCAGGTGCCCGAGTGGAAGCTCAAATTCAGTAACGCATTATGAGCCAAAAAATTCGTGAGCGTGGTGGTGGCTTAGCAGATGCGCCTTCTCCTCATTTCCACCCTGAAATGTTAGCTGTAATACTTGATGGTGGTCTTTGCATCCTTCATTTTTTCGAGCGCAATCCTCGTGTAGAATTCGTGAGCGTGGTTAAGCAGAGGGGCCTTCTCCCCATTTCCACCCTGAAACGTGAGCGTGGTTAAGCAGATGTGCCTTCTCCCGATTTCCACCCTGAAATGATAGCTGCAATCCTTGATGGTGGTCTTTGCATCCTTCATTTTCTCGAGCGCAATCCTCGAGTAGTTCCTGTGCCAAGGCGGTTCCTTCTCCTTGTCTGCCTCAGAGACACTGCTCTGACCCTTTATAAACAAGAGGCATGTGAACTGCATGGAAGCCCCGCCCGTTTGGCCCCGCCCCACACACCAGCGGTGGGCAACGTCTTCCCGCCCTTTCCCCCACTATGATGGACAGCTGACTCGAGGGACCCGGGGCCGTCGGCGCCGTGGCAACGTTACAGACATAGATGGTCACTGTAGATGACTCTTCTGGCCCTATACACAGCTTTAGTGTTGGAAAACAACTATACATTTACCCAACGAGGTAGCACTTACTGATTAGCCAGTAGAAAGTACTCCAGTTGAGAAGAGGTATTGCACAAAACGGTGGCATCTTCTTGGGTGAATATGCAGGGCAGGATTCATTCTGGCACGATGCTCCTGTCACAAAAATTAAACCTCAACAGGAAGCACTTACAGGTATAAATAAAGCAGGTGCCCGAGTGGAAGCTCAAATTCAGTAACGCATTATGAGCCAAAAAATTCGTGAGCCTGGTGGTAGCTTAGCAGATGTGCCTTCTCCTCATTTCCACCCTGAAATGTTAGCTGTAATACTTGATGGTGGTCTTTGCATCCTTCATTTTTTCGAGCGCAATCCTCGTCTAGAATTCGTGAGCGTGGTTAAGCAGAGGGGCCTTCTCCCCATTTCCACCCTGAAATGTTAGCTGTAATACTTGATGGTGGTCTTTGCATCCTTCATTTTTTCGAGCGCAATCCTCGTGTAGAATTCGTGAGCGTGGTTAAGCAGATGTGCCTTCTCCCGATTTCCACCCTGAAATGATAGCTGCAATCCTTGATGGTGGTCTTTGCATCCTTCATTTTCTCGAGCGCAATCCTCGAGTAGTTCCTGTGCCAAGGCGGCTCCTTCTCCTTGTCTGCCTCAGAGACACTGCTCTGACCCTTTATAAACAAGAGGCATGTGAACTGCATGGAAGCCCCGCCCGTTTGGCCCCGCCCCACACACCAGCGGTGGGCAACGTCTTCCCGCCCTTTCCCCCACTGTGATGGACAGCTGACTTGAGGGACCCTGGGGCCGTCGGCGCCGTGGCAACGTTACAGACATACATGGTCACTGTAGACGACTCTTCTGGCCCTATACACAGCTTTAGTGTTGGAAAACAACTATACATTTACCCAACGAGGTAGCACTTACTGATTAGCCAGTAGAAAGTACCCCAGTTGAGTAGAGGTATTGCACAAAACGGTGGCATCTTCTTGGGTGAATATGCAGGGCAGGATTCATTCTGGCACGACGCTCCTGTCACAAAAATTAAACCTCAACAGGAAGCACTTACAGGTATAAATAAAGCAGGTGCCCGAGTGGAAGCTCAAATTCAGTAACGCATTATGAGCCAAAAAATTCGTGAGCGTGGTGGTGGCTTAGCAGATGCGCCTTCTCCTCATTTCCACCCTGAAATGTTAGCTGTAATACTTGATGGTGGTCTTTGCATCCTTCATTTTTTCGAGCGCAATCCTCGTCTAGAATTCGTGAGCGTGGTTAAGCAGAGGGGCCTTCTCCCCATTTCCACCCTGAAATGTTAGCTGTAATACTTGATGGTGGTCTTTGCATCCTTCATTTTTTCGAGCGCAATCCTCGTGTAGTTCCTGTGCCAAGGCGGTTCCTTCTCCTTGTCTGCCTCAGAGACACTGCTCTGACCCTTTATAAACAAGAGGCATGTGAACTGCATGGAAGCCCCGCCCGTTTGGCCCCGCCCCACACACCAGCGGTGGGCAACGTCTTCCCGCCCTTTCCCCCACTATGATGGACAGCTGACTCGAGGGACCCCGGGGCCGTCGGCGCCGTGGCAACGTTACAGACATAGATGGTCACTGTAGATGACTCTTCTGGCCCTATACACAGCTTTAGTGTTGGAAAACAACTATACATTTACCCAACGAGGTAGCACTTACTGATTAGCCAGTAGAAAGTACTCCAGTTGAGAAGAGGTATTGCACAAAACGGTGGCATCTTCTTGGGTGAATATGCAGGGCAGGATTCATTCTGGCACGATGCTCCTGTCACAAAAATTAAACCTCAACAGGAAGCACTTACAGGTATAAATAAAGCAGGTGCCCGAGTGGAAGCTCAAATTCAGTAACGCATTATGAGCCAAAAAATTCGTGAGCCTGGTGGTAGCTTAGCAGATGTGCCTTCTCCTCATTTCCACCCTGAAATGTTAGCTGTAATACTTGATGGTGGTCTTTGCATCCTTCATTTTTTCGAGCGCAATCCTCGTCTAGAATTCGTGAGCGTGGTTAAGCAGAGGGGCCTTCTCCCCATTTCCACCCTGAAATGTTAGCTGTAATACTTGATGGTGGTCTTTGCATCCTTCATTTTTTCGAGCGCAATCCTCGTGTAGAATTCGTGAGCGTGGTTAAGCAGATGTGCCTTCTCCCGATTTCCACCCTGAAATGATAGCTGCAATCCTTGATGGTGGTCTTTGCATCCTTCATTTTCTCGAGCGCAATCCTCGAGTAGTTCCTGTGCCAAGGCGGCTCCTTCTCCTTGTCTGCCTCAGAGACACTGCTCTGACCCTTTATAAACAAGAGGCATGTGAACTGCATGGAAGCCCCGCCCCACACACCAGCGGTGGGCAACGTCTTCCCGCCCTTTCCCCCACTATGATGGACAGCTGACTTGAGGGACCCTGGGGCCGTCGGCGCCGTGGCAACGTTACAGACATACATGGTCACTGTAGACGACTCTTCTGGCCCTATACACAGCTTTAGTGTTGGAAAACAACTATACATTTACCCAACGAGGTAGCACTTACTGATTAGCCAGTAGAAAGTACTCCAGTTGAGTAGAGGTATTGCACAAAACGGTGGCATCTTCTTGGGTGAATATGCAGGGCAGGATTCATTCTGGCACGACGCTCCTGTCACAAAAATTAAACCTCAACAGGAAGCACTTACAGGTATAAATAAAGCAGGTGCCCGAGTGGAAGCTCAAATTCAGTAACGCATTATGAGCCAAAAAATTCGTGAGCGTGGTGGTGGCTTAGCAGATGCGCCTTCTCCTCATTTCCACCCTGAAATGTTAGCTGTAATACTTGATGGTGGTCTTTGCATCCTTCATTTTTTCGAGCGCAATCCTCGTCTAGAATTCGTGAGCGTGGTTAAGCAGAGGGGCCTTCTCCCCATTTCCACCCTGAAATGTTAGCTGTAATACTTGATGGTGGTCTTTGCATCCTTCATTTTTTCGAGCGCAATCCTCGTGTAGAATTCGTGAGCGTGGTTAAGCAGATGTGCCTTCTCCCGATTTCCACCCTGAAATGATAGCTGCAATCCTTGATGGTGGTCTTTGCATCCTTCATTTTCTCGAGCGCAATCCTCGAGTAGTTCCTGTGCCAAGGCGGCTCCTTCTCCTTGTCTGCCTCAGAGACACTGCTCTGACCCTTTATAAACAAGAGGCATGTGAACTGCATGGAAGCCCCGCCCCACACACCAGCGGTGGGCAACGTCTTCCCGCCCTTTCCCCCACTATGATGGACAGCTGACTTGAGGGACCCTGGGGCCGTCGGCGCCGTGGCAACGTTACAGACATACATGGTCACTGTAGACGACTCTTCTGGCCCTATACACAGCTTTAGTGTTGGAAAACAACTATACATTTACCCAACGAGGTAGCACTTACTGATTAGCCAGTAGAAAGTACTCCAGTTGAGTAGAGGTATTGCACAAAACGGTGGCATCTTCTTGGGTGAATATGCAGGGCAGGATTCATTCTGGCACGACGCTCCTGTCACAAAAATTAAACCTCAACAGGAAGCACTTACAGGTATAAATAAAGCAGGTGCCCGAGTGGAAGCTCAAATTCAGTAACGCATTATGAGCCAAAAAATTCGTGAGCGTGGTGGTGGCTTAGCAGATGCGCCTTCTCCTCATTTCCACCCTGAAATGTTAGCTGTAATACTTGATGGTGGTCTTTGCATCCTTCATTTTTTCGAGCGCAATCCTCGTCTAGAATTCGTGAGCGTGGTTAAGCAGATGTGCCTTCTCCCGATTTCCACCCTGAAATGATAGCTGCAATCCTTGATGGTGGTCTTTGCATCCTTCATTTTCTCGAGCGCAATCCTCGAGTAGTTCCTGTGCCAAGGCGGTTCCTTCTCCTTGTCTGCCTCAGAGACACTGCTCTGACCCTTTATAAACAAGAGGCATGTGAACTGCATGGGAGCCCCGCCCGTTTGGCCCCGCCCCACACACCAGCGGTGGGCAACGTCTTCCCGCCCTTTCCCCCACTATGATGGACAGCTGACTTGAGGGACCCTGGGGCCGTCGGCGCCGTGGCAACGTTACAGACATACATGGTCACTGTAGACGACTCTTCTGGCCCTATACACAGCTTTAGTGTTGGAAAACAACTATACATTTACCCAACGAGGTAGCACTTACTGATTAGCCAGTAGAAAGTACTCCAGTTGAGTAGAGGTATTGCACAAAACGGTGGCATCTTCTTGGGTGAATATGCAGGGCAGGATTCATTCTGCCACGACGCTCCTGTCACAAAAATTAAACCTCAACAGGAAGCACTTACAGGTATAAATAAAGCAGGTGCCCGAGTGGAAGCTCAAATTCAGTAACGCATTATGAGCCAAAAAATTCGTGAGCGTGGTGGTGGCTTAGCAGATGCGCCTTCTCCTCATTTCCACCCTGAAATGTTAGCTGTAATACTTGATGGTGGTCTTTGCATCCTTCATTTTTTCGAGCGCAATCCTCGTGTAGAATTCGTGAGCGTGGTTAAGCAGAGGGGCCTTCTCCCCATTTCCACCCTGAAACGTGAGCGTGGTTAAGCAGATGTGCCTTCTCCCGATTTCCACCCTGAAATGATAGCTGCAATCCTTGATGGTGGTCTTTGCATCCTTCATTTTCTCGAGCGCAATCCTCGAGTAGTTCCTGTGCCAAGGCGGTTCCTTCTCCTTGTCTGCCTCAGAGACACTGCTCTGACCCTTTATAAACAAGAGGCATGTGAACTGCATGGAAGCCCCGCCCGTTTGGCCCCGCCCCACACACCAGCGGTGGGCAACGTCTTCCCGCCCTTTCCCCCACTATGATGGACAGCTGACTCGAGGGACCCGGGGCCGTCGGCGCCGTGGCAACGTTACAGACATAGATGGTCACTGTAGATGACTCTTCTGGCCCTATACACAGCTTTAGTGTTGGAAAACAACTATACATTTACCCAACGAGGTAGCACTTACTGATTAGCCAGTAGAAAGTACTCCAGTTGAGAAGAGGTATTGCACAAAACGGTGGCATCTTCTTGGGTGAATATGCAGGGCAGGATTCATTCTGGCACGATGCTCCTGTCACAAAAATTAAACCTCAACAGGAAGCACTTACAGGTATAAATAAAGCAGGTGCCCGAGTGGAAGCTCAAATTCAGTAACGCATTATGAGCCAAAAAATTCGTGAGCCTGGTGGTAGCTTAGCAGATGTGCCTTCTCCTCATTTCCACCCTGAAATGTTAGCTGTAATACTTGATGGTGGTCTTTGCATCCTTCATTTTTTCGAGCGCAATCCTCGTCTAGAATTCGTGAGCGTGGTTAAGCAGAGGGGCCTTCTCCCCATTTCCACCCTGAAATGTTAGCTGTAATACTTGATGGTGGTCTTTGCATCCTTCATTTTTTCGAGCGCAATCCTCGTGTAGAATTCGTGAGCGTGGTTAAGCAGATGTGCCTTCTCCCGATTTCCACCCTGAAATCGTAGCTGCAATCCTTGATGGTGGTCTTTGCATCCTTCATTTTCTCGAGCGCAATCCTCGAGTAGTTCCTGTGCCAAGGCGGCTCCTTCTCCTTGTCTGCCTCAGAGACACTGCTCTGACCCTTTATAAACAAGAGGCATGTGAACTGCATGGAAGCCCCGCCCGTTTGGCCCCGCCCCACACACCAGCGGTGGGCAACGTCTTCCCGCCCTTTCCCCCACTGTGATGGACAGCTGACTTGAGGGACCCTGGGGCCGTCGGCGCCGTGGCAACGTTACAGACATACATGGTCACTGTAGACGACTCTTCTGGCCCTATACACAGCTTTAGTGTTGGAAAACAACTATACATTTACCCAACGAGGTAGCACTTACTGATTAGCCAGTAGAAAGTACCCCAGTTGAGTAGAGGTATTGCACAAAACGGTGGCATCTTCTTGGGTGAATATGCAGGGCAGGATTCATTCTGGCACGACGCTCCTGTCACAAAAATTAAACCTCAACAGGAAGCACTTACAGGTATAAATAAAGCAGGTGCCCGAGTGGAAGCTCAAATTCAGTAACGCATTATGAGCCAAAAAATTCGTGAGCGTGGTGGTGGCTTAGCAGATGCGCCTTCTCCTCATTTCCACCCTGAAATGTTAGCTGTAATACTTGATGGTGGTCTTTGCATCCTTCATTTTTTCGAGCGCAATCCTCGTCTAGAATTCGTGAGCGTGGTTAAGCAGAGGGGCCTTCTCCCCATTTCCACCCTGAAATGTTAGCTGTAATACTTGATGGTGGTCTTTGCATCCTTCATTTTTTCGAGCGCAATCCTCGTGTAGTTCCTGTGCCAAGGCGGTTCCTTCTCCTTGTCTGCCTCAGAGACACTGCTCTGACCCTTTATAAACAAGAGGCATGTGAACTGCATGGAAGCCCCGCCCGTTTGGCCCCGCCCCACACACCAGCGGTGGGCAACGTCTTCCCGCCCTTTCCCCCACTATGATGGACAGCTGACTCGAGGGACCCCGGGGCCGTCGGCGCCGTGGCAACGTTACAGACATAGATGGTCACTGTAGATGACTCTTCTGGCCCTATACACAGCTTTAGTGTTGGAAAACAACTATACATTTACCCAACGAGGTAGCACTTACTGATTAGCCAGTAGAAAGTACTCCAGTTGAGAAGAGGTATTGCACAAAACGGTGGCATCTTCTTGGGTGAATATGCAGGGCAGGATTCATTCTGGCACGATGCTCCTGTCACAAAAATTAAACCTCAACAGGAAGCACTTACAGGTATAAATAAAGCAGGTGCCCGAGTGGAAGCTCAAATTCAGTAACGCATTATGAGCCAAAAAATTCGTGAGCCTGGTGGTAGCTTAGCAGATGTGCCTTCTCCTCATTTCCACCCTGAAATGTTAGCTGTAATACTTGATGGTGGTCTTTGCATCCTTCATTTTTTCGAGCGCAATCCTCGTCTAGAATTCGTGAGCGTGGTTAAGCAGAGGGGCCTTCTCCCCATTTCCACCCTGAAATGTTAGCTGTAATACTTGATGGTGGTCTTTGCATCCTTCATTTTTTCGAGCGCAATCCTCGTGTAGAATTCGTGAGCGTGGTTAAGCAGATGTGCCTTCTCCCGATTTCCACCCTGAAATGATAGCTGCAATCCTTGATGGTGGTCTTTGCATCCTTCATTTTCTCGAGCGCAATCCTCGAGTAGTTCCTGTGCCAAGGCGGCTCCTTCTCCTTGTCTGCCTCAGAGACACTGCTCTGACCCTTTATAAACAAGAGGCATGTGAACTGCATGGAAGCCCCGCCCCACACACCAGCGGTGGGCAACGTCTTCCCGCCCTTTCCCCCACTATGATGGACAGCTGACTTGAGGGACCCTGGGGCCGTCGGCGCCGTGGCAACGTTACAGACATACATGGTCACTGTAGACGACTCTTCTGGCCCTATACACAGCTTTAGTGTTGGAAAACAACTATACATTTACCCAACGAGGTAGCACTTACTGATTAGCCAGTAGAAAGTACTCCAGTTGAGTAGAGGTATTGCACAAAACGGTGGCATCTTCTTGGGTGAATATGCAGGGCAGGATTCATTCTGGCACGACGCTCCTGTCACAAAAATTAAACCTCAACAGGAAGCACTTACAGGTATAAATAAAGCAGGTGCCCGAGTGGAAGCTCAAATTCAGTAACGCATTATGAGCCAAAAAATTCGTGAGCGTGGTGGTGGCTTAGCAGATGCGCCTTCTCCTCATTTCCACCCTGAAATGTTAGCTGTAATACTTGATGGTGGGCTTTGCATCCTTCATTTTTTCGAGCGCAATCCTCGTCTAGAATTCGTGAGCGTGGTTAAGCAGAGGGGCCTTCTCCCCATTTCCACCCTGAAATGTTAGCTGTAATACTTGATGGTGGTCTTTGCATCCTTCATTTTTTCGAGCGCAATCCTCGTGTAGAATTCGTGAGCGTGGTTAAGCAGATGTGCCTTCTCCCGATTTCCACCCTGAAATGATAGCTGCAATCCTTGATGGTGGTCTTTGCATCCTTCATTTTCTCGAGCGCAATCCTCGAGTAGTTCCTGTGCCAAGGCGGTTCCTTCTCCTTGTCTGCCTCAGAGACACTGCTCTGACCCTTTATAAACAAGAGGCATGTGAACTGCATGGAAGCCCCGCCCCACACACCAGCGGTGGGCAACGTCTTCCCGCCCTTTCCCCCACTATGATGGACAGCTGACTCGAGGGACCCCGGGGCCGTCGGCGCCGTGGCAACGTTACAGACATAGATGGTCACTGTAGATGACTCTTCTGGCCCTATACACAGCTTTAGTGTTGGAAAACAACTATACATTTACCCAACGAGGTAGCACTTACTGATTAGCCAGTAGAAAGTACTCCAGTTGAGAAGAGGTATTGCACAAAACGGTGGCATCTTCTTGGGTGAATATGCAGGGCAGGATTCATTCTGGCACGATGCTCCTGTCACAAAAATTAAACCTCAACAGGAAGCACTTACAGGTATAAATAAAGCAGGTGCCCGAGTGGAAGCTCAAATTCAGTAACGCATTATGAGCCAAAAAATTCGTGAGCCTGGTGGTAGCTTAGCAGATGTGCCTTCTCCTCATTTCCACCCTGAAATGTTAGCTGTAATACTTGATGGTGGTCTTTGCATCCTTCATTTTTTCGAGCGCAATCCTCGTCTAGAATTCGTGAGCGTGGTTAAGCAGAGGGGCCTTCTCCCCATTTCCACCCTGAAATGTTAGCTGTAATACTTGATGGTGGTCTTTGCATCCTTCATTTTTTCGAGCGCAATCCTCGTGTAGAATTCGTGAGCGTGGTTAAGCAGATGTGCCTTCTCCCGATTTCCACCCTGAAATGATAGCTGCAATCCTTGATGGTGGTCTTTGCATCCTTCATTTTCTCGAGCGCAATCCTCGAGTAGTTCCTGTGCCAAGGCGGCTCCTTCTCCTTGTCTGCCTCAGAGACACTGCTCTGACCCTTTATAAACAAGAGGCATGTGAACTGCATGGAAGCCCCGCCCGTTTGGCCCCGCCCCACACACCAGCGGTGGGCAACGTCTTCCCGCCCTTTCCCCCACTGTGATGGACAGCTGACTTGAGGGACCCTGGGGCCGTCGGCGCCGTGGCAACGTTACAGACATACATGGTCACTGTAGACGACTCTTCTGGCCCTATACACAGCTTTAGTGTTGGAAAACAACTATACATTTACCCAACGAGGTAGCACTTACTGATTAGCCAGTAGAAAGTACCCCAGTTGAGTAGAGGTATTGCACAAAACGGTGGCATCTTCTTGGGTGAATATGCAGGGCAGGATTCATTCTGGCACGACGCTCCTGTCACAAAAATTAAACCTCAACAGGAAGCACTTACAGGTATAAATAAAGCAGGTGCCCGAGTGGAAGCTCAAATTCAGTAACGCATTATGAGCCAAAAAATTCGTGAGCGTGGTGGTGGCTTAGCAGATGCGCCTTCTCCTCATTTCCACCCTGAAATGTTAGCTGTAATACTTGATGGTGGTCTTTGCATCCTTCATTTTTTCGAGCGCAATCCTCGTCTAGAATTCGTGAGCGTGGTTAAGCAGAGGGGCCTTCTCCCCATTTCCACCCTGAAATGTTAGCTGTAATACTTGATGGTGGTCTTTGCATCCTTCATTTTTTCGAGCGCAATCCTCGTGTAGAATTCGTGAGCGTGGTTAAGCAGATGTGCCTTCTCCCGATTTCCACCCTGAAATGATAGCTGCAATCCTTGATGGTGGTCTTTGCATCCTTCATTTTCTCGAGCGCAATCCTCGAGTAGTTCCTGTGCCAAGGCGGTTCCTTCTCCTTGTCTGCCTCAGAGACACTGCTCTGACCCTTTATAAACAAGAGGCATGTGAACTGCATGGAAGCCCCGCCCGTTTGGCCCCGCCCCACACACCAGCGGTGGGCAACGTCTTCCCGCCCTTTCCCCCACTATGATGGACAGCTGACTCGAGGGACCCCGGGGCCGTCGGCGCCGTGGCAACGTTACAGACATAGATGGTCACTGTAGATGACTCTTCTGGCCCTATACACAGCTTTAGTGTTGGAAAACAACTATACATTTACCCAACGAGGTAGCACTTACTGATTAGCCAGTAGAAAGTACTCCAGTTGAGAAGAGGTATTGCACAAAACGGTGGCATCTTCTTGGGTGAATATGCAGGGCAGGATTCATTCTGGCACGATGCTCCTGTCACAAAAATTAAACCTCAACAGGAAGCACTTACAGGTATAAATAAAGCAGGTGCCCGAGTGGAAGCTCAAATTCAGTAACGCATTATGAGCCAAAAAATTCGTGAGCCTGGTGGTAGCTTAGCAGATGTGCCTTCTCCTCATTTCCACCCTGAAATGTTAGCTGTAATACTTGATGGTGGTCTTTGCATCCTTCATTTTTTCGAGCGCAATCCTCGTCTAGAATTCGTGAGCGTGGTTAAGCAGAGGGGCCTTCTCCCCATTTCCACCCTGAAATGTTAGCTGTAATACTTGATGGTGGTCTTTGCATCCTTCATTTTTTCGAGCGCAATCCTCGTGTAGAATTCGTGAGCGTGGTTAAGCAGATGTGCCTTCTCCCGATTTCCACCCTGAAATGATAGCTGCAATCCTTGATGGTGGTCTTTGCATCCTTCATTTTCTCGAGCGCAATCCTCGAGTAGTTCCTGTGCCAAGGCGGCTCCTTCTCCTTGTCTGCCTCAGAGACACTGCTCTGACCCTTTATAAACAAGAGGCATGTGAACTGCATGGAAGCCCCGCCCCACACACCAGCGGTGGGCAACGTCTTCCCGCCCTTTCCCCCACTATGATGGACAGCTGACTTGAGGGACCCTGGGGCCGTCGGCGCCGTGGCAACGTTACAGACATACATGGTCACTGTAGACGACTCTTCTGGCCCTATACACAGCTTTAGTGTTGGAAAACAACTATACATTTACCCAACGAGGTAGCACTTACTGATTAGCCAGTAGAAAGTACTCCAGTTGAGTAGAGGTATTGCACAAAACGGTGGCATCTTCTTGGGTGAATATGCAGGGCAGGATTCATTCTGCCACGACGCTCCTGTCACAAAAATTAAACCTCAACAGGAAGCACTTACAGGTATAAATAAAGCAGGTGCCCGAGTGGAAGCTCAAATTCAGTAACGCATTATGAGCCAAAAAATTCGTGAGCGTGGTGGTGGCTTAGCAGATGCGCCTTCTCCTCATTTCCACCCTGAAATGTTAGCTGTAATACTTGATGGTGGTCTTTGCATCCTTCATTTTTTCGAGCGCAATCCTCGTCTAGAATTCGTGAGCGTGGTTAAGCAGATGTGCCTTCTCCCGATTTCCACCCTGAAATGATAGCTGCAATCCTTGATGGTGGTCTTTGCATCCTTCATTTTCTCGAGCGCAATCCTCGAGTAGTTCCTGTGCCAAGGCGGTTCCTTCTCCTTGTCTGCCTCAGAGACACTGCTCTGACCCTTTATAAACAAGAGGCATGTGAACTGCATGGAAGCCCCGCCCGTTTGGCCCCGCCCCACACACCAGCGGTGGGCAACGTCTTCCCGCCCTTTCCCCCACTATGATGGACAGCTGACTTGAGGGACCCTGGGGCCGTCGGCGCCGTGGCAACGTTACAGACATACATGGTCACTGTAGACGACTCTTCTGGCCCTATACACAGCTTTAGTGTTGGAAAACAACTATACATTTACCCAACGAGGTAGCACTTACTGATTAGCCAGTAGAAAGTACTCCAGTTGAGTAGAGGTATTGCACAAAACGGTGGCATCTTCTTGGGTGAATATGCAGGGCAGGATTCATTCTGCCACGACGCTCCTGTCACAAAAATTAAACCTCAACAGGAAGCACTTACAGGTATAAATAAAGCAGGTGCCCGAGTGGAAGCTCAAATTCAGTAACGCATTATGAGCCAAAAAATTCGTGAGCGTGGTGGTGGCTTAGCAGATGCGCCTTCTCCTCATTTCCACCCTGAAATGTTAGCTGTAATACTTGATGGTGGTCTTTGCATCCTTCATTTTTTCGAGCGCAATCCTCGTGTAGAATTCGTGAGCGTGGTTAAGCAGAGGGGCCTTCTCCCCATTTCCACCCTGAAACGTGAGCGTGGTTAAGCAGATGTGCCTTCTCCCGATTTCCACCCTGAAATGATAGCTGCAATCCTTGATGGTGGTCTTTGCATCCTTCATTTTCTCGAGCGCAATCCTCGAGTAGTTCCTGTGCCAAGGCGGTTCCTTCTCCTTGTCTGCCTCAGAGACACTGCTCTGACCCTTTATAAACAAGAGGCATGTGAACTGCATGGAAGCCCCGCCCGTTTGGCCCCGCCCCACACACCAGCGGTGGGCAACGTCTTCCCGCCCTTTCCCCCACTATGATGGACAGCTGACTCGAGGGACCCGGGGCCGTCGGCGCCGTGGCAACGTTACAGACATAGATGGTCACTGTAGATGACTCTTCTGGCCCTATACACAGCTTTAGTGTTGGAAAACAACTATACATTTACCCAACGAGGTAGCACTTACTGATTAGCCAGTAGAAAGTACTCCAGTTGAGAAGAGGTATTGCACAAAACGGTGGCATCTTCTTGGGTGAATATGCAGGGCAGGATTCATTCTGGCACGATGCTCCTGTCACAAAAATTAAACCTCAACAGGAAGCACTTACAGGTATAAATAAAGCAGGTGCCCGAGTGGAAGCTCAAATTCAGTAACGCATTATGAGCCAAAAAATTCGTGAGCCTGGTGGTAGCTTAGCAGATGTGCCTTCTCCTCATTTCCACCCTGAAATGTTAGCTGTAATACTTGATGGTGGTCTTTGCATCCTTCATTTTTTCGAGCGCAATCCTCGTC
Organism: Triturus cristatus; assembly: GCF_964204655.1. Taxonomy (NCBI): domain Eukaryota; kingdom Metazoa; phylum Chordata; class Amphibia; order Caudata; family Salamandridae; genus Triturus; species Triturus cristatus. The sequence continues at coordinate 113,574,932 of NC_140591.1, read as the reverse complement.
TAGAATTCGTGAGCGTGGTTAAGCAGAGGGGCCTTCTCCCCATTTCCACCCTGAAATGTTAGCTGTAATACTTGATGGTGGTCTTTGCATCCTTCATTTTTTCGAGCGCAATCCTCGTGTAGAATTCGTGAGCGTGGTTAAGCAGATGTGCCTTCTCCCGATTTCCACCCTGAAATGATAGCTGCAATCCTTGATGGTGGTCTTTGCATCCTTCATTTTCTCGAGCGCAATCCTCGAGTAGTTCCTGTGCCAAGGCGGCTCCTTCTCCTTGTCTGCCTCAGAGACACTGCTCTGACCCTTTATAAACAAGAGGCATGTGAACTGCATGGAAGCCCCGCCCGTTTGGCCCCGCCCCACACACCAGCGGTGGGCAACGTCTTCCCGCCCTTTCCCCCACTGTGATGGACAGCTGACTTGAGGGACCCTGGGGCCGTCGGCGCCGTGGCAACGTTACAGACATACATGGTCACTGTAGACGACTCTTCTGGCCCTATACACAGCTTTAGTGTTGGAAAACAACTATACATTTACCCAACGAGGTAGCACTTACTGATTAGCCAGTAGAAAGTACCCCAGTTGAGTAGAGGTATTGCACAAAACGGTGGCATCTTCTTGGGTGAATATGCAGGGCAGGATTCATTCTGGCACGACGCTCCTGTCACAAAAATTAAACCTCAACAGGAAGCACTTACAGGTATAAATAAAGCAGGTGCCCGAGTGGAAGCTCAAATTCAGTAACGCATTATGAGCCAAAAAATTCGTGAGCGTGGTGGTGGCTTAGCAGATGCGCCTTCTCCTCATTTCCACCCTGAAATGTTAGCTGTAATACTTGATGGTGGTCTTTGCATCCTTCATTTTTTCGAGCGCAATCCTCGTCTAGAATTCGTGAGCGTGGTTAAGCAGAGGGGCCTTCTCCCCATTTCCACCCTGAAATGTTAGCTGTAATACTTGATGGTGGTCTTTGCATCCTTCATTTTTTCGAGCGCAATCCTCGTGTAGTTCCTGTGCCAAGGCGGTTCCTTCTCCTTGTCTGCCTCAGAGACACTGCTCTGACCCTTTATAAACAAGAGGCATGTGAACTGCATGGAAGCCCCGCCCGTTTGGCCCCGCCCCACACACCAGCGGTGGGCAACGTCTTCCCGCCCTTTCCCCCACTATGATGGACAGCTGACTCGAGGGACCCCGGGGCCGTCGGCGCCGTGGCAACGTTACAGACATAGATGGTCACTGTAGATGACTCTTCTGGCCCTATACACAGCTTTAGTGTTGGAAAACAACTATACATTTACCCAACGAGGTAGCACTTACTGATTAGCCAGTAGAAAGTACTCCAGTTGAGAAGAGGTATTGCACAAAACGGTGGCATCTTCTTGGGTGAATATGCAGGGCAGGATTCATTCTGGCACGATGCTCCTGTCACAAAAATTAAACCTCAACAGGAAGCACTTACAGGTATAAATAAAGCAGGTGCCCGAGTGGAAGCTCAAATTCAGTAACGCATTATGAGCCAAAAAATTCGTGAGCCTGGTGGTAGCTTAGCAGATGTGCCTTCTCCTCATTTCCACCCTGAAATGTTAGCTGTAATACTTGATGGTGGTCTTTGCATCCTTCATTTTTTCGAGCGCAATCCTCGTCTAGAATTCGTGAGCGTGGTTAAGCAGAGGGGCCTTCTCCCCATTTCCACCCTGAAATGTTAGCTGTAATACTTGATGGTGGTCTTTGCATCCTTCATTTTTTCGAGCGCAATCCTCGTGTAGAATTCGTGAGCGTGGTTAAGCAGATGTGCCTTCTCCCGATTTCCACCCTGAAATGATAGCTGCAATCCTTGATGGTGGTCTTTGCATCCTTCATTTTCTCGAGCGCAATCCTCGAGTAGTTCCTGTGCCAAGGCGGCTCCTTCTCCTTGTCTGCCTCAGAGACACTGCTCTGACCCTTTATAAACAAGAGGCATGTGAACTGCATGGAAGCCCCGCCCCACACACCAGCGGTGGGCAACGTCTTCCCGCCCTTTCCCCCACTATGATGGACAGCTGACTTGAGGGACCCTGGGGCCGTCGGCGCCGTGGCAACGTTACAGACATACATGGTCACTGTAGACGACTCTTCTGGCCCTATACACAGCTTTAGTGTTGGAAAACAACTATACATTTACCCAACGAGGTAGCACTTACTGATTAGCCAGTAGAAAGTACTCCAGTTGAGTAGAGGTATTGCACAAAACGGTGGCATCTTCTTGGGTGAATATGCAGGGCAGGATTCATTCTGGCACGACGCTCCTGTCACAAAAATTAAACCTCAACAGGAAGCACTTACAGGTATAAATAAAGCAGGTGCCCGAGTGGAAGCTCAAATTCAGTAACGCATTATGAGCCAAAAAATTCGTGAGCGTGGTGGTGGCTTAGCAGATGCGCCTTCTCCTCATTTCCACCCTGAAATGTTAGCTGTAATACTTGATGGTGGGCTTTGCATCCTTCATTTTTTCGAGCGCAATCCTCGTCTAGAATTCGTGAGCGTGGTTAAGCAGAGGGGCCTTCTCCCCATTTCCACCCTGAAATGTTAGCTGTAATACTTGATGGTGGTCTTTGCATCCTTCATTTTTTCGAGCGCAATCCTCGTGTAGAATTCGTGAGCGTGGTTAAGCAGATGTGCCTTCTCCCGATTTCCACCCTGAAATGATAGCTGCAATCCTTGATGGTGGTCTTTGCATCCTTCATTTTCTCGAGCGCAATCCTCGAGTAGTTCCTGTGCCAAGGCGGTTCCTTCTCCTTGTCTGCCTCAGAGACACTGCTCTGACCCTTTATAAACAAGTGGCATGTGAACTGCATGGAAGCCCCGCCCGTTTGGCCCCGCCCCACACACCAGCGGTGGGCAACGTCTTCCCGCCCTTTCCCCCACTATGATGGACAGCTGACTCGAGGGACCCCGGGGCCGTCGGCGCCGTGGCAACGTTACAGACATAGATGGTCACTGTAGATGACTCTTCTGGCCCTATACACAGCTTTAGTGTTGGAAAACAACTATACATTTACCCAACGAGGTAGCACTTACTGATTAGCCAGTAGAAAGTACTCCAGTTGAGTAGAGGTATTGCACAAAACGGTGGCATCTTCTTGGGTGAATATGCAGGGCAGGATTCATTCTGGCACGACGCTCCTGTCACAAAAATTAAACCTCAACAGGAAGCACTTACAGGTATAAATAAAGCAGGTGCCCGAGTGGAAGCTCAAATTCAGTAACGCATTATGAGCCAAAAAATTCGTGAGCGTGGTGGTGGCTTAGCAGATGCGCCTTCTCCTCATTTCCACCCTGAAATGTTAGCTGTAATACTTGATGGTGGTCTTTGCATCCTTCATTTTTTCGAGCGCAATCCTCGTCTAGAATTCGTGAGCGTGGTTAAGCAGAGGGGCCTTCTCCCCATTTCCACCCTGAAATGTTAGCTGTAATACTTGATGGTGGTCTTTGCATCCTTCATTTTTTCGAGCGCAATCCTCGTGTAGAATTCGTGAGCGTGGTTAAGCAGATGTGCCTTCTCCCGATTTCCACCCTGAAATGATAGCTGCAATCCTTGATGGTGGTCTTTGCATCCTTCATTTTCTCGAGCGCAATCCTCGAGTAGTTCCTGTGCCAAGGCGGCTCCTTCTCCTTGTCTGCCTCAGAGACACTGCTCTGACCCTTTATAAACAAGAGGCATGTGAACTGCATGGAAGCCCCGCCCCACACACCAGCGGTGGGCAACGTCTTCCCGCCCTTTCCCCCACTATGATGGACAGCTGACTTGAGGGACCCTGGGGCCGTCGGCGCCGTGGCAACGTTACAGACATACATGGTCACTGTAGACGACTCTTCTGGCCCTATACACAGCTTTAGTGTTGGAAAACAACTATACATTTACCCAACGAGGTAGCACTTACTGATTAGCCAGTAGAAAGTACTCCAGTTGAGTAGAGGTATTGCACAAAACGGTGGCATCTTCTTGGGTGAATATGCAGGGCAGGATTCATTCTGGCACGACGCTCCTGTCACAAAAATTAAACCTCAACAGGAAGCACTTACAGGTATAAATAAAGCAGGTGCCCGAGTGGAAGCTCAAATTCAGTAACGCATTATGAGCCAAAAAATTCGTGAGCGTGGTGGTGGCTTAGCAGATGCGCCTTCTCCTCATTTCCACCCTGAAATGTTAGCTGTAATACTTGATGGTGGTCTTTGCATCCTTCATTTTTTCGAGCGCAATCCTCGTCTAGAATTCGTGAGCGTGGTTAAGCAGATGTGCCTTCTCCCGATTTCCACCCTGAAATGATAGCTGCAATCCTTGATGGTGGTCTTTGCATCCTTCATTTTCTCGAGCGCAATCCTCGAGTAGTTCCTGTGCCAAGGCGGTTCCTTCTCCTTGTCTGCCTCAGAGACACTGCTCTGACCCTTTATAAACAAGAGGCATGTGAACTGCATGGGAGCCCCGCCCGTTTGGCCCCGCCCCACACACCAGCGGTGGGCAACGTCTTCCCGCCCTTTCCCCCACTATGATGGACAGCTGACTTGAGGGACCCTGGGGCCGTCGGCGCCGTGGCAACGTTACAGACATACATGGTCACTGTAGACGACTCTTCTGGCCCTATACACAGCTTTAGTGTTGGAAAACAACTATACATTTACCCAACGAGGTAGCACTTACTGATTAGCCAGTAGAAAGTACTCCAGTTGAGTAGAGGTATTGCACAAAACGGTGGCATCTTCTTGGGTGAATATGCAGGGCAGGATTCATTCTGCCACGACGCTCCTGTCACAAAAATTAAACCTCAACAGGAAGCACTTACAGGTATAAATAAAGCAGGTGCCCGAGTGGAAGCTCAAATTCAGTAACGCATTATGAGCCAAAAAATTCGTGAGCGTGGTGGTGGCTTAGCAGATGCGCCTTCTCCTCATTTCCACCCTGAAATGTTAGCTGTAATACTTGATGGTGGTCTTTGCATCCTTCATTTTTTCGAGCGCAATCCTCGTGTAGAATTCGTGAGCGTGGTTAAGCAGAGGGGCCTTCTCCCCATTTCCACCCTGAAACGTGAGCGTGGTTAAGCAGATGTGCCTTCTCCCGATTTCCACCCTGAAATGATAGCTGCAATCCTTGATGGTGGTCTTTGCATCCTTCATTTTCTCGAGCGCAATCCTCGAGTAGTTCCTGTGCCAAGGCGGTTCCTTCTCCTTGTCTGCCTCAGAGACACTGCTCTGACCCTTTATAAACAAGAGGCATGTGAACTGCATGGAAGCCCCGCCCGTTTGGCCCCGCCCCACACACCAGCGGTGGGCAACGTCTTCCCGCCCTTTCCCCCACTATGATGGACAGCTGACTCGAGGGACCCGGGGCCGTCGGCGCCGTGGCAACGTTACAGACATAGATGGTCACTGTAGATGACTCTTCTGGCCCTATACACAGCTTTAGTGTTGGAAAACAACTATACATTTACCCAACGAGGTAGCACTTACTGATTAGCCAGTAGAAAGTACTCCAGTTGAGAAGAGGTATTGCACAAAACGGTGGCATCTTCTTGGGTGAATATGCAGGGCAGGATTCATTCTGGCACGATGCTCCTGTCACAAAAATTAAACCTCAACAGGAAGCACTTACAGGTATAAATAAAGCAGGTGCCCGAGTGGAAGCTCAAATTCAGTAACGCATTATGAGCCAAAAAATTCGTGAGCCTGGTGGTAGCTTAGCAGATGTGCCTTCTCCTCATTTCCACCCTGAAATGTTAGCTGTAATACTTGATGGTGGTCTTTGCATCCTTCATTTTTTCGAGCGCAATCCTCGTCTAGAATTCGTGAGCGTGGTTAAGCAGAGGGGCCTTCTCCCCATTTCCACCCTGAAATGTTAGCTGTAATACTTGATGGTGGTCTTTGCATCCTTCATTTTTTCGAGCGCAATCCTCGTGTAGAATTCGTGAGCGTGGTTAAGCAGATGTGCCTTCTCCCGATTTCCACCCTGAAATCGTAGCTGCAATCCTTGATGGTGGTCTTTGCATCCTTCATTTTCTCGAGCGCAATCCTCGAGTAGTTCCTGTGCCAAGGCGGCTCCTTCTCCTTGTCTGCCTCAGAGACACTGCTCTGACCCTTTATAAACAAGAGGCATGTGAACTGCATGGAAGCCCCGCCCGTTTGGCCCCGCCCCACACACCAGCGGTGGGCAACGTCTTCCCGCCCTTTCCCCCACTGTGATGGACAGCTGACTTGAGGGACCCTGGGGGCGTCGGCGCCGTGGCAACGTTACAGACATACATGGTCACTGTAGACGACTCTTCTGGCCCTATACACAGCTTTAGTGTTGGAAAACAACTATACATTTACCCAACGAGGTAGCACTTACTGATTAGCCAGTAGAAAGTACCCCAGTTGAGTAGAGGTATTGCACAAAACGGTGGCATCTTCTTGGGTGAATATGCAGGGCAGGATTCATTCTGGCACGACGCTCCTGTCACAAAAATTAAACCTCAACAGGAAGCACTTACAGGTATAAATAAAGCAGGTGCCCGAGTGGAAGCTCAAATTCAGTAACGCATTATGAGCCAAAAAATTCGTGAGCGTGGTGGTGGCTTAGCAGATGCGCCTTCTCCTCATTTCCACCCTGAAATGTTAGCTGTAATACTTGATGGTGGTCTTTGCATCCTTCATTTTTTCGAGCGCAATCCTCGTCTAGAATTCGTGAGCGTGGTTAAGCAGAGGGGCCTTCTCCCCATTTCCACCCTGAAATGTTAGCTGTAATACTTGATGGTGGTCTTTGCATCCTTCATTTTTTCGAGCGCAATCCTCGTGTAGTTCCTGTGCCAAGGCGGTTCCTTCTCCTTGTCTGCCTCAGAGACACTGCTCTGACCCTTTATAAACAAGAGGCATGTGAACTGCATGGAAGCCCCGCCCGTTTGGCCCCGCCCCACACACCAGCGGTGGGCAACGTCTTCCCGCCCTTTCCCCCACTATGATGGACAGCTGACTCGAGGGACCCCGGGGCCGTCGGCGCCGTGGCAACGTTACAGACATAGATGGTCACTGTAGATGACTCTTCTGGCCCTATACACAGCTTTAGTGTTGGAAAACAACTATACATTTACCCAACGAGGTAGCACTTACTGATTAGCCAGTAGAAAGTACTCCAGTTGAGAAGAGGTATTGCACAAAACGGTGGCATCTTCTTGGGTGAATATGCAGGGCAGGATTCATTCTGGCACGATGCTCCTGTCACAAAAATTAAACCTCAACAGGAAGCACTTACAGGTATAAATAAAGCAGGTGCCCGAGTGGAAGCTCAAATTCAGTAACGCATTATGAGCCAAAAAATTCGTGAGCCTGGTGGTAGCTTAGCAGATGTGCCTTCTCCTCATTTCCACCCTGAAATGTTAGCTGTAATACTTGATGGTGGTCTTTGCATCCTTCATTTTTTCGAGCGCAATCCTCGTCTAGAATTCGTGAGCGTGGTTAAGCAGAGGGGCCTTCTCCCCATTTCCACCCTGAAATGTTAGCTGTAATACTTGATGGTGGTCTTTGCATCCTTCATTTTTTCGAGCGCAATCCTCGTGTAGAATTCGTGAGCGTGGTTAAGCAGATGTGCCTTCTCCCGATTTCCACCCTGAAATGATAGCTGCAATCCTTGATGGTGGTCTTTGCATCCTTCATTTTCTCGAGCGCAATCCTCGAGTAGTTCCTGTGCCAAGGCGGCTCCTTCTCCTTGTCTGCCTCAGAGACACTGCTCTGACCCTTTATAAACAAGAGGCATGTGAACTGCATGGAAGCCCCGCCCCACACACCAGCGGTGGGCAACGTCTTCCCGCCCTTTCCCCCACTATGATGGACAGCTGACTTGAGGGACCCTGGGGCCGTCGGCGCCGTGGCAACGTTACAGACATACATGGTCACTGTAGACGACTCTTCTGGCCCTATACACAGCTTTAGTGTTGGAAAACAACTATACATTTACCCAACGAGGTAGCACTTACTGATTAGCCAGTAGAAAGTACTCCAGTTGAGTAGAGGTATTGCACAAAACGGTGGCATCTTCTTGGGTGAATATGCAGGGCAGGATTCATTCTGGCACGACGCTCCTGTCACAAAAATTAAACCTCAACAGGAAGCACTTACAGGTATAAATAAAGCAGGTGCCCGAGTGGAAGCTCAAATTCAGTAACGCATTATGAGCCAAAAAATTCGTGAGCGTGGTGGTGGCTTAGCAGATGCGCCTTCTCCTCATTTCCACCCTGAAATGTTAGCTGTAATACTTGATGGTGGGCTTTGCATCCTTCATTTTTTCGAGCGCAATCCTCGTCTAGAATTCGTGAGCGTGGTTAAGCAGAGGGGCCTTCTCCCCATTTCCACCCTGAAATGTTAGCTGTAATACTTGATGGTGGTCTTTGCATCCTTCATTTTTTCGAGCGCAATCCTCGTGTAGAATTCGTGAGCGTGGTTAAGCAGATGTGCCTTCTCCCGATTTCCACCCTGAAATGATAGCTGCAATCCTTGATGGTGGTCTTTGCATCCTTCATTTTCTCGAGCGCAATCCTCGAGTAGTTCCTGTGCCAAGGCGGTTCCTTCTCCTTGTCTGCCTCAGAGACACTGCTCTGACCCTTTATAAACAAGAGGCATGTGAACTGCATGGAAGCCCCGCCCCACACACCAGCGGTGGGCAACGTCTTCCCGCCCTTTCCCCCACTATGATGGACAGCTGACTCGAGGGACCCCGGGGCCGTCGGCGCCGTGGCAACGTTACAGACATAGATGGTCACTGTAGATGACTCTTCTGGCCCTATACACAGCTTTAGTGTTGGAAAACAACTATACATTTACCCAACGAGGTAGCACTTACTGATTAGCCAGTAGAAAGTACTCCAGTTGAGAAGAGGTATTGCACAAAACGGTGGCATCTTCTTGGGTGAATATGCAGGGCAGGATTCATTCTGGCACGATGCTCCTGTCACAAAAATTAAACCTCAACAGGAAGCACTTACAGGTATAAATAAAGCAGGTGCCCGAGTGGAAGCTCAAATTCAGTAACGCATTATGAGCCAAAAAATTCGTGAGCCTGGTGGTAGCTTAGCAGATGTGCCTTCTCCTCATTTCCACCCTGAAATGTTAGCTGTAATACTTGATGGTGGTCTTTGCATCCTTCATTTTTTCGAGCGCAATCCTCGTCTAGAATTCGTGAGCGTGGTTAAGCAGAGGGGCCTTCTCCCCATTTCCACCCTGAAATGTTAGCTGTAATACTTGATGGTGGTCTTTGCATCCTTCATTTTTTCGAGCGCAATCCTCGTGTAGAATTCGTGAGCGTGGTTAAGCAGATGTGCCTTCTCCCGATTTCCACCCTGAAATGATAGCTGCAATCCTTGATGGTGGTCTTTGCATCCTTCATTTTCTCGAGCGCAATCCTCGAGTAGTTCCTGTGCCAAGGCGGCTCCTTCTCCTTGTCTGCCTCAGAGACACTGCTCTGACCCTTTATAAACAAGAGGCATGTGAACTGCATGGAAGCCCCGCCCGTTTGGCCCCGCCCCACACACCAGCGGTGGGCAGCGTCTTCCCGCCCTTTCCCCCACTATGATGGACAGCTGACTTGAGGGACCCTGGGGCCGTCGGCGCCGTGGCAACGTTACAGACATACATGGTCACTGTAGACGACTCTTCTGGCCCTATACACAGCTTTAGTGTTGGAAAACAACTATACATTTACCCAACGAGGTAGCACTTACTGATTAGCCAGTAGAAAGTACTCCAGTTGAGTAGAGGTATTGCACAAAACGGTGGCATCTTCTTGGGTGAATATGCAGGGCAGGATTCATTCTGGCACGACGCTCCTGTCACAAAAATTAAACCTCAACAGGAAGCACTTACAGGTATAAATAAAGCAGGTGCCCGAGTGGAAGCTCAAATTCAGTAACGCATTATGAGCCAAAAAATTCGTGAGCGTGGTGGTGGCTTAGCAGATGCGCCTTCTCCTCATTTCCACCCTGAAATGTTAGCTGTAATACTTGATGGTGGTCTTTGCATCCTTCATTTTTTCGAGCGCAATCCTCGTGTAGAATTCGTGAGCGTGGTTAAGCAGATGTGCCTTCTCCCGATTTCCACCCTGAAATGATAGCTGCAATCCTTGATGGTGGTCTTTGCATCCTTCATTTTCTCGAGCGCAATCCTCGAGTAGTTCCTGTGCCAAGGCGGTTCCTTCTCCTTGTCTGCCTCAGAGACACTGCTCTGACCCTTTATAAACAAGAGGCATGTGAACTGCATGGAAGCCCCGCCCGTTTGGCCCCGCCCCACACACCAGCGGTGGGCAACGTCTTCCCGCCCTTTCCCCCACTATGATGGACAGCTGACTCGAGGGACCCGGGGCCGTCGGCGCCGTGGCAACGTTACAGGCATAGATGGTCACTGTAGATGACTCTTCTGGCCCTATACACAGCTTTAGTGTTGGAAAACAACTATACATTTACCCAACGAGGTAGCACTTACTGATTAGCCAGTAGAAAGTACTCCAGTTGAGAAGAGGTATTGCACAAAACGGTGGCATCTTCTTGGGTGAATATGCAGGGCAGGATTCATTCTGGCACGATGCTCCTGTCACAAAAATTAAACCTCAACAGGAAGCACTTACAGGTATAAATAAAGCAGGTGCCCGAGTGGAAGCTCAAATTCAGTAACGCATTATGAGCCAAAAAATTCGTGAGCCTGGTGGTAGCTTAGCAGATGTGCCTTCTCCTCATTTCCACCCTGAAATGTTAGCTGTAATACTTGATGGTGGTCTTTGCATCCTTCATTTTTTCGAGCGCAATCCTCGTCTAGAATTCGTGAGCGTGGTTAAGCAGAGGGGCCTTCTCCCCATTTCCACCCTGAAATGTTAGCTGTAATACTTGATGGTGGTCTTTGCATCCTTCATTTTTTCGAGCGCAATCCTCGTGTAGAATTCGTGAGCGTGGTTAAGCAGATGTGCCTTCTCCCGATTTCCACCCTGAAATGATAGCTGCAATCCTTGATGGTGGTCTTTGCATCCTTCATTTTCTCGAGCGCAATCCTCGAGTAGTTCCTGTGCCAAGGCGGCTCCTTCTCCTTGTCTGCCTCAGAGACACTGCTCTGACCCTTTATAAACAAGAGGCATGTGAACTGCATGGAAGCCCCGCCCGTTTGGCCCCGCCCCACACACCAGCGGTGGGCAACGTCTTCCCGCCCTTCCCCCCACTGTGATGGACAGCTGACTTGAGGGACCCTGGGGCCGTCGGCGCCGTGGCAACGTTACAGACATACATGGTCACTGTAGACGACTCGTCTGGCCCTATACACAGCTTTAGTGTTGGAAAACAACTATACATTTACCCAACGAGGTAGCACTTACTGATTAGCCAGTAGAAAGTACCCCAGTTGAGTAGAGGTATTGCACAAAACGGTGGCATCTTCTTGGGTGAATATGCAGGGCAGGATTCATTCTGGCACGACGCTCCTGTCACAAAAATTAAACCTCAACAGGAAGCACTTACAGGTATAAATAAAGCAGGTGCCCGAGTGGAAGCTCAAATTCAGTAACGCATTATGAGCCAAAAAATTCGTGAGCGTGGTGGTGGCTTAGCAGATGCGCCTTCTCCTCATTTCCACCCTGAAATGTTAGCTGTAATACTTGATGGTGGTCTTTGCATCCTTCATTTTTTCGAGCGCAATCCTCGTCTAGAATTCGTGAGCGTGGTTAAGCAGAGGGGCCTTCTCCCCATTTCCACCCTGAAATGTTAGCTGTAATACTTGATGGTGGTCTTTGCATCCTTCATTTTTTCGAGCGCAATCCTCGTGTAGAATTCGTGAGCGTGGTTAAGCAGATGTGCCTTCTCCCGATTTCCACCCTGAAATGATAGCTGCAATCCTTGATGGTGGTCTTTGCATCCTTCATTTTCTCGAGCGCAATCCTCGAGTAGTTCCTGTGCCAAGGCGGTTCCTTCTCCTTGTCTGCCTCAGAGACACTGCTCTGACCCTTTATAAACAAGAGGCATGTGAACTGCATGGAAGCCCCGCCCGTTTGGCCCCGCCCCACACACCAGCGGTGGGCAACGTCTTCCCGCCCTTTCCCCCACTATGATGGACAGCTGACTCGAGGGACCCCGGGGCCGTCGGCGCCGTGGCAACGTTACAGACATAGATGGTCACTGTAGATGACTCTTCTGGCCCTATACACAGCTTTAGTGTTGGAAAACAACTATACATTTACCCAACGAGGTAGCACTTACTGATTAGCCAGTAGAAAGTACTCCAGTTGAGAAGAGGTATTGCACAAAACGGTGGCATCTTCTTGGGTGAATATGCAGGGCAGGATTCATTCTGGCACGATGCTCCTGTCACAAAAATTAAACCTCAACAGGAAGCACTTACAGGTATAAATAAAGCAGGTGCCCGAGTGGAAGCTCAAATTCAGTAACGCATTATGAGCCAAAAAATTCGTGAGCCTGGTGGTAGCTTAGCAGATGTGCCTTCTCCTCATTTCCACCCTGTAATGTTAGCTGTAATACTTGATGGTGGTCTTTGCATCCTTCATTTTTTCGAGCGCAATCCTCGTCTAGAATTCGTGAGCGTGGTTAAGCAGAGGGGCCTTCTCCCCATTTCCACCCTGAAATGTTAGCTGTAATACTTGATGGTGGTCTTTGCATCCTTCATTTTTTCGAGCGCAATCCTCGTGTAGAATTCGTGAGCGTGGTTAAGCAGATGTGCCTTCTCCCGATTTCCACCCTGAAATGATAGCTGCAATCCTTGATGGTGGTCTTTGCATCCTTCATTTTCTCGAGCGCAATCCTCGAGTAGTTCCTGTGCCAAGGCGGCTCCTTCTCCTTGTCTGCCTCAGAGACACTGCTCTGACCCTTTATAAACAAGAGGCATGTGAACTGCATGGAAGCCCCGCCCCACACACCAGCGGTGGGCAACGTCTTCCCGCCCTTTCCCCCACTATGATGGACAGCTGACTTGAGGGACCCTGGGGCCGTCGGCGCCGTGGCAACGTTACAGACATACATGGTCACTGTAGACGACTCTTCTGGCCCTATACACAGCTTTAGTGTTGGAAAACAACTATACATTTACCCAACGAGGTAGCACTTACTGATTAGCCAGTAGAAAGTACTCCAGTTGAGTAGAGGTATTGCACAAAACGGTGGCATCTTCTTGGGTGAATATGCAGGGCAGGATTCATTCTGGCACGACGCTCCTGTCACAAAAATTAAACCTCAACAGGAAGCACTTACAGGTATAAATAAAGCAGGTGCCCGAGTGGAAGCTCAAATTCAGTAACGCATTATGAGCCAAAAAATTCGTGAGCGTGGTGGTGGCTTAGCAGATGCGCCTTCTCCTCATTTCCACCCTGAAATGTTAGCTGTAATACTTGATGGTGGGCTTTGCATCCTTCATTTTTTCGAGCGCAATCCTCGTCTAGAATTCGTGAGCGTGGTTAAGCAGAGGGGCCTTCTCCCCATTTCCACCCTGAAATGTTAGCTGTAATACTTGATGGTGGTCTTTGCATCCTTCATTTTTTCGAGCGCAATCCTCGTGTAGAATTCGTGAGCGTGGTTAAGCAGATGTGCCTTCTCCCGATTTCCACCCTGAAATGATAGCTGCAATCCTTGATGGTGGTCTTTGCATCCTTCATTTTCTCGAGCGCAATCCTCGAGTAGTTCCTGTGCCAAGGCGGTTCCTTCTCCTTGTCTGCCTCAGAGACACTGCTCTGACCCTTTATAAACAAGTGGCATGTGAACTGCATGGAAGCCCCGCCCGTTTGGCCCCGCCCCACACACCAGCGGTGGGCAACGTCTTCCCGCCCTTTCCCCCACTATGATGGACAGCTGACTCGAGGGACCCCGGGGCCGTCGGCGCCGTGGCAACGTTACAGACATAGATGGTCACTGTAGATGACTCTTCTGGCCCTATACACAGCTTTAGTGTTGGAAAACAACTATACATTTACCCAACGAGGTAGCACTTACTGATTAGCCAGTAGAAAGTACTCCAGTTGAGTAGAGGTATTGCACAAAACGGTGGCATCTTCTTGGGTGAATATGCAGGGCAGGATTCATTCTGGCACGACGCTCCTGTCACAAAAATTAAACCTCAACAGGAAGCACTTACAGGTATAAATAAAGCAGGTGCCCGAGTGGAAGCTCAAATTCAGTAACGCATTATGAGCCAAAAAATTCGTGAGCGTGGTGGTGGCTTAGCAGATGCGCCTTCTCCTCATTTCCACCCTGAAATGTTAGCTGTAATACTTGATGGTGGTCTTTGCATCCTTCATTTTTTCGAGCGCAATCCTCGTCTAGAATTCGTGAGCGTGGTTAAGCAGATGTGCCTTCTCCCGATTTCCACCCTGAAATGATAGCTGCAATCCTTGATGGTGGTCTTTGCATCCTTCATTTTCTCGAGCGCAATCCTCGAGTAGTTCCTGTGCCAAGGCGGTTCCTTCTCCTTGTCTGCCTCAGAGACACTGCTCTGACCCTTTATAAACAAGAGGCATGTGAACTGCATGGAAGCCCCGCCCGTTTGGCCCCGCCCCACACACCAGCGGTGGGCAACGTCTTCCCGCCCTTTCCCCCACTATGATGGACAGCTGACTCGAGGGACCCCGGGGCCGTCGGCGCCGTGGCAACGTTACAGACATAGATGGTCACTGTAGATGACTCTTCTGGCCCTATACACAGCTTTAGTGTTGGAAAACAACTATACATTTACCCAACGAGGTAGCACTTACTGATTAGCCAGTAGAAAGTACTCCAGTTGAGAAGAGGTATTGCACAAAACGGTGGCATCTTCTTGGGTGAATATGCAGGGCAGGATTCATTCTGGCACGATGCTCCTGTCACAAAAATTAAACCTCAACAGGAAGCACTTACAGGTATAAATAAAGCAGGTGCCCGAGTGGAAGCTCAAATTCAGTAACGCATTATGAGCCAAAAAATTCGTGAGCCTGGTGGTAGCTTAGCAGATGTGCCTTCTCCTCATTTCCACCCTGAAATGTTAGCTGTAATACTTGATGGTGGTCTTTGCATCCTTCATTTTTTCGAGCGCAATCCTCGTCTAGAATTCGTGAGCGTGGTTAAGCAGAGGGGCCTTCTCCCCATTTCCACCCTGAAATGTTAGCTGTAATACTTGATGGTGGTCTTTGCATCCTTCATTTTTTCGAGCGCAATCCTCGTGTAGAATTCGTGAGCGTGGTTAAGCAGATGTGCCTTCTCCCGATTTCCACCCTGAAATGATAGCTGCAATCCTTGATGGTGGTCTTTGCATCCTTCATTTTCTCGAGCGCAATCCTCGAGTAGTTCCTGTGCCAAGGCCGCTCCTTCTCCTTGTCTGCCTCAGAGACACTGCTCTGACCCTTTATAAACAAGAGGCATGTGAACTGCATGGAAGCCCCGCCCCACACACCAGCGGTGGGCAACGTCTTCCCGCCCTTTCCCCCACTATGATGGACAGCTGACTTGAGGGACCCTGGGGCCGTCGGCGCCGTGGCAACGTTACAGACATACATGGTCACTGTAGACGACTCTTCTGGCCCTATACACAGCTTTAGTGTTGGAAAACAACTATACATTTACCCAACGAGGTAGCACTTACTGATTAGCCAGTAGAAAGTACTCCAGTTGAGTAGAGGTATTGCACAAAACGGTGGCATCTTCTTGGGTGAATATGCAGGGCAGGATTCATTCTGGCACGACGCTCCTGTCACAAAAATTAAACCTCAACAGGAAGCACTTACAGGTATAAATAAAGCAGGTGCCCGAGTGGAAGCTCAAATTCAGTAACGCATTATGAGCCAAAAAATTCGTGAGCGTGGTGGTGGCTTAGCAGATGCGCCTTCTCCTCATTTCCACCCTGAAATGTTAGCTGTAATACTTGATGGTGGGCTTTGCATCCTTCATTTTTTCGAGCGCAATCCTCGTCTAGAATTCGTGAGCGTGGTTAAGCAGAGGGGCCTTCTCCCCATTTCCACCCTGAAATGTTAGCTGTAATACTTGATGGTGGTCTTTGCATCCTTCATTTTTTCGAGCGCAATCCTCGTGTAGAATTCGTGAGCGTGGTTAAGCAGATGTGCCTTCTCCCGATTTCCACCCTGAAATGATAGCTGCAATCCTTGATGGTGGTCTTTGCATCCTTCATTTTCTCGAGCGCAATCCTCGAGTAGTTCCTGTGCCAAGGCGGTTCCTTCTCCTTGTCTGCCTCAGAGACACTGCTCTGACCCTTTATAAACAAGAGGCATGTGAACTGCATGGAAGCCCCGCCCCACACACCAGCGGTGGGCAACGTCTTCCCGCCCTTTCCCCCACTATGATGGACAGCTGACTCGAGGGACCCCGGGGCCGTCGGCGCCGTGGCAACGTTACAGACATAGATGGTCACTGTAGATGACTCTTCTGGCCCTATACACAGCTTTAGTGTTGGAAAACAACTATACATTTACCCAACGAGGTAGCACTTACTGATTAGCCAGTAGAAAGTACTCCAGTTGAGAAGAGGTATTGCACAAAACGGTGGCATCTTCTTGGGTGAATATGCAGGGCAGGATTCATTCTGGCACGATGCTCCTGTCACAAAAATTAAACCTCAACAGGAAGCACTTACAGGTATAAATAAAGCAGGTGCCCGAGTGGAAGCTCAAATTCAGTAACGCATTATGAGCCAAAAAATTCGTGAGCCTGGTGGTAGCTTAGCAGATGTGCCTTCTCCTCATTTCCACCCTGAAATGTTAGCTGTAATACTTGATGGTGGTCTTTGCATCCTTCATTTTTTCGAGCGCAATCCTCGTCTAGAATTCGTGAGCGTGGTTAAGCAGAGGGGCCTTCTCCCCATTTCCACCCTGAAATGTTAGCTGTAATACTTGATGGTGGTCTTTGCATCCTTCATTTTTTCGAGCGCAATCCTCGTGTAGAATTCGTGAGCGTGGTTAAGCAGATGTGCCTTCTCCCGATTTCCACCCTGAAATGATAGCTGCAATCCTTGATGGTGGTCTTTGCATCCTTCATTTTCTCGAGCGCAATCCTCGAGTAGTTCCTGTGCCAAGGCGGCTCCTTCTCCTTGTCTGCCTCAGAGACACTGCTCTGACCCTTTATAAACAAGAGGCATGTGAACTGCATGGAAGCCCCGCCCGTTTGGCCCCGCCCCACACACCAGCGGTGGGCAGCGTCTTCCCGCCCTTTCCCCCACTATGATGGACAGCTGACTTGAGGGACCCTGGGGCCGTCGGCGCCGTGGCAACGTTACAGACATACATGGTCACTGTAGACGACTCTTCTGGCCCTATACACAGCTTTAGTGTTGGAAAACAACTATACATTTACCCAACGAGGTAGCACTTACTGATTAGCCAGTAGAAAGTACTCCAGTTGAGTAGAGGTATTGCACAAAACGGTGGCATCTTCTTGGGTGAATATGCAGGGCAGGATTCATTCTGGCACGACGCTCCTGTCACAAAAATTAAACCTCAACAGGAAGCACTTACAGGTATAAATAAAGCAGGTGCCCGAGTGGAAGCTCAAATTCAGTAACGCATTATGAGCCAAAAAATTCGTGAGCGTGGTGGTGGCTTAGCAGATGCGCCTTCTCCTCATTTCCACCCTGAAATGTTAGCTGTAATACTTGATGGTGGTCTTTGCATCCTTCATTTTTTCGAGCGCAATCCTCGTGTAGAAATCGTGAGCGTGGTTAAGCAGATGTGCCTTCTCCCGATTTCCACCCTGAAATGATAGCTGCAATCCTTGATGGTGGTCTTTGCATCCTTCATTTTCTCGAGCGCAATCCTCGAGTAGTTCCTGTGCCAAGGCGGTTCCTTCTCCTTGTCTGCCTCAGAGACACTGCTCTGACCCTTTATAAACAAGAGGCATGTGAACTGCATGGAAGCCCCGCCCGTTTGGCCCCGCCCCACACACCAGCGGTGGGCAACGTCTTCCCGCCCTTTCCCCCACTATGATGGACAGCTGACTCGAGGGACCCGGGGCCGTCGGCGCCGTGGCAACGTTACAGGCATAGATGGTCACTGTAGATGACTCTTCTGGCCCTATACACAGCTTTAGTGTTGGAAAACAACTATACATTTACCCAACGAGGTAGCACTTACTGATTAGCCAGTAGAAAGTACTCCAGTTGAGAAGAGGTATTGCACAAAACGGTGGCATCTTCTTGGGTGAATATGCAGGGCAGGATTCATTCTGGCACGATGCTCCTGTCACAAAAATTAAACCTCAACAGGAAGCACTTACAGGTATAAATAAAGCAGGTGCCCGAGTGGAAGCTCAAATTCAGTAACGCATTATGAGCCAAAAAATTCGTGAGCCTGGTGGTAGCTTAGCAGATGTGCCTTCTCCTCATTTCCACCCTGAAATGTTAGCTGTAATACTTGATGGTGGTCTTTGCATCCTTCATTTTTTCGAGCGCAATCCTCGTCTAGAATTCGTGAGCGTGGTTAAGCAGAGGGGCCTTCTCCCCATTTCCACCCTGAAATGTTAGCTGTAATACTTGATGGTGGTCTTTGCATCCTTCATTTTTTCGAGCGCAATCCTCGTGTAGAATTCGTGAGCGTGGTTAAGCAGATGTGCCTTCTCCCGATTTCCACCCTGAAATGATAGCTGCAATCCTTGATGGTGGTCTTTGCATCCTTCATTTTCTCGAGCGCAATCCTCGAGTAGTTCCTGTGCCAAGGCGGCTCCTTCTCCTTGTCTGCCTCAGAGACACTGCTCTGACCCTTTATAAACAAGAGGCATGTGAACTGCATGGAAGCCCCGCCCGTTTGGCCCCGCCCCACACACCAGCGGTGGGCAACGTCTTCCCGCCCTTCCCCCCACTGTGATGGACAGCTGACTTGAGGGACCCTGGGGCCGTCGGCGCCGTGGCAACGTTACAGACATACATGGTCACTGTAGACGACTCGTCTGGCCCTATACACAGCTTTAGTGTTGGAAAACAACTATACATTTACCCAACGAGGTAGCACTTACTGATTAGCCAGTAGAAAGTACCCCAGTTGAGTAGAGGTATTGCACAAAACGGTGGCATCTTCTTGGGTGAATATGCAGGGCAGGATTCATTCTGGCACGACGCTCCTGTCACAAAAATTAAACCTCAACAGGAAGCACTTACAGGTATAAATAAAGCAGGTGCCCGAGTGGAAGCTCAAATTCAGTAACGCATTATGAGCCAAAAAATTCGTGAGCGTGGTGGTGGCTTAGCAGATGCGCCTTCTCCTCATTTCCACCCTGAAATGTTAGCTGTAATACTTGATGGTGGTCTTTGCATCCTTCATTTTTTCGAGCGCAATCCTCGTCTAGAATTCGTGAGCGTGGTTAAGCAGAGGGGCCTTCTCCCCATTTCCACCCTGAAATGTTAGCTGTAATACTTGATGGTGGTCTTTGCATCCTTCATTTTTTCGAGCGCAATCCTCGTGTAGAATTCGTGAGCGTGGTTAAGCAGATGTGCCTTCTCCCGATTTCCACCCTGAAATGATAGCTGCAATCCTTGATGGTGGTCTTTGCATCCTTCATTTTCTCGAGCGCAATCCTCGAGTAGTTCCTGTGCCAAGGCGGTTCCTTCTCCTTGTCTGCCTCAGAGACACTGCTCTGACCCTTTATAAACAAGAGGCATGTGAACTGCATGGAAGCCCCGCCCGTTTGGCCCCGCCCCACACACCAGCGGTGGGCAACGTCTTCCCGCCCTTTCCCCCACTATGATGGACAGCTGACTCGAGGGACCCCGGGGCCGTCGGCGCCGTGGCAACGTTACAGACATAGATGGTCACTGTAGATGACTCTTCTGGCCCTATACACAGCTTTAGTGTTGGAAAACAACTATACATTTACCCAACGAGGTAGCACTTACTGATTAGCCAGTAGAAAGTACTCCAGTTGAGAAGAGGTATTGCACAAAACGGTGGCATCTTCTTGGGTGAATATGCAGGGCAGGATTCATTCTGGCACGATGCTCCTGTCACAAAAATTAAACCTCAACAGGAAGCACTTACAGGTATAAATAAAGCAGGTGCCCGAGTGGAAGCTCAAATTCAGTAACGCATTATGAGCCAAAAAATTCGTGAGCCTGGTGGTAGCTTAGCAGATGTGCCTTCTCCTCATTTCCACCCTGTAATGTTAGCTGTAATACTTGATGGTGGTCTTTGCATCCTTCATTTTTTCGAGCGCAATCCTCGTCTAGAATTCGTGAGCGTGGTTAAGCAGAGGGGCCTTCTCCCCATTTCCACCCTGAAATGTTAGCTGTAATACTTGATGGTGGTCTTTGCATCCTTCATTTTTTCGAGCGCAATCCTCGTGTAGAATTCGTGAGCGTGGTTAAGCAGATGTGCCTTCTCCCGATTTCCACCCTGAAATGATAGCTGCAATCCTTGATGGTGGTCTTTGCATCCTTCATTTTCTCGAGCGCAATCCTCGAGTAGTTCCTGTGCCAAGGCGGCTCCTTCTCCTTGTCTGCCTCAGAGACACTGCTCTGACCCTTTATAAACAAGAGGCATGTGAACTGCATGGAAGCCCCGCCCCACACACCAGCGGTGGGCAACGTCTTCCCGCCCTTTCCCCCACTATGATGGACAGCTGACTTGAGGGACCCTGGGGCCGTCGGCGCCGTGGCAACGTTACAGACATACATGGTCACTGTAGACGACTCTTCTGGCCCTATACACAGCTTTAGTGTTGGAAAACAACTATACATTTACCCAACGAGGTAGCACTTACTGATTAGCCAGTAGAAAGTACTCCAGTTGAGTAGAGGTATTGCACAAAACGGTGGCATCTTCTTGGGTGAATATGCAGGGCAGGATTCATTCTGGCACGACGCTCCTGTCACAAAAATTAAACCTCAACAGGAAGCACTTACAGGTATAAATAAAGCAGGTGCCCGAGTGGAAGCTCAAATTCAGTAACGCATTATGAGCCAAAAAATTCGTGAGCGTGGTGGTGGCTTAGCAGATGCGCCTTCTCCTCATTTCCACCCTGAAATGTTAGCTGTAATACTTGATGGTGGGCTTTGCATCCTTCATTTTTTCGAGCGCAATCCTCGTCTAGAATTCGTGAGCGTGGTTAAGCAGAGGGGCCTTCTCCCCATTTCCACCCTGAAATGTTAGCTGTAATACTTGATGGTGGTCTTTGCATCCTTCATTTTTTCGAGCGCAATCCTCGTGTAGAATTCGTGAGCGTGGTTAAGCAGATGTGCCTTCTCCCGATTTCCACCCTGAAATGATAGCTGCAATCCTTGATGGTGGTCTTTGCATCCTTCATTTTCTCGAGCGCAATCCTCGAGTAGTTCCTGTGCCAAGGCGGTTCCTTCTCCTTGTCTGCCTCAGAGACACTGCTCTGACCCTTTATAAACAAGTGGCATGTGAACTGCATGGAAGCCCCGCCCGTTTGGCCCCGCCCCACACACCAGCGGTGGGCAACGTCTTCCCGCCCTTTCCCCCACTATGATGGACAGCTGACTCGAGGGACCCCGGGGCCGTCGGCGCCGTGGCAACGTTACAGACATAGATGGTCACTGTAGATGACTCTTCTGGCCCTATACACAGCTTTAGTGTTGGAAAACAACTATACATTTACCCAACGAGGTAGCACTTACTGATTAGCCAGTAGAAAGTACTCCAGTTGAGTAGAGGTATTGCACAAAACGGTGGCATCTTCTTGGGTGAATATGCAGGGCAGGATTCATTCTGGCACGACGCTCCTGTCACAAAAATTAAACCTCAACAGGAAGCACTTACAGGTATAAATAAAGCAGGTGCCCGAGTGGAAGCTCAAATTCAGTAACGCATTATGAGCCAAAAAATTCGTGAGCGTGGTGGTGGCTTAGCAGATGCGCCTTCTCCTCATTTCCACCCTGAAATGTTAGCTGTAATACTTGATGGTGGTCTTTGCATCCTTCATTTTTTCGAGCGCAATCCTCGTCTAGAATTCGTGAGCGTGGTTAAGCAGATGTGCCTTCTCCCGATTTCCACCCTGAAATGATAGCTGCAATCCTTGATGGTGGTCTTTGCATCCTTCATTTTCTCGAGCGCAATCCTCGAGTAGTTCCTGTGCCAAGGCGGTTCCTTCTCCTTGTCTGCCTCAGAGACACTGCTCTGACCCTTTATAAACAAGAGGCATGTGAACTGCATGGAAGCCCCGCCCGTTTGGCCCCGCCCCACACACCAGCGGTGGGCAACGTCTTCCCGCCCTTTCCCCCACTATGATGGACAGCTGACTCGAGGGACCCCGGGGCCGTCGGCGCCGTGGCAACGTTACAGACATAGATGGTCACTGTAGATGACTCTTCTGGCCCTATACACAGCTTTAGTGTTGGAAAACAACTATACATTTACCCAACGAGGTAGCACTTACTGATTAGCCAGTAGAAAGTACTCCAGTTGAGAAGAGGTATTGCACAAAACGGTGGCATCTTCTTGGGTGAATATGCAGGGCAGGATTCATTCTGGCACGATGCTCCTGTCACAAAAATTAAACCTCAACAGGAAGCACTTACAGGTATAAATAAAGCAGGTGCCCGAGTGGAAGCTCAAATTCAGTAACGCATTATGAGCCAAAAAATTCGTGAGCCTGGTGGTAGCTTAGCAGATGTGCCTTCTCCTCATTTCCACCCTGAAATGTTAGCTGTAATACTTGATGGTGGTCTTTGCATCCTTCATTTTTTCGAGCGCAATCCTCGTCTAGAATTCGTGAGCGTGGTTAAGCAGAGGGGCCTTCTCCCCATTTCCACCCTGAAATGTTAGCTGTAATACTTGATGGTGGTCTTTGCATCCTTCATTTTTTCGAGCGCAATCCTCGTGTAGAATTCGTGAGCGTGGTTAAGCAGATGTGCCTTCTCCCGATTTCCACCCTGAAATGATAGCTGCAATCCTTGATGGTGGTCTTTGCATCCTTCATTTTCTCGAGCGCAATCCTCGAGTAGTTCCTGTGCCAAGGCCGCTCCTTCTCCTTGTCTGCCTCAGAGACACTGCTCTGACCCTTTATAAACAAGAGGCATGTGAACTGCATGGAAGCCCCGCCCCACACACCAGCGGTGGGCAACGTCTTCCCGCCCTTTCCCCCACTATGATGGACAGCTGACTTGAGGGACCCTGGGGCCGTCGGCGCCGTGGCAACGTTACAGACATACATGGTCACTGTAGACGACTCTTCTGGCCCTATACACAGCTTTAGTGTTGGAAAACAACTATACATTTACCCAACGAGGTAGCACTTACTGATTAGCCAGTAGAAAGTACTCCAGTTGAGTAGAGGTATTGCACAAAACGGTGGCATCTTCTTGGGTGAATATGCAGGGCAGGATTCATTCTGGCACGACGCTCCTGTCACAAAAATTAAACCTCAACAGGAAGCACTTACAGGTATAAATAAAGCAGGTGCCCGAGTGGAAGCTCAAATTCAGTAACGCATTATGAGCCAAAAAATTCGTGAGCGTGGTGGTGGCTTAGCAGATGCGCCTTCTCCTCATTTCCACCCTGAAATGTTAGCTGTAATACTTGATGGTGGGCTTTGCATCCTTCATTTTTTCGAGCGCAATCCTCGTCTAGAATTCGTGAGCGTGGTTAAGCAGAGGGGCCTTCTCCCCATTTCCACCCTGAAATGTTAGCTGTAATACTTGATGGTGGTCTTTGCATCCTTCATTTTTTCGAGCGCAATCCTCGTGTAGAATTCGTGAGCGTGGTTAAGCAGATGTGCCTTCTCCCGATTTCCACCCTGAAATGATAGCTGCAATCCTTGATGGTGGTCTTTGCATCCTTCATTTTCTCGAGCGCAATCCTCGAGTAGTTCCTGTGCCAAGGCGGTTCCTTCTCCTTGTCTGCCTCAGAGACACTGCTCTGACCCTTTATAAACAAGTGGCATGTGAACTGCATGGAAGCCCCGCCCGTTTGGCCCCGCCCCACACACCAGCGGTGGGCAACGTCTTCCCGCCCTTTCCCCCACTATGATGGACAGCTGACTCGAGGGACCCCGGGGCCGTCGGCGCCGTGGCAACGTTACAGACATAGATGGTCACTGTAGATGACTCTTCTGGCCCTATACACAGCTTTAGTGTTGGAAAACAACTATACATTTACCCAACGAGGTAGCACTTACTGATTAGCCAGTAGAAAGTACTCCAGTTGAGTAGAGGTATTGCACAAAACGGTGGCATCTTCTTGGGTGAATATGCAGGGCAGGATTCATTCTGGCACGACGCTCCTGTCACAAAAATTAAACCTCAACAGGAAGCACTTACAGGTATAAATAAAGCAGGTGCCCGAGTGGAAGCTCAAATTCAGTAACGCATTATGAGCCAAAAAATTCGTGAGCGTGGTGGTGGCTTAGCAGATGCGCCTTCTCCTCATTTCCACCCTGAAATGTTAGCTGTAATACTTGATGGTGGGCTTTGCATCCTTCATTTTTTCGAGCGCAATCCTCGTCTAGAATTCGTGAGCGTGGTTAAGCAGAGGGGCCTTCTCCCCATTTCCACCCTGAAATGTTAGCTGTAATACTTGATGGTGGTCTTTGCATCCTTCATTTTTTCGAGCGCAATCCTCGTGTAGAATTCGTGAGCGTGGTTAAGCAGATGTGCCTTCTCCCGATTTCCACCCTGAAATGATAGCTGCAATCCTTGATGGTGGTCTTTGCATCCTTCATTTTCTCGAGCGCAATCCTCGAGTAGTTCCTGTGCCAAGGCGGTTCCTTCTCCTTGTCTGCCTCAGAGACACTGCTCTGACCCTTTATAAACAAGTGGCATGTGAACTGCATGGAAGCCCCGCCCGTTTGGCCCCGCCCCACACACCAGCGGTGGGCAACGTCTTCCCGCCCTTTCCCCCACTATGATGGACAGCTGACTCGAGGGACCCCGGGGCCGTCGGCGCCGTGGCAACGTTACAGACATAGATGGTCACTGTAGATGACTCTTCTGGCCCTATACACAGCTTTAGTGTTGGAAAACAACTATACATTTACCCAACGAGGTAGCACTTACTGATTAGCCAGTAGAAAGTACTCCAGTTGAGTAGAGGTATTGCACAAAACGGTGGCATCTTCTTGGGTGAATATGCAGGGCAGGATTCATTCTGGCACGACGCTCCTGTCACAAAAATTAAACCTCAACAGGAAGCACTTACAGGTATAAATAAAGCAGGTGCCCGAGTGGAAGCTCAAATTCAGTAACGCATTATGAGCCAAAAAATTCGTGAGCGTGGTGGTGGCTTAGCAGATGCGCCTTCTCCTCATTTCCACCCTGAAATGTTAGCTGTAATACTTGATGGTGGTCTTTGCATCCTTCATTTTTTCGAGCGCAATCCTCGTCTAGAATTCGTGAGCGTGGTTAAGCAGAGGGGCCTTCTCCCCATTTCCACCCTGAAATGTTAGCTGTAATACTTGATGGTGGTCTTTGCATCCTTCATTTTTTCGAGCGCAATCCTCGTGTAGAATTCGTGAGCGTGGTTAAGCAGATGTGCCTTCTCCCGATTTCCACCCTGAAATGATAGCTGCAATCCTTGATGGTGGTCTTTGCATCCTTCATTTTCTCGAGCGCAATCCTCGAGTAGTTCCTGTGCCAAGGCGGCTCCTTCTCCTTGTCTGCCTCAGAGACACTGCTCTGACCCTTTATAAACAAGAGGCATGTGAACTGCATGGAAGCCCCGCCCCACACACCAGCGGTGGGCAACGTCTTCCCGCCCTTTCCCCCACTATGATGGACAGCTGACTTGAGGGACCCTGGGGCCGTCGGCGCCGTGGCAACGTTACAGACATACATGGTCACTGTAGACGACTCTTCTGGCCCTATACACAGCTTTAGTGTTGGAAAACAACTATACATTTACCCAACGAGGTAGCACTTACTGATTAGCCAGTAGAAAGTACTCCAGTTGAGTAGAGGTATTGCACAAAACGGTGGCATCTTCTTGGGTGAATATGCAGGGCAGGATTCATTCTGGCACGACGCTCCTGTCACAAAAATTAAACCTCAACAGGAAGCACTTACAGGTATAAATAAAGCAGGTGCCCGAGTGGAAGCTCAAATTCAGTAACGCATTATGAGCCAAAAAATTCGTGAGCGTGGTGGTGGCTTAGCAGATGCGCCTTCTCCTCATTTCCACCCTGAAATGTTAGCTGTAATACTTGATGGTGGTCTTTGCATCCTTCATTTTTTCGAGCGCAATCCTCGTCTAGAATTCGTGAGCGTGGTTAAGCAGATGTGCCTTCTCCCGATTTCCACCCTGAAATGATAGCTGCAATCCTTGATGGTGGTCTTTGCATCCTTCATTTTCTCGAGCGCAATCCTCGAGTAGTTCCTGTGCCAAGGCGGCTCCTTCTCCTTGTCTGCCTCAGAGACACTGCTCTGACCCTTTATAAACAAGAGGCATGTGAACTGCATGGAAGCCCCGCCCGTTTGGCCCCGCCCCACACACCAGCGGTGGGCAACGTCTTCCCGCCCTTTCCCCCACTGTGATGGACAGCTGACTTGAGGGACCCTGGGGCCGTCGGCGCCGTGGCAACGTTACAGACATACATGGTCACTGTAGACGACTCTTCTGGCCCTATACACAGCTTTAGTGTTGGAAAACAACTATACATTTACCCAACGAGGTAGCACTTACTGATTAGCCAGTAGAAAGTACCCCAGTTGAGTAGAGGTATTGCACAAAACGGTGGCATCTTCTTGGGTGAATATGCAGGGCAGGATTCATTCTGGCACGACGCTCCTGTCACAAAAATTAAACCTCAACAGGAAGCACTTACAGGTATAAATAAAGCAGGTGCCCGAGTGGAAGCTCAAATTCAGTAACGCATTATGAGCCAAAAAATTCGTGAGCGTGGTGGTGGCTTAGCAGATGCGCCTTCTCCTCATTTCCACCCTGAAATGTTAGCTGTAATACTTGATGGTGGTCTTTGCATCCTTCATTTTTTCGAGCGCAATCCTCGTGTAGAATTCGTGAGCGTGGTTAAGCAGAGGGGCCTTCTCCCCATTTCCACCCTGAAACGTGAGCGTGGTTAAGCAGATGTGCCTTCTCCCGATTTCCACCCTGAAATGATAGCTGCAATCCTTGATGGTGGTCTTTGCATCCTTCATTTTCTCGAGCGCAATCCTCGAGTAGTTCCTGTGCCAAGGCGGTTCCTTCTCCTTGTCTGCCTCAGAGACACTGCTCTGACCCTTTATAAACAAGAGGCATGTGAACTGCATGGAAGCCCCGCCCGTTTGGCCCCGCCCCACACACCAGCGGTGGGCAACGTCTTCCCGCCCTTTCCCCCACTATGATGGACAGCTGACTCGAGGGACCCGGGGCCGTCGGCGCCGTGGCAACGTTACAGACATAGATGGTCACTGTAGATGACTCTTCTGGCCCTATACACAGCTTTAGTGTTGGAAAACAACTATACATTTACCCAACGAGGTAGCACTTACTGATTAGCCAGTAGAAAGTACTCCAGTTGAGAAGAGGTATTGCACAAAACGGTGGCATCTTCTTGGGTGAATATGCAGGGCAGGATTCATTCTGGCACGATGCTCCTGTCACAAAAATTAAACCTCAACAGGAAGCACTTACAGGTATAAATAAAGCAGGTGCCCGAGTGGAAGCTCAAATTCAGTAACGCATTATGAGCCAAAAAATTCGTGAGCCTGGTGGTAGCTTAGCAGATGTGCCTTCTCCTCATTTCCACCCTGAAATGTTAGCTGTAATACTTGATGGTGGTCTTTGCATCCTTCATTTTTTCGAGCGCAATCCTCGTCTAGAATTCGTGAGCGTGGTTAAGCAGAGGGGCCTTCTCCCCATTTCCACCCTGAAATGTTAGCTGTAATACTTGATGGTGGTCTTTGCATCCTTCATTTTTTCGAGCGCAATCCTCGTGTAGAATTCGTGAGCGTGGTTAAGCAGATGTGCCTTCTCCCGATTTCCACCCTGAAATGATAGCTGCAATCCTTGATGGTGGTCTTTGCATCCTTCATTTTCTCGAGCGCAATCCTCGAGTAGTTCCTGTGCCAAGGCGGCTCCTTCTCCTTGTCTGCCTCAGAGACACTGCTCTGACCCTTTATAAACAAGAGGCATGTGAACTGCATGGAAGCCCCGCCCGTTTGGCCCCGCCCCACACACCAGCGGTGGGCAACGTCTTCCCGCCCTTTCCCCCACTGTGATGGACAGCTGACTTGAGGGACCCTGGGGCCGTCGGCGCCGTGGCAACGTTACAGACATACATGGTCACTGTAGACGACTCTTCTGGCCCTATACACAGCTTTAGTGTTGGAAAACAACTATACATTTACCCAACGAGGTAGCACTTACTGATTAGCCAGTAGAAAGTACCCCAGTTGAGTAGAGGTATTGCACAAAACGGTGGCATCTTCTTGGGTGAATATGCAGGGCAGGATTCATTCTGGCACGACGCTCCTGTCACAAAAATTAAACCTCAACAGGAAGCACTTACAGGTATAAATAAAGCAGGTGCCCGAGTGGAAGCTCAAATTCAGTAACGCATTATGAGCCAAAAAATTCGTGAGCGTGGTGGTGGCTTAGCAGATGCGCCTTCTCCTCATTTCCACCCTGAAATGTTAGCTGTAATACTTGATGGTGGTCTTTGCATCCTTCATTTTTTCGAGCGCAATCCTCGTCTAGAATTCGTGAGCGTGGTTAAGCAGATGTGCCTTCTCCCGATTTCCACCCTGAAATGATAGCTGCAATCCTTGATGGTGGTCTTTGCATCCTTCATTTTCTCGAGCGCAATCCTCGAGTAGTTCCTGTGCCAAGGCGGTTCCTTCTCCTTGTCTGCCTCAGAGACACTGCTCTGACCCTTTATAAACAAGAGGCATGTGAACTGCATGGAAGCCCCGCCCGTTTGGCCCCGCCCCACACACCAGCGGTGGGCAACGTCTTCCCGCCCTTTCCCCCACTATGATGGACAGCTGACTCGAGGGACCCGGGGCCGTCGGCGCCGTGGCAACGTTACAGGCATAGATGGTCACTGTAGATGACTCTTCTGGCCCTATACACAGCTTTAGTGTTGGAAAACAACTATACATTTACCCAACGAGGTAGCACTTACTGATTAGCCAGTAGAAAGTACTCCAGTTGAGAAGAGGTATTGCACAAAACGGTGGCATCTTCTTGGGTGAATATGCAGGGCAGGATTCATTCTGGCACGATGCTCCTGTCACAAAAATTAAACCTCAACAGGAAGCACTTACAGGTATAAATAAAGCAGGTGCCCGAGTGGAAGCTCAAATTCAGTAACGCATTATGAGCCAAAAAATTCGTGAGCCTGGTGGTAGCTTAGCAGATGTGCCTTCTCCTCATTTCCACCCTGAAATGTTAGCTGTAATACTTGATGGTGGTCTTTGCATCCTTCATTTTTTCGAGCGCAATCCTCGTCTAGAATTCGTGAGCGTGGTTAAGCAGAGGGGCCTTCTCCCCATTTCCACCCTGAAATGTTAGCTGTAATACTTGATGGTGGTCTTTGCATCCTTCATTTTTTCGAGCGCAATCCTCGTGTAGAATTCGTGAGCGTGGTTAAGCAGATGTGCCTTCTCCCGATTTCCACCCTGAAATGATAGCTGCAATCCTTGATGGTGGTCTTTGCATCCTTCATTTTCTCAAGCGCAATCCTCGAGTAGTTCCTGTGCCAAGGCGGCTCCTTCTCCTTGTCTGCCTCAGAGACACTGCTCTGACCCTTTATAAACAAGAGGCATGTGAACTGCATGGAAGCCCCGCCCGTTTGGCCCCGCCCCACACACCAGCGGTGGGCAACGTCTTCCCGCCCTTCCCCCCACTGTGATGGACAGCTGACTTGAGGGACCCTGGGGCCGTCGGCGCCGTGGCAACGTTACAGACATACATGGTCACTGTAGACGACTCATCTGGCCCTATACACAGCTTTAGTGTTGGAAAACAACTATACATTTACCCAACGAGGTAGCACTTACTGATTAGCCAGTAGAAAGTACCCCAGTTGAGTAGAGGTATTGCACAAAACGGTGGCATCTTCTTGGGTGAATATGCAGGGCAGGATTCATTCTGGCACGACGCTCCTGTCACAAAAATTAAACCTCAACAGGAAGCACTTACAGGTATAAATAAAGCAGGTGCCCGAGTGGAAGCTCAAATTCAGTAACGCATTATGAGCCAAAAAATTCGTGAGCGTGGTGGTGGCTTAGCAGATGCGCCTTCTCCTCATTTCCACCCTGAAATGTTAGCTGTAATACTTGATGGTGGTCTTTGCATCCTTCATTTTTTCGAGCGCAATCCTCGTCTAGAATTCGTGAGCGTGGTTAAGCAGAGGGGCCTTCTCCCCATTTCCACCCTGAAATGTTAGCTGTAATACTTGATGGTGGTCTTTGCATCCTTCATTTTTTCGAGCGCAATCCTCGTGTAGAATTCGTGAGCGTGGTTAAGCAGATGTGCCTTCTCCCGATTTCCACCCTGAAATGATAGCTGCAATCCTTG
Organism: Triturus cristatus; assembly: GCF_964204655.1. Taxonomy (NCBI): domain Eukaryota; kingdom Metazoa; phylum Chordata; class Amphibia; order Caudata; family Salamandridae; genus Triturus; species Triturus cristatus. The sequence continues at coordinate 113,544,523 of NC_140591.1, read as the reverse complement.
ATGGTGGTCTTTGCATCCTTCATTTTCTCGAGCGCAATCCTCGAGTAGTTCCTGTGCCAAGGCGGTTCCTTCTCCTTGTCTGCCTCAGAGACACTGCTCTGACCCTTTATAAACAAGAGGCATGTGAACTGCATGGAAGCCCCGCCCGTTTGGCCCCGCCCCACACACCAGCGGTGGGCAACGTCTTCCCGCCCTTTCCCCCACTATGATGGACAGCTGACTCGAGGGACCCCGGGGCCGTCGGCGCCGTGGCAACGTTACAGACATAGATGGTCACTGTAGATGACTCTTCTGGCCCTATACACAGCTTTAGTGTTGGAAAACAACTATACATTTACCCAACGAGGTAGCACTTACTGATTAGCCAGTAGAAAGTACTCCAGTTGAGAAGAGGTATTGCACAAAACGGTGGCATCTTCTTGGGTGAATATGCAGGGCAGGATTCATTCTGGCACGATGCTCCTGTCACAAAAATTAAACCTCAACAGGAAGCACTTACAGGTATAAATAAAGCAGGTGCCCGAGTGGAAGCTCAAATTCAGTAACGCATTATGAGCCAAAAAATTCGTGAGCCTGGTGGTAGCTTAGCAGATGTGCCTTCTCCTCATTTCCACCCTGTAATGTTAGCTGTAATACTTGATGGTGGTCTTTGCATCCTTCATTTTTTCGAGCGCAATCCTCGTCTAGAATTCGTGAGCGTGGTTAAGCAGAGGGGCCTTCTCCCCATTTCCACCCTGAAATGTTAGCTGTAATACTTGATGGTGGTCTTTGCATCCTTCATTTTTTCGAGCGCAATCCTCGTGTAGAATTCGTGAGCGTGGTTAAGCAGATGTGCCTTCTCCCGATTTCCACCCTGAAATGATAGCTGCAATCCTTGATGGTGGTCTTTGCATCCTTCATTTTCTCGAGCGCAATCCTCGAGTAGTTCCTGTGCCAAGGCGGCTCCTTCTCCTTGTCTGCCTCAGAGACACTGCTCTGACCCTTTATAAACAAGAGGCATGTGAACTGCATGGAAGCCCCGCCCCACACACCAGCGGTGGGCAACGTCTTCCCGCCCTTTCCCCCACTATGATGGACAGCTGACTTGAGGGACCCTGGGGCCGTCGGCGCCGTGGCAACGTTACAGACATACATGGTCACTGTAGACGACTCTTCTGGCCCTATACACAGCTTTAGTGTTGGAAAACAACTATACATTTACCCAACGAGGTAGCACTTACTGATTAGCCAGTAGAAAGTACTCCAGTTGAGTAGAGGTATTGCACAAAACGGTGGCATCTTCTTGGGTGAATATGCAGGGCAGGATTCATTCTGGCACGACGCTCCTGTCACAAAAATTAAACCTCAACAGGAAGCACTTACAGGTATAAATAAAGCAGGTGCCCGAGTGGAAGCTCAAATTCAGTAACGCATTATGAGCCAAAAAATTCGTGAGCGTGGTGGTGGCTTAGCAGATGCGCCTTCTCCTCATTTCCACCCTGAAATGTTAGCTGTAATACTTGATGGTGGGCTTTGCATCCTTCATTTTTTCGAGCGCAATCCTCGTCTAGAATTCGTGAGCGTGGTTAAGCAGAGGGGCCTTCTCCCCATTTCCACCCTGAAATGTTAGCTGTAATACTTGATGGTGGTCTTTGCATCCTTCATTTTTTCGAGCGCAATCCTCGTGTAGAATTCGTGAGCGTGGTTAAGCAGATGTGCCTTCTCCCGATTTCCACCCTGAAATGATAGCTGCAATCCTTGATGGTGGTCTTTGCATCCTTCATTTTCTCGAGCGCAATCCTCGAGTAGTTCCTGTGCCAAGGCGGTTCCTTCTCCTTGTCTGCCTCAGAGACACTGCTCTGACCCTTTATAAACAAGTGGCATGTGAACTGCATGGAAGCCCCGCCCGTTTGGCCCCGCCCCACACACCAGCGGTGGGCAACGTCTTCCCGCCCTTTCCCCCACTATGATGGACAGCTGACTCGAGGGACCCCGGGGCCGTCGGCGCCGTGGCAACGTTACAGACATAGATGGTCACTGTAGATGACTCTTCTGGCCCTATACACAGCTTTAGTGTTGGAAAACAACTATACATTTACCCAACGAGGTAGCACTTACTGATTAGCCAGTAGAAAGTACTCCAGTTGAGTAGAGGTATTGCACAAAACGGTGGCATCTTCTTGGGTGAATATGCAGGGCAGGATTCATTCTGGCACGACGCTCCTGTCACAAAAATTAAACCTCAACAGGAAGCACTTACAGGTATAAATAAAGCAGGTGCCCGAGTGGAAGCTCAAATTCAGTAACGCATTATGAGCCAAAAAATTCGTGAGCGTGGTGGTGGCTTAGCAGATGCGCCTTCTCCTCATTTCCACCCTGAAATGTTAGCTGTAATACTTGATGGTGGTCTTTGCATCCTTCATTTTTTCGAGCGCAATCCTCGTCTAGAATTCGTGAGCGTGGTTAAGCAGATGTGCCTTCTCCCGATTTCCACCCTGAAATGATAGCTGCAATCCTTGATGGTGGTCTTTGCATCCTTCATTTTCTCGAGCGCAATCCTCGAGTAGTTCCTGTGCCAAGGCGGTTCCTTCTCCTTGTCTGCCTCAGAGACACTGCTCTGACCCTTTATAAACAAGAGGCATGTGAACTGCATGGAAGCCCCGCCCGTTTGGCCCCGCCCCACACACCAGCGGTGGGCAACGTCTTCCCGCCCTTTCCCCCACTATGATGGACAGCTGACTCGAGGGACCCCGGGGCCGTCGGCGCCGTGGCAACGTTACAGACATAGATGGTCACTGTAGATGACTCTTCTGGCCCTATACACAGCTTTAGTGTTGGAAAACAACTATACATTTACCCAACGAGGTAGCACTTACTGATTAGCCAGTAGAAAGTACTCCAGTTGAGAAGAGGTATTGCACAAAACGGTGGCATCTTCTTGGGTGAATATGCAGGGCAGGATTCATTCTGGCACGATGCTCCTGTCACAAAAATTAAACCTCAACAGGAAGCACTTACAGGTATAAATAAAGCAGGTGCCCGAGTGGAAGCTCAAATTCAGTAACGCATTATGAGCCAAAAAATTCGTGAGCCTGGTGGTAGCTTAGCAGATGTGCCTTCTCCTCATTTCCACCCTGAAATGTTAGCTGTAATACTTGATGGTGGTCTTTGCATCCTTCATTTTTTCGAGCGCAATCCTCGTCTAGAATTCGTGAGCGTGGTTAAGCAGAGGGGCCTTCTCCCCATTTCCACCCTGAAATGTTAGCTGTAATACTTGATGGTGGTCTTTGCATCCTTCATTTTTTCGAGCGCAATCCTCGTGTAGAATTCGTGAGCGTGGTTAAGCAGATGTGCCTTCTCCCGATTTCCACCCTGAAATGATAGCTGCAATCCTTGATGGTGGTCTTTGCATCCTTCATTTTCTCGAGCGCAATCCTCGAGTAGTTCCTGTGCCAAGGCGGCTCCTTCTCCTTGTCTGCCTCAGAGACACTGCTCTGACCCTTTATAAACAAGAGGCATGTGAACTGCATGGAAGCCCCGCCCCACACACCAGCGGTGGGCAACGTCTTCCCGCCCTTTCCCCCACTATGATGGACAGCTGACTTGAGGGACCCTGGGGCCGTCGGCGCCGTGGCAACGTTACAGACATACATGGTCACTGTAGACGACTCTTCTGGCCCTATACACAGCTTTAGTGTTGGAAAACAACTATACATTTACCCAACGAGGTAGCACTTACTGATTAGCCAGTAGAAAGTACTCCAGTTGAGTAGAGGTATTGCACAAAACGGTGGCATCTTCTTGGGTGAATATGCAGGGCAGGATTCATTCTGGCACGACGCTCCTGTCACAAAAATTAAACCTCAACAGGAAGCACTTACAGGTATAAATAAAGCAGGTGCCCGAGTGGAAGCTCAAATTCAGTAACGCATTATGAGCCAAAAAATTCGTGAGCGTGGTGGTGGCTTAGCAGATGCGCCTTCTCCTCATTTCCACCCTGAAATGTTAGCTGTAATACTTGATGGTGGGCTTTGCATCCTTCATTTTTTCGAGCGCAATCCTCGTCTAGAATTCGTGAGCGTGGTTAAGCAGAGGGGCCTTCTCCCCATTTCCACCCTGAAATGTTAGCTGTAATACTTGATGGTGGTCTTTGCATCCTTCATTTTTTCGAGCGCAATCCTCGTGTAGAATTCGTGAGCGTGGTTAAGCAGATGTGCCTTCTCCCGATTTCCACCCTGAAATGATAGCTGCAATCCTTGATGGTGGTCTTTGCATCCTTCATTTTCTCGAGCGCAATCCTCGAGTAGTTCCTGTGCCAAGGCGGTTCCTTCTCCTTGTCTGCCTCAGAGACACTGCTCTGACCCTTTATAAACAAGTGGCATGTGAACTGCATGGAAGCCCCGCCCGTTTGGCCCCGCCCCACACACCAGCGGTGGGCAACGTCTTCCCGCCCTTTCCCCCACTATGATGGACAGCTGACTCGAGGGACCCCGGGGCCGTCGGCGCCGTGGCAACGTTACAGACATAGATGGTCACTGTAGATGACTCTTCTGGCCCTATACACAGCTTTAGTGTTGGAAAACAACTATACATTTACCCAACGAGGTAGCACTTACTGATTAGCCAGTAGAAAGTACTCCAGTTGAGTAGAGGTATTGCACAAAACGGTGGCATCTTCTTGGGTGAATATGCAGGGCAGGATTCATTCTGGCACGACGCTCCTGTCACAAAAATTAAACCTCAACAGGAAGCACTTACAGGTATAAATAAAGCAGGTGCCCGAGTGGAAGCTCAAATTCAGTAACGCATTATGAGCCAAAAAATTCGTGAGCGTGGTGGTGGCTTAGCAGATGCGCCTTCTCCTCATTTCCACCCTGAAATGTTAGCTGTAATACTTGATGGTGGGCTTTGCATCCTTCATTTTTTCGAGCGCAATCCTCGTCTAGAATTCGTGAGCGTGGTTAAGCAGAGGGGCCTTCTCCCCATTTCCACCCTGAAATGTTAGCTGTAATACTTGATGGTGGTCTTTGCATCCTTCATTTTTTCGAGCGCAATCCTCGTGTAGAATTCGTGAGCGTGGTTAAGCAGATGTGCCTTCTCCCGATTTCCACCCTGAAATGATAGCTGCAATCCTTGATGGTGGTCTTTGCATCCTTCATTTTCTCGAGCGCAATCCTCGAGTAGTTCCTGTGCCAAGGCGGTTCCTTCTCCTTGTCTGCCTCAGAGACACTGCTCTGACCCTTTATAAACAAGTGGCATGTGAACTGCATGGAAGCCCCGCCCGTTTGGCCCCGCCCCACACACCAGCGGTGGGCAACGTCTTCCCGCCCTTTCCCCCACTATGATGGACAGCTGACTCGAGGGACCCCGGGGCCGTCGGCGCCGTGGCAACGTTACAGACATAGATGGTCACTGTAGATGACTCTTCTGGCCCTATACACAGCTTTAGTGTTGGAAAACAACTATACATTTACCCAACGAGGTAGCACTTACTGATTAGCCAGTAGAAAGTACTCCAGTTGAGTAGAGGTATTGCACAAAACGGTGGCATCTTCTTGGGTGAATATGCAGGGCAGGATTCATTCTGGCACGACGCTCCTGTCACAAAAATTAAACCTCAACAGGAAGCACTTACAGGTATAAATAAAGCAGGTGCCCGAGTGGAAGCTCAAATTCAGTAACGCATTATGAGCCAAAAAATTCGTGAGCGTGGTGGTGGCTTAGCAGATGCGCCTTCTCCTCATTTCCACCCTGAAATGTTAGCTGTAATACTTGATGGTGGTCTTTGCATCCTTCATTTTTTCGAGCGCAATCCTCGTCTAGAATTCGTGAGCGTGGTTAAGCAGAGGGGCCTTCTCCCCATTTCCACCCTGAAATGTTAGCTGTAATACTTGATGGTGGTCTTTGCATCCTTCATTTTTTCGAGCGCAATCCTCGTGTAGAATTCGTGAGCGTGGTTAAGCAGATGTGCCTTCTCCCGATTTCCACCCTGAAATGATAGCTGCAATCCTTGATGGTGGTCTTTGCATCCTTCATTTTCTCGAGCGCAATCCTCGAGTAGTTCCTGTGCCAAGGCGGCTCCTTCTCCTTGTCTGCCTCAGAGACACTGCTCTGACCCTTTATAAACAAGAGGCATGTGAACTGCATGGAAGCCCCGCCCCACACACCAGCGGTGGGCAACGTCTTCCCGCCCTTTCCCCCACTATGATGGACAGCTGACTTGAGGGACCCTGGGGCCGTCGGCGCCGTGGCAACGTTACAGACATACATGGTCACTGTAGACGACTCTTCTGGCCCTATACACAGCTTTAGTGTTGGAAAACAACTATACATTTACCCAACGAGGTAGCACTTACTGATTAGCCAGTAGAAAGTACTCCAGTTGAGTAGAGGTATTGCACAAAACGGTGGCATCTTCTTGGGTGAATATGCAGGGCAGGATTCATTCTGGCACGACGCTCCTGTCACAAAAATTAAACCTCAACAGGAAGCACTTACAGGTATAAATAAAGCAGGTGCCCGAGTGGAAGCTCAAATTCAGTAACGCATTATGAGCCAAAAAATTCGTGAGCGTGGTGGTGGCTTAGCAGATGCGCCTTCTCCTCATTTCCACCCTGAAATGTTAGCTGTAATACTTGATGGTGGTCTTTGCATCCTTCATTTTTTCGAGCGCAATCCTCGTCTAGAATTCGTGAGCGTGGTTAAGCAGATGTGCCTTCTCCCGATTTCCACCCTGAAATGATAGCTGCAATCCTTGATGGTGGTCTTTGCATCCTTCATTTTCTCGAGCGCAATCCTCGAGTAGTTCCTGTGCCAAGGCGGCTCCTTCTCCTTGTCTGCCTCAGAGACACTGCTCTGACCCTTTATAAACAAGAGGCATGTGAACTGCATGGAAGCCCCGCCCGTTTGGCCCCGCCCCACACACCAGCGGTGGGCAACGTCTTCCCGCCCTTTCCCCCACTGTGATGGACAGCTGACTTGAGGGACCCTGGGGCCGTCGGCGCCGTGGCAACGTTACAGACATACATGGTCACTGTAGACGACTCTTCTGGCCCTATACACAGCTTTAGTGTTGGAAAACAACTATACATTTACCCAACGAGGTAGCACTTACTGATTAGCCAGTAGAAAGTACCCCAGTTGAGTAGAGGTATTGCACAAAACGGTGGCATCTTCTTGGGTGAATATGCAGGGCAGGATTCATTCTGGCACGACGCTCCTGTCACAAAAATTAAACCTCAACAGGAAGCACTTACAGGTATAAATAAAGCAGGTGCCCGAGTGGAAGCTCAAATTCAGTAACGCATTATGAGCCAAAAAATTCGTGAGCGTGGTGGTGGCTTAGCAGATGCGCCTTCTCCTCATTTCCACCCTGAAATGTTAGCTGTAATACTTGATGGTGGTCTTTGCATCCTTCATTTTTTCGAGCGCAATCCTCGTGTAGAATTCGTGAGCGTGGTTAAGCAGAGGGGCCTTCTCCCCATTTCCACCCTGAAACGTGAGCGTGGTTAAGCAGATGTGCCTTCTCCCGATTTCCACCCTGAAATGATAGCTGCAATCCTTGATGGTGGTCTTTGCATCCTTCATTTTCTCGAGCGCAATCCTCGAGTAGTTCCTGTGCCAAGGCGGTTCCTTCTCCTTGTCTGCCTCAGAGACACTGCTCTGACCCTTTATAAACAAGAGGCATGTGAACTGCATGGAAGCCCCGCCCGTTTGGCCCCGCCCCACACACCAGCGGTGGGCAACGTCTTCCCGCCCTTTCCCCCACTATGATGGACAGCTGACTCGAGGGACCCGGGGCCGTCGGCGCCGTGGCAACGTTACAGGCATAGATGGTCACTGTAGATGACTCTTCTGGCCCTATACACAGCTTTAGTGTTGGAAAACAACTATACATTTACCCAACGAGGTAGCACTTACTGATTAGCCAGTAGAAAGTACTCCAGTTGAGAAGAGGTATTGCACAAAACGGTGGCATCTTCTTGGGTGAATATGCAGGGCAGGATTCATTCTGGCACGATGCTCCTGTCACAAAAATTAAACCTCAACAGGAAGCACTTACAGGTATAAATAAAGCAGGTGCCCGAGTGGAAGCTCAAATTCAGTAACGCATTATGAGCCAAAAAATTCGTGAGCCTGGTGGTAGCTTAGCAGATGTGCCTTCTCCTCATTTCCACCCTGAAATGTTAGCTGTAATACTTGATGGTGGTCTTTGCATCCTTCATTTTTTCGAGCGCAATCCTCGTGTAGAATTCGTGAGCGTGGTTAAGCAGAGGGGCCTTCTCCCCATTTCCACCCTGAAACGTGAGCGTGGTTAAGCAGATGTGCCTTCTCCCGATTTCCACCCTGAAATGATAGCTGCAATCCTTGATGGTGGTCTTTGCATCCTTCATTTTCTCGAGCGCAATCCTCGAGTAGTTCCTGTGCCAAGGCGGTTCCTTCTCCTTGTCTGCCTCAGAGACACTGCTCTGACCCTTTATAAACAAGAGGCATGTGAACTGCATGGAAGCCCCGCCCGTTTGGCCCCGCCCCACACACCAGCGGTGGGCAACGTCTTCCCGCCCTTTCCCCCACTATGATGGACAGCTGACTCGAGGGACCCGGGGCCGTCGGCGCCGTGGCAACGTTACAGGCATAGATGGTCACTGTAGATGACTCTTCTGGCCCTATACACAGCTTTAGTGTTGGAAAACAACTATACATTTACCCAACGAGGTAGCACTTACTGATTAGCCAGTAGAAAGTACTCCAGTTGAGAAGAGGTATTGCACAAAACGGTGGCATCTTCTTGGGTGAATATGCAGGGCAGGATTCATTCTGGCACGATGCTCCTGTCACAAAAATTAAACCTCAACAGGAAGCACTTACAGGTATAAATAAAGCAGGTGCCCGAGTGGAAGCTCAAATTCAGTAACGCATTATGAGCCAAAAAATTCGTGAGCCTGGTGGTAGCTTAGCAGATGTGCCTTCTCCTCATTTCCACCCTGAAATGTTAGCTGTAATACTTGATGGTGGTCTTTGCATCCTTCATTTTTTCGAGCGCAATCCTCGTCTAGAATTCGTGAGCGTGGTTAAGCAGAGGGGCCTTCTCCCCATTTCCACCCTGAAATGTTAGCTGTAATACTTGATGGTGGTCTTTGCATCCTTCATTTTTTCGAGCGCAATCCTCGTGTAGAATTCGTGAGCGTGGTTAAGCAGATGTGCCTTCTCCCGATTTCCACCCTGAAATGATAGCTGCAATCCTTGATGGTGGTCTTTGCATCCTTCATTTTCTCGAGCGCAATCCTCGAGTAGTTCCTGTGCCAAGGCGGCTCCTTCTCCTTGTCTGCCTCAGAGACACTGCTCTGACCCTTTATAAACAAGAGGCATGTGAACTGCATGGAAGCCCCGCCCGTTTGGCCCCGCCCCACACACCAGCGGTGGGCAACGTCTTCCCGCCCTTCCCCCCACTGTGATGGACAGCTGACTTGAGGGACCCTGGGGCCGTCGGCGCCGTGGCAACGTTACAGACATACATGGTCACTGTAGACGACTCGTCTGGCCCTATACACAGCTTTAGTGTTGGAAAACAACTATACATTTACCCAACGAGGTAGCACTTACTGATTAGCCAGTAGAAAGTACCCCAGTTGAGTAGAGGTATTGCACAAAACGGTGGCATCTTCTTGGGTGAATATGCAGGGCAGGATTCATTCTGGCACGACGCTCCTGTCACAAAAATTAAACCTCAACAGGAAGCACTTACAGGTATAAATAAAGCAGGTGCCCGAGTGGAAGCTCAAATTCAGTAACGCATTATGAGCCAAAAAATTCGTGAGCGTGGTGGTGGCTTAGCAGATGCGCCTTCTCCTCATTTCCACCCTGAAATGTTAGCTGTAATACTTGATGGTGGTCTTTGCATCCTTCATTTTTTCGAGCGCAATCCTCGTCTAGAATTCGTGAGCGTGGTTAAGCAGAGGGGCCTTCTCCCCATTTCCACCCTGAAATGTTAGCTGTAATACTTGATGGTGGTCTTTGCATCCTTCATTTTTTCGAGCGCAATCCTCGTGTAGAATTCGTGAGCGTGGTTAAGCAGATGTGCCTTCTCCCGATTTCCACCCTGAAATGATAGCTGCAATCCTTGATGGTGGTCTTTGCATCCTTCATTTTCTCGAGCGCAATCCTCGAGTAGTTCCTGTGCCAAGGCGGTTCCTTCTCCTTGTCTGCCTCAGAGACACTGCTCTGACCCTTTATAAACAAGAGGCATGTGAACTGCATGGAAGCCCCGCCCGTTTGGCCCCGCCCCACACACCAGCGGTGGGCAACGTCTTCCCGCCCTTTCCCCCACTATGATGGACAGCTGACTCGAGGGACCCCGGGGCCGTCGGCGCCGTGGCAACGTTACAGACATAGATGGTCACTGTAGATGACTCTTCTGGCCCTATACACAGCTTTAGTGTTGGAAAACAACTATACATTTACCCAACGAGGTAGCACTTACTGATTAGCCAGTAGAAAGTACTCCAGTTGAGAAGAGGTATTGCACAAAACGGTGGCATCTTCTTGGGTGAATATGCAGGGCAGGATTCATTCTGGCACGATGCTCCTGTCACAAAAATTAAACCTCAACAGGAAGCACTTACAGGTATAAATAAAGCAGGTGCCCGAGTGGAAGCTCAAATTCAGTAACGCATTATGAGCCAAAAAATTCGTGAGCCTGGTGGTAGCTTAGCAGATGTGCCTTCTCCTCATTTCCACCCTGTAATGTTAGCTGTAATACTTGATGGTGGTCTTTGCATCCTTCATTTTTTCGAGCGCAATCCTCGTCTAGAATTCGTGAGCGTGGTTAAGCAGAGGGGCCTTCTCCCCATTTCCACCCTGAAATGTTAGCTGTAATACTTGATGGTGGTCTTTGCATCCTTCATTTTTTCGAGCGCAATCCTCGTGTAGAATTCGTGAGCGTGGTTAAGCAGATGTGCCTTCTCCCGATTTCCACCCTGAAATGATAGCTGCAATCCTTGATGGTGGTCTTTGCATCCTTCATTTTCTCGAGCGCAATCCTCGAGTAGTTCCTGTGCCAAGGCGGCTCCTTCTCCTTGTCTGCCTCAGAGACACTGCTCTGACCCTTTATAAACAAGAGGCATGTGAACTGCATGGAAGCCCCGCCCCACACACCAGCGGTGGGCAACGTCTTCCCGCCCTTTCCCCCACTATGATGGACAGCTGACTTGAGGGACCCTGGGGCCGTCGGCGCCGTGGCAACGTTACAGACATACATGGTCACTGTAGACGACTCTTCTGGCCCTATACACAGCTTTAGTGTTGGAAAACAACTATACATTTACCCAACGAGGTAGCACTTACTGATTAGCCAGTAGAAAGTACTCCAGTTGAGTAGAGGTATTGCACAAAACGGTGGCATCTTCTTGGGTGAATATGCAGGGCAGGATTCATTCTGGCACGACGCTCCTGTCACAAAAATTAAACCTCAACAGGAAGCACTTACAGGTATAAATAAAGCAGGTGCCCGAGTGGAAGCTCAAATTCAGTAACGCATTATGAGCCAAAAAATTCGTGAGCGTGGTGGTGGCTTAGCAGATGCGCCTTCTCCTCATTTCCACCCTGAAATGTTAGCTGTAATACTTGATGGTGGGCTTTGCATCCTTCATTTTTTCGAGCGCAATCCTCGTCTAGAATTCGTGAGCGTGGTTAAGCAGAGGGGCCTTCTCCCCATTTCCACCCTGAAATGTTAGCTGTAATACTTGATGGTGGTCTTTGCATCCTTCATTTTTTCGAGCGCAATCCTCGTGTAGAATTCGTGAGCGTGGTTAAGCAGATGTGCCTTCTCCCGATTTCCACCATGAAATGATAGCTGCAATCCTTGATGGTGGTCTTTGCATCCTTCATTTTCTCGAGCGCAATCCTCGAGTAGTTCCTGTGCCAAGGCGGTTCCTTCTCCTTGTCTGCCTCAGAGACACTGCTCTGACCCTTTATAAACAAGTGGCATGTGAACTGCATGGAAGCCCCGCCCGTTTGGCCCCGCCCCACACACCAGCGGTGGGCAACGTCTTCCCGCCCTTTCCCCCACTATGATGGACAGCTGACTCGAGGGACCCCGGGGCCGTCGGCGCCGTGGCAACGTTACAGACATAGATGGTCACTGTAGATGACTCTTCTGGCCCTATACACAGCTTTAGTGTTGGAAAACAACTATACATTTACCCAACGAGGTAGCACTTACTGATTAGCCAGTAGAAAGTACTCCAGTTGAGTAGAGGTATTGCACAAAACGGTGGCATCTTCTTGGGTGAATATGCAGGGCAGGATTCATTCTGGCACGACGCTCCTGTCACAAAAATTAAACCTCAACAGGAAGCACTTACAGGTATAAATAAAGCAGGTGCCCGAGTGGAAGCTCAAATTCAGTAACGCATTATGAGCCAAAAAATTCGTGAGCGTGGTGGTGGCTTAGCAGATGCGCCTTCTCCTCATTTCCACCCTGAAATGTTAGCTGTAATACTTGATGGTGGTCTTTGCATCCTTCATTTTTTCGAGCGCAATCCTCGTCTAGAATTCGTGAGCGTGGTTAAGCAGATGTGCCTTCTCCCGATTTCCACCCTGAAATGATAGCTGCAATCCTTGATGGTGGTCTTTGCATCCTTCATTTTCTCGAGCGCAATCCTCGAGTAGTTCCTGTGCCAAGGCGGTTCCTTCTCCTTGTCTGCCTCAGAGACACTGCTCTGACCCTTTATAAACAAGAGGCATGTGAACTGCATGGAAGCCCCGCCCGTTTGGCCCCGCCCCACACACCAGCGGTGGGCAACGTCTTCCCGCCCTTTCCCCCACTATGATGGACAGCTGACTCGAGGGACCCCGGGGCCGTCGGCGCCGTGGCAACGTTACAGACATAGATGGTCACTGTAGATGACTCTTCTGGCCCTATACACAGCTTTAGTGTTGGAAAACAACTATACATTTACCCAACGAGGTAGCACTTACTGATTAGCCAGTAGAAAGTACTCCAGTTGAGAAGAGGTATTGCACAAAACGGTGGCATCTTCTTGGGTGAATATGCAGGGCAGGATTCATTCTGGCACGATGCTCCTGTCACAAAAATTAAACCTCAACAGGAAGCACTTACAGGTATAAATAAAGCAGGTGCCCGAGTGGAAGCTCAAATTCAGTAACGCATTATGAGCCAAAAAATTCGTGAGCCTGGTGGTAGCTTAGCAGATGTGCCTTCTCCTCATTTCCACCCTGAAATGTTAGCTGTAATACTTGATGGTGGTCTTTGCATCCTTCATTTTTTCGAGCGCAATCCTCGTCTAGAATTCGTGAGCGTGGTTAAGCAGAGGGGCCTTCTCCCCATTTCCACCCTGAAATGTTAGCTGTAATACTTGATGGTGGTCTTTGCATCCTTCATTTTTTCGAGCGCAATCCTCGTGTAGAATTCGTGAGCGTGGTTAAGCAGATGTGCCTTCTCCCGATTTCCACCCTGAAATGATAGCTGCAATCCTTGATGGTGGTCTTTGCATCCTTCATTTTCTCGAGCGCAATCCTCGAGTAGTTCCTGTGCCAAGGCGGCTCCTTCTCCTTGTCTGCCTCAGAGACACTGCTCTGACCCTTTATAAACAAGAGGCATGTGAACTGCATGGAAGCCCCGCCCCACACACCAGCGGTGGGCAACGTCTTCCCGCCCTTTCCCCCACTATGATGGACAGCTGACTTGAGGGACCCTGGGGCCGTCGGCGCCGTGGCAACGTTACAGACATACATGGTCACTGTAGACGACTCTTCTGGCCCTATACACAGCTTTAGTGTTGGAAAACAACTATACATTTACCCAACGAGGTAGCACTTACTGATTAGCCAGTAGAAAGTACTCCAGTTGAGTAGAGGTATTGCACAAAACGGTGGCATCTTCTTGGGTGAATATGCAGGGCAGGATTCATTCTGGCACGACGCTCCTGTCACAAAAATTAAACCTCAACAGGAAGCACTTACAGGTATAAATAAAGCAGGTGCCCGAGTGGAAGCTCAAATTCAGTAACGCATTATGAGCCAAAAAATTCGTGAGCGTGGTGGTGGCTTAGCAGATGCGCCTTCTCCTCATTTCCACCCTGAAATGTTAGCTGTAATACTTGATGGTGGGCTTTGCATCCTTCATTTTTTCGAGCGCAATCCTCGTCTAGAATTCGTGAGCGTGGTTAAGCAGAGGGGCCTTCTCCCCATTTCCACCCTGAAATGTTAGCTGTAATACTTGATGGTGGTCTTTGCATCCTTCATTTTTTCGAGCGCAATCCTCGTGTAGAATTCGTGAGCGTGGTTAAGCAGATGTGCCTTCTCCCGATTTCCACCCTGAAATGATAGCTGCAATCCTTGATGGTGGTCTTTGCATCCTTCATTTTCTCGAGCGCAATCCTCGAGTAGTTCCTGTGCCAAGGCGGTTCCTTCTCCTTGTCTGCCTCAGAGACACTGCTCTGACCCTTTATAAACAAGTGGCATGTGAACTGCATGGAAGCCCCGCCCGTTTGGCCCCGCCCCACACACCAGCGGTGGGCAACGTCTTCCCGCCCTTTCCCCCACTATGATGGACAGCTGACTCGAGGGACCCCGGGGCCGTCGGCGCCGTGGCAACGTTACAGACATAGATGGTCACTGTAGATGACTCTTCTGGCCCTATACACAGCTTTAGTGTTGGAAAACAACTATACATTTACCCAACGAGGTAGCACTTACTGATTAGCCAGTAGAAAGTACTCCAGTTGAGTAGAGGTATTGCACAAAACGGTGGCATCTTCTTGGGTGAATATGCAGGGCAGGATTCATTCTGGCACGACGCTCCTGTCACAAAAATTAAACCTCAACAGGAAGCACTTACAGGTATAAATAAAGCAGGTGCCCGAGTGGAAGCTCAAATTCAGTAACGCATTATGAGCCAAAAAATTCGTGAGCGTGGTGGTGGCTTAGCAGATGCGCCTTCTCCTCATTTCCACCCTGAAATGTTAGCTGTAATACTTGATGGTGGGCTTTGCATCCTTCATTTTTTCGAGCGCAATCCTCGTCTAGAATTCGTGAGCGTGGTTAAGCAGAGGGGCCTTCTCCCCATTTCCACCCTGAAATGTTAGCTGTAATACTTGATGGTGGTCTTTGCATCCTTCATTTTTTCGAGCGCAATCCTCGTGTAGAATTCGTGAGCGTGGTTAAGCAGATGTGCCTTCTCCCGATTTCCACCCTGAAATGATAGCTGCAATCCTTGATGGTGGTCTTTGCATCCTTCATTTTCTCGAGCGCAATCCTCGAGTAGTTCCTGTGCCAAGGCGGTTCCTTCTCCTTGTCTGCCTCAGAGACACTGCTCTGACCCTTTATAAACAAGTGGCATGTGAACTGCATGGAAGCCCCGCCCGTTTGGCCCCGCCCCACACACCAGCGGTGGGCAACGTCTTCCCGCCCTTTCCCCCACTATGATGGACAGCTGACTCGAGGGACCCCGGGGCCGTCGGCGCCGTGGCAACGTTACAGACATAGATGGTCACTGTAGATGACTCTTCTGGCCCTATACACAGCTTTAGTGTTGGAAAACAACTATACATTTACCCAACGAGGTAGCACTTACTGATTAGCCAGTAGAAAGTACTCCAGTTGAGTAGAGGTATTGCACAAAACGGTGGCATCTTCTTGGGTGAATATGCAGGGCAGGATTCATTCTGGCACGACGCTCCTGTCACAAAAATTAAACCTCAACAGGAAGCACTTACAGGTATAAATAAAGCAGGTGCCCGAGTGGAAGCTCAAATTCAGTAACGCATTATGAGCCAAAAAATTCGTGAGCGTGGTGGTGGCTTAGCAGATGCGCCTTCTCCTCATTTCCACCCTGAAATGTTAGCTGTAATACTTGATGGTGGTCTTTGCATCCTTCATTTTTTCGAGCGCAATCCTCGTCTAGAATTCGTGAGCGTGGTTAAGCAGAGGGGCCTTCTCCCCATTTCCACCCTGAAATGTTAGCTGTAATACTTGATGGTGGTCTTTGCATCCTTCATTTTTTCGAGCGCAATCCTCGTGTAGAATTCGTGAGCGTGGTTAAGCAGATGTGCCTTCTCCCGATTTCCACCCTGAAATGATAGCTGCAATCCTTGATGGTGGTCTTTGCATCCTTCATTTTCTCGAGCGCAATCCTCGAGTAGTTCCTGTGCCAAGGCGGCTCCTTCTCCTTGTCTGCCTCAGAGACACTGCTCTGACCCTTTATAAACAAGAGGCATGTGAACTGCATGGAAGCCCCGCCCCACACACCAGCGGTGGGCAACGTCTTCCCGCCCTTTCCCCCACTATGATGGACAGCTGACTTGAGGGACCCTGGGGCCGTCGGCGCCGTGGCAACGTTACAGACATACATGGTCACTGTAGACGACTCTTCTGGCCCTATACACAGCTTTAGTGTTGGAAAACAACTATACATTTACCCAACGAGGTAGCACTTACTGATTAGCCAGTAGAAAGTACTCCAGTTGAGTAGAGGTATTGCACAAAACGGTGGCATCTTCTTGGGTGAATATGCAGGGCAGGATTCATTCTGGCACGACGCTCCTGTCACAAAAATTAAACCTCAACAGGAAGCACTTACAGGTATAAATAAAGCAGGTGCCCGAGTGGAAGCTCAAATTCAGTAACGCATTATGAGCCAAAAAATTCGTGAGCGTGGTGGTGGCTTAGCAGATGCGCCTTCTCCTCATTTCCACCCTGAAATGTTAGCTGTAATACTTGATGGTGGTCTTTGCATCCTTCATTTTTTCGAGCGCAATCCTCGTCTAGAATTCGTGAGCGTGGTTAAGCAGATGTGCCTTCTCCCGATTTCCACCCTGAAATGATAGCTGCAATCCTTGATGGTGGTCTTTGCATCCTTCATTTTCTCGAGCGCAATCCTCGAGTAGTTCCTGTGCCAAGGCGGCTCCTTCTCCTTGTCTGCCTCAGAGACACTGCTCTGACCCTTTATAAACAAGAGGCATGTGAACTGCATGGAAGCCCCGCCCGTTTGGCCCCGCCCCACACACCAGCGGTGGGCAACGTCTTCCCGCCCTTTCCCCCACTGTGATGGACAGCTGACTTGAGGGACCCTGGGGCCGTCGGCGCCGTGGCAACGTTACAGACATACATGGTCACTGTAGACGACTCTTCTGGCCCTATACACAGCTTTAGTGTTGGAAAACAACTATACATTTACCCAACGAGGTAGCACTTACTGATTAGCCAGTAGAAAGTACCCCAGTTGAGTAGAGGTATTGCACAAAACGGTGGCATCTTCTTGGGTGAATATGCAGGGCAGGATTCATTCTGGCACGACGCTCCTGTCACAAAAATTAAACCTCAACAGGAAGCACTTACAGGTATAAATAAAGCAGGTGCCCGAGTGGAAGCTCAAATTCAGTAACGCATTATGAGCCAAAAAATTCGTGAGCGTGGTGGTGGCTTAGCAGATGCGCCTTCTCCTCATTTCCACCCTGAAATGTTAGCTGTAATACTTGATGGTGGTCTTTGCATCCTTCATTTTTTCGAGCGCAATCCTCGTGTAGAATTCGTGAGCGTGGTTAAGCAGAGGGGCCTTCTCCCCATTTCCACCCTGAAACGTGAGCGTGGTTAAGCAGATGTGCCTTCTCCCGATTTCCACCCTGAAATGATAGCTGCAATCCTTGATGGTGGTCTTTGCATCCTTCATTTTCTCGAGCGCAATCCTCGAGTAGTTCCTGTGCCAAGGCGGTTCCTTCTCCTTGTCTGCCTCAGAGACACTGCTCTGACCCTTTATAAACAAGAGGCATGTGAACTGCATGGAAGCCCCGCCCGTTTGGCCCCGCCCCACACACCAGCGGTGGGCAACGTCTTCCCGCCCTTTCCCCCACTATGATGGACAGCTGACTCGAGGGACCCGGGGCCGTCGGCGCCGTGGCAACGTTACAGACATAGATGGTCACTGTAGATGACTCTTCTGGCCCTATACACAGCTTTAGTGTTGGAAAACAACTATACATTTACCCAACGAGGTAGCACTTACTGATTAGCCAGTAGAAAGTACTCCAGTTGAGAAGAGGTATTGCACAAAACGGTGGCATCTTCTTGGGTGAATATGCAGGGCAGGATTCATTCTGGCACGATGCTCCTGTCACAAAAATTAAACCTCAACAGGAAGCACTTACAGGTATAAATAAAGCAGGTGCCCGAGTGGAAGCTCAAATTCAGTAACGCATTATGAGCCAAAAAATTCGTGAGCCTGGTGGTAGCTTAGCAGATGTGCCTTCTCCTCATTTCCACCCTGAAATGTTAGCTGTAATACTTGATGGTGGTCTTTGCATCCTTCATTTTTTCGAGCGCAATCCTCGTCTAGAATTCGTGAGCGTGGTTAAGCAGAGGGGCCTTCTCCCCATTTCCACCCTGAAATGTTAGCTGTAATACTTGATGGTGGTCTTTGCATCCTTCATTTTTTCGAGCGCAATCCTCGTGTAGAATTCGTGAGCGTGGTTAAGCAGATGTGCCTTCTCCCGATTTCCACCCTGAAATGATAGCTGCAATCCTTGATGGTGGTCTTTGCATCCTTCATTTTCTCGAGCGCAATCCTCGAGTAGTTCCTGTGCCAAGGCGGCTCCTTCTCCTTGTCTGCCTCAGAGACACTGCTCTGACCCTTTATAAACAAGAGGCATGTGAACTGCATGGAAGCCCCGCCCGTTTGGCCCCGCCCCACACACCAGCGGTGGGCAACGTCTTCCCGCCCTTTCCCCCACTGTGATGGACAGCTGACTTGAGGGACCCTGGGGCCGTCGGCGCCGTGGCAACGTTACAGACATACATGGTCACTGTAGACGACTCTTCTGGCCCTATACACAGCTTTAGTGTTGGAAAACAACTATACATTTACCCAACGAGGTAGCACTTACTGATTAGCCAGTAGAAAGTACCCCAGTTGAGTAGAGGTATTGCACAAAACGGTGGCATCTTCTTGGGTGAATATGCAGGGCAGGATTCATTCTGGCACGACGCTCCTGTCACAAAAATTAAACCTCAACAGGAAGCACTTACAGGTATAAATAAAGCAGGTGCCCGAGTGGAAGCTCAAATTCAGTAACGCATTATGAGCCAAAAAATTCGTGAGCGTGGTGGTGGCTTAGCAGATGCGCCTTCTCCTCATTTCCACCCTGAAATGTTAGCTGTAATACTTGATGGTGGTCTTTGCATCCTTCATTTTTTCGAGCGCAATCCTCGTCTAGAATTCGTGAGCGTGGTTAAGCAGATGTGCCTTCTCCCGATTTCCACCCTGAAATGATAGCTGCAATCCTTGATGGTGGTCTTTGCATCCTTCATTTTCTCGAGCGCAATCCTCGAGTAGTTCCTGTGCCAAGGCGGTTCCTTCTCCTTGTCTGCCTCAGAGACACTGCTCTGACCCTTTATAAACAAGTGGCATGTGAACTGCATGGAAGCCCCGCCCGTTTGGCCCCGCCCCACACACCAGCGGTGGGCAACGTCTTCCCGCCCTTTCCCCCACTATGATGGACAGCTGACTCGAGGGACCCCGGGGCCGTCGGCGCCGTGGCAACGTTACAGACATAGATGGTCACTGTAGATGACTCTTCTGGCCCTATACACAGCTTTAGTGTTGGAAAACAACTATACATTTACCCAACGAGGTAGCACTTACTGATTAGCCAGTAGAAAGTACTCCAGTTGAGTAGAGGTATTGCACAAAACGGTGGCATCTTCTTGGGTGAATATGCAGGGCAGGATTCATTCTGGCACGACGCTCCTGTCACAAAAATTAAACCTCAACAGGAAGCACTTACAGGTATAAATAAAGCAGGTGCCCGAGTGGAAGCTCAAATTCAGTAACGCATTATGAGCCAACAAATTCGTGAGCGTGGTGGTGGCTTAGCAGATGCGCCTTCTCCTCATTTCCACCCTGAAATGTTAGCTGTAATACTTGATGGTGGGCTTTGCATCCTTCATTTTTTCGAGCGCAATCCTCGTCTAGAATTCGTGAGCGTGGTTAAGCAGAGGGGCCTTCTCCCCATTTCCACCCTGAAATGTTAGCTGTAATACTTGATGGTGGTCTTTGCATCCTTCATTTTTTCGAGCGCAATCCTCGTGTAGAATTCGTGAGCGTGGTTAAGCAGATGTGCCTTCTCCCGATTTCCACCCTGAAATGATAGCTGCAATCCTTGATGGTGGTCTTTGCATCCTTCATTTTCTCGAGCGCAATCCTCGAGTAGTTCCTGTGCCAAGGCGGTTCCTTCTCCTTGTCTGCCTCAGAGACACTGCTCTGACCCTTTATAAACAAGTGGCATGTGAACTGCATGGAAGCCCCGCCCGTTTGGCCCCGCCCCACACACCAGCGGTGGGCAACGTCTTCCCGCCCTTTCCCCCACTATGATGGACAGCTGACTCGAGGGACCCCGGGGCCGTCGGCGCCGTGGCAACGTTACAGACATAGATGGTCACTGTAGATGACTCTTCTGGCCCTATACACAGCTTTAGTGTTGGAAAACAACTATACATTTACCCAACGAGGTAGCACTTACTGATTAGCCAGTAGAAAGTACTCCAGTTGAGTAGAGGTATTGCACAAAACGGTGGCATCTTCTTGGGTGAATATGCAGGGCAGGATTCATTCTGGCACGACGCTCCTGTCACAAAAATTAAACCTCAACAGGAAGCACTTACAGGTATAAATAAAGCAGGTGCCCGAGTGGAAGCTCAAATTCAGTAACGCATTATGAGCCAAAAAATTCGTGAGCGTGGTGGTGGCTTAGCAGATGCGCCTTCTCCTCATTTCCACCCTGAAATGTTAGCTGTAATACTTGATGGTGGGCTTTGCATCCTTCATTTTTTCGAGCGCAATCCTCGTCTAGAATTCGTGAGCGTGGTTAAGCAGAGGGGCCTTCTCCCCATTTCCACCCTGAAATGTTAGCTGTAATACTTGATGGTGGTCTTTGCATCCTTCATTTTTTCGAGCGCAATCCTCGTGTAGAATTCGTGAGCGTGGTTAAGCAGATGTGCCTTCTCCCGATTTCCACCCTGAAATGATAGCTGCAATCCTTGATGGTGGTCTTTGCATCCTTCATTTTCTCGAGCGCAATCCTCGAGTAGTTCCTGTGCCAAGGCGGCTCCTTCTCCTTGTCTGCCTCAGAGACACTGCTCTGACCCTTTATAAACAAGAGGCATGTGAACTGCATGGAAGCCCCGCCCCACACACCAGCGGTGGGCAACGTCTTCCCGCCCTTTCCCCCACTATGATGGACAGCTGACTTGAGGGACCCTGGGGCCGTCGGCGCCGTGGCAACGTTACAGACATACATGGTCACTGTAGACGACTCTTCTGGCCCTATACACAGCTTTAGTGTTGGAAAACAACTATACATTTACCCAACGAGGTAGCACTTACTGATTAGCCAGTAGAAAGTACTCCAGTTGAGTAGAGGTATTGCACAAAACGGTGGCATCTTCTTGGGTGAATATGCAGGGCAGGATTCATTCTGGCACGACGCTCCTGTCACAAAAATTAAACCTCAACAGGAAGCACTTACAGGTATAAATAAAGCAGGTGCCCGAGTGGAAGCTCAAATTCAGTAACGCATTATGAGCCAAAAAATTCGTGAGCGTGGTGGTGGCTTAGCAGATGCGCCTTCTCCTCATTTCCACCCTGAAATGTTAGCTGTAATACTTGATGGTGGTCTTTGCATCCTTCATTTTTTCGAGCGCAATCCTCGTCTAGAATTCGTGAGCGTGGTTAAGCAGATGTGCCTTCTCCCGATTTCCACCCTGAAATGATAGCTGCAATCCTTGATGGTGGTCTTTGCATCCTTCATTTTCTCGAGCGCAATCCTCGAGTAGTTCCTGTGCCAAGGCGGTTCCTTCTCCTTGTCTGCCTCAGAGACACTGCTCTGACCCTTTATAAACAAGAGGCATGTGAACTGCATGGAAGCCCCGCCCGTTTGGCCCCGCCCCACACACCAGCGGTGGGCAACGTCTTCCCGCCCTTTCCCCCACTATGATGGACAGCTGACTTGAGGGACCCTGGGGCCGTCGGCGCCGTGGCAACGTTACAGACATACATGGTCACTGTAGACGACTCTTCTGGCCCTATACACAGCTTTAGTGTTGGAAAACAACTATACATTTACCCAACGAGGTAGCACTTACTGATTAGCCAGTAGAAAGTACTCCAGTTGAGTAGAGGTATTGCACAAAACGGTGGCATCTTCTTGGGTGAATATGCAGGGCAGGATTCATTCTGGCACGACGCTCCTGTCACAAAAATTAAACCTCAACAGGAAGCACTTACAGGTATAAATAAAGCAGGTGCCCGAGTGGAAGCTCAAATTCAGTAACGCATTATGAGCCAAAAAATTCGTGAGCGTGGTGGTGGCTTAGCAGATGCGCCTTCTCCTCATTTCCACCCTGAAATGTTAGCTGTAATACTTGATGGTGGTCTTTGCATCCTTCATTTTTTCGAGCGCAATCCTCGTGTAGAATTCGTGAGCGTGGTTAAGCAGAGGGGCCTTCTCCCCATTTCCACCCTGAAACGTGAGCGTGGTTAAGCAGATGTGCCTTCTCCCGATTTCCACCCTGAAATGATAGCTGCAATCCTTGATGGTGGTCTTTGCATCCTTCATTTTCTCGAGCGCAATCCTCGAGTAGTTCCTGTGCCAAGGCGGTTCCTTCTCCTTGTCTGCCTCAGAGACACTGCTCTGACCCTTTATAAACAAGAGGCATGTGAACTGCATGGAAGCCCCGCCCGTTTGGCCCCGCCCCACACACCAGCGGTGGGCAACGTCTTCCCGCCCTTTCCCCCACTATGATGGACAGCTGACTCGAGGGACCCGGGGCCGTCGGCGCCGTGGCAACGTTACAGACATAGATGGTCACTGTAGATGACTCTTCTGGCCCTATACACAGCTTTAGTGTTGGAAAACAACTATACATTTACCCAACGAGGTAGCACTTACTGATTAGCCAGTAGAAAGTACTCCAGTTGAGAAGAGGTATTGCACAAAACGGTGGCATCTTCTTGGGTGAATATGCAGGGCAGGATTCATTCTGGCACGATGCTCCTGTCACAAAAATTAAACCTCAACAGGAAGCACTTACAGGTATAAATAAAGCAGGTGCCCGAGTGGAAGCTCAAATTCAGTAACGCATTATGAGCCAAAAAATTCGTGAGCCTGGTGGTAGCTTAGCAGATGTGCCTTCTCCTCATTTCCACCCTGAAATGTTAGCTGTAATACTTGATGGTGGTCTTTGCATCCTTCATTTTTTCGAGCGCAATCCTCGTCTAGAATTCGTGAGCGTGGTTAAGCAGAGGGGCCTTCTCCCCATTTCCACCCTGAAATGTTAGCTGTAATACTTGATGGTGGTCTTTGCATCCTTCATTTTTTCGAGCGCAATCCTCGTGTAGAATTCGTGAGCGTGGTTAAGCAGATGTGCCTTCTCCCGATTTCCACCCTGAAATGATAGCTGCAATCCTTGATGGTGGTCTTTGCATCCTTCATTTTCTCGAGCGCAATCCTCGAGTAGTTCCTGTGCCAAGGCGGCTCCTTCTCCTTGTCTGCCTCAGAGACACTGCTCTGACCCTTTATAAACAAGAGGCATGTGAACTGCATGGAAGCCCCGCCCGTTTGGCCCCGCCCCACACACCAGCGGTGGGCAACGTCTTCCCGCCCTTCCCCCCACTGTGATGGACAGCTGACTTGAGGGACCCTGGGGCCGTCGGCGCCGTGGCAACGTTACAGACATACATGGTCACTGTAGACGACTCTTCTGGCCCTATACACAGCTTTAGTGTTGGAAAACAACTATACATTTACCCAACGAGGTAGCACTTACTGATTAGCCAGTAGAAAGTACCCCAGTTGAGTAGAGGTATTGCACAAAACGGTGGCATCTTCTTGGGTGAATATGCAGGGCAGGATTCATTCTGGCACGACGCTCCTGTCACAAAAATTAAACCTCAACAGGAAGCACTTACAGGTATAAATAAAGCAGGTGCCCGAGTGGAAGCTCAAATTCAGTAACGCATTATGAGCCAAAAAATTCGTGAGCGTGGTGGTGGCTTAGCAGATGCGCCTTCTCCTCATTTCCACCCTGAAATGTTAGCTGTAATACTTGATGGTGGTCTTTGCATCCTTCATTTTTTCGAGCGCAATCCTCGTCTAGAATTCGTGAGCGTGGTTAAGCAGAGGGGCCTTCTCCCCATTTCCACCCTGAAATGTTAGCTGTAATACTTGATGGTGGTCTTTGCATCCTTCATTTTTTCGAGCGCAATCCTCGTGTAGAATTCGTGAGCGTGGTTAAGCAGATGTGCCTTCTCCCGATTTCCACCCTGAAATGATAGCTGCAATCCTTGATGGTGGTCTTTGCATCCTTCATTTTCTCGAGCGCAATCCTCGAGTAGTTCCTGTGCCAAGGCGGTTCCTTCTCCTTGTCTGCCTCAGAGACACTGCTCTGACCCTTTATAAACAAGAGGCATGTGAACTGCATGGAAGCCCCGCCCGTTTGGCCCCGCCCCACACACCAGCGGTGGGCAACGTCTTCCCGCCCTTTCCCCCACTATGATGGACAGCTGACTCGAGGGACCCCGGGGCCGTCGGCGCCGTGGCAACGTTACAGACATAGATGGTCACTGTAGATGACTCTTCTGGCCCTATACACAGCTTTAGTGTTGGAAAACAACTATACATTTACCCAACGAGGTAGCACTTACTGATTAGCCAGTAGAAAGTACTCCAGTTGAGAAGAGGTATTGCACAAAACGGTGGCATCTTCTTGGGTGAATATGCAGGGCAGGATTCATTCTGGCACGATGCTCCTGTCACAAAAATTAAACCTCAACAGGAAGCACTTACAGGTATAAATAAAGCAGGTGCCCGAGTGGAAGCTCAAATTCAGTAACGCATTATGAGCCAAAAAATTCGTGAGCCTGGTGGTAGCTTAGCAGATGTGCCTTCTCCTCATTTCCACCCTGTAATGTTAGCTGTAATACTTGATGGTGGTCTTTGCATCCTTCATTTTTTCGAGCGCAATCCTCGTCTAGAATTCGTGAGCGTGGTTAAGCAGAGGGGCCTTCTCCCCATTTCCACCCTGAAATGTTAGCTGTAATACTTGATGGTGGTCTTTGCATCCTTCATTTTTTCGAGCGCAATCCTCGTGTAGAATTCGTGAGCGTGGTTAAGCAGATGTGCCTTCTCCCGATTTCCACCCTGAAATGATAGCTGCAATCCTTGATGGTGGTCTTTGCATCCTTCATTTTCTCGAGCGCAATCCTCGAGTAGTTCCTGTGCCAAGGCGGCTCCTACTCCTTGTCTGCCTCAGAGACACTGCTCTGACCCTTTATAAACAAGAGGCATGTGAACTGCATGGAAGCCCCGCCCCACACACCAGCGGTGGGCAACGTCTTCCCGCCCTTTCCCCCACTATGATGGACAGCTGACTTGAGGGACCCTGGGGCCGTCGGCGCCGTGGCAACGTTACAGACATACATGGTCACTGTAGACGACTCTTCTGGCCCTATACACAGCTTTAGTGTTGGAAAACAACTATACATTTACCCAACGAGGTAGCACTTACTGATTAGCCAGTAGAAAGTACTCCAGTTGAGTAGAGGTATTGCACAAAACGGTGGCATCTTCTTGGGTGAATATGCAGGGCAGGATTCATTCTGGCACGACGCTCCTGTCACAAAAATTAAACCTCAACAGGAAGCACTTACAGGTATAAATAAAGCAGGTGCCCGAGTGGAAGCTCAAATTCAGTAACGCATTATGAGCCAAAAAATTCGTGAGCGTGGTGGTGGCTTAGCAGATGCGCCTTCTCCTCATTTCCACCCTGAAATGTTAGCTGTAATACTTGATGGTGGGCTTTGCATCCTTCATTTTTTCGAGCGCAATCCTCGTCTAGAATTCGTGAGCGTGGTTAAGCAGAGGGGCCTTCTCCCCATTTCCACCCTGAAATGTTAGCTGTAATACTTGATGGTGGTCTTTGCATCCTTCATTTTTTCGAGCGCAATCCTCGTGTAGAATTCGTGAGCGTGGTTAAGCAGATGTGCCTTCTCCCGATTTCCACCCTGAAATGATAGCTGCAATCCTTGATGGTGGTCTTTGCATCCTTCATTTTCTCGAGCGCAATCCTCGAGTAGTTCCTGTGCCAAGGCGGTTCCTTCTCCTTGTCTGCCTCAGAGACACGCTCTGACCCTTTATAAACAAGTGGCATGTGAACTGCATGGAAGCCCCGCCCGTTTGGCCCCGCCCCACACACCAGCGGTGGGCAACGTCTTCCCGCCCTTTCCCCCACTATGATGGACAGCTGACTCGAGGGACCCCGGGGCCGTCGGCGCCGTGGCAACGTTACAGACATAGATGGTCACTGTAGATGACTCTTCTGGCCCTATACACAGCTTTAGTGTTGGAAAACAACTATACATTTACCCAACGAGGTAGCACTTACTGATTAGCCAGTAGAAAGTACTCCAGTTGAGTAGAGGTATTGCACAAAACGGTGGCATCTTCTTGGGTGAATATGCAGGGCAGGATTCATTCTGGCACGACGCTCCTGTCACAAAAATTAAACCTCAACAGGAAGCACTTACAGGTATAAATAAAGCAGGTGCCCGAGTGGAAGCTCAAATTCAGTAACGCATTATGAGCCAAAAAATTCGTGAGCGTGGTGGTGGCTTAGCAGATGCGCCTTCTCCTCATTTCCACCCTGAAATGTTAGCTGTAATACTTGATGGTGGTCTTTGCATCCTTCATTTTTTCGAGCGCAATCCTCGTCTAGAATTCGTGAGCGTGGTTAAGCAGATGTGCCTTCTCCCGATTTCCACCCTGAAATGATAGCTGCAATCCTTGATGGTGGTCTTTGCATCCTTCATTTTCTCGAGCGCAATCCTCGAGTAGTTCCTGTGCCAAGGCGGTTCCTTCTCCTTGTCTGCCTCAGAGACACTGCTCTGACCCTTTATAAACAAGAGGCATGTGAACTGCATGGAAGCCCCGCCCGTTTGGCCCCGCCCCACACACCAGCGGTGGGCAACGTCTTCCCGCCCTTTCCCCCACTATGATGGACAGCTGACTCGAGGGACCCCGGGGCCGTCGGCGCCGTGGCAACGTTACAGACATAGATGGTCACTGTAGATGACTCTTCTGGCCCTATACACAGCTTTAGTGTTGGAAAACAACTATACATTTACCCAACGAGGTAGCACTTACTGATTAGCCAGTAGAAAGTACTCCAGTTGAGAAGAGGTATTGCACAAAACGGTGGCATCTTCTTGGGTGAATATGCAGGGCAGGATTCATTCTGGCACGATGCTCCTGTCACAAAAATTAAACCTCAACAGGAAGCACTTACAGGTATAAATAAAGCAGGTGCCCGAGTGGAAGCTCAAATTCAGTAACGCATTATGAGCCAAAAAATTCGTGAGCCTGGTGGTAGCTTAGCAGATGTGCCTTCTCCTCATTTCCACCCTGAAATGTTAGCTGTAATACTTGATGGTGGTCTTTGCATCCTTCATTTTTTCGAGCGCAATCCTCGTCTAGAATTCGTGAGCGTGGTTAAGCAGAGGGGCCTTCTCCCCATTTCCACCCTGAAATGTTAGCTGTAATACTTGATGGTGGTCTTTGCATCCTTCATTTTTTCGAGCGCAATCCTCGTGTAGAATTCGTGAGCGTGGTTAAGCAGATGTGCCTTCTCCCGATTTCCACCCTGAAATGATAGCTGCAATCCTTGATGGTGGTCTTTGCATCCTTCATTTTCTCGAGCGCAATCCTCGAGTAGTTCCTGTGCCAAGGCGGCTCCTTCTCCTTGTCTGCCTCAGAGACACTGCTCTGACCCTTTATAAACAAGAGGCATGTGAACTGCATGGAAGCCCCGCCCCACACACCAGGGGTGGGCAACGTCTTCCCGCCCTTTCCCCCACTATGATGGACAGCTGACTTGAGGGACCCTGGGGCCGTCGGCGCCGTGGCAACGTTACAGACATACATGGTCACTGTAGACGACTCTTCTGGCCCTATACACAGCTTTAGTGTTGGAAAACAACTATACATTTACCCAACGAGGTAGCACTTACTGATTAGCCAGTAGAAAGTACTCCAGTTGAGTAGAGGTATTGCACAAAACGGTGGCATCTTCTTGGGTGAATATGCAGGGCAGGATTCATTCTGGCACGACGCTCCTGTCACAAAAATTAAACCTCAACAGGAAGCACTTACAGGTATAAATAAAGCAGGTGCCCGAGTGGAAGCTCAAATTCAGTAACGCATTATGAGCCAAAAAATTCGTGAGCGTGGTGGTGGCTTAGCAGATGCGCCTTCTCCTCATTTCCACCCTGAAATGTTAGCTGTAATACTTGATGGTGGGCTTTGCATCCTTCATTTTTTCGAGCGCAATCCTCGTCTAGAATTCGTGAGCGTGGTTAAGCAGAGGGGCCTTCTCCCCATTTCCACCCTGAAATGTTAGCTGTAATACTTGATGGTGGTCTTTGCATCCTTCATTTTTTCGAGCGCAATCCTCGTGTAGAATTCGTGAGCGTGGTTAAGCAGATGTGCCTTCTCCCGATTTCCACCCTGAAATGATAGCTGCAATCCTTGATGGTGGTCTTTGCATCCTTCATTTTCTCGAGCGCAATCCTCGAGTAGTTCCTGTGCCAAGGCGGTTCCTTCTCCTTGTCTGCCTCAGAGACACTGCTCTGACCCTTTATAAACAAGTGGCATGTGAACTGCATGGAAGCCCCGCCCGTTTGGCCCCGCCCCACACACCAGCGGTGGGCAACGTCTTCCCGCCCTTTCCCCCACTATGATGGACAGCTGACTCGAGGGACCCCGGGGCCGTCGGCGCCGTGGCAACGTTACAGACATAGATGGTCACTGTAGATGACTCTTCTGGCCCTATACACAGCTTTAGTGTTGGAAAACAACTATACATTTACCCAACGAGGTAGCACTTACTGATTAGCCAGTAGAAAGTACTCCAGTTGAGTAGAGGTATTGCACAAAACGGTGGCATCTTCTTGGGTGAATATGCAGGGCAGGATTCATTCTGGCACGACGCTCCTGTCACAAAAATTAAACCTCAACAGGAAGCACTTACAGGTATAAATAAAGCAGGTGCCCGAGTGGAAGCTCAAATTCAGTAACGCATTATGAGCCAAAAAATTCGTGAGCGTGGTGGTGGCTTAGCAGATGCGCCTTCTCCTCATTTCCACCCTGAAATGTTAGCTGTAATACTTGATGGTGGTCTTTGCATCCTTCATTTTTTCGAGCGCAATCCTCGTCTAGAATTCGTGAGCGTGGTTAAGCAGAGGGGCCTTCTCCCCATTTCCACCCTGAAATGTTAGCTGTAATACTTGATGGTGGACTTTGCATCCTTCATTTTTTCGAGCGCAATCCTCGTGTAGAATTCGTGAGCGTGGTTAAGCAGATGTGCCTTCTCCCGATTTCCACCCTGAAATGATAGCTGCAATCCTTGATGGTGGTCTTTGCATCCTTCATTTTCTCGAGCGCAATCCTCGAGTAGTTCCTGTGCCAAGGCGGCTCCTTCTCCTTGTCTGCCTCAGAGACACTGCTCTGACCCTTTATAAACAAGAGGCATGTGAACTGCATGGAAGCCCCGCCCCACACACCAGCGGTGGGCAACGTCTTCCCGCCCTTTCCCCCACTATGATGGACAGCTGACTTGAGGGACCCTGGGGCCGTCGGCGCCGTGGCAACGTTACAGACATACATGGTCACTGTAGACGACTCTTCTGGCCCTATACACAGCTTTAGTGTTGGAAAACAACTATACATTTACCCAACGAGGTAGCACTTACTGATTAGCCAGTAGAAAGTACTCCAGTTGAGTAGAGGTATTGCACAAAACGGTGGCATCTTCTTGGGTGAATATGCAGGGCAGGATTCATTCTGGCACGACGCTCCTGTCACAAAAATTAAACCTCAACAGGAAGCACTTACAGGTATAAATAAAGCAGGTGCCCGAGTGGAAGCTCAAATTCAGTAACGCATTATGAGCCAAAAAATTCGTGAGCGTGGTGGTGGCTTAGCAGATGCGCCTTCTCCCCATTTCCACCCTGAAATGTTAGCTGTAATACTTGATGGTGGTCTTTGCATCCTTCATTTTTTCGAGCGCAATCCTCGTGTAGAATTCGTGAGCGTGGTTAAGCAGATGTGCCTTCTCCCGATTTCCACCCTGAAATGATAGCTGCAATCCTTGATGGTGGTCTTTGCATCCTTCATTTTCTCGAGCGCAATCCTCGAGTAGTTCCTGTGCCAAGGCGGTTCCTTCTCCTTGTCTGCCTCAGAGACACTGCTCTGACCCTTTATAAACAAGTGGCATGTGAACTGCATGGAAGCCCCGCCCGTTTGGCCCCGCCCCACACACCAGCGGTGGGCAACGTCTTCCCGCCCTTTCCCCCACTATGATGGACAGCTGACTCGAGGGACCCCGGGGCCGTCGGCGCCGTGGCAACGTTACAGACATAGATGGTCACTGTAGATGACTCTTCTGGCCCTATACACAGCTTTAGTGTTTGAAAACAACTATACATTTACCCAACGAGGTAGCACTTACTGATTAGCCAGTAGAAAGTACTCCAGTTGAGTAGAGGTATTGCACAAAACGGTGGCATCTTCTTGGGTGAATATGCAGGGCAGGATTCATTCTGGCACGACGCTCCTGTCACAAAAATTAAACCTCAACAGGAAGCACTTACAGGTATAAATAAAGCAGGTGCCCGAGTGGAAGCTCAAATTCAGTAACGCATTATGAGCCAAAAAATTCGTGAGCGTGGTGGTGGCTTAGCAGATGCGCCTTCTCCTCATTTCCACCCTGAAATGTTAGCTGTAATACTTGATGGTGGGCTTTGCATCCTTCATTTTTTCGAGCGCAATCCTCGTCTAGAATTCGTGAGCGTGGTTAAGCAGAGGGGCCTTCTCCCCATTTCCACCCTGAAATGTTAGCTGTAATACTTGATGGTGGTCTTTGCATCCTTCATTTTT
Organism: Triturus cristatus; assembly: GCF_964204655.1. Classification (NCBI taxonomy): domain Eukaryota; kingdom Metazoa; phylum Chordata; class Amphibia; order Caudata; family Salamandridae; genus Triturus; species Triturus cristatus. The sequence goes on along the minus strand of NC_140591.1, from coordinate 113,513,543 downwards.
TCGAGCGCAATCCTCGTGTAGAATTCGTGAGCGTGGTTAAGCAGATGTGCCTTCTCCCGATTTCCACCCTGAAATGATAGCTGCAATCCTTGATGGTGGTCTTTGCATCCTTCATTTTCTCGAGCGCAATCCTCGAGTAGTTCCTGTGCCAAGGCGGTTCCTTCTCCTTGTCTGCCTCAGAGACACTGCTCTGACCCTTTATAAACAAGTGGCATGTGAACTGCATGGAAGCCCCGCCCGTTTGGCCCCGCCCCACACACCAGCGGTGGGCAACGTCTTCCCGCCCTTTCCCCCACTATGATGGACAGCTGACTCGAGGGACCCCGGGGCCGTCGGCGCCGTGGCAACGTTACAGACATAGATGGTCACTGTAGATGACTCTTCTGGCCCTATACACAGCTTTAGTGTTGGAAAACAACTATACATTTACCCAACGAGGTAGCACTTACTGATTAGCCAGTAGAAAGTACTCCAGTTGAGTAGAGGTATTGCACAAAACGGTGGCATCTTCTTGGGTGAATATGCAGGGCAGGATTCATTCTGGCACGACGCTCCTGTCACAAAAATTAAACCTCAACAGGAAGCACTTACAGGTATAAATAAAGCAGGTGCCCGAGTGGAAGCTCAAATTCAGTAACGCATTATGAGCCAAAAAATTCGTGAGCGTGGTGGTGGCTTAGCAGATGCGCCTTCTCCTCATTTCCACCCTGAAATGTTAGCTGTAATACTTGATGGTGGTCTTTGCATCCTTCATTTTTTCGAGCGCAATCCTCGTCTAGAATTCGTGAGCGTGGTTAAGCAGAGGGGCCTTCTCCCCATTTCCACCCTGAAATGTTAGCTGTAATACTTGATGGTGGTCTTTGCATCCTTCATTTTTTCGAGCGCAATCCTCGTGTAGAATTCGTGAGCGTGGTTAAGCAGATGTGCCTTCTCCCGATTTCCACCCTGAAATGATAGCTGCAATCCTTGATGGTGGTCTTTGCATCCTTCATTTTCTCGAGCGCAATCCTCGAGTAGTTCCTGTGCCAAGGCGGCTCCTTCTCCTTGTCTGCCTCAGAGACACTGCTCTGACCCTTTATAAACAAGAGGCATGTGAACTGCATGGAAGCCCCGCCCCACACACCAGCGGTGGGCAACGTCTTCCCGCCCTTTCCCCCACTATGATGGACAGCTGACTTGAGGGACCCTGGGGCCGTCGGCGCCGTGGCAACGTTACAGACATACATGGTCACTGTAGACGACTCTTCTGGCCCTATACACAGCTTTAGTGTTGGAAAACAACTATACATTTACCCAACGAGGTAGCACTTACTGATTAGCCAGTAGAAAGTACTCCAGTTGAGTAGAGGTATTGCACAAAACGGTGGCATCTTCTTGGGTGAATATGCAGGGCAGGATTCATTCTGGCACGACGCTCCTGTCACAAAAATTAAACCTCAACAGGAAGCACTTACAGGTATAAATAAAGCAGGTGCCCGAGTGGAAGCTCAAATTCAGTAACGCATTATGAGCCAAAAAATTCGTGAGCGTGGTGGTGGCTTAGCAGATGCGCCTTCTCCTCATTTCCACCCTGAAATGTTAGCTGTAATACTTGATGGTGGTCTTTGCATCCTTCATTTTTTCGAGCGCAATCCTCGTCTAGAATTCGTGAGCGTGGTTAAGCAGATGTGCCTTCTCCCGATTTCCACCCTGAAATGATAGCTGCAATCCTTGATGGTGGTCTTTGCATCCTTCATTTTCTCGAGCGCAATCCTCGAGTAGTTCCTGTGCCAAGGCGGCTCCTTCTCCTTGTCTGCCTCAGAGACACTGCTCTGACCCTTTATAAACAAGAGGCATGTGAACTGCATGGAAGCCCCGCCCGTTTGGCCCCGCCCCACACACCAGCGGTGGGCAACGTCTTCCCGCCCTTTCCCCCACTGTGATGGACAGCTGACTTGAGGGACCCTGGGGCCGTCGGCGCCGTGGCAACGTTACAGACATACATGGTCACTGTAGACGACTCTTCTGGCCCTATACACAGCTTTAGTGTTGGAAAACAACTATACATTTACCCAACGAGGTAGCACTTACTGATTAGCCAGTAGAAAGTACCCCAGTTGAGTAGAGGTATTGCACAAAACGGTGGCATCTTCTTGGGTGAATATGCAGGGCAGGATTCATTCTGGCACGACGCTCCTGTCACAAAAATTAAACCTCAACAGGAAGCACTTACAGGTATAAATAAAGCAGGTGCCCGAGTGGAAGCTCAAATTCAGTAACGCATTATGAGCCAAAAAATTCGTGAGCGTGGTGGTGGCTTAGCAGATGCGCCTTCTCCTCATTTCCACCCTGAAATGTTAGCTGTAATACTTGATGGTGGTCTTTGCATCCTTCATTTTTTCGAGCGCAATCCTCGTGTAGAATTCGTGAGCGTGGTTAAGCAGAGGGGCCTTCTCCCCATTTCCACCCTGAAACGTGAGCGTGGTTAAGCAGATGTGCCTTCTCCCGATTTCCACCCTGAAATGATAGCTGCAATCCTTGATGGTGGTCTTTGCATCCTTCATTTTCTCGAGCGCAATCCTCGAGTAGTTCCTGTGCCAAGGCGGTTCCTTCTCCTTGTCTGCCTCAGAGACACTGCTCTGACCCTTTATAAACAAGAGGCATGTGAACTGCATGGAAGCCCCGCCCGTTTGGCCCCGCCCCACACACCAGCGGTGGGCAACGTCTTCCCGCCCTTTCCCCCACTATGATGGACAGCTGACTCGAGGGACCCGGGGCCGTCGGCGCCGTGGCAACGTTACAGACATAGATGGTCACTGTAGATGACTCTTCTGGCCCTATACACAGCTTTAGTGTTGGAAAACAACTATACATTTACCCAACGAGGTAGCACTTACTGATTAGCCAGTAGAAAGTACTCCAGTTGAGAAGAGGTATTGCACAAAACGGTGGCATCTTCTTGGGTGAATATGCAGGGCAGGATTCATTCTGGCACGATGCTCCTGTCACAAAAATTAAACCTCAACAGGAAGCACTTACAGGTATAAATAAAGCAGGTGCCCGAGTGGAAGCTCAAATTCAGTAACGCATTATGAGCCAAAAAATTCGTGAGCCTGGTGGTAGCTTAGCAGATGTGCCTTCTCCTCATTTCCACCCTGAAATGTTAGCTGTAATACTTGATGGTGGTCTTTGCATCCTTCATTTTTTCGAGCGCAATCCTCGTCTAGAATTCGTGAGCGTGGTTAAGCAGAGGGGCCTTCTCCCCATTTCCACCCTGAAATGTTAGCTGTAATACTTGATGGTGGTCTTTGCATCCTTCATTTTTTCGAGCGCAATCCTCGTGTAGAATTCGTGAGCGTGGTTAAGCAGATGTGCCTTCTCCCGATTTCCACCCTGAAATGATAGCTGCAATCCTTGATGGTGGTCTTTGCATCCTTCATTTTCTCGAGCGCAATCCTCGAGTAGTTCCTGTGCCAAGGCGGCTCCTTCTCCTTGTCTGCCTCAGAGACACTGCTCTGACCCTTTATAAACAAGAGGCATGTGAACTGCATGGAAGCCCCGCCCGTTTGGCCCCGCCCCACACACCAGCGGTGGGCAACGTCTTCCCGCCCTTTCCCCCACTGTGATGGACAGCTGACTTGAGGGACCCTGGGGCCGTCGGCGCCGTGGCAACGTTACAGACATACATGGTCACTGTAGACGACTCTTCTGGCCCTATACACAGCTTTAGTGTTGGAAAACAACTATACATTTACCCAACGAGGTAGCACTTACTGATTAGCCAGTAGAAAGTACCCCAGTTGAGTAGAGGTATTGCACAAAACGGTGGCATCTTCTTGGGTGAATATGCAGGGCAGGATTCATTCTGGCACGACGCTCCTGTCACAAAAATTAAACCTCAACAGGAAGCACTTACAGGTATAAATAAAGCAGGTGCCCGAGTGGAAGCTCAAATTCAGTAACGCATTATGAGCCAAAAAATTCGTGAGCGTGGTGGTGGCTTAGCAGATGCGCCTTCTCCTCATTTCCACCCTGAAATGTTAGCTGTAATACTTGATGGTGGTCTTTGCATCCTTCATTTTTTCGAGCGCAATCCTCGTCTAGAATTCGTGAGCGTGGTTAAGCAGATGTGCCTTCTCCCGATTTCCACCCTGAAATGATAGCTGCAATCCTTGATGGTGGTCTTTGCATCCTTCATTTTCTCGAGCGCAATCCTCGAGTAGTTCCTGTGCCAAGGCGGTTCCTTCTCCTTGTCTGCCTCAGAGACACTGCTCTGACCCTTTATAAACAAGTGGCATGTGAACTGCATGGAAGCCCCGCCCGTTTGGCCCCGCCCCACACACCAGCGGTGGGCAACGTCTTCCCGCCCTTTCCCCCACTATGATGGACAGCTGACTCGAGGGACCCCGGGGCCGTCGGCGCCGTGGCAACGTTACAGACATAGATGGTCACTGTAGATGACTCTTCTGGCCCTATACACAGCTTTAGTGTTGGAAAACAACTATACATTTACCCAACGAGGTAGCACTTACTGATTAGCCAGTAGAAAGTACTCCAGTTGAGTAGAGGTATTGCACAAAACGGTGGCATCTTCTTGGGTGAATATGCAGGGCAGGATTCATTCTGGCACGACGCTCCTGTCACAAAAATTAAACCTCAACAGGAAGCACTTACAGGTATAAATAAAGCAGGTGCCCGAGTGGAAGCTCAAATTCAGTAACGCATTATGAGCCAACAAATTCGTGAGCGTGGTGGTGGCTTAGCAGATGCGCCTTCTCCTCATTTCCACCCTGAAATGTTAGCTGTAATACTTGATGGTGGGCTTTGCATCCTTCATTTTTTCGAGCGCAATCCTCGTCTAGAATTCGTGAGCGTGGTTAAGCAGAGGGGCCTTCTCCCCATTTCCACCCTGAAATGTTAGCTGTAATACTTGATGGTGGTCTTTGCATCCTTCATTTTTTCGAGCGCAATCCTCGTGTAGAATTCGTGAGCGTGGTTAAGCAGATGTGCCTTCTCCCGATTTCCACCCTGAAATGATAGCTGCAATCCTTGATGGTGGTCTTTGCATCCTTCATTTTCTCGAGCGCAATCCTCGAGTAGTTCCTGTGCCAAGGCGGTTCCTTCTCCTTGTCTGCCTCAGAGACACTGCTCTGACCCTTTATAAACAAGTGGCATGTGAACTGCATGGAAGCCCCGCCCGTTTGGCCCCGCCCCACACACCAGCGGTGGGCAACGTCTTCCCGCCCTTTCCCCCACTATGATGGACAGCTGACTCGAGGGACCCCGGGGCCGTCGGCGCCGTGGCAACGTTACAGACATAGATGGTCACTGTAGATGACTCTTCTGGCCCTATACACAGCTTTAGTGTTGGAAAACAACTATACATTTACCCAACGAGGTAGCACTTACTGATTAGCCAGTAGAAAGTACTCCAGTTGAGTAGAGGTATTGCACAAAACGGTGGCATCTTCTTGGGTGAATATGCAGGGCAGGATTCATTCTGGCACGACGCTCCTGTCACAAAAATTAAACCTCAACAGGAAGCACTTACAGGTATAAATAAAGCAGGTGCCCGAGTGGAAGCTCAAATTCAGTAACGCATTATGAGCCAAAAAATTCGTGAGCGTGGTGGTGGCTTAGCAGATGCGCCTTCTCCTCATTTCCACCCTGAAATGTTAGCTGTAATACTTGATGGTGGGCTTTGCATCCTTCATTTTTTCGAGCGCAATCCTCGTCTAGAATTCGTGAGCGTGGTTAAGCAGAGGGGCCTTCTCCCCATTTCCACCCTGAAATGTTAGCTGTAATACTTGATGGTGGTCTTTGCATCCTTCATTTTTTCGAGCGCAATCCTCGTGTAGAATTCGTGAGCGTGGTTAAGCAGATGTGCCTTCTCCCGATTTCCACCCTGAAATGATAGCTGCAATCCTTGATGGTGGTCTTTGCATCCTTCATTTTCTCGAGCGCAATCCTCGAGTAGTTCCTGTGCCAAGGCGGCTCCTTCTCCTTGTCTGCCTCAGAGACACTGCTCTGACCCTTTATAAACAAGAGGCATGTGAACTGCATGGAAGCCCCGCCCCACACACCAGCGGTGGGCAACGTCTTCCCGCCCTTTCCCCCACTATGATGGACAGCTGACTTGAGGGACCCTGGGGCCGTCGGCGCCGTGGCAACGTTACAGACATACATGGTCACTGTAGACGACTCTTCTGGCCCTATACACAGCTTTAGTGTTGGAAAACAACTATACATTTACCCAACGAGGTAGCACTTACTGATTAGCCAGTAGAAAGTACTCCAGTTGAGTAGAGGTATTGCACAAAACGGTGGCATCTTCTTGGGTGAATATGCAGGGCAGGATTCATTCTGGCACGACGCTCCTGTCACAAAAATTAAACCTCAACAGGAAGCACTTACAGGTATAAATAAAGCAGGTGCCCGAGTGGAAGCTCAAATTCAGTAACGCATTATGAGCCAAAAAATTCGTGAGCGTGGTGGTGGCTTAGCAGATGCGCCTTCTCCTCATTTCCACCCTGAAATGTTAGCTGTAATACTTGATGGTGGTCTTTGCATCCTTCATTTTTTCGAGCGCAATCCTCGTCTAGAATTCGTGAGCGTGGTTAAGCAGATGTGCCTTCTCCCGATTTCCACCCTGAAATGATAGCTGCAATCCTTGATGGTGGTCTTTGCATCCTTCATTTTCTCGAGCGCAATCCTCGAGTAGTTCCTGTGCCAAGGCGGTTCCTTCTCCTTGTCTGCCTCAGAGACACTGCTCTGACCCTTTATAAACAAGAGGCATGTGAACTGCATGGAAGCCCCGCCCGTTTGGCCCCGCCCCACACACCAGCGGTGGGCAACGTCTTCCCGCCCTTTCCCCCACTATGATGGACAGCTGACTTGAGGGACCCTGGGGCCGTCGGCGCCGTGGCAACGTTACAGACATACATGGTCACTGTAGACGACTCTTCTGGCCCTATACACAGCTTTAGTGTTGGAAAACAACTATACATTTACCCAACGAGGTAGCACTTACTGATTAGCCAGTAGAAAGTACTCCAGTTGAGTAGAGGTATTGCACAAAACGGTGGCATCTTCTTGGGTGAATATGCAGGGCAGGATTCATTCTGGCACGACGCTCCTGTCACAAAAATTAAACCTCAACAGGAAGCACTTACAGGTATAAATAAAGCAGGTGCCCGAGTGGAAGCTCAAATTCAGTAACGCATTATGAGCCAAAAAATTCGTGAGCGTGGTGGTGGCTTAGCAGATGCGCCTTCTCCTCATTTCCACCCTGAAATGTTAGCTGTAATACTTGATGGTGGTCTTTGCATCCTTCATTTTTTCGAGCGCAATCCTCGTGTAGAATTCGTGAGCGTGGTTAAGCAGAGGGGCCTTCTCCCCATTTCCACCCTGAAACGTGAGCGTGGTTAAGCAGATGTGCCTTCTCCCGATTTCCACCCTGAAATGATAGCTGCAATCCTTGATGGTGGTCTTTGCATCCTTCATTTTCTCGAGCGCAATCCTCGAGTAGTTCCTGTGCCAAGGCGGTTCCTTCTCCTTGTCTGCCTCAGAGACACTGCTCTGACCCTTTATAAACAAGAGGCATGTGAACTGCATGGAAGCCCCGCCCGTTTGGCCCCGCCCCACACACCAGCGGTGGGCAACGTCTTCCCGCCCTTTCCCCCACTATGATGGACAGCTGACTCGAGGGACCCGGGGCCGTCGGCGCCGTGGCAACGTTACAGACATAGATGGTCACTGTAGATGACTCTTCTGGCCCTATACACAGCTTTAGTGTTGGAAAACAACTATACATTTACCCAACGAGGTAGCACTTACTGATTAGCCAGTAGAAAGTACTCCAGTTGAGAAGAGGTATTGCACAAAACGGTGGCATCTTCTTGGGTGAATATGCAGGGCAGGATTCATTCTGGCACGATGCTCCTGTCACAAAAATTAAACCTCAACAGGAAGCACTTACAGGTATAAATAAAGCAGGTGCCCGAGTGGAAGCTCAAATTCAGTAACGCATTATGAGCCAAAAAATTCGTGAGCCTGGTGGTAGCTTAGCAGATGTGCCTTCTCCTCATTTCCACCCTGAAATGTTAGCTGTAATACTTGATGGTGGTCTTTGCATCCTTCATTTTTTCGAGCGCAATCCTCGTCTAGAATTCGTGAGCGTGGTTAAGCAGAGGGGCCTTCTCCCCATTTCCACCCTGAAATGTTAGCTGTAATACTTGATGGTGGTCTTTGCATCCTTCATTTTTTCGAGCGCAATCCTCGTGTAGAATTCGTGAGCGTGGTTAAGCAGATGTGCCTTCTCCCGATTTCCACCCTGAAATGATAGCTGCAATCCTTGATGGTGGTCTTTGCATCCTTCATTTTCTCGAGCGCAATCCTCGAGTAGTTCCTGTGCCAAGGCGGCTCCTTCTCCTTGTCTGCCTCAGAGACACTGCTCTGACCCTTTATAAACAAGAGGCATGTGAACTGCATGGAAGCCCCGCCCGTTTGGCCCCGCCCCACACACCAGCGGTGGGCAACGTCTTCCCGCCCTTCCCCCCACTGTGATGGACAGCTGACTTGAGGGACCCTGGGGCCGTCGGCGCCGTGGCAACGTTACAGACATACATGGTCACTGTAGACGACTCTTCTGGCCCTATACACAGCTTTAGTGTTGGAAAACAACTATACATTTACCCAACGAGGTAGCACTTACTGATTAGCCAGTAGAAAGTACCCCAGTTGAGTAGAGGTATTGCACAAAACGGTGGCATCTTCTTGGGTGAATATGCAGGGCAGGATTCATTCTGGCACGACGCTCCTGTCACAAAAATTAAACCTCAACAGGAAGCACTTACAGGTATAAATAAAGCAGGTGCCCGAGTGGAAGCTCAAATTCAGTAACGCATTATGAGCCAAAAAATTCGTGAGCGTGGTGGTGGCTTAGCAGATGCGCCTTCTCCTCATTTCCACCCTGAAATGTTAGCTGTAATACTTGATGGTGGTCTTTGCATCCTTCATTTTTTCGAGCGCAATCCTCGTCTAGAATTCGTGAGCGTGGTTAAGCAGAGGGGCCTTCTCCCCATTTCCACCCTGAAATGTTAGCTGTAATACTTGATGGTGGTCTTTGCATCCTTCATTTTTTCGAGCGCAATCCTCGTGTAGAATTCGTGAGCGTGGTTAAGCAGATGTGCCTTCTCCCGATTTCCACCCTGAAATGATAGCTGCAATCCTTGATGGTGGTCTTTGCATCCTTCATTTTCTCGAGCGCAATCCTCGAGTAGTTCCTGTGCCAAGGCGGTTCCTTCTCCTTGTCTGCCTCAGAGACACTGCTCTGACCCTTTATAAACAAGAGGCATGTGAACTGCATGGAAGCCCCGCCCGTTTGGCCCCGCCCCACACACCAGCGGTGGGCAACGTCTTCCCGCCCTTTCCCCCACTATGATGGACAGCTGACTCGAGGGACCCCGGGGCCGTCGGCGCCGTGGCAACGTTACAGACATAGATGGTCACTGTAGATGACTCTTCTGGCCCTATACACAGCTTTAGTGTTGGAAAACAACTATACATTTACCCAACGAGGTAGCACTTACTGATTAGCCAGTAGAAAGTACTCCAGTTGAGAAGAGGTATTGCACAAAACGGTGGCATCTTCTTGGGTGAATATGCAGGGCAGGATTCATTCTGGCACGATGCTCCTGTCACAAAAATTAAACCTCAACAGGAAGCACTTACAGGTATAAATAAAGCAGGTGCCCGAGTGGAAGCTCAAATTCAGTAACGCATTATGAGCCAAAAAATTCGTGAGCCTGGTGGTAGCTTAGCAGATGTGCCTTCTCCTCATTTCCACCCTGTAATGTTAGCTGTAATACTTGATGGTGGTCTTTGCATCCTTCATTTTTTCGAGCGCAATCCTCGTCTAGAATTCGTGAGCGTGGTTAAGCAGAGGGGCCTTCTCCCCATTTCCACCCTGAAATGTTAGCTGTAATACTTGATGGTGGTCTTTGCATCCTTCATTTTTTCGAGCGCAATCCTCGTGTAGAATTCGTGAGCGTGGTTAAGCAGATGTGCCTTCTCCCGATTTCCACCCTGAAATGATAGCTGCAATCCTTGATGGTGGTCTTTGCATCCTTCATTTTCTCGAGCGCAATCCTCGAGTAGTTCCTGTGCCAAGGCGGCTCCTTCTCCTTGTCTGCCTCAGAGACACTGCTCTGACCCTTTATAAACAAGAGGCATGTGAACTGCATGGAAGCCCCGCCCCACACACCAGCGGTGGGCAACGTCTTCCCGCCCTTTCCCCCACTATGATGGACAGCTGACTTGAGGGACCCTGGGGCCGTCGGCGCCGTGGCAACGTTACAGACATACATGGTCACTGTAGACGACTCTTCTGGCCCTATACACAGCTTTAGTGTTGGAAAACAACTATACATTTACCCAACGAGGTAGCACTTACTGATTAGCCAGTAGAAAGTACTCCAGTTGAGTAGAGGTATTGCACAAAACGGTGGCATCTTCTTGGGTGAATATGCAGGGCAGGATTCATTCTGGCACGACGCTCCTGTCACAAAAATTAAACCTCAACAGGAAGCACTTACAGGTATAAATAAAGCAGGTGCCCGAGTGGAAGCTCAAATTCAGTAACGCATTATGAGCCAAAAAATTCGTGAGCGTGGTGGTGGCTTAGCAGATGCGCCTTCTCCTCATTTCCACCCTGAAATGTTAGCTGTAATACTTGATGGTGGGCTTTGCATCCTTCATTTTTTCGAGCGCAATCCTCGTCTAGAATTCGTGAGCGTGGTTAAGCAGAGGGGCCTTCTCCCCATTTCCACCCTGAAATGTTAGCTGTAATACTTGATGGTGGTCTTTGCATCCTTCATTTTTTCGAGCGCAATCCTCGTGTAGAATTCGTGAGCGTGGTTAAGCAGATGTGCCTTCTCCCGATTTCCACCCTGAAATGATAGCTGCAATCCTTGATGGTGGTCTTTGCATCCTTCATTTTCTCGAGCGCAATCCTCGAGTAGTTCCTGTGCCAAGGCGGTTCCTTCTCCTTGTCTGCCTCAGAGACACGCTCTGACCCTTTATAAACAAGTGGCATGTGAACTGCATGGAAGCCCCGCCCGTTTGGCCCCGCCCCACACACCAGCGGTGGGCAACGTCTTCCCGCCCTTTCCCCCACTATGATGGACAGCTGACTCGAGGGACCCCGGGGCCGTCGGCGCCGTGGCAACGTTACAGACATAGATGGTCACTGTAGATGACTCTTCTGGCCCTATACACAGCTTTAGTGTTGGAAAACAACTATACATTTACCCAACGAGGTAGCACTTACTGATTAGCCAGTAGAAAGTACTCCAGTTGAGTAGAGGTATTGCACAAAACGGTGGCATCTTCTTGGGTGAATATGCAGGGCAGGATTCATTCTGGCACGACGCTCCTGTCACAAAAATTAAACCTCAACAGGAAGCACTTACAGGTATAAATAAAGCAGGTGCCCGAGTGGAAGCTCAAATTCAGTAACGCATTATGAGCCAAAAAATTCGTGAGCGTGGTGGTGGCTTAGCAGATGCGCCTTCTCCTCATTTCCACCCTGAAATGTTAGCTGTAATACTTGATGGTGGTCTTTGCATCCTTCATTTTTTCGAGCGCAATCCTCGTCTAGAATTCGTGAGCGTGGTTAAGCAGATGTGCCTTCTCCCGATTTCCACCCTGAAATGATAGCTGCAATCCTTGATGGTGGTCTTTGCATCCTTCATTTTCTCGAGCGCAATCCTCGAGTAGTTCCTGTGCCAAGGCGGTTCCTTCTCCTTGTCTGCCTCAGAGACACTGCTCTGACCCTTTATAAACAAGAGGCATGTGAACTGCATGGAAGCCCCGCCCGTTTGGCCCCGCCCCACACACCAGCGGTGGGCAACGTCTTCCCGCCCTTTCCCCCACTATGATGGACAGCTGACTCGAGGGACCCCGGGGCCGTCGGCGCCGTGGCAACGTTACAGACATAGATGGTCACTGTAGATGACTCTTCTGGCCCTATACACAGCTTTAGTGTTGGAAAACAACTATACATTTACCCAACGAGGTAGCACTTACTGATTAGCCAGTAGAAAGTACTCCAGTTGAGTAGAGGTATTGCACAAAACGGTGGCATCTTCTTGGGTGAATATGCAGGGCAGGATTCATTCTGGCACGATGCTCCTGTCACAAAAATTAAACCTCAACAGGAAGCACTTACAGGTATAAATAAAGCAGGTGCCCGAGTGGAAGCTCAAATTCAGTAACGCATTATGAGCTAAAAAATTCGTGAGCCTGGTGGTAGCTTAGCAGATGTGCCTTCTCCTCATTTCCACCCTGAAATGTTAGCTGTAATACTTGATGGTGGTCTTTGCATCCTTCATTTTTTCGAGCGCAATCCTCGTCTAGAATTCGTGAGCGTGGTTAAGCAGATGTGCCTTCTCCCGATTTCCACCCTGAAATGATAGCTGCAATCCTTGATGGTGGTCTTTGCATCCTTCATTTTCTCGAGCGCAATCCTCGAGTAGTTCCTGTGCCAAGGCGGTTCCTTCTCCTTGTCTGCCTCAGAGACACTGCTCTGACCCTTTATAAACAAGAGGCATGTGAACTGCATGGAAGCCCCGCCCGTTTGGCCCCGCCCCACACACCAGCGGTGGGCAACGTCTTCCCGCCCTTTCCCCCACTATGATGGACAGCTGACTTGAGGGACCCTGGGGCCGTCGGCGCCGTGGCAACGTTACAGACATACATGGTCACTGTAGACGACTCTTCTGGCCCTATACACAGCTTTAGTGTTGGAAAACAACTATACATTTACCCAACGAGGTAGCACTTACTGATTAGCCAGTAGAAAGTACTCCAGTTGAGTAGAGGTATTGCACAAAACGGTGGCATCTTCTTGGGTGAATATGCAGGGCAGGATTCATTCTGGCACGACGCTCCTGTCACAAAAATTAAACCTCAACAGGAAGCACTTACAGGTATAAATAAAGCAGGTGCCCGAGTGGAAGCTCAAATTCAGTAACGCATTATGAGCCAAAAAATTCGTGAGCGTGGTGGTGGCTTAGCAGATGCGCCTTCTCCTCATTTCCACCCTGAAATGTTAGCTGTAATACTTGATGGTGGTCTTTGCATCCTTCATTTTTTCGAGCGCAATCCTCGTCTAGAATTCGTGAGCGTGGTTAAGCAGATGTGCCTTCTCCCGATTTCCACCCTGAAATGATAGCTGCAATCCTTGATGGTGGTCTTTGCATCCTTCATTTTCTCGAGCGCAATCCTCGAGTAGTTCCTGTGCCAAGGCGGTTCCTTCTCCTTGTCTGCCTCAGAGACACTGCTCTGACCCTTTATAAACAAGAGGCATGTGAACTGCATGGAAGCCCCGCCCGTTTGGCCCCGCCCCACACACCAGCGGTGGGCAACGTCTTCCCGCCCTTTCCCCCACTATGATGGACAGCTGACTTGAGGGACCCTGGGGCCGTCGGCGCCGTGGCAACGTTACAGACATACATGGTCACTGTAGACGACTCTTCTGGCCCTATACACAGCTTTAGTGTTGGAAAACAACTATACATTTACCCAACGAGGTAGCACTTACTGATTAGCCAGTAGAAAGTACTCCAGTTGAGTAGAGGTATTGCACAAAACGGTGGCATCTTCTTGGGTGAATATGCAGGGCAGGATTCATTCTGGCACGACGCTCCTGTCACAAAAATTAAACCTCAACAGGAAGCACTTACAGGTATAAATAAAGCAGGTGCCCGAGTGGAAGCTCAAATTCAGTAACGCATTATGAGCCAAAAAATTCGTGAGCGTGGTGGTGGCTTAGCAGATGCGCCTTCTCCTCATTTCCACCCTGAAATGTTAGCTGTAATACTTGATGGTGGTCTTTGCATCCTTCATTTTTTCGAGCGCAATCCTCGTGTAGAATTCGTGAGCGTGGTTAAGCAGAGGGGCCTTCTCCCCATTTCCACCCTGAAACGTGAGCGTGGTTAAGCAGATGTGCCTTCTCCCGATTTCCACCCTGAAATGATAGCTGCAATCCTTGATGGTGGTCTTTGCATCCTTCATTTTCTCGAGCGCAATCCTCGAGTAGTTCCTGTGCCAAGGCGGTTCCTTCTCCTTGTCTGCCTCAGAGACACTGCTCTGACCCTTTATAAACAAGAGGCATGTGAACTGCATGGAAGCCCCGCCCGTTTGGCCCCGCCCCACACACCAGCGGTGGGCAACGTCTTCCCGCCCTTTCCCCCACTATGATGGACAGCTGACTCGAGGGACCCGGGGCCGTCGGCGCCGTGGCAACGTTACAGACATAGATGGTCACTGTAGATGACTCTTCTGGCCCTATACACAGCTTTAGTGTTGGAAAACAACTATACATTTACCCAACGAGGTAGCACTTACTGATTAGCCAGTAGAAAGTACTCCAGTTGAGAAGAGGTATTGCACAAAACGGTGGCATCTTCTTGGGTGAATATGCAGGGCAGGATTCATTCTGGCACGATGCTCCTGTCACAAAAATTAAACCTCAACAGGAAGCACTTACAGGTATAAATAAAGCAGGTGCCCGAGTGGAAGCTCAAATTCAGTAACGCATTATGAGCCAAAAAATTCGTGAGCCTGGTGGTAGCTTAGCAGATGTGCCTTCTCCTCATTTCCACCCTGAAATGTTAGCTGTAATACTTGATGGTGGTCTTTGCATCCTTCATTTTTTCGAGCGCAATCCTCGTGTAGAATTCGTGAGCGTGGTTAAGCAGATGTGCCTTCTCCCGATTTCCACCCTGAAATGATAGCTGCAATCCTTGATGGTGGTCTTTGCATCCTTCATTTTCTCGAGCGCAATCCTCGAGTAGTTCCTGTGCCAAGGCGGCTCCTTCTCCTTGTCTGCCTCAGAGACACTGCTCTGACCCTTTATAAACAAGAGGCATGTGAACTGCATGGAAGCCCCGCCCGTTTGGCCCCGCCCCACACACCAGCGGTGGGCAACGTCTTCCCGCCCTTTCCCCCACTGTGATGGACAGCTGACTCGAGGGACCCCGGGGCCGTCGGCGCCGTGGCAACGTTACAGACATAGATGGTCACTGTAGATGACTCTTCTGGCCCTATACACAGCTTTAGTGTTGGAAAACAACTATACATTTACCCAACGAGGTAGCACTTACTGATTAGCCAGTAGAAAGTACTCCAGTTGAGAAGAGGTATTGCACAAAACGGTGGCATCTTCTTGGGTGAATATGCAGGGCAGGATTCATTCTGGCACGATGCTCCTGTCACAAAAATTAAACCTCAACAGGAAGCACTTACAGGTATAAATAAAGCAGGTGCCCGAGTGGAAGCTCAAATTCAGTAACGCATTATGAGCCAAAAAATTCGTGAGCCTGGTGGTAGCTTAGCAGATGTGCCTTCTCCTCATTTCCACCCTGAAATGTTAGCTGTAATACTTGATGGTGGTCTTTGCATCCTTCATTTTTTCGAGCGCAATCCTCGTCTAGAATTCGTGAGCGTGGTTAAGCAGAGGGGCCTTCTCCCCATTTCCACCCTGAAATGTTAGCTGTAATACTTGATGGTGGTCTTTGCATCCTTCATTTTTTCGAGCGCAATCCTCGTGTAGAATTCGTGAGCGTGGTTAAGCAGATGTGCCTTCTCCCGATTTCCACCCTGAAATGATAGCTGCAATCCTTGATGGTGGTCTTTGCATCCTTCATTTTCTCGAGCGCAATCCTCGAGTAGTTCCTGTGCCAAGGCGGCTCCTTCTCCTTGTCTGCCTCAGAGACACTGCTCTGACCCTTTATAAACAAGAGGCATGTGAACTGCATGGAAGCCCCGCCCCACACACCAGCGGTGGGCAACGTCTTCCCGCCCTTTCCCCCACTATGATGGACAGCTGACTTGAGGGACCCTGGGGCCGTCGGCGCCGTGGCAACGTTACAGACATACATGGTCACTGTAGACGACTCTTCTGGCCCTATACACAGCTTTAGTGTTGGAAAACAACTATACATTTACCCAACGAGGTAGCACTTACTGATTAGCCAGTAGAAAGTACTCCAGTTGAGTAGAGGTATTGCACAAAACGGTGGCATCTTCTTGGGTGAATATGCAGGGCAGGATTCATTCTGGCACGACGCTCCTGTCACAAAAATTAAACCTCAACAGGAAGCACTTACAGGTATAAATAAAGCAGGTGCCCGAGTGGAAGCTCAAATTCAGTAACGCATTATGAGCCAAAAAATTCGTGAGCGTGGTGGTGGCTTAGCAGATGCGCCTTCTCCTCATTTCCACCCTGAAATGTTAGCTGTAATACTTGATGGTGGTCTTTGCATCCTTCATTTTTTCGAGCGCAATCCTCGTCTAGAATTCGTGAGCGTGGTTAAGCAGATGTGCCTTCTCCCGATTTCCACCCTGAAATGATAGCTGCAATCCTTGATGGTGGTCTTTGCATCCTTCATTTTCTCGAGCGCAATCCTCGAGTAGTTCCTGTGCCAAGGCGGTTCCTTCTCCTTGTCTGCCTCAGAGACACTGCTCTGACCCTTTATAAACAAGAGGCATGTGAACTGCATGGAAGCCCCGCCCGTTTGGCCCCGCCCCACACACCAGCGGTGGGCAACGTCTTCCCGCCCTTTCCCCCACTATGATGGACAGCTGACTTGAGGGACCCTGGGGCCGTCGGCGCCGTGGCAACGTTACAGACATACATGGTCACTGTAGACGACTCTTCTGGCCCTATACACAGCTTTAGTGTTGGAAAACAACTATACATTTACCCAACGAGGTAGCACTTACTGATTAGCCAGTAGAAAGTACTCCAGTTGAGTAGAGGTATTGCACAAAACGGTGGCATCTTCTTGGGTGAATATGCAGGGCAGGATTCATTCTGCCACGACGCTCCTGCCACAAAAATTAAACCTCAACAGGAAGCACTTACAGGTATAAATAAAGCAGGTGCCCGAGTGGAAGCTCAAATTCAGTAACGCATTATGAGCCAAAAAATTCGTGAGCGTGGTGGTGGCTTAGCAGATGCGCCTTCTCCTCATTTCCACCCTGAAATGTTAGCTGTAATACTTGATGGTGGTCTTTGCATCCTTCATTTTTTCGAGCGCAATCCTCGTGTAGAATTCGTGAGCGTGGTTAAGCAGAGGGGCCTTCTCCCCATTTCCACCCTGAAACGTGAGCGTGGTTAAGCAGATGTGCCTTCTCCCGATTTCCACCCTGAAATGATAGCTGCAATCCTTGATGGTGGTCTTTGCATCCTTCATTTTCTCGAGCGCAATCCTCGAGTAGTTCCTGTGCCAAGGCGGTTCCTTCTCCTTGTCTGCCTCAGAGACACTGCTCTGACCCTTTATAAACAAGAGGCATGTGAACTGCATGGAAGCCCCGCCCGTTTGGCCCCGCCCCACACACCAGCGGTGGGCAACGTCTTCCCGCCCTTTCCCCCACTATGATGGACAGCTGACTCGAGGGACCCGGGGCCGTCGGCGCCGTGGCAACGTTACAGACATAGATGGTCACTGTAGATGACTCTTCTGGCCCTATACACAGCTTTAGTGTTGGAAAACAACTATACATTTACCCAACGAGGTAGCACTTACTGATTAGCCAGTAGAAAGTACTCCAGTTGAGAAGAGGTATTGCACAAAACGGTGGCATCTTCTTGGGTGAATATGCAGGGCAGGATTCATTCTGGCACGATGCTCCTGTCACAAAAATTAAACCTCAACAGGAAGCACTTACAGGTATAAATAAAGCAGGTGCCCGAGTGGAAGCTCAAATTCAGTAACGCATTATGAGCCAAAAAATTCGTGAGCCTGGTGGTAGCTTAGCAGATGTGCCTTCTCCTCATTTCCACCCTGAAATGTTAGCTGTAATACTTGATGGTGGTCTTTGCATCCTTCATTTTTTCGAGCGCAATCCTCGTCTAGAATTCGTGAGCGTGGTTAAGCAGAGGGGCCTTCTCCCCATTTCCACCCTGAAATGTTAGCTGTAATACTTGATGGTGGTCTTTGCATCCTTCATTTTTTCGAGCGCAATCCTCGTGTAGAATTCGTGAGCGTGGTTAAGCAGATGTGCCTTCTCCCGATTTCCACCCTGAAATGATAGCTGCAATCCTTGATGGTGGTCTTTGCATCCTTCATTTTCTCGAGCGCAATCCTCGAGTAGTTCCTGTGCCAAGGCGGCTCCTTCTCCTTGTCTGCCTCAGAGACACTGCTCTGACCCTTTATAAACAAGAGGCATGTGAACTGCATGGAAGCCCCGCCCCACACACCAGCGGTGGGCAACGTCTTCCCGCCCTTTCCCCCACTGTGATGGACAGCTGACTTGAGGGACCCTGGGGCCGTCGGCGCCGTGGCAACGTTACAGACATACATGGTCACTGTAGACGACTCTTCTGGCCCTATACACAGCTTTAGTGTTGGAAAACAACTATACATTTACCCAACGAGGTAGCACTTACTGATTAGCCAGTAGAAAGTACCCCAGTTGAGTAGAGGTATTGCACAAAACGGTGGCATCTTCTTGGGTGAATATGCAGGGCAGGATTCATTCTGGCACGACGCTCCTGTCACAAAAATTAAACCTCAACAGGAAGCACTTACAGGTATAAATAAAGCAGGTGCCCGAGTGGAAGCTCAAATTCAGTAACGCATTATGAGCCAAAAAATTCGTGAGCGTGGTGGTGGCTTAGCAGATGCGCCTTCTCCTCATTTCCACCCTGAAATGTTAGCTGTAATACTTGATGGTGGTCTTTGCATCCTTCATTTTTTCGAGCGCAATCCTCGTCTAGAATTCGTGAGCGTGGTTAAGCAGATGTGCCTTCTCCCGATTTCCACCCTGAAATGATAGCTGCAATCCTTGATGGTGGTCTTTGCATCCTTCATTTTCTCGAGCGCAATCCTCGAGTAGTTCCTGTGCCAAGGCGGTTCCTTCTCCTTGTCTGCCTCAGAGACACTGCTCTGACCCTTTATAAACAAGAGGCATGTGAACTGCATGGAAGCCCCGCCCGTTTGGCCCCGCCCCACACACCAGCGGTGGGCAACGTCTTCCCGCCCTTTCCCCCACTATGATGGACAGCTGACTTGAGGGACCCTGGGGCCGTCGGCGCCGTGGCAACGTTACAGACATACATGGTCACTGTAGACGACTCTTCTGGCCCTATACACAGCTTTAGTGTTGGAAAACAACTATACATTTACCCAACGAGGTAGCACTTACTGATTAGCCAGTAGAAAGTACTCCAGTTGAGTAGAGGTATTGCACAAAACGGTGGCATCTTCTTGGGTGAATATGCAGGGCAGGATTCATTCTGGCACGACGCTCCTGTCACAAAAATTAAACCTCAACAGGAAGCACTTACAGGTATAAATAAAGCAGGTGCCCGAGTGGAAGCTCAAATTCAGTAACGCATTATGAGCCAAAAAATTCGTGAGCGTGGTGGTGGCTTAGCAGATGCGCCTTCTCCTCATTTCCACCCTGAAATGTTAGCTGTAATACTTGATGGTGGTCTTTGCATCCTTCATTTTTTCGAGCGCAATCCTCGTCTAGAATTCGTGAGCGTGGTTAAGCAGATGTGCCTTCTCCCGATTTCCACCCTGAAATGATAGCTGCAATCCTTGATGGTGGTCTTTGCATCCTTCATTTTCTCGAGCGCAATCCTCGAGTAGTTCCTGTGCCAAGGCGGTTCCTTCTCCTTGTCTGCCTCAGAGACACTGCTCTGACCCTTTATAAACAAGAGGCATGTGAACTGCATGGAAGCCCCGCCCGTTTGGCCCCGCCCCACACACCAGCGGTGGGCAACGTCTTCCCGCCCTTTCCCCCACTATGATGGACAGCTGACTTGAGGGACCCTGGGGCCGTCGGCGCCGTGGCAACGTTACAGACATACATGGTCACTGTAGACGACTCTTCTGGCCCTATACACAGCTTTAGTGTTGGAAAACAACTATACATTTACCCAACGAGGTAGCACTTACTGATTAGCCAGTAGAAAGTACTCCAGTTGAGTAGAGGTATTGCACAAAACGGTGGCATCTTCTTGGGTGAATATGCAGGGCAGGATTCATTCTGGCACGACGCTCCTGTCACAAAAATTAAACCTCAACAGGAAGCACTTACAGGTATAAATAAAGCAGGTGCCCGAGTGGAAGCTCAAATTCAGTAACGCATTATGAGCCAAAAAATTCGTGAGCGTGGTGGTGGCTTAGCAGATGCGCCTTCTCCTCATTTCCACCCTGAAATGTTAGCTGTAATACTTGATGGTGGTCTTTGCATCCTTCATTTTTTCGAGCGCAATCCTCGTGTAGAATTCGTGAGCGTGGTTAAGCAGAGGGGCCTTCTCCCCATTTCCACCCTGAAACGTGAGCGTGGTTAAGCAGATGTGCCTTCTCCCGATTTCCACCCTGAAATGATAGCTGCAATCCTTGATGGTGGTCTTTGCATCCTTCATTTTCTCGAGCGCAATCCTCGAGTAGTTCCTGTGCCAAGGCGGTTCCTTCTCCTTGTCTGCCTCAGAGACACTGCTCTGACCCTTTATAAACAAGAGGCATGTGAACTGCATGGAAGCCCCGCCCGTTTGGCCCCGCCCCACACACCAGCGGTGGGCAACGTCTTCCCGCCCTTTCCCCCACTATGATGGACAGCTGACTCGAGGGACCCGGGGCCGTCGGCGCCGTGGCAACGTTACAGACATAGATGGTCACTGTAGATGACTCTTCTGGCCCTATACACAGCTTTAGTGTTGGAAAACAACTATACATTTACCCAACGAGGTAGCACTTACTGATTAGCCAGTAGAAAGTACTCCAGTTGAGAAGAGGTATTGCACAAAACGGTGGCATCTTCTTGGGTGAATATGCAGGGCAGGATTCATTCTGGCACGATGCTCCTGTCACAAAAATTAAACCTCAACAGGAAGCACTTACAGGTATAAATAAAGCAGGTGCCCGAGTGGAAGCTCAAATTCAGTAACGCATTATGAGCCAAAAAATTCGTGAGCCTGGTGGTAGCTTAGCAGATGTGCCTTCTCCTCATTTCCACCCTGAAATGTTAGCTGTAATACTTGATGGTGGTCTTTGCATCCTTCATTTTTTCGAGCGCAATCCTCGTGTAGAATTCGTGAGCGTGGTTAAGCAGATGTGCCTTCTCCCGATTTCCACCCTGAAATGATAGCTGCAATCCTTGATGGTGGTCTTTGCATCCTTCATTTTCTCGAGCGCAATCCTCGAGTAGTTCCTGTGCCAAGGCGGCTCCTTCTCCTTGTCTGCCTCAGAGACACTGCTCTGACCCTTTATAAACAAGAGGCATGTGAACTGCATGGAAGCCCCGCCCGTTTGGCCCCGCCCCACACACCAGCGGTGGGCAACGTCTTCCCGCCCTTTCCCCCACTGTGATGGACAGCTGACTCGAGGGACCCCGGGGCCGTCGGCGCCGTGGCAACGTTACAGACATAGATGGTCACTGTAGATGACTCTTCTGGCCCTATACACAGCTTTAGTGTTGGAAAACAACTATACATTTACCCAACGAGGTAGCACTTACTGATTAGCCAGTAGAAAGTACTCCAGTTGAGAAGAGGTATTGCACAAAACGGTGGCATCTTCTTGGGTGAATATGCAGGGCAGGATTCATTCTGGCACGATGCTCCTGTCACAAAAATTAAACCTCAACAGGAAGCACTTACAGGTATAAATAAAGCAGGTGCCCGAGTGGAAGCTCAAATTCAGTAACGCATTATGAGCCAAAAAATTCGTGAGCCTGGTGGTAGCTTAGCAGATGTGCCTTCTCCTCATTTCCACCCTGAAATGTTAGCTGTAATACTTGATGGTGGTCTTTGCATCCTTCATTTTTTCGAGCGCAATCCTCGTCTAGAATTCGTGAGCGTGGTTAAGCAGAGGGGCCTTCTCCCCATTTCCACCCTGAAATGTTAGCTGTAATACTTGATGGTGGTCTTTGCATCCTTCATTTTTTCGAGCGCAATCCTCGTGTAGAATTCGTGAGCGTGGTTAAGCAGATGTGCCTTCTCCCGATTTCCACCCTGAAATGATAGCTGCAATCCTTGATGGTGGTCTTTGCATCCTTCATTTTCTCGAGCGCAATCCTCGAGTAGTTCCTGTGCCAAGGCGGCTCCTTCTCCTTGTCTGCCTCAGAGACACTGCTCTGACCCTTTATAAACAAGAGGCATGTGAACTGCATGGAAGCCCCGCCCCACACACCAGCGGTGGGCAACGTCTTCCCGCCCTTTCCCCCACTATGATGGACAGCTGACTTGAGGGACCCTGGGGCCGTCGGCGCCGTGGCAACGTTACAGACATACATGGTCACTGTAGACGACTCTTCTGGCCCTATACACAGCTTTAGTGTTGGAAAACAACTATACATTTACCCAACGAGGTAGCACTTACTGATTAGCCAGTAGAAAGTACTCCAGTTGAGTAGAGGTATTGCACAAAACGGTGGCATCTTCTTGGGTGAATATGCAGGGCAGGATTCATTCTGGCACGACGCTCCTGTCACAAAAATTAA
Organism: Triturus cristatus; assembly: GCF_964204655.1. NCBI lineage: Eukaryota > Metazoa > Chordata > Amphibia > Caudata > Salamandridae > Triturus > Triturus cristatus. The sequence continues at coordinate 113,491,043 of NC_140591.1, read as the reverse complement.
ACCTCAACAGGAAGCACTTACAGGTATAAATAAAGCAGGTGCCCGAGTGGAAGCTCAAATTCAGTAACGCATTATGAGCCAAAAAATTCGTGAGCGTGGTGGTGGCTTAGCAGATGCGCCTTCTCCTCATTTCCACCCTGAAATGTTAGCTGTAATACTTGATGGTGGTCTTTGCATCCTTCATTTTTTCGAGCGCAATCCTCGTCTAGAATTCGTGAGCGTGGTTAAGCAGATGTGCCTTCTCCCGATTTCCACCCTGAAATGATAGCTGCAATCCTTGATGGTGGTCTTTGCATCCTTCATTTTCTCGAGCGCAATCCTCGAGTAGTTCCTGTGCCAAGGCGGTTCCTTCTCCTTGTCTGCCTCAGAGACACTGCTCTGACCCTTTATAAACAAGAGGCATGTGAACTGCATGGAAGCCCCGCCCGTTTGGCCCCGCCCCACACACCAGCGGTGGGCAACGTCTTCCCGCCCTTTCCCCCACTATGATGGACAGCTGACTTGAGGGACCCTGGGGCCGTCGGCGCCGTGGCAACGTTACAGACATACATGGTCACTGTAGACGACTCTTCTGGCCCTATACACAGCTTTAGTGTTGGAAAACAACTATACATTTACCCAACGAGGTAGCACTTACTGATTAGCCAGTAGAAAGTACTCCAGTTGAGTAGAGGTATTGCACAAAACGGTGGCATCTTCTTGGGTGAATATGCAGGGCAGGATTCATTCTGCCACGACGCTCCTGCCACAAAAATTAAACCTCAACAGGAAGCACTTACAGGTATAAATAAAGCAGGTGCCCGAGTGGAAGCTCAAATTCAGTAACGCATTATGAGCCAAAAAATTCGTGAGCGTGGTGGTGGCTTAGCAGATGCGCCTTCTCCTCATTTCCACCCTGAAATGTTAGCTGTAATACTTGATGGTGGTCTTTGCATCCTTCATTTTTTCGAGCGCAATCCTCGTGTAGAATTCGTGAGCGTGGTTAAGCAGAGGGGCCTTCTCCCCATTTCCACCCTGAAACGTGAGCGTGGTTAAGCAGATGTGCCTTCTCCCGATTTCCACCCTGAAATGATAGCTGCAATCCTTGATGGTGGTCTTTGCATCCTTCATTTTCTCGAGCGCAATCCTCGAGTAGTTCCTGTGCCAAGGCGGTTCCTTCTCCTTGTCTGCCTCAGAGACACTGCTCTGACCCTTTATAAACAAGAGGCATGTGAACTGCATGGAAGCCCCGCCCGTTTGGCCCCGCCCCACACACCAGCGGTGGGCAACGTCTTCCCGCCCTTTCCCCCACTATGATGGACAGCTGACTCGAGGGACCCGGGGCCGTCGGCGCCGTGGCAACGTTACAGACATAGATGGTCACTGTAGATGACTCTTCTGGCCCTATACACAGCTTTAGTGTTGGAAAACAACTATACATTTACCCAACGAGGTAGCACTTACTGATTAGCCAGTAGAAAGTACTCCAGTTGAGAAGAGGTATTGCACAAAACGGTGGCATCTTCTTGGGTGAATATGCAGGGCAGGATTCATTCTGGCACGATGCTCCTGTCACAAAAATTAAACCTCAACAGGAAGCACTTACAGGTATAAATAAAGCAGGTGCCCGAGTGGAAGCTCAAATTCAGTAACGCATTATGAGCCAAAAAATTCGTGAGCCTGGTGGTAGCTTAGCAGATGTGCCTTCTCCTCATTTCCACCCTGAAATGTTAGCTGTAATACTTGATGGTGGTCTTTGCATCCTTCATTTTTTCGAGCGCAATCCTCGTCTAGAATTCGTGAGCGTGGTTAAGCAGAGGGGCCTTCTCCCCATTTCCACCCTGAAATGTTAGCTGTAATACTTGATGGTGGTCTTTGCATCCTTCATTTTTTCGAGCGCAATCCTCGTGTAGAATTCGTGAGCGTGGTTAAGCAGATGTGCCTTCTCCCGATTTCCACCCTGAAATGATAGCTGCAATCCTTGATGGTGGTCTTTGCATCCTTCATTTTCTCGAGCGCAATCCTCGAGTAGTTCCTGTGCCAAGGCGGCTCCTTCTCCTTGTCTGCCTCAGAGACACTGCTCTGACCCTTTATAAACAAGAGGCATGTGAACTGCATGGAAGCCCCGCCCGTTTGGCCCCGCCCCACACACCAGCGGTGGGCAACGTCTTCCCGCCCTTTCCCCCACTGTGATGGACAGCTGACTTGAGGGACCCTGGGGCCGTCGGCGCCGTGGCAACGTTACAGACATACATGGTCACTGTAGACGACTCTTCTGGCCCTATACACAGCTTTAGTGTTGGAAAACAACTATACATTTACCCAACGAGGTAGCACTTACTGATTAGCCAGTAGAAAGTACCCCAGTTGAGTAGAGGTATTGCACAAAACGGTGGCATCTTCTTGGGTGAATATGCAGGGCAGGATTCATTCTGGCACGACGCTCCTGTCACAAAAATTAAACCTCAACAGGAAGCACTTACAGGTATAAATAAAGCAGGTGCCCGAGTGGAAGCTCAAATTCAGTAACGCATTATGAGCCAAAAAATTCGTGAGCGTGGTGGTGGCTTAGCAGATGCGCCTTCTCCTCATTTCCACCCTGAAATGTTAGCTGTAATACTTGATGGTGGGCTTTGCATCCTTCATTTTTTCGAGCGCAATCCTCGTCTAGAATTCGTGAGCGTGGTTAAGCAGAGGGGCCTTCTCCCCATTTCCACCCTGAAATGTTAGCTGTAATACTTGATGGTGGTCTTTGCATCCTTCATTTTTTCGAGCGCAATCCTCGTGTAGAATTCGTGAGCGTGGTTAAGCAGATGTGCCTTCTCCCGATTTCCACCCTGAAATGATAGCTGCAATCCTTGATGGTGGTCTTTGCATCCTTCATTTTCTCGAGCGCAATCCTCGAGTAGTTCCTGTGCCAAGGCGGTTCCTTCTCCTTGTCTGCCTCAGAGACACTGCTCTGACCCTTTATAAACAAGAGGCATGTGAACTGCATGGAAGCCCCGCCCGTTTGGCCCCGCCCCACACACCAGCGGTGGGCAACGTCTTCCCGCCCTTTCCCCCACTATGATGGACAGCTGACTCGAGGGACCCCGGGGCCGTCGGCGCCGTGGCAACGTTACAGACATAGATGGTCACTGTAGATGACTCTTCTGGCCCTATACACAGCTTTAGTGTTGGAAAACAACTATACATTTACCCAACGAGGTAGCACTTACTGATTAGCCAGTAGAAAGTACTCCAGTTGAGAAGAGGTATTGCACAAAACGGTGGCATCTTCTTGGGTGAATATGCAGGGCAGGATTCATTCTGGCACGATGCTCCTGTCACAAAAATTAAACCTCAACAGGAAGCACTTACAGGTATAAATAAAGCAGGTGCCCGAGTGGAAGCTCAAATTCAGTAACGCATTATGAGCCAAAAAATTCGTGAGCCTGGTGGTAGCTTAGCAGATGTGCCTTCTCCTCATTTCCACCCTGAAATGTTAGCTGTAATACTTGATGGTGGTCTTTGCATCCTTCATTTTTTCGAGCGCAATCCTCGTCTAGAATTCGTGAGCGTGGTTAAGCAGAGGGGCCTTCTCCCCATTTCCACCCTGAAATGTTAGCTGTAATACTTGATGGTGGTCTTTGCATCCTTCATTTTTTCGAGCGCAATCCTCGTGTAGAATTCGTGAGCGTGGTTAAGCAGATGTGCCTTCTCCCGATTTCCACCCTGAAATGATAGCTGCAATCCTTGATGGTGGTCTTTGCATCCTTCATTTTCTCGAGCGCAATCCTCGAGTAGTTCCTGTGCCAAGGCGGCTCCTTCTCCTTGTCTGCCTCAGAGACACTGCTCTGACCCTTTATAAACAAGAGGCATGTGAACTGCATGGAAGCCCCGCCCGTTTGGCCCCGCCCCACACACCAGCGGTGGGCAACGTCTTCCCGCCCTTTCCCCCACTATGATGGACAGCTGACTTGAGGGACCCTGGGGCCGTCGGCGCCGTGGCAACGTTACAGACATACATGGTCACTGTAGACGACTCTTCTGGCCCTATACACAGCTTTAGTGTTGGAAAACAACTATACATTTACCCAACGAGGTAGCACTTACTGATTAGCCAGTAGAAAGTACTCCAGTTGAGTAGAGGTATTGCACAAAACGGTGGCATCTTCTTGGGTGAATATGCAGGGCAGGATTCATTCTGGCACGACGCTCCTGTCACAAAAATTAAACCTCAACAGGAAGCACTTACAGGTATAAATAAAGCAGGTGCCCGAGTGGAAGCTCAAATTCAGTAACGCATTATGAGCCAAAAAATTCGTGAGCGTGGTGGTGGCTTAGCAGATGCGCCTTCTCCTCATTTCCACCCTGAAATGTTAGCTGTAATACTTGATGGTGGTCTTTGCATCCTTCATTTTTTCGAGCGCAATCCTCGTGTAGAATTCGTGAGCGTGGTTAAGCAGATGTGCCTTCTCCCGATTTCCACCCTGAAATGATAGCTGCAATCCTTGATGGTGGTCTTTGCATCCTTCATTTTCTCGAGCGCAATCCTCGAGTAGTTCCTGTGCCAAGGCGGTTCCTTCTCCTTGTCTGCCTCAGAGACACTGCTCTGACCCTTTATAAACAAGAGGCATGTGAACTGCATGGAAGCCCCGCCCGTTTGGCCCCGCCCCACACACCAGCGGTGGGCAACGTCTTCCCGCCCTTTCCCCCACTATGATGGACAGCTGACTCGAGGGACCCGGGGCCGTCGGCGCCGTGGCAACGTTACAGGCATAGATGGTCACTGTAGATGACTCTTCTGGCCCTATACACAGCTTTAGTGTTGGAAAACAACTATACATTTACCCAACGAGGTAGCACTTACTGATTAGCCAGTAGAAAGTACTCCAGTTGAGAAGAGGTATTGCACAAAACGGTGGCATCTTCTTGGGTGAATATGCAGGGCAGGATTCATTCTGGCACGATGCTCCTGTCACAAAAATTAAACCTCAACAGGAAGCACTTACAGGTATAAATAAAGCAGGTGCCCGAGTGGAAGCTCAAATTCAGTAACGCATTATGAGCCAAAAAATTCGTGAGCCTGGTGGTAGCTTAGCAGATGTGCCTTCTCCTCATTTCCACCCTGAAATGTTAGCTGTAATACTTGATGGTGGTCTTTGCATCCTTCATTTTTTCGAGCGCAATCCTCGTGTAGAATTCGTGAGCGTGGTTAAGCAGATGTGCCTTCTCCCGATTTCCACCCTGAAATGATAGCTGCAATCCTTGATGGTGGTCTTTGCATCCTTCATTTTCTCGAGCGCAATCCTCGAGTAGTTCCTGTGCCAAGGCGGCTCCTTCTCCTTGTCTGCCTCAGAGACACTGCTCTGACCCTTTATAAACAAGAGGCATGTGAACTGCATGGAAGCCCCGCCCGTTTGGCCCCGCCCCACACACCAGCGGTGGGCAACGTCTTCCCGCCCTTTCCCCCACTGTGATGGACAGCTGACTTGAGGGACCCTGGGGCCGTCGGCGCCGTGGCAACGTTACAGACATACATGGTCACTGTAGACGACTCTTCTGGCCCTATACACAGCTTTAGTGTTGGAAAACAACTATACATTTACCCAACGAGGTAGCACTTACTGATTAGCCAGTAGAAAGTACCCCAGTTGAGTAGAGGTATTGCACAAAACGGTGGCATCTTCTTGGGTGAATATGCAGGGCAGGATTCATTCTGGCACGACGCTCCTGTCACAAAAATTAAACCTCAACAGGAAGCACTTACAGGTATAAATAAAGCAGGTGCCCGAGTGGAAGCTCAAATTCAGTAACGCATTATGAGCCAAAAAATTCGTGAGCGTGGTGGTGGCTTAGCAGATGCGCCTTCTCCTCATTTCCACCCTGAAATGTTAGCTGTAATACTTGATGGTGGTCTTTGCATCCTTCATTTTTTCGAGCGCAATCCTCGTCTAGAATTCGTGAGCGTGGTTAAGCAGAGGGGCCTTCTCCCCATTTCCACCCTGAAATGTTAGCTGTAATACTTGATGGTGGTCTTTGCATCCTTCATTTTTTCGAGCGCAATCCTCGTGTAGAATTCGTGAGCGTGGTTAAGCAGATGTGCCTTCTCCCGATTTCCACCCTGAAATGATAGCTGCAATCCTTGATGGTGGTCTTTGCATCCTTCATTTTCTCGAGCGCAATCCTCGAGTAGTTCCTGTGCCAAGGCGGTTCCTTCTCCTTGTCTGCCTCAGAGACACTGCTCTGACCCTTTATAAACAAGAGGCATGTGAACTGCATGGAAGCCCCGCCCGTTTGGCCCCGCCCCACACACCAGCGGTGGGCAACGTCTTCCCGCCCTTTCCCCCACTGTGATGGACAGCTGACTTGAGGGACCCTGGGGCCGTCGGCGCCGTGGCAACGTTACAGACATACATGGTCACTGTAGACGACTCTTCTGGCCCTATACACAGCTTTAGTGTTGGAAAACAACTATACATTTACCCAACGAGGTAGCACTTACTGATTAGCCAGTAGAAAGTACCCCAGTTGAGTAGAGGTATTGCACAAAACGGTGGCATCTTCTTGGGTGAATATGCAGGGCAGGATTCATTCTGGCACGACGCTCCTGTCACAAAAATTAAACCTCAACAGGAAGCACTTACAGGTATAAATAAAGCAGGTGCCCGAGTGGAAGCTCAAATTCAGTAACGCATTATGAGCCAAAAAATTCGTGAGCGTGGTGGTGGCTTAGCAGATGCGCCTTCTCCTCATTTCCACCCCGAAATGTTAGCTGTAATACTTGATGGTGGTCTTTGCATCCTTCATTTTTTCGAGCGCAATCCTCGTCTAGAATTCGTGAGCGTGGTTAAGCAGAGGGGCCTTCTCCCCATTTCCACCCTGAAATGTTAGCTGTAATACTTGATGGTGGTCTTTGCATCCTTCATTTTTTCGAGCGCAATCCTCGTGTAGTTCCTGTGCCAAGGCGGTTCCTTCTCCTTGTCTGCCTCAGAGACACTGCTCTGACCCTTTATAAACAAGAGGCATGTGAACTGCATGGAAGCCCCGCACGTTTGGCCCCGCCCCACACACCAGCGGTGGGCAACGTCTTCCCGCCCTTTCCCCCACTATGATGGACAGCTGACTCGAGGGACCCCGGGGCCGTCGGCGCCGTGGCAACGTTACAGACATAGATGGTCACTGTAGATGACTCTTCTGGCCCTATACACAGCTTTAGTGTTGGAAAACAACTATACATTTACCCAACGAGGTAGCACTTACTGATTAGCCAGTAGAAAGTACTCCAGTTGAGAAGAGGTATTGCACAAAACGGTGGCATCTTCTTGGGTGAATATGCAGGGCAGGATTCATTCTGGCACGATGCTCCTGTCACAAAAATTAAACCTCAACAGGAAGCACTTACAGGTATAAATAAAGCAGGTGCCCGAGTGGAAGCTCAAATTCAGTAACGCATTATGAGCCAAAAAATTCGTGAGCCTGGTGGTAGCTTAGCAGATGTGCCTTCTCCTCATTTCCACCCTGAAATGTTAGCTGTAATACTTGATGGTGGTCTTTGCATCCTTCATTTTTTCGAGCGCAATCCTCGTCTAGAATTCGTGAGCGTGGTTAAGCAGAGGGGCCTTCTCCCCATTTCCACCCTGAAATGTTAGCTGTAATACTTGATGGTGGTCTTTGCATCCTTCATTTTTTCGAGCGCAATCCTCGTGTAGAATTCGTGAGCGTGGTTAAGCAGATGTGCCTTCTCCCGATTTCCACCCTGAAATGATAGCTGCAATCCTTGATGGTGGTCTTTGCATCCTTCATTTTCTCGAGCGCAATCCTCGAGTAGTTCCTGTGCCAAGGCGGCTCCTTCTCCTTGTCTGCCTCAGAGACACTGCTCTGACCCTTTATAAACAAGAGGCATGTGAACTGCATGGAAGCCCCGCCCCACACACCAGCGGTGGGCAACGTCTTCCCGCCCTTTCCCCCACTATGATGGACAGCTGACTTGAGGGACCCTGGGGCCGTCGGCGCCGTGGCAACGTTACAGACATACATGGTCACTGTAGACGACTCTTCTGGCCCTATACACAGCTTTAGTGTTGGAAAACAACTATACATTTACCCAACGAGGTAGCACTTACTGATTAGCCAGTAGAAAGTACTCCAGTTGAGTAGAGGTATTGCACAAAACGGTGGCATCTTCTTGGGTGAATATGCAGGGCAGGATTCATTCTGGCACGACGCTCCTGTCACAAAAATTAAACCTCAACAGGAAGCACTTACAGGTATAAATAAAGCAGGTGCCCGAGTGGAAGCTCAAATTCAGTAACGCATTATGAGCCAAAAAATTCGTGAGCGTGGTGGTGGCTTAGCAGATGCGCCTTCTCCTCATTTCCACCCTGAAATGTTAGCTGTAATACTTGATGGTGGTCTTTGCATCCTTCATTTTTTCGAGCGCAATCCTCGTCTAGAATTCGTGAGCGTGGTTAAGCAGATGTGCCTTCTCCCGATTTCCACCCTGAAATGATAGCTGCAATCCTTGATGGTGGTCTTTGCATCCTTCATTTTCTCGAGCGCAATCCTCGAGTAGTTCCTGTGCCAAGGCGGTTCCTTCTCCTTGTCTGCCTCAGAGACACTGCTCTGACCCTTTATAAACAAGAGGCATGTGAACTGCATGGAAGCCCCGCCCGTTTGGCCCCGCCCCACACACCAGCGGTGGGCAACGTCTTCCCGCCCTTTCCCCCACTATGATGGACAGCTGACTTGAGGGACCCTGGGGCCGTCGGCGCCGTGGCAACGTTACAGACATACATGGTCACTGTAGACGACTCTTCTGGCCCTATACACAGCTTTAGTGTTGGAAAACAACTATACATTTACCCAACGAGGTAGCACTTACTGATTAGCCAGTAGAAAGTACTCCAGTTGAGTAGAGGTATTGCACAAAACGGTGGCATCTTCTTGGGTGAATATGCAGGGCAGGATTCATTCTGCCACGACGCTCCTGTCACAAAAATTAAACCTCAACAGGAAGCACTTACAGGTATAAATAAAGCAGGTGCCCGAGTGGAAGCTCAAATTCAGTAACGCATTATGAGCCAAAAAATTCGTGAGCGTGGTGGTGGCTTAGCAGATGCGCCTTCTCCTCATTTCCACCCTGAAATGTTAGCTGTAATACTTGATGGTGGTCTTTGCATCCTTCATTTTTTCGAGCGCAATCCTCGTGTAGAATTCGTGAGCGTGGTTAAGCAGAGGGGCCTTCTCCCCATTTCCACCCTGAAACGTGAGCGTGGTTAAGCAGATGTGCCTTCTCCCGATTTCCACCCTGAAATGATAGCTGCAATCCTTGATGGTGGTCTTTGCATCCTTCATTTTCTCGAGCGCAATCCTCGAGTAGTTCCTGTGCCAAGGCGGTTCCTTCTCCTTGTCTGCCTCAGAGACACTGCTCTGACCCTTTATAAACAAGAGGCATGTGAACTGCATGGAAGCCCCGCCCGTTTGGCCCCGCCCCACACACCAGCGGTGGGCAACGTCTTCCCGCCCTTTCCCCCACTATGATGGACAGCTGACTCGAGGGACCCGGGGCCGTCGGCGCCGTGGCAACGTTACAGACATAGATGGTCACTGTAGATGACTCTTCTGGCCCTATACACAGCTTTAGTGTTGGAAAACAACTATACATTTACCCAACGAGGTAGCACTTACTGATTAGCCAGTAGAAAGTACTCCAGTTGAGAAGAGGTATTGCACAAAACGGTGGCATCTTCTTGGGTGAATATGCAGGGCAGGATTCATTCTGGCACGATGCTCCTGTCACAAAAATTAAACCTCAACAGGAAGCACTTACAGGTATAAATAAAGCAGGTGCCCGAGTGGAAGCTCAAATTCAGTAACGCATTATGAGCCAAAAAATTCGTGAGCCTGGTGGTAGCTTAGCAGATGTGCCTTCTCCTCATTTCCACCCTGAAATGTTAGCTGTAATACTTGATGGTGGTCTTTGCATCCTTCATTTTTTCGAGCGCAATCCTCGTCTAGAATTCGTGAGCGTGGTTAAGCAGAGGGGCCTTCTCCCCATTTCCACCCTGAAATGTTAGCTGTAATACTTGATGGTGGTCTTTGCATCCTTCATTTTTTCGAGCGCAATCCTCGTGTAGAATTCGTGAGCGTGGTTAAGCAGATGTGCCTTCTCCCGATTTCCACCCTGAAATGATAGCTGCAATCCTTGATGGTGGTCTTTGCATCCTTCATTTTCTCGAGCGCAATCCTCGAGTAGTTCCTGTGCCAAGGCGGCTCCTTCTCCTTGTCTGCCTCAGAGACACTGCTCTGACCCTTTATAAACAAGAGGCATGTGAACTGCATGGAAGCCCCGCCCGTTTGGCCCCGCCCCACACACCAGCGGTGGGCAACGTCTTCCCGCCCTTTCCCCCACTGTGATGGACAGCTGACTTGAGGGACCCTGGGGCCGTCGGCGCCGTGGCAACGTTACAGACATACATGGTCACTGTAGACGACTCTTCTGGCCCTATACACAGCTTTAGTGTTGGAAAACAACTATACATTTACCCAACGAGGTAGCACTTACTGATTAGCCAGTAGAAAGTACCCCAGTTGAGTAGAGGTATTGCACAAAACGGTGGCATCTTCTTGGGTGAATATGCAGGGCAGGATTCATTCTGGCACGACGCTCCTGTCACAAAAATTAAACCTCAACAGGAAGCACTTACAGGTATAAATAAAGCAGGTGCCCGAGTGGAAGCTCAAATTCAGTAACGCATTATGAGCCAAAAAATTCGTGAGCGTGGTGGTGGCTTAGCAGATGCGCCTTCTCCTCATTTCCACCCTGAAATGTTAGCTGTAATACTTGATGGTGGTCTTTGCATCCTTCATTTTTTCGAGCGCAATCCTCGTCTAGAATTCGTGAGCGTGGTTAAGCAGAGGGGCCTTCTCCCCATTTCCACCCTGAAATGTTAGCTGTAATACTTGATGGTGGTCTTTGCATCCTTCATTTTTTCGAGCGCAATCCTCGTGTAGTTCCTGTGCCAAGGCGGTTCCTTCTCCTTGTCTGCCTCAGAGACACTGCTCTGACCCTTTATAAACAAGAGGCATGTGAACTGCATGGAAGCCCCGCACGTTTGGCCCCGCCCCACACACCAGCGGTGGGCAACGTCTTCCCGCCCTTTCCCCCACTATGATGGACAGCTGACTCGAGGGACCCCGGGGCCGTCGGCGCCGTGGCAACGTTACAGACATAGATGGTCACTGTAGATGACTCTTCTGGCCCTATACACAGCTTTAGTGTTGGAAAACAACTATACATTTACCCAACGAGGTAGCACTTACTGATTAGCCAGTAGAAAGTACTCCAGTTGAGAAGAGGTATTGCACAAAACGGTGGCATCTTCTTGGGTGAATATGCAGGGCAGGATTCATTCTGGCACGATGCTCCTGTCACAAAAATTAAACCTCAACAGGAAGCACTTACAGGTATAAATAAAGCAGGTGCCCGAGTGGAAGCTCAAATTCAGTAACGCATTATGAGCCAAAAAATTCGTGAGCCTGGTGGTAGCTTAGCAGATGTGCCTTCTCCTCATTTCCACCCTGAAATGTTAGCTGTAATACTTGATGGTGGTCTTTGCATCCTTCATTTTTTCGAGCGCAATCCTCGTCTAGAATTCGTGAGCGTGGTTAAGCAGAGGGGCCTTCTCCCCATTTCCACCCTGAAATGTTAGCTGTAATACTTGATGGTGGTCTTTGCATCCTTCATTTTTTCGAGCGCAATCCTCGTGTAGAATTCGTGAGCGTGGTTAAGCAGATGTGCCTTCTCCCGATTTCCACCCTGAAATGATAGCTGCAATCCTTGATGGTGGTCTTTGCATCCTTCATTTTCTCGAGCGCAATCCTCGAGTAGTTCCTGTGCCAAGGCGGCTCCTTCTCCTTGTCTGCCTCAGAGACACTGCTCTGACCCTTTATAAACAAGAGGCATGTGAACTGCATGGAAGCCCCGCCCGTTTGGCCCCGCCCCACACACCAGCGGTGGGCAACGTCTTCCCGCCCTTTCCCCCACTGTGATGGACAGCTGACTTGAGGGACCCTGGGGCCGTCGGCGCCGTGGCAACGTTACAGACATACATGGTCACTGTAGACGACTCTTCTGGCCCTATACACAGCTTTAGTGTTGGAAAACAACTATACATTTACCCAACGAGGTAGCACTTACTGATTAGCCAGTAGAAAGTACCCCAGTTGAGTAGAGGTATTGCACAAAACGGTGGCATCTTCTTGGGTGAATATGCAGGGCAGGATTCATTCTGGCACGACGCTCCTGTCACAAAAATTAAACCTCAACAGGAAGCACTTACAGGTATAAATAAAGCAGGTGCCCGAGTGGAAGCTCAAATTCAGTAACGCATTATGAGCCAAAAAATTCGTGAGCGTGGTGGTGGCTTAGCAGATGCGCCTTCTCCTCATTTCCACCCTGAAATGTTAGCTGTAATACTTGATGGTGGGCTTTGCATCCTTCATTTTTTCGAGCGCAATCCTCGTCTAGAATTCGTGAGCGTGGTTAAGCAGAGGGGCCTTCTCCCCATTTCCACCCTGAAATGTTAGCTGTAATACTTGATGGTGGTCTTTGCATCCTTCATTTTTTCGAGCGCAATCCTCGTGTAGAATTCGTGAGCGTGGTTAAGCAGATGTGCCTTCTCCCGATTTCCACCCTGAAATGATAGCTGCAATCCTTGATGGTGGTCTTTGCATCCTTCATTTTCTCGAGCGCAATCCTCGAGTAGTTCCTGTGCCAAGGCGGTTCCTTCTCCTTGTCTGCCTCAGAGACACTGCTCTGACCCTTTATAAACAAGAGGCATGTGAACTGCATGGAAGCCCCGCCCGTTTGGCCCCGCCCCACACACCAGCGGTGGGCAACGTCTTCCCGCCCTTTCCCCCACTATGATGGACAGCTGACTCGAGGGACCCCGGGGCCGTCGGCGCCGTGGCAACGTTACAGACATAGATGGTCACTGTAGATGACTCTTCTGGCCCTATACACAGCTTTAGTGTTGGAAAACAACTATACATTTACCCAACGAGGTAGCACTTACTGATTAGCCAGTAGAAAGTACTCCAGTTGAGAAGAGGTATTGCACAAAACGGTGGCATCTTCTTGGGTGAATATGCAGGGCAGGATTCATTCTGGCACGATGCTCCTGTCACAAAAATTAAACCTCAACAGGAAGCACTTACAGGTATAAATAAAGCAGGTGCCCGAGTGGAAGCTCAAATTCAGTAACGCATTATGAGCCAAAAAATTCGTGAGCCTGGTGGTAGCTTAGCAGATGTGCCTTCTCCTCATTTCCACCCTGAAATGTTAGCTGTAATACTTGATGGTGGTCTTTGCATCCTTCATTTTTTCGAGCGCAATCCTCGTCTAGAATTCGTGAGCGTGGTTAAGCAGAGGGGCCTTCTCCCCATTTCCACCCTGAAATGTTAGCTGTAATACTTGATGGTGGTCTTTGCATCCTTCATTTTTTCGAGCGCAATCCTCGTGTAGAATTCGTGAGCGTGGTTAAGCAGATGTGCCTTCTCCCGATTTCCACCCTGAAATGATAGCTGCAATCCTTGATGGTGGTCTTTGCATCCTTCATTTTCTCGAGCGCAATCCTCGAGTAGTTCCTGTGCCAAGGCGGCTCCTTCTCCTTGTCTGCCTCAGAGACACTGCTCTGACCCTTTATAAACAAGAGGCATGTGAACTGCATGGAAGCCCCGCCCGTTTGGCCCCGCCCCACACACCAGCGGTGGGCAACGTCTTCCCGCCCTTTCCCCCACTATGATGGACAGCTGACTTGAGGGACCCTGGGGCCGTCGGCGCCGTGGCAACGTTACAGACATACATGGTCACTGTAGACGACTCTTCTGGCCCTATACACAGCTTTAGTGTTGGAAAACAACTATACATTTACCCAACGAGGTAGCACTTACTGATTAGCCAGTAGAAAGTACTCCAGTTGAGTAGAGGTATTGCACAAAACGGTGGCATCTTCTTGGGTGAATATGCAGGGCAGGATTCATTCTGGCACGACGCTCCTGTCACAAAAATTAAACCTCAACAGGAAGCACTTACAGGTATAAATAAAGCAGGTGCCCGAGTGGAAGCTCAAATTCAGTAACGCATTATGAGCCAAAAAATTCGTGAGCGTGGTGGTGGCTTAGCAGATGCGCCTTCTCCTCATTTCCACCCTGAAATGTTAGCTGTAATACTTGATGGTGGTCTTTGCATCCTTCATTTTTTCGAGCGCAATCCTCGTGTAGAATTCGTGAGCGTGGTTAAGCAGATGTGCCTTCTCCCGATTTCCACCCTGAAATGATAGCTGCAATCCTTGATGGTGGTCTTTGCATCCTTCATTTTCTCGAGCGCAATCCTCGAGTAGTTCCTGTGCCAAGGCGGTTCCTTCTCCTTGTCTGCCTCAGAGACACTGCTCTGACCCTTTATAAACAAGAGGCATGTGAACTGCATGGAAGCCCCGCCCGTTTGGCCCCGCCCCACACACCAGCGGTGGGCAACGTCTTCCCGCCCTTTCCCCCACTATGATGGACAGCTGACTCGAGGGACCCGGGGCCGTCGGCGCCGTGGCAACGTTACAGGCATAGATGGTCACTGTAGATGACTCTTCTGGCCCTATACACAGCTTTAGTGTTGGAAAACAACTATACATTTACCCAACGAGGTAGCACTTACTGATTAGCCAGTAGAAAGTACTCCAGTTGAGAAGAGGTATTGCACAAAACGGTGGCATCTTCTTGGGTGAATATGCAGGGCAGGATTCATTCTGGCACGATGCTCCTGTCACAAAAATTAAACCTCAACAGGAAGCACTTACAGGTATAAATAAAGCAGGTGCCCGAGTGGAAGCTCAAATTCAGTAACGCATTATGAGCCAAAAAATTCGTGAGCCTGGTGGTAGCTTAGCAGATGTGCCTTCTCCTCATTTCCACCCTGAAATGTTAGCTGTAATACTTGATGGTGGTCTTTGCATCCTTCATTTTTTCGAGCGCAATCCTCGTGTAGAATTCGTGAGCGTGGTTAAGCAGATGTGCCTTCTCCCGATTTCCACCCTGAAATGATAGCTGCAATCCTTGATGGTGGTCTTTGCATCCTTCATTTTCTCGAGCGCAATCCTCGAGTAGTTCCTGTGCCAAGGCGGCTCCTTCTCCTTGTCTGCCTCAGAGACACTGCTCTGACCCTTTATAAACAAGAGGCATGTGAACTGCATTTAAGCCCCGCCCGTTTGGCCCCGCCCCACACACCAGCGGTGGGCAACGTCTTCCCGCCCTTTCCCCCACTGTGATGGACAGCTGACTTGAGGGACCCTGGGGCCGTCGGCGCCGTGGCAACGTTACAGACATACATGGTCACTGTAGACGACTCTTCTGGCCCTATACACAGCTTTAGTGTTGGAAAACAACTATACATTTACCCAACGAGGTAGCACTTACTGATTAGCCAGTAGAAAGTACCCCAGTTGAGTAGAGGTATTGCACAAAACGGTGGCATCTTCTTGGGTGAATATGCAGGGCAGGATTCATTCTGGCACGACGCTCCTGTCACAAAAATTAAACCTCAACAGGAAGCACTTACAGGTATAAATAAAGCAGGTGCCCGAGTGGAAGCTCAAATTCAGTAACGCATTATGAGCCAAAAAATTCGTGAGCGTGGTGGTGGCTTAGCAGATGCGCCTTCTCCTCATTTCCACCCTGAAATGTTAGCTGTAATACTTGATGGTGGTCTTTGCATCCTTCATTTTTTCGAGCGCAATCCTCGTCTAGAATTCGTGAGCGTGGTTAAGCAGAGGGGCCTTCTCCCCATTTCCACCCTGAAATGTTAGCTGTAATACTTGATGGTGGTCTTTGCATCCTTCATTTTTTCGAGCGCAATCCTCGTGTAGAATTCGTGAGCGTGGTTAAGCAGATGTGCCTTCTCCCGATTTCCACCCTGAAATGATAGCTGCAATCCTTGATGGTGGTCTTTGCATCCTTCATTTTCTCGAGCGCAATCCTCGAGTAGTTCCTGTGCCAAGGCGGCTCCTTCTCCTTGTCTGCCTCAGAGACACTGCTCTGACCCTTTATAAACAAGAGGCATGTGAACTGCATGGAAGCCCCGCCCGTTTGGCCCCGCCCCACACACCAGCGGTGGGCAACGTCTTCCCGCCCTTTCCCCCACTGTGATGGACAGCTGACTTGAGGGACCCTGGGGCCGTCGGCGCCGTGGCAACGTTACAGACATACATGGTCACTGTAGACGACTCTTCTGGCCCTATACACAGCTTTAGTGTTGGAAAACAACTATACATTTACCCAACGAGGTAGCACTTACTGATTAGCCAGTAGAAAGTACCCCAGTTGAGTAGAGGTATTGCACAAAACGGTGGCATCTTCTTGGGTGAATATGCAGGGCAGGATTCATTCTGGCACGACGCTCCTGTCACAAAAATTAAACCTCAACAGGAAGCACTTACAGGTATAAATAAAGCAGGTGCCCGAGTGGAAGCTCAAATTCAGTAACGCATTATGAGCCAAAAAATTTGTGAGCGTGGTGGTGGCTTAGCAGATGCGCCTTCTCCTCATTTCCACCCTGAAATGTTAGCTGTAATACTTGATGGTGGGCTTTGCATCCTTCATTTTTTCGAGCGCAATCCTCGTCTAGAATTCGTGAGCGTGGTTAAGCAGAGGGGCCTTCTCCCCATTTCCACCCTGAAATGTTAGCTGTAATACTTGATGGTGGTCTTTGCATCCTTCATTTTTTCGAGCGCAATCCTCGTGTAGAATTCGTGAGCGTGGTTAAGCAGATGTGCCTTCTCCCGATTTCCACCCTGAAATGATAGCTGCAATCCTTGATGGTGGTCTTTGCATCCTTCATTTTCTCGAGCGCAATCCTCGAGTAGTTCCTGTGCCAAGGCGGTTCCTTCTCCTTGTCTGCCTCAGAGACACTGCTCTGACCCTTTATAAACATGAGGCATGTGAACTGCATGGAAGCCCCGCCCGTTTGGCCCCGCCCCACACACCAGCGGTGGGCAACGTCTTCCCGCCCTTTCCCCCACTATGATGGACAGCTGACTCGAGGGACCCCGGGGCCGTCGGCGCCGTGGCAACGTTACAGACATAGATGGTCACTGTAGATGACTCTTCTGGCCCTATACACAGCTTTAGTGTTGGAAAACAACTATACATTTACCCAACGAGGTAGCACTTACTGATTAGCCAGTAGAAAGTACTCCAGTTGAGAAGAGGTATTGCACAAAACGGTGGCATCTTCTTGGGTGAATATGCAGGGCAGGATTCATTCTGGCACGATGCTCCTGTCACAAAAATTAAACCTCAACAGGAAGCACTTACAGGTATAAATAAAGCAGGTGCCCGAGTGGAAGCTCAAATTCAGTAACGCATTATGAGCCAAAAAATTCGTGAGCCTGGTGGTAGCTTAGCAGATGTGCCTTCTCCTCATTTCCACCCTGAAATGTTAGCTGTAATACTTGATGGTGGTCTTTGCATCCTTCATTTTTTCGAGCGCAATCCTCGTCTAGAATTCGTGAGCGTGGTTAAGCAGAGGGGCCTTCTCCCCATTTCCACCCTGAAATGTTAGCTGTAATACTTGATGGTGGTCTTTGCATCCTTCATTTTTTCGAGCGCAATCCTCGTGTAGAATTCGTGAGCGTGGTTAAGCAGATGTGCCTTCTCCCGATTTCCACCCTGAAATGATAGCTGCAATCCTTGATGGTGGTCTTTGCATCCTTCATTTTCTCGAGCGCAATCCTCGAGTAGTTCCTGTGCCAAGGCGGCTCCTTCTCCTTGTCTGCCTCAGAGACACTGCTCTGACCCTTTATAAACAAGAGGCATGTGAACTGCATGGAAGCCCCGCCCGTTTGGCCCCGCCCCACACACCAGCGGTGGGCAACGTCTTCCCGCCCTTTCCCCCACTGTGATGGACAGCTGACTTGAGGGACCCTGGGGCCGTCGGCGCCGTGGCAACGTTACAGACATACATGGTCACTGTAGACGACTCTTCTGGCCCTATACACAGCTTTAGTGTTGGAAAACAACTATACATTTACCCAACGAGGTAGCACTTACTGATTAGCCAGTAGAAAGTACCCCAGTTGAGTAGAGGTATTGCACAAAACGGTGGCATCTTCTTGGGTGAATATGCAGGGCAGGATTCATTCTGGCACGACGCTCCTGTCACAAAAATTAAACCTCAACAGGAAGCACTTACAGGTATAAATAAAGCAGGTGCCCGAGTGGAAGCTCAAATTCAGTAACGCATTATGAGCCAAAAAATTCGTGAGCGTGGTGGTGGCTTAGCAGATGCGCCTTCTCCTCATTTCCACCCTGAAATGTTAGCTGTAATACTTGATGGTGGGCTTTGCATCCTTCATTTTTTCGAGCGCAATCCTCGTCTAGAATTCGTGAGCGTGGTTAAGCAGAGGGGCCTTCTCCCCATTTCCACCCTGAAATGTTAGCTGTAATACTTGATGGTGGTCTTTGCATCCTTCATTTTTTCGAGCGCAATCCTCGTGTAGAATTCGTGAGCGTGGTTAAGCAGATGTGCCTTCTCCCGATTTCCACCCTGAAATGATAGCTGCAATCCTTGATGGTGGTCTTTGCATCCTTCATTTTCTCGAGCGCAATCCTCGAGTAGTTCCTGTGCCAAGGCGGTTCCTTCTCCTTGTCTGCCTCAGAGACACTGCTCTGACCCTTTATAAACATGAGGCATGTGAACTGCATGGAAGCCCCGCCCGTTTGGCCCCGCCCCACACACCAGCGGTGGGCAACGTCTTCCCGCCCTTTCCCCCACTATGATGGACAGCTGACTCGAGGGACCCCGGGGCCGTCGGCGCCGTGGCAACGTTACAGACATAGATGGTCACTGTAGATGACTCTTCTGGCCCTATACACAGCTTTAGTGTTGGAAAACAACTATACATTTACCCAACGAGGTAGCACTTACTGATTAGCCAGTAGAAAGTACTCCAGTTGAGAAGAGGTATTGCACAAAACGGTGGCATCTTCTTGGGTGAATATGCAGGGCAGGATTCATTCTGGCACGATGCTCCTGTCACAAAAATTAAACCTCAACAGGAAGCACTTACAGGTATAAATAAAGCAGGTGCCCGAGTGGAAGCTCAAATTCAGTAACGCATTATGAGCCAAAAAATTCGTGAGCCTGGTGGTAGCTTAGCAGATGTGCCTTCTCCTCATTTCCACCCTGAAATGTTAGCTGTAATACTTGATGGTGGTCTTTGCATCCTTCATTTTTTCGAGCGCAATCCTCGTCTAGAATTCGTGAGCGTGGTTAAGCAGAGGGGCCTTCTCCCCATTTCCACCCTGAAATGTTAGCTGTAATACTTGATGGTGGTCTTTGCATCCTTCATTTTTTCGAGCGCAATCCTCGTGTAGAATTCGTGAGCGTGGTTAAGCAGATGTGCCTTCTCCCGATTTCCACCCTGAAATGATAGCTGCAATCCTTGATGGTGGTCTTTGCATCCTTCATTTTCTCGAGCGCAATCCTCGAGTAGTTCCTGTGCCAAGGCGGTTCCTTCTCCTTGTCTGCCTCAGAGACACTGCTCTGACCCTTTATAAACAAGAGGCATGTGAACTGCATGGAAGCCCCGCCCGTTTGGCCCCGCCCCACACACCAGCGGTGGGCAACGTCTTCCCGCCCTTTCCCCCACTATGATGGACAGCTGACTCGAGGGACCCGGGGCCGTCGGCGCCGTGGCAACGTTACAGGCATAGATGGTCACTGTAGATGACTCTTCTGGCCCTATACACAGCTTTAGTGTTGGAAAACAACTATACATTTACCCAACGAGGTAGCACTTACTGATTAGCCAGTAGAAAGTACTCCAGTTGAGAAGAGGTATTGCACAAAACGGTGGCATCTTCTTGGGTGAATATGCAGGGCAGGATTCATTCTGGCACGATGCTCCTGTCACAAAAATTAAACCTCAACAGGAAGCACTTACAGGTATAAATAAAGCAGGTGCCCGAGTGGAAGCTCAAATTCAGTAACGCATTATGAGCCAAAAAATTCGTGAGCCTGGTGGTAGCTTAGCAGATGTGCCTTCTCCTCATTTCCACCCTGAAATGTTAGCTGTAATACTTGATGGTGGTCTTTGCATCCTTCATTTTTTCGAGCGCAATCCTCGTGTAGAATTCGTGAGCGTGGTTAAGCAGATGTGCCTTCTCCCGATTTCCACCCTGAAATGATAGCTGCAATCCTTGATGGTGGTCTTTGCATCCTTCATTTTCTCGAGCGCAATCCTCGAGTAGTTCCTGTGCCAAGGCGGCTCCTTCTCCTTGTCTGCCTCAGAGACACTGCTCTGACCCTTTATAAACAAGAGGCATGTGAACTGCATGGAAGCCCCGCCCGTTTGGCCCCGCCCCACACACCAGCGGTGGGCAACGTCTTCCCGCCCTTTCCCCCACTGTGATGGACAGCTGACTTGAGGGACCCTGGGGCCGTCGGCGCCGTGGCAACGTTACAGACATACATGGTCACTGTAGACGACTCTTCTGGCCCTATACACAGCTTTAGTGTTGGAAAACAACTATACATTTACCCAACGAGGTAGCACTTACTGATTAGCCAGTAGAAAGTACCCCAGTTGAGTAGAGGTATTGCACAAAACGGTGGCATCTTCTTGGGTGAATATGCAGGGCAGGATTCATTCTGGCACGACGCTCCTGTCACAAAAATTAAACCTCAACAGGAAGCACTTACAGGTATAAATAAAGCAGGTGCCCGAGTGGAAGCTCAAATTCAGTAACGCATTATGAGCCAAAAAATTCGTGAGCGTGGTGGTGGCTTAGCAGATGCGCCTTCTCCTCATTTCCACCCTGAAATGTTAGCTGTAATACTTGATGGTGGTCTTTGCATCCTTCATTTTTTCGAGCGCAATCCTCGTCTAGAATTCGTGAGCGTGGTTAAGCAGAGGGGCCTTCTCCCCATTTCCACCCTGAAATGTTAGCTGTAATACTTGATGGTGGTCTTTGCATCCTTCATTTTTTCGAGCGCAATCCTCGTGTAGAATTCGTGAGCGTGGTTAAGCAGATGTGCCTTCTCCCGATTTCCACCCTGAAATGATAGCTGCAATCCTTGATGGTGGTCTTTGCATCCTTCATTTTCTCGAGCGCAATCCTCGAGTAGTTCCTGTGCCAAGGCGGTTCCTTCTCCTTGTCTGCCTCAGAGACACTGCTCTGACCCTTTATAAACAAGAGGCATGTGAACTGCATGGAAGCCCCGCCCGTTTGGCCCCGCCCCACACACCAGCGGTGGGCAACGTCTTCCCGCCCTTTCCCCCACTGTGATGGACAGCTGACTTGAGGGACCCTGGGGCCGTCGGCGCCGTGGCAACGTTACAGACATACATGGTCACTGTAGACGACTCTTCTGGCCCTATACACAGCTTTAGTGTTGGAAAACAACTATACATTTACCCAACGAGGTAGCACTTACTGATTAGCCAGTAGAAAGTACCCCAGTTGAGTAGAGGTATTGCACAAAACGGTGGCATCTTCTTGGGTGAATATGCAGGGCAGGATTCATTCTGGCACGACGCTCCTGTCACAAAAATTAAACCTCAACAGGAAGCACTTACAGGTATAAATAAAGCAGGTGCCCGAGTGGAAGCTCAAATTCAGTAACGCATTATGAGCCAAAAAATTCGTGAGCGTGGTGGTGGCTTAGCAGATGCGCCTTCTCCTCATTTCCACCCTGAAATGTTAGCTGTAATACTTGATGGTGGTCTTTGCATCCTTCATTTTTTCGAGCGCAATCCTCGTCTAGAATTCGTGAGCGTGGTTAAGCAGAGGGGCCTTCTCCCCATTTCCACCCTGAAATGTTAGCTGTAATACTTGATGGTGGTCTTTGCATCCTTCATTTTTTCGAGCGCAATCCTCGTGTAGTTCCTGTGCCAAGGCGGTTCCTTCTCCTTGTCTGCCTCAGAGACACTGCTCTGACCCTTTATAAACAAGAGGCATGTGAACTGCATGGAAGCCCCGCACGTTTGGCCCCGCCCCACACACCAGCGGTGGGCAACGTCTTCCCGCCCTTTCCCCCACTATGATGGACAGCTGACTCGAGGGACCCCGGGGCCGTCGGCGCCGTGGCAACGTTACAGACATAGATGGTCACTGTAGATGACTCTTCTGGCCCTATACACAGCTTTAGTGTTGGAAAACAACTATACATTTACCCAACGAGGTAGCACTTACTGATTAGCCAGTAGAAAGTACTCCAGTTGAGAAGAGGTATTGCACAAAACGGTGGCATCTTCTTGGGTGAATATGCAGGGCAGGATTCATTCTGGCACGATGCTCCTGTCACAAAAATTAAACCTCAACAGGAAGCACTTACAGGTATAAATAAAGCAGGTGCCCGAGTGGAAGCTCAAATTCAGTAACGCATTATGAGCCAAAAAATTCGTGAGCCTGGTGGTAGCTTAGCAGATGTGCCTTCTCCTCATTTCCACCCTGAAATGTTAGCTGTAATACTTGATGGTGGTCTTTGCATCCTTCATTTTTTCGAGCGCAATCCTCGTCTAGAATTCGTGAGCGTGGTTAAGCAGAGGGGCCTTCTCCCCATTTCCACCCTGAAATGTTAGCTGTAATACTTGATGGTGGTCTTTGCATCCTTCATTTTTTCGAGCGCAATCCTCGTGTAGAATTCGTGAGCGTGGTTAAGCAGATGTGCCTTCTCCCGATTTCCACCCTGAAATGATAGCTGCAATCCTTGATGGTGGTCTTTGCATCCTTCATTTTCTCGAGCGCAATCCTCGAGTAGTTCCTGTGCCAAGGCGGCTCCTTCTCCTTGTCTGCCTCAGAGACACTGCTCTGACCCTTTATAAACAAGAGGCATGTGAACTGCATGGAAGCCCCGCCCGTTTGGCCCCGCCCCACACACCAGCGGTGGGCAACGTCTTCCCGCCCTTTCCCCCACTGTGATGGACAGCTGACTTGAGGGACCCTGGGGCCGTCGGCGCCGTGGCAACGTTACAGACATACATGGTCACTGTAGACGACTCTTCTGGCCCTATACACAGCTTTAGTGTTGGAAAACAACTATACATTTACCCAACGAGGTAGCACTTACTGATTAGCCAGTAGAAAGTACCCCAGTTGAGTAGAGGTATTGCACAAAACGGTGGCATCTTCTTGGGTGAATATGCAGGGCAGGATTCATTCTGGCACGACGCTCCTGTCACAAAAATTAAACCTCAACAGGAAGCACTTACAGGTATAAATAAAGCAGGTGCCCGAGTGGAAGCTCAAATTCAGTAACGCATTATGAGCCAAAAAATTCGTGAGCGTGGTGGTGGCTTAGCAGATGCGCCTTCTCCTCATTTCCACCCTGAAATGTTAGCTGTAATACTTGATGGTGGGCTTTGCATCCTTCATTTTTTCGAGCGCAATCCTCGTCTAGAATTCGTGAGCGTGGTTAAGCAGAGGGGCCTTCTCCCCATTTCCACCCTGAAATGTTAGCTGTAATACTTGATGGTGGTCTTTGCATCCTTCATTTTTTCGAGCGCAATCCTCGTGTAGAATTCGTGAGCGTGGTTAAGCAGATGTGCCTTCTCCCGATTTCCACCCTGAAATGATAGCTGCAATCCTTGATGGTGGTCTTTGCATCCTTCATTTTCTCGAGCGCAATCCTCGAGTAGTTCCTGTGCCAAGGCGGTTCCTTCTCCTTGTCTGCCTCAGAGACACTGCTCTGACCCTTTATAAACATGAGGCATGTGAACTGCATGGAAGCCCCGCCCGTTTGGCCCCGCCCCACACACCAGCGGTGGGCAACGTCTTCCCGCCCTTTCCCCCACTATGATGGACAGCTGACTCGAGGGACCCCGGGGCCGTCGGCGCCGTGGCAACGTTACAGACATAGATGGTCACTGTAGATGACTCTTCTGGCCCTATACACAGCTTTAGTGTTGGAAAACAACTATACATTTACCCAACGAGGTAGCACTTACTGATTAGCCAGTAGAAAGTACTCCAGTTGAGAAGAGGTATTGCACAAAACGGTGGCATCTTCTTGGGTGAATATGCAGGGCAGGATTCATTCTGGCACGATGCTCCTGTCACAAAAATTAAACCTCAACAGGAAGCACTTACAGGTATAAATAAAGCAGGTGCCCGAGTGGAAGCTCAAATTCAGTAACGCATTATGAGCCAAAAAATTCGTGAGCCTGGTGGTAGCTTAGCAGATGTGCCTTCTCCTCATTTCCACCCTGAAATGTTAGCTGTAATACTTGATGGTGGTCTTTGCATCCTTCATTTTTTCGAGCGC
The DNA here is from genome assembly GCF_964204655.1 of Triturus cristatus. NCBI lineage: Eukaryota > Metazoa > Chordata > Amphibia > Caudata > Salamandridae > Triturus > Triturus cristatus. The sequence goes on along the minus strand of NC_140591.1, from coordinate 113,466,763 downwards.
AATCCTCGTCTAGAATTCGTGAGCGTGGTTAAGCAGAGGGGCCTTCTCCCCATTTCCACCCTGAAATGTTAGCTGTAATACTTGATGGTGGTCTTTGCATCCTTCATTTTTTCGAGCGCAATCCTCGTGTAGAATTCGTGAGCGTGGTTAAGCAGATGTGCCTTCTCCCGATTTCCACCCTGAAATGATAGCTGCAATCCTTGATGGTGGTCTTTGCATCCTTCATTTTCTCGAGCGCAATCCTCGAGTAGTTCCTGTGCCAAGGCGGCTCCTTCTCCTTGTCTGCCTCAGAGACACTGCTCTGACCCTTTATAAACAAGAGGCATGTGAACTGCATGGAAGCCCCGCCCGTTTGGCCCCGCCCCACACACCAGCGGTGGGCAACGTCTTCCCGCCCTTTCCCCCACTATGATGGACAGCTGACTTGAGGGACCCTGGGGCCGTCGGCGCCGTGGCAACGTTACAGACATACATGGTCACTGTAGACGACTCTTCTGGCCCTATACACAGCTTTAGTGTTGGAAAACAACTATACATTTACCCAACGAGGTAGCACTTACTGATTAGCCAGTAGAAAGTACTCCAGTTGAGTAGAGGTATTGCACAAAACGGTGGCATCTTCTTGGGTGAATATGCAGGGCAGGATTCATTCTGGCACGACGCTCCTGTCACGAAAATTAAACCTCAACAGGAAGCACTTACAGGTATAAATAAAGCAGGTGCCCGAGTGGAAGCTCAAATTCAGTAACGCATTATGAGCCAAAAAATTCGTGAGCGTGGTGGTGGCTTAGCAGATGCGCCTTCTCCTCATTTCCACCCTGAAATGTTAGCTGTAATACTTGATGGTGGTCTTTGCATCCTTCATTTTTTCGAGCGCAATCCTCGTGTAGAATTCGTGAGCGTGGTTAAGCAGATGTGCCTTCTCCCGATTTCCACCCTGAAATGATAGCTGCAATCCTTGATGGTGGTCTTTGCATCCTTCATTTTCTCGAGCGCAATCCTCGAGTAGTTCCTGTGCCAAGGCGGTTCCTTCTCCTTGTCTGCCTCAGAGACACTGCTCTGACCCTTTATAAACAAGAGGCATGTGAACTGCATGGAAGCCCCGCCCGTTTGGCCCCGCCCCACACACCAGCGGTGGGCAACGTCTTCCCGCCCTTTCCCCCACTATGATGGACAGCTGACTCGAGGGACCCGGGGCCGTCGGCGCCGTGGCAACGTTACAGGCATAGATGGTCACTGTAGATGACTCTTCTGGCCCTATACACAGCTTTAGTGTTGGAAAACAACTATACATTTACCCAACGAGGTAGCACTTACTGATTAGCCAGTAGAAAGTACTCCAGTTGAGAAGAGGTATTGCACAAAACGGTGGCATCTTCTTGGGTGAATATGCAGGGCAGGATTCATTCTGGCACGATGCTCCTGTCACAAAAATTAAACCTCAACAGGAAGCACTTACAGGTATAAATAAAGCAGGTGCCCGAGTGGAAGCTCAAATTCAGTAACGCATTATGAGCCAAAAAATTCGTGAGCCTGGTGGTAGCTTAGCAGATGTGCCTTCACCTCATTTCCACCCTGAAATGTTAGCTGTAATACTTGATGGTGGTCTTTGCATCCTTCATTTTTTCGAGCGCAATCCTCGTGTAGAATTCGTGAGCGTGGTTAAGCAGATGTGCCTTCTCCCGATTTCCACCCTGAAATGATAGCTGCAATCCTTGATGGTGGTCTTTGCATCCTTCATTTTCTCGAGCGCAATCCTCGAGTAGTTCCTGTGCCAAGGCGGCTCCTTCTCCTTGTCTGCCTCAGAGACACTGCTCTGACCCTTTATAAACAAGAGGCATGTGAACTGCATGGAAGCCCCGCCCGTTTGGCCCCGCCCCACACACCAGCGGTGGGCAACGTCTTCCCGCCCTTTCCCCCACTGTGATGGACAGCTGACTTGAGGGACCCTGGGGCCGTCGGCGCCGTGGCAACGTTACAGACATACATGGTCACTGTAGACGACTCTTCTGGCCCTATACACAGCTTTAGTGTTGGAAAACAACTATACATTTACCCAACGAGGTAGCACTTACTGATTAGCCAGTAGAAAGTACCCCAGTTGAGTAGAGGTATTGCACAAAACGGTGGCATCTTCTTGGGTGAATATGCAGGGCAGGATTCATTCTGGCACGACGCTCCTGTCACAAAAATTAAACCTCAACAGGAAGCACTTACAGGTATAAATAAAGCAGGTGCCCGAGTGGAAGCTCAAATTCAGTAACGCATTATGAGCCAAAAAATTCGTGAGCGTGGTGGTGGCTTAGCAGATGCGCCTTCTCCTCATTTCCACCCTGAAATGTTAGCTGTAATACTTGATGGTGGTCTTTGCATCCTTCATTTTTTCGAGCGCAATCCTCGTCTAGAATTCGTGAGCGTGGTTAAGCAGAGGGGCCTTCTCCCCATTTCCACCCTGAAATGTTAGCTGTAATACTTGATGGTGGTCTTTGCATCCTTCATTTTTTCGAGCGCAATCCTCGTGTAGAATTCGTGAGCGTGGTTAAGCAGATGTGCCTTCTCCCGATTTCCACCCTGAAATGATAGCTGCAATCCTTGATGGTGGTCTTTGCATCCTTCATTTTCTCGAGCGCAATCCTCGAGTAGTTCCTGTGCCAAGGCGGTTCCTTCTCCTTGTCTGCCTCAGAGACACTGCTCTGACCCTTTATAAACAAGAGGCATGTGAACTGCATGGAAGCCCCGCCCGTTTGGCCCCGCCCCACACACCAGCGGTGGGCAACGTCTTCCCGCCCTTTCCCCCACTATGATGGACAGCTGACTCGAGGGACCCCGGGGCCGTCGGCGCCGTGGCAACGTTACAGACATAGATGGTCACTGTAGATGACTCTTCTGGCCCTATACACAGCTTTAGTGTTGGAAAACAACTATACATTTACCCAACGAGGTAGCACTTACTGATTAGCCAGTAGAAAGTACTCCAGTTGAGAAGAGGTATTGCACAAAACGGTGGCATCTTCTTGGGTGAATATGCAGGGCAGGATTCATTCTGGCACGATGCTCCTGTCACAAAAATTAAACCTCAACAGGAAGCACTTACAGGTATAAATAAAGCAGGTGCCCGAGTGGAAGCTCAAATTCAGTAACGCATTATGAGCCAAAAAATTCGTGAGCCTGGTGGTAGCTTAGCAGATGTGCCTTCTCCTCATTTCCACCCTGAAATGTTAGCTGTAATACTTGATGGTGGTCTTTGCATCCTTCATTTTTTCGAGCGCAATCCTCGTCTAGAATTCGTGAGCGTGGTTAAGCAGAGGGGCCTTCTCCCCATTTCCACCCTGAAATGTTAGCTGTAATACTTGATGGTGGTCTTTGCATCCTTCATTTTTTCGAGCGCAATCCTCGTGTAGAATTCGTGAGCGTGGTTAAGCAGATGTGCCTTCTCCCGATTTCCACCCTGAAATGATAGCTGCAATCCTTGATGGTGGTCTTTGCATCCTTCATTTTCTCGAGCGCAATCCTCGAGTAGTTCCTGTGCCAAGGCGGCTCCTTCTCCTTGTCTGCCTCAGAGACACTGCTCTGACCCTTTATAAACAAGAGGCATGTGAACTGCATGGAAGCCCCGCCCCACACACCAGCGGTGGGCAACGTCTTCCCGCCCTTTCCCCCACTATGATGGACAGCTGACTTGAGGGACCCTGGGGCCGTCGGCGCCGTGGCAACGTTACAGACATACATGGTCACTGTAGACGACTCTTCTGGCCCTATACACAGCTTTAGTGTTGGAAAACAACTATACATTTACCCAACGAGGTAGCACTTACTGATTAGCCAGTAGAAAGTACTCCAGTTGAGTAGAGGTATTGCACAAAACGGTGGCATCTTCTTGGGTGAATATGCAGGGCAGGATTCATTCTGGCACGACGCTCCTGTCACAAAAATTAAACCTCAACAGGAAGCACTTACAGGTATAAATAAAGCAGGTGCCCGAGTGGAAGCTCAAATTCAGTAACGCATTATGAGCCAAAAAATTCGTGAGCGTGGTGGTGGCTTAGCAGATGCGCCTTCTCCTCATTTCCACCCTGAAATGTTAGCTGTAATACTTGATGGTGGTCTTTGCATCCTTCATTTTTTCGAGCGCAATCCTCGTCTAGAATTCGTGAGCGTGGTTAAGCAGATGTGCCTTCTCCCGATTTCCACCCTGAAATGATAGCTGCAATCCTTGATGGTGGTCTTTGCATCCTTCATTTTCTCGAGCGCAATCCTCGAGTAGTTCCTGTGCCAAGGCGGTTCCTTCTCCTTGTCTGCCTCAGAGACACTGCTCTGACCCTTTATAAACAAGAGGCATGTGAACTGCATGGAAGCCCCGCCCGTTTGGCCCCGCCCCACACACCAGCGGTGGGCAACGTCTTCCCGCCCTTTCCCCCACTATGATGGACAGCTGACTTGAGGGACCCTGGGGCCGTCGGCGCCGTGGCAACGTTACAGACATACATGGTCACTGTAGACGACTCTTCTGGCCCTATACACAGCTTTAGTGTTGGAAAACAACTATACATTTACCCAACGAGGTAGCACTTACTGATTAGCCAGTAGAAAGTACTCCAGTTGAGTAGAGGTATTGCACAAAACGGTGGCATCTTCTTGGGTGAATATGCAGGGCAGGATTCATTCTGGCACGACGCTCCTGTCACAAAAATTAAACCTCAACAGGAAGCACTTACAGGTATAAATAAAGCAGGTGCCCGAGTGGAAGCTCAAATTCAGTAACGCATTATGAGCCAAAAAATTCGTGAGCGTGGTGGTGGCTTAGCAGATGCGCCTTCTCCTCATTTCCACCCTGAAATGTTAGCTGTAATACTTGATGGTGGTCTTTGCATCCTTCATTTTTTCGAGCGCAATCCTCGTGTAGAATTCGTGAGCGTGGTTAAGCAGAGGGGCCTTCTCCCCATTTCCACCCTGAAACGTGAGCGTGGTTAAGCAGATGTGCCTTCTCCCGATTTCCACCCTGAAATGATAGCTGCAATCCTTGATGGTGGTCTTTGCATCCTTCATTTTCTCGAGCGCAATCCTCGAGTAGTTCCTGTGCCAAGGCGGTTCCTTCTCCTTGTCTGCCTCAGAGACACTGCTCTGACCCTTTATAAACAAGAGGCATGTGAACTGCATGGAAGCCCCGCCCGTTTGGCCCCGCCCCACACACCAGCGGTGGGCAACGTCTTCCCGCCCTTTCCCCCACTATGATGGACAGCTGACTCGAGGGACCCGGGGCCGTCGGCGCCGTGGCAACGTTACAGACATAGATGGTCACTGTAGATGACTCTTCTGGCCCTATACACAGCTTTAGTGTTGGAAAACAACTATACATTTACCCAACGAGGTAGCACTTACTGATTAGCCAGTAGAAAGTACTCCAGTTGAGAAGAGGTATTGCACAAAACGGTGGCATCTTCTTGGGTGAATATGCAGGGCAGGATTCATTCTGGCACGATGCTCCTGTCACAAAAATTAAACCTCAACAGGAAGCACTTACAGGTATAAATAAAGCAGGTGCCCGAGTGGAAGCTCAAATTCAGTAACGCATTATGAGCCAAAAAATTCGTGAGCCTGGTGGTAGCTTAGCAGATGTGCCTTCTCCTCATTTCCACCCTGAAATGTTAGCTGTAATACTTGATGGTGGTCTTTGCATCCTTCATTTTTTCGAGCGCAATCCTCGTGTAGAATTCGTGAGCGTGGTTAAGCAGATGTGCCTTCTCCCGATTTCCACCCTGAAATGATAGCTGCAATCCTTGATGGTGGTCTTTGCATCCTTCATTTTCTCGAGCGCAATCCTCGAGTAGTTCCTGTGCCAAGGCGGCTCCTTCTCCTTGTCTGCCTCAGAGACACTGCTCTGACCCTTTATAAACAAGAGGCATGTGAACTGCATGGAAGCCCCGCCCGTTTGGCCCCGCCCCACACACCAGCGGTGGGCAACGTCTTCCCGCCCTTTCCCCCACTGTGATGGACAGCTGACTCGAGGGACCCCGGGGCCGTCGGCGCCGTGGCAACGTTACAGACATAGATGGTCACTGTAGATGACTCTTCTGGCCCTATACACAGCTTTAGTGTTGGAAAACAACTATACATTTACCCAACGAGGTAGCACTTACTGATTAGCCAGTAGAAAGTACTCCAGTTGAGAAGAGGTATTGCACAAAACGGTGGCATCTTCTTGGGTGAATATGCAGGGCAGGATTCATTCTGGCACGATGCTCCTGTCACAAAAATTAAACCTCAACAGGAAGCACTTACAGGTATAAATAAAGCAGGTGCCCGAGTGGAAGCTCAAATTCAGTAACGCATTATGAGCCAAAAAATTCGTGAGCCTGGTGGTAGCTTAGCAGATGTGCCTTCTCCTCATTTCCACCCTGAAATGTTAGCTGTAATACTTGATGGTGGTCTTTGCATCCTTCATTTTTTCGAGCGCAATCCTCGTCTAGAATTCGTGAGCGTGGTTAAGCAGAGGGGCCTTCTCCCCATTTCCACCCTGAAATGTTAGCTGTAATACTTGATGGTGGTCTTTGCATCCTTCATTTTTTCGAGCGCAATCCTCGTGTAGAATTCGTGAGCGTGGTTAAGCAGATGTGCCTTCTCCCGATTTCCACCCTGAAATGATAGCTGCAATCCTTGATGGTGGTCTTTGCATCCTTCATTTTCTCGAGCGCAATCCTCGAGTAGTTCCTGTGCCAAGGCGGCTCCTTCTCCTTGTCTGCCTCAGAGACACTGCTCTGACCCTTTATAAACAAGAGGCATGTGAACTGCATGGAAGCCCCGCCCCACACACCAGCGGTGGGCAACGTCTTCCCGCCCTTTCCCCCACTATGATGGACAGCTGACTTGAGGGACCCTGGGGCCGTCGGCGCCGTGGCAACGTTACAGACATACATGGTCACTGTAGACGACTCTTCTGGCCCTATACACAGCTTTAGTGTTGGAAAACAACTATACATTTACCCAACGAGGTAGCACTTACTGATTAGCCAGTAGAAAGTACTCCAGTTGAGTAGAGGTATTGCACAAAACGGTGGCATCTTCTTGGGTGAATATGCAGGGCAGGATTCATTCTGGCACGACGCTCCTGTCACAAAAATTAAACCTCAACAGGAAGCACTTACAGGTATAAATAAAGCAGGTGCCCGAGTGGAAGCTCAAATTCAGTAACGCATTATGAGCCAAAAAATTCGTGAGCGTGGTGGTGGCTTAGCAGATGCGCCTTCTCCTCATTTCCACCCTGAAATGTTAGCTGTAATACTTGATGGTGGTCTTTGCATCCTTCATTTTTTCGAGCGCAATCCTCGTCTAGAATTCGTGAGCGTGGTTAAGCAGATGTGCCTTCTCCCGATTTCCACCCTGAAATGATAGCTGCAATCCTTGATGGTGGTCTTTGCATCCTTCATTTTCTCGAGCGCAATCCTCGAGTAGTTCCTGTGCCAAGGCGGTTCCTTCTCCTTGTCTGCCTCAGAGACACTGCTCTGACCCTTTATAAACAAGAGGCATGTGAACTGCATGGAAGCCCCGCCCGTTTGGCCCCGCCCCACACACCAGCGGTGGGCAACGTCTTCCCGCCCTTTCCCCCACTATGATGGACAGCTGACTTGAGGGACCCTGGGGCCGTCGGCGCCGTGGCAACGTTACAGACATACATGGTCACTGTAGACGACTCTTCTGGCCCTATACACAGCTTTAGTGTTGGAAAACAACTATACATTTACCCAACGAGGTAGCACTTACTGATTAGCCAGTAGAAAGTACTCCAGTTGAGTAGAGGTATTGCACAAAACGGTGGCATCTTCTTGGGTGAATATGCAGGGCAGGATTCATTCTGCCACGACGCTCCTGTCACAAAAATTAAACCTCAACAGGAAGCACTTACAGGTATAAATAAAGCAGGTGCCCGAGTGGAAGCTCAAATTCAGTAACGCATTATGAGCCAAAAAATTCGTGAGCGTGGTGGTGGCTTAGCAGATGCGCCTTCTCCTCATTTCCACCCTGAAATGTTAGCTGTAATACTTGATGGTGGTCTTTGCATCCTTCATTTTTTCGAGCGCAATCCTCGTGTAGAATTCGTGAGCGTGGTTAAGCAGAGGGGCCTTCTCCCCATTTCCACCCTGAAACGTGAGCGTGGTTAAGCAGATGTGCCTTCTCCCGATTTCCACCCTGAAATGATAGCTGCAATCCTTGATGGTGGTCTTTGCATCCTTCATTTTCTCGAGCGCAATCCTCGAGTAGTTCCTGTGCCAAGGCGGTTCCTTCTCCTTGTCTGCCTCAGAGACACTGCTCTGACCCTTTATAAACAAGAGGCATGTGAACTGCATGGAAGCCCCGCCCGTTTGGCCCCGCCCCACACACCAGCGGTGGGCAACGTCTTCCCGCCCTTTCCCCCACTATGATGGACAGCTGACTCGAGGGACCCGGGGCCGTCGGCGCCGTGGCAACGTTACAGACATAGATGGTCACTGTAGATGACTCTTCTGGCCCTATACACAGCTTTAGTGTTGGAAAACAACTATACATTTACCCAACGAGGTAGCACTTACTGATTAGCCAGTAGAAAGTACTCCAGTTGAGAAGAGGTATTGCACAAAACGGTGGCATCTTCTTGGGTGAATATGCAGGGCAGGATTCATTCTGGCACGATGCTCCTGTCACAAAAATTAAACCTCAACAGGAAGCACTTACAGGTATAAATAAAGCAGGTGCCCGAGTGGAAGCTCAAATTCAGTAACGCATTATGAGCCAAAAAATTCGTGAGCCTGGTGGTAGCTTAGCAGATGTGCCTTCTCCTCATTTCCACCCTGAAATGTTAGCTGTAATACTTGATGGTGGTCTTTGCATCCTTCATTTTTTCGAGCGCAATCCTCGTCTAGAATTCGTGAGCGTGGTTAAGCAGAGGGGCCTTCTCCCCATTTCCACCCTGAAAGGTTAGCTGTAATACTTGATGGTGGTCTTTGCATCCTTCATTTTTTCGAGCGCAATCCTCGTGTAGAATTCGTGAGCGTGGTTAAGCAGATGTGCCTTCTCCCGATTTCCACCCTGAAATGATAGCTGCAATCCTTGATGGTGGTCTTTGCATCCTTCATTTTCTCGAGCGCAATCCTCGAGTAGTTCCTGTGCCAAGGCGGCTCCTTCTCCTTGTCTGCCTCAGAGACACTGCTCTGACCCTTTATAAACAAGAGGCATGTGAACTGCATGGAAGCCCCGCCCGTTTGGCCCCGCCCCACACACCAGCGGTGGGCAACGTCTTCCCGCCCTTTCCCCCACTGTGATGGACAGCTGACTTGAGGGACCCTGGGGCCGTCGGCGCCGTGGCAACGTTACAGACATACATGGTCACTGTAGACGACTCTTCTGGCCCTATACACAGCTTTAGTGTTGGAAAACAACTATACATTTACCCAACGAGGTAGCACTTACTGATTAGCCAGTAGAAAGTACCCCAGTTGAGTAGAGGTATTGCACAAAACGGTGGCATCTTCTTGGGTGAATATGCAGGGCAGGATTCATTCTGGCACGACGCTCCTGTCACAAAAATTAAACCTCAACAGGAAGCACTTACAGGTATAAATAAAGCAGGTGCCCGAGTGGAAGCTCAAATTCAGTAACGCATTATGAGCCAAAAAATTCGTGAGCGTGGTGGTGGCTTAGCAGATGCGCCTTCTCCTCATTTCCACCCTGAAATGTTAGCTGTAATACTTGATGGTGGTCTTTGCATCCTTCATTTTTTCGAGCGCAATCCTCGTCTAGAATTCGTGAGCGTGGTTAAGCAGAGGGGCCTTCTCCCCATTTCCACCCTGAAATGTTAGCTGTAATACTTGATGGTGGTCTTTGCATCCTTCATTTTTTCGAGCGCAATCCTCGTGTAGTTCCTGTGCCAAGGCGGTTCCTTCTCCTTGTCTGCCTCAGAGACACTGCTCTGACCCTTTATAAACAAGAGGCATGTGAACTGCATGGAAGCCCCGCACGTTTGGCCCCGCCCCACACACCAGCGGTGGGCAACGTCTTCCCGCCCTTTCCCCCACTATGATGGACAGCTGACTCGAGGGACCCCGGGGCCGTCGGCGCCGTGGCAACTTTCCAGACATAGATGGTCACTGTAGATGACTCTTCTGGCCCTATACACAGCTTTAGTGTTGGAAAACAACTATACATTTACCCAACGAGGTAGCACTTACTGATTAGCCAGTAGAAAGTACTCCAGTTGAGAAGAGGTATTGCACAAAACGGTGGCATCTTCTTGGGTGAATATGCAGGGCAGGATTCATTCTGGCACGATGCTCCTGTCACAAAAATTAAACCTCAACAGGAAGCACTTACAGGTATAAATAAAGCAGGTGCCCGAGTGGAAGCTCAAATTCAGTAACGCATTATGAGCCAAAAAATTCGTGAGCCTGGTGGTAGCTTAGCAGATGTGCCTTCTCCTCATTTCCACCCTGAAATGTTAGCTGTAATACTTGATGGTGGTCTTTGCATCCTTCATTTTTTCGAGCGCAATCCTCGTCTAGAATTCGTGAGCGTGGTTAAGCAGAGGGGCCTTCTCCCCATTTCCACCCTGAAATGTTAGCTGTAATACTTGATGGTGGTCTTTGCATCCTTCATTTTTTCGAGCGCAATCCTCGTGTAGAATTCGTGAGCGTGGTTAAGCAGATGTGCCTTCTCCCGATTTCCACCCTGAAATGATAGCTGCAATCCTTGATGGTGGTCTTTGCATCCTTCATTTTCTCGAGCGCAATCCTCGAGTAGTTCCTGTGCCAAGGCGGCTCCTTCTCCTTGTCTGCCTCAGAGACACTGCTCTGACCCTTTATAAACAAGAGGCATGTGAACTGCATGGAAGCCCCGCCCGTTTGGCCCCGCCCCACACACCAGCGGTGGGCAACGTCTTCCCGCCCTTTCCCCCACTGTGATGGACAGCTGACTTGAGGGACCCTGGGGCCGTCGGCGCCGTGGCAACGTTACAGACATACATGGTCACTGTAGACGACTCTTCTGGCCCTATACACAGCTTTAGTGTTGGAAAACAACTATACATTTACCCAACGAGGTAGCACTTACTGATTAGCCAGTAGAAAGTACCCCAGTTGAGTAGAGGTATTGCACAAAACGGTGGCATCTTCTTGGGTGAATATGCAGGGCAGGATTCATTCTGGCACGACGCTCCTGTCACAAAAATTAAACCTCAACAGGAAGCACTTACAGGTATAAATAAAGCAGGTGCCCGAGTGGAAGCTCAAATTCAGTAACGCATTATGAGCCAAAAAATTCGTGAGCGTGGTGGTGGCTTAGCAGATGCGCCTTCTCCTCATTTCCACCCTGAAATGTTAGCTGTAATACTTGATGGTGGTCTTTGCATCCTTCATTTTTTCGAGCGCAATCCTCGTCTAGAATTCGTGAGCGTGGTTAAGCAGAGGGGCCTTCTCCCCATTTCCACCCTGAAATGTTAGCTGTAATACTTGATGGTGGTCTTTGCATCCTTCATTTTTTCGAGCGCAATCCTCGTGTAGAATTCGTGAGCGTGGTTAAGCAGATGTGCCTTCTCCCGATTTCCACCCTGAAATGATAGCTGCAATCCTTGATGGTGGTCTTTGCATCCTTCATTTTCTCGAGCGCAATCCTCGAGTAGTTCCTGTGCCAAGGCGGTTCCTTCTCCTTGTCTGCCTCAGAGACACTGCTCTGACCCTTTATAAACAAGAGGCATGTGAACTGCATGGAAGCCCCGCCCGTTTGGCCCCGCCCCACACACCAGCGGTGGGCAACGTCTTCCCGCCCTTTCCCCCACTATGATGGACAGCTGACTCGAGGGACCCCGGGGCCGTCGGCGCCGTGGCAACGTTACAGACATAGATGGTCACTGTAGATGACTCTTCTGGCCCTATACACAGCTTTAGTGTTGGAAAACAACTATACATTTACCCAACGAGGTAGCACTTACTGATTAGCCAGTAGAAAGTACTCCAGTTGAGAAGAGGTATTGCACAAAACGGTGGCATCTTCTTGGGTGAATATGCAGGGCAGGATTCATTCTGGCACGATGCTCCTGTCACAAAAATTAAACCTCAACAGGAAGCACTTACAGGTATAAATAAAGCAGGTGCCCGAGTGGAAGCTCAAATTCAGTAACGCATTATGAGCCAAAAAATTCGTGAGCCTGGTGGTAGCTTAGCAGATGTGCCTTCTCCTCATTTCCACCCTGAAATGTTAGCTGTAATACTTGATGGTGGTCTTTGCATCCTTCATTTTTTCGAGCGCAATCCTCGTCTAGAATTCGTGAGCGTGGTTAAGCAGAGGGGCCTTCTCCCCATTTCCACCCTGAAATGTTAGCTGTAATACTTGATGGTGGTCTTTGCATCCTTCATTTTTTCGAGCGCAATCCTCGTGTAGAATTCGTGAGCGTGGTTAAGCAGATGTGCCTTCTCCCGATTTCCACCCTGAAATGATAGCTGCAATCCTTGATGGTGGTCTTTGCATCCTTCATTTTCTCGAGCGCAATCCTCGAGTAGTTCCTGTGCCAAGGCGGCTCCTTCTCCTTGTCTGCCTCAGAGACACTGCTCTGACCCTTTATAAACAAGAGGCATGTGAACTGCATGGAAGCCCCGCCCGTTTGGCCCCGCCCCACACACCAGCGGTGGGCAACGTCTTCCCGCCCTTTCCCCCACTGTGATGGACAGCTGACTTGAGGGACCCTGGGGCCGTCGGCGCCGTGGCAACGTTACAGACATACATGGTCACTGTAGACGACTCTTCTGGCCCTATACACAGCTTTAGTGTTGGAAAACAACTATACATTTACCCAACGAGGTAGCACTTACTGATTAGCCAGTAGAAAGTACCCCAGTTGAGTAGAGGTATTGCACAAAACGGTGGCATCTTCTTGGGTGAATATGCAGGGCAGGATTCATTCTGGCACGACGCTCCTGTCACAAAAATTAAACCTCAACAGGAAGCACTTACAGGTATAAATAAAGCAGGTGCCCGAGTGGAAGCTCAAATTCAGTAACGCATTATGAGCCAAAAAATTCGTGAGCGTGGTGGTGGCTTAGCAGATGCGCCTTCTCCTCATTTCCACCCTGAAATGTTAGCTGTAATACTTGATGGTGGTCTTTGCATCCTTCATTTTTTCGAGCGCAATCCTCGTCTAGAATTCGTGAGCGTGGTTAAGCAGAGGGGCCTTCTCCCCATTTCCACCCTGAAATGTTAGCTGTAATACTTGATGGTGGTCTTTGCATCCTTCATTTTTTCGAGCGCAATCCTCGTGTAGAATTCGTGAGCGTGGTTAAGCAGATGTGCCTTCTCCCGATTTCCACCCTGAAATGATAGCTGCAATCCTTGATGGTGGTCTTTGCATCCTTCATTTTCTCGAGCGCAATCCTCGAGTAGTTCCTGTGCCAAGGCGGTTCCTTCTCCTTGTCTGCCTCAGAGACACTGCTCTGACCCTTTATAAACAAGAGGCATGTGAACTGCATGGAAGCCCCGCCCGTTTGGCCCCGCCCCACACACCAGCGGTGGGCAACGTCTTCCCGCCCTTTCCCCCACTGTGATGGACAGCTGACTTGAGGGACCCTGGGGCCGTCGGCGCCGTGGCAACGTTACAGACATACATGGTCACTGTAGACGACTCTTCTGGCCCTATACACAGCTTTAGTGTTGGAAAACAACTATACATTTACCCAACGAGGTAGCACTTACTGATTAGCCAGTAGAAAGTACCCCAGTTGAGTAGAGGTATTGCACAAAACGGTGGCATCTTCTTGGGTGAATATGCAGGGCAGGATTCATTCTGGCACGACGCTCCTGTCACAAAAATTAAACCTCAACAGGAAGCACTTACAGGTATAAATAAAGCAGGTGCCCGAGTGGAAGCTCAAATTCAGTAACGCATTATGAGCCAAAAAATTCGTGAGCGTGGTGGTGGCTTAGCAGATGCGCCTTCTCCTCATTTCCACCCTGAAATGTTAGCTGTAATACTTGATGGTGGTCTTTGCATCCTTCATTTTTTCGAGCGCAATCCTCGTCTAGAATTCGTGAGCGTGGTTAAGCAGAGGGGCCTTCTCCCCATTTCCACCCTGAAATGTTAGCTGTAATACTTGATGGTGGTCTTTGCATCCTTCATTTTTTCGAGCGCAATCCTCGTGTAGTTCCTGTGCCAAGGCGGTTCCTTCTCCTTGTCTGCCTCAGAGACACTGCTCTGACCCTTTATAAACAAGAGGCATGTGAACTGCATGGAAGCCCCGCACGTTTGGCCCCGCCCCACACACCAGCGGTGGGCAACGTCTTCCCGCCCTTTCCCCCACTATGATGGACAGCTGACTCGAGGGACCCCGGGGCCGTCGGCGCCGTGGCAACGTTACAGACATAGATGGTCACTGTAGATGACTCTTCTGGCCCTATACACAGCTTTAGTGTTGGAAAACAACTATACATTTACCCAACGAGGTAGCACTTACTGATTAGCCAGTAGAAAGTACTCCAGTTGAGAAGAGGTATTGCACAAAACGGTGGCATCTTCTTGGGTGAATATGCAGGGCAGGATTCATTCTGGCACGATGCTCCTGTCACAAAAATTAAACCTCAACAGGAAGCACTTACAGGTATAAATAAAGCAGGTGCCCGAGTGGAAGCTCAAATTCAGTAACGCATTATGAGCCAAAAAATTCGTGAGCCTGGTGGTAGCTTAGCAGATGTGCCTTCTCCTCATTTCCACCCTGAAATGTTAGCTGTAATACTTGATGGTGGTCTTTGCATCCTTCATTTTTTCGAGCGCAATCCTCGTCTAGAATTCGTGAGCGTGGTTAAGCAGAGGGGCCTTCTCCCCATTTCCACCCTGAAATGTTAGCTGTAATACTTGATGGTGGTCTTTGCATCCTTCATTTTTTCGAGCGCAATCCTCGTGTAGAATTCGTGAGCGTGGTTAAGCAGATGTGCCTTCTCCCGATTTCCACCCTGAAATGATAGCTGCAATCCTTGATGGTGGTCTTTGCATCCTTCATTTTCTCGAGCGCAATCCTCGAGTAGTTCCTGTGCCAAGGCGGCTCCTTCTCCTTGTCTGCCTCAGAGACACTGCTCTGACCCTTTATAAACAAGAGGCATGTGAACTGCATGGAAGCCCCGCCCGTTTGGCCCCGCCCCACACACCAGCGGTGGGCAACGTCTTCCCGCCCTTTCCCCCACTGTGATGGACAGCTGACTTGAGGGACCCTGGGGCCGTCGGCGCCGTGGCAACGTTACAGACATACATGGTCACTGTAGACGACTCTTCTGGCCCTATACACAGCTTTAGTGTTGGAAAACAACTATACATTTACCCAACGAGGTAGCACTTACTGATTAGCCAGTAGAAAGTACCCCAGTTGAGTAGAGGTATTGCACAAAACGGTGGCATCTTCTTGGGTGAATATGCAGGGCAGGATTCATTCTGGCACGACGCTCCTGTCACAAAAATTAAACCTCAACAGGAAGCACTTACAGGTATAAATAAAGCAGGTGCCCGAGTGGAAGCTCAAATTCAGTAACGCATTATGAGCCAAAAAATTCGTGAGCGTGGTGGTGGCTTAGCAGATGCGCCTTCTCCTCATTTCCACCCTGAAATGTTAGCTGTAATACTTGATGGTGGGCTTTGCATCCTTCATTTTTTCGAGCGCAATCCTCGTCTAGAATTCGTGAGCGTGGTTAAGCAGAGGGGCCTTCTCCCCATTTCCACCCTGAAATGTTAGCTGTAATACTTGATGGTGGTCTTTGCATCCTTCATTTTTTCGAGCGCAATCCTCGTGTAGAATTCGTGAGCGTGGTTAAGCAGATGTGCCTTCTCCCGATTTCCACCCTGAAATGATAGCTGCAATCCTTGATGGTGGTCTTTGCATCCTTCATTTTCTCGAGCGCAATCCTCGAGTAGTTCCTGTGCCAAGGCGGTTCCTTCTCCTTGTCTGCCTCAGAGACACTGCTCTGACCCTTTATAAACATGAGGCATGTGAACTGCATGGAAGCCCCGCCCGTTTGGCCCCGCCCCACACACCAGCGGTGGGCAACGTCTTCCCGCCCTTTCCCCCACTATGATGGACAGCTGACTCGAGGGACCCCGGGGCCGTCGGCGCCGTGGCAACGTTACAGACATAGATGGTCACTGTAGATGACTCTTCTGGCCCTATACACAGCTTTAGTGTTGGAAAACAACTATACATTTACCCAACGAGGTAGCACTTACTGATTAGCCAGTAGAAAGTACTCCAGTTGAGAAGAGGTATTGCACAAAACGGTGGCATCTTCTTGGGTGAATATGCAGGGCAGGATTCATTCTGGCACGATGCTCCTGTCACAAAAATTAAACCTCAACAGGAAGCACTTACAGGTATAAATAAAGCAGGTGCCCGAGTGGAAGCTCAAATTCAGTAACGCATTATGAGCCAAAAAATTCGTGAGCCTGGTGGTAGCTTAGCAGATGTGCCTTCTCCTCATTTCCACCCTGAAATGTTAGCTGTAATACTTGATGGTGGTCTTTGCATCCTTCATTTTTTCGAGCGCAATCCTCGTCTAGAATTCGTGAGCGTGGTTAAGCAGAGGGGCCTTCTCCCCATTTCCACCCTGAAATGTTAGCTGTAATACTTGATGGTGGTCTTTGCATCCTTCATTTTTTCGAGCGCAATCCTCGTGTAGAATTCGTGAGCGTGGTTAAGCAGATGTGCCTTCTCCCGATTTCCACCCTGAAATGATAGCTGCAATCCTTGATGGTGGTCTTTGCATCCTTCATTTTCTCGAGCGCAATCCTCGAGTAGTTCCTGTGCCAAGGCGGCTCCTTCTCCTTGTCTGCCTCAGAGACACTGCTCTGACCCTTTATAAACAAGAGGCATGTGAACTGCATGGAAGCCCCGCCCGTTTGGCCCCGCCCCACACACCAGCGGTGGGCAACGTCTTCCCGCCCTTTCCCCCACTATGATGGACAGCTGACTTGAGGGACCCTGGGGCCGTCGGCGCCGTGGCAACGTTACAGACATACATGGTCACTGTAGACGACTCTTCTGGCCCTATACACAGCTTTAGTGTTGGAAAATAACTATACATTTACCCAACGAGGTAGCACTTACTGATTAGCCAGTAGAAAGTACTCCAGTTGAGTAGAGGTATTGCACAAAACGGTGGCATCTTCTTGGGTGAATATGCAGGGCAGGATTCATTCTGGCACGACGCTCCTGTCACAAAAATTAAACCTCAACAGGAAGCACTTACAGGTATAAATAAAGCAGGTGCCCGAGTGGAAGCTCAAATTCAGTAACGCATTATGAGCCAAAAAATTCGTGAGCGTGGTGGTGGCTTAGCAGATGCGCCTTCTCCTCATTTCCACCCTGAAATGTTAGCTGTAATACTTGATGGTGGTCTTTGCATCCTTCATTTTTTCGAGCGCAATCCTCGTGTAGAATTCGTGAGCGTGGTTAAGCAGATGTGCCTTCTCCCGATTTCCACCCTGAAATGATAGCTGCAATCCTTGATGGTGGTCTTTGCATCCTTCATTTTCTCGAGCGCAATCCTCGAGTAGTTCCTGTGCCAAGGCGGTTCCTTCTCCTTGTCTGCCTCAGAGACACTGCTCTGACCCTTTATAAACAAGAGGCATGTGAACTGCATGGAAGCCCCGCCCGTTTGGCCCCGCCCCACACACCAGCGGTGGGCAACGTCTTCCCGCCCTTTCCCCCACTATGATGGACAGCTGACTCGAGGGACCCGGGGCCGTCGGCGCCGTGGCAACGTTACAGGCATAGATGGTCACTGTAGATGACTCTTCTGGCCCTATACACAGCTTTAGTGTTGGAAAACAACTATACATTTACCCAACGAGGTAGCACTTACTGATTAGCCAGTAGAAAGTACTCCAGTTGAGAAGAGGTATTGCACAAAACGGTGGCATCTTCTTGGGTGAATATGCAGGGCAGGATTCATTCTGGCACGATGCTCCTGTCACAAAAATTAAACCTCAACAGGAAGCACTTACAGGTATAAATAAAGCAGGTGCCCGAGTGGAAGCTCAAATTCAGTAACGCATTATGAGCCAAAAAATTCGTGAGCCTGGTGGTAGCTTAGCAGATGTGCCTTCACCTCATTTCCACCCTGAAATGTTAGCTGTAATACTTGATGGTGGTCTTTGCATCCTTCATTTTTTCGAGCGCAATCCTCGTGTAGAATTCGTGAGCGTGGTTAAGCAGATGTGCCTTCTCCCGATTTCCACCCTGAAATGATAGCTGCAATCCTTGATGGTGGTCTTTGCATCCTTCATTTTCTCGAGCGCAATCCTCGAGTAGTTCCTGTGCCAAGGCGGCTCCTTCTCCTTGTCTGCCTCAGAGACACTGCTCTGACCCTTTATAAACAAGAGGCATGTGAACTGCATGGAAGCCCCGCCCGTTTGGCCCCGCCCCACACACCAGCGGTGGGCAACGTCTTCCCGCCCTTTCCCCCACTGTGATGGACAGCTGACTTGAGGGACCCTGGGGCCGTCGGCGCCGTGGCAACGTTACAGACATACATGGTCACTGTAGACGACTCTTCTGGCCCTATACACAGCTTTAGTGTTGGAAAACAACTATACATTTACCCAACGAGGTAGCACTTACTGATTAGCCAGTAGAAAGTACCCCAGTTGAGTAGAGGTATTGCACAAAACGGTGGCATCTTCTTGGGTGAATATGCAGGGCAGGATTCATTCTGGCACGACGCTCCTGTCACAAAAATTAAACCTCAACAGGAAGCACTTACAGGTATAAATAAAGCAGGTGCCCGAGTGGAAGCTCAAATTCAGTAACGCATTATGAGCCAAAAAATTCGTGAGCGTGGTGGTGGCTTAGCAGATGCGCCTTCTCCTCATTTCCACCCTGAAATGTTAGCTGTAATACTTGATGGTGGTCTTTGCATCCTTCATTTTTTCGAGCGCAATCCTCGTCTAGAATTCGTGAGCGTGGTTAAGCAGAGGGGCCTTCTCCCCATTTCCACCCTGAAATGTTAGCTGTAATACTTGATGGTGGTCTTTGCATCCTTCATTTTTTCGAGCGCAATCCTCGTGTAGAATTCGTGAGCGTGGTTAAGCAGATGTGCCTTCTCCCGATTTCCACCCTGAAATGATAGCTGCAATCCTTGATGGTGGTCTTTGCATCCTTCATTTTCTCGAGCGCAATCCTCGAGTAGTTCCTGTGCCAAGGCGGTTCCTTCTCCTTGTCTGCCTCAGAGACACTGCTCTGACCCTTTATAAACAAGAGGCATGTGAACTGCATGGAAGCCCCGCCCGTTTGGCCCCGCCCCACACACCAGCGGTGGGCAACGTCTTCCCGCCCTTTCCCCCACTATGATGGACAGCTGACTCGAGGGACCCCGGGGCCGTCGGCGCCGTGGCAACGTTACAGACATAGATGGTCACTGTAGATGACTCTTCTGGCCCTATACACAGCTTTAGTGTTGGAAAACAACTATACATTTACCCAACGAGGTAGCACTTACTGATTAGCCAGTAGAAAGTACTCCAGTTGAGAAGAGGTATTGCACAAAACGGTGGCATCTTCTTGGGTGAATATGCAGGGCAGGATTCATTCTGGCACGATGCTCCTGTCACAAAAATTAAACCTCAACAGGAAGCACTTACAGGTATAAATAAAGCAGGTGCCCGAGTGGAAGCTCAAATTCAGTAACGCATTATGAGCCAAAAAATTCGTGAGCCTGGTGGTAGCTTAGCAGATGTGCCTTCTCCTCATTTCCACCCTGAAATGTTAGCTGTAATACTTGATGGTGGTCTTTGCATCCTTCATTTTTTCGAGCGCAATCCTCGTCTAGAATTCGTGAGCGTGGTTAAGCAGAGGGGCCTTCTCCCCATTTCCACCCTGAAATGTTAGCTGTAATACTTGATGGTGGTCTTTGCATCCTTCATTTTTTCGAGCGCAATCCTCGTGTAGAATTCGTGAGCGTGGTTAAGCAGATGTGCCTTCTCCCGATTTCCACCCTGAAATGATAGCTGCAATCCTTGATGGTGGTCTTTGCATCCTTCATTTTCTCGAGCGCAATCCTCGAGTAGTTCCTGTGCCAAGGCGGCTCCTTCTCCTTGTCTGCCTCAGAGACACTGCTCTGACCCTTTATAAACAAGAGGCATGTGAACTGCATGGAAGCCCCGCCCCACACACCAGCGGTGGGCAACGTCTTCCCGCCCTTTCCCCCACTATGATGGACAGCTGACTTGAGGGACCCTGGGGCCGTCGGCGCCGTGGCAACGTTACAGACATACATGGTCACTGTAGACGACTCTTCTGGCCCTATACACAGCTTTAGTGTTGGAAAACAACTATACATTTACCCAACGAGGTAGCACTTACTGATTAGCCAGTAGAAAGTACTCCAGTTGAGTAGAGGTATTGCACAAAACGGTGGCATCTTCTTGGGTGAATATGCAGGGCAGGATTCATTCTGGCACGACGCTCCTGTCACAAAAATTAAACCTCAACAGGAAGCACTTACAGGTATAAATAAAGCAGGTGCCCGAGTGGAAGCTCAAATTCAGTAACGCATTATGAGCCAAAAAATTCGTGAGCGTGGTGGTGGCTTAGCAGATGCGCCTTCTCCTCATTTCCACCCTGAAATGTTAGCTGTAATACTTGATGGTGGTCTTTGCATCCTTCATTTTTTCGAGCGCAATCCTCGTCTAGAATTCGTGAGCGTGGTTAAGCAGATGTGCCTTCTCCCGATTTCCACCCTGAAATGATAGCTGCAATCCTTGATGGTGGTCTTTGCATCCTTCATTTTCTCGAGCGCAATCCTCGAGTAGTTCCTGTGCCAAGGCGGTTCCTTCTCCTTGTCTGCCTCAGAGACACTGCTCTGACCCTTTATAAACAAGAGGCATGTGAACTGCATGGAAGCCCCGCCCGTTTGGCCCCGCCCCACACACCAGCGGTGGGCAACGTCTTCCCGCCCTTTCCCCCACTATGATGGACAGCTGACTTGAGGGACCCTGGGGCCGTCGGCGCCGTGGCAACGTTACAGACATACATGGTCACTGTAGACGACTCTTCTGGCCCTATACACAGCTTTAGTGTTGGAAAACAACTATACATTTACCCAACGAGGTAGCACTTACTGATTAGCCAGTAGAAAGTACTCCAGTTGAGTAGAGGTATTGCACAAAACGGTGGCATCTTCTTGGGTGAATATGCAGGGCAGGATTCATTCTGGCACGACGCTCCTGTCACAAAAATTAAACCTCAACAGGAAGCACTTACAGGTATAAATAAAGCAGGTGCCCGAGTGGAAGCTCAAATTCAGTAACGCATTATGAGCCAAAAAATTCGTGAGCGTGGTGGTGGCTTAGCAGATGCGCCTTCTCCTCATTTCCACCCTGAAATGTTAGCTGTAATACTTGATGGTGGTCTTTGCATCCTTCATTTTTTCGAGCGCAATCCTCGTGTAGAATTCGTGAGCGTGGTTAAGCAGAGGGGCCTTCTCCCCATTTCCACCCTGAAACGTGAGCGTGGTTAAGCAGATGTGCCTTCTCCCGATTTCCACCCTGAAATGATAGCTGCAATCCTTGATGGTGGTCTTTGCATCCTTCATTTTCTCGAGCGCAATCCTCGAGTAGTTCCTGTGCCAAGGCGGTTCCTTCTCCTTGTCTGCCTCAGAGACACTGCTCTGACCCTTTATAAACAAGAGGCATGTGAACTGCATGGAAGCCCCGCCCGTTTGGCCCCGCCCCACACACCAGCGGTGGGCAACGTCTTCCCGCCCTTTCCCCCACTATGATGGACAGCTGACTCGAGGGACCCGGGGCCGTCGGCGCCGTGGCAACGTTACAGACATAGATGGTCACTGTAGATGACTCTTCTGGCCCTATACACAGCTTTAGTGTTGGAAAACAACTATACATTTACCCAACGAGGTAGCACTTACTGATTAGCCAGTAGAAAGTACTCCAGTTGAGAAGAGGTATTGCACAAAACGGTGGCATCTTCTTGGGTGAATATGCAGGGCAGGATTCATTCTGGCACGATGCTCCTGTCACAAAAATTAAACCTCAACAGGAAGCACTTACAGGTATAAATAAAGCAGGTGCCCGAGTGGAAGCTCAAATTCAGTAACGCATTATGAGCCAAAAAATTCGTGAGCCTGGTGGTAGCTTAGCAGATGTGCCTTCTCCTCATTTCCACCCTGAAATGTTAGCTGTAATACTTGATGGTGGTCTTTGCATCCTTCATTTTTTCGAGCGCAATCCTCGTGTAGAATTCGTGAGCGTGGTTAAGCAGATGTGCCTTCTCCCGATTTCCACCCTGAAATGATAGCTGCAATCCTTGATGGTGGTCTTTGCATCCTTCATTTTCTCGAGCGCAATCCTCGAGTAGTTCCTGTGCCAAGGCGGCTCCTTCTCCTTGTCTGCCTCAGAGACACTGCTCTGACCCTTTATAAACAAGAGGCATGTGAACTGCATGGAAGCCCCGCCCGTTTGGCCCCGCCCCACACACCAGCGGTGGGCAACGTCTTCCCGCCCTTTCCCCCACTGTGATGGACAGCTGACTCGAGGGACCCCGGGGCCGTCGGCGCCGTGGCAACGTTACAGACATAGATGGTCACTGTAGATGACTCTTCTGGCCCTATACACAGCTTTAGTGTTGGAAAACAACTATACATTTACCCAACGAGGTAGCACTTACTGATTAGCCAGTAGAAAGTACTCCAGTTGAGAAGAGGTATTGCACAAAACGGTGGCATCTTCTTGGGTGAATATGCAGGGCAGGATTCATTCTGGCACGATGCTCCTGTCACAAAAATTAAACCTCAACAGGAAGCACTTACAGGTATAAATAAAGCAGGTGCCCGAGTGGAAGCTCAAATTCAGTAACGCATTATGAGCCAAAAAATTCGTGAGCCTGGTGGTAGCTTAGCAGATGTGCCTTCTCCTCATTTCCACCCTGAAATGTTAGCTGTAATACTTGATGGTGGTCTTTGCATCCTTCATTTTTTCGAGCGCAATCCTCGTCTAGAATTCGTGAGCGTGGTTAAGCAGAGGGGCCTTCTCCCCATTTCCACCCTGAAATGTTAGCTGTAATACTTGATGGTGGTCTTTGCATCCTTCATTTTTTCGAGCGCAATCCTCGTGTAGAATTCGTGAGCGTGGTTAAGCAGATGTGCCTTCTCCCGATTTCCACCCTGAAATGATAGCTGCAATCCTTGATGGTGGTCTTTGCATCCTTCATTTTCTCGAGCGCAATCCTCGAGTAGTTCCTGTGCCAAGGCGGTTCCTTCTCCTTGTCTGCCTCAGAGACACTGCTCTGACCCTTTATAAACAAGAGGCATGTGAACTGCATGGAAGCCCCGCCCGTTTGGCCCCGCCCCACACACCAGCGGTGGGCAACGTCTTCCCGCCCTTTCCCCCACTATGATGGACAGCTGACTCGAGGGACCCGGGGCCGTCGGCGCCGTGGCAACGTTACAGACATAGATGGTCACTGTAGATGACTCTTCTGGCCCTATACACAGCTTTAGTGTTGGAAAACAACTATACATTTACCCAACGAGGTAGCACTTACTGATTAGCCAGTAGAAAGTACTCCAGTTGAGAAGAGGTATTGCACAAAACGGTGGCATCTTCTTGGGTGAATATGCAGGGCAGGATTCATTCTGGCACGATGCTCCTGTCACAAAAATTAAACCTCAACAGGAAGCACTTACAGGTATAAATAAAGCAGGTGCCCGAGTGGAAGCTCAAATTCAGTAACGCATTATGAGCCAAAAAATTCGTGAGCCTGGTGGTAGCTTAGCAGATGTGCCTTCTCCTCATTTCCACCCTGAAATGTTAGCTGTAATACTTGATGGTGGTCTTTGCATCCTTCATTTTTTCGAGCGCAATCCTCGTCTAGAATTCGTGAGCGTGGTTAAGCAGAGGGGCCTTCTCCCCATTTCCACCCTGAAAGGTTAGCTGTAATACTTGATGGTGGTCTTTGCATCCTTCATTTTTTCGAGCGCAATCCTCGTGTAGAATTCGTGAGCGTGGTTAAGCAGATGTGCCTTCTCCCGATTTCCACCCTGAAATGATAGCTGCAATCCTTGATGGTGGTCTTTGCATCCTTCATTTTCTCGAGCGCAATCCTCGAGTAGTTCCTGTGCCAAGGCGGCTCCTTCTCCTTGTCTGCCTCAGAGACACTGCTCTGACCCTTTATAAACAAGAGGCATGTGAACTGCATGGAAGCCCCGCCCGTTTGGCCCCGCCCCACACACCAGCGGTGGGCAACGTCTTCCCGCCCTTTCCCCCACTGTGATGGACAGCTGACTTGAGGGACCCTGGGGCCGTCGGCGCCGTGGCAACGTTACAGACATACATGGTCACTGTAGACGACTCTTCTGGCCCTATACACAGCTTTAGTGTTGGAAAACAACTATACATTTACCCAACGAGGTAGCACTTACTGATTAGCCAGTAGAAAGTACCCCAGTTGAGTAGAGGTATTGCACAAAACGGTGGCATCTTCTTGGGTGAATATGCAGGGCAGGATTCATTCTGGCACGACGCTCCTGTCACAAAAATTAAACCTCAACAGGAAGCACTTACAGGTATAAATAAAGCAGGTGCCCGAGTGGAAGCTCAAATTCAGTAACGCATTATGAGCCAAAAAATTCGTGAGCGTGGTGGTGGCTTAGCAGATGCGCCTTCTCCTCATTTCCACCCTGAAATGTTAGCTGTAATACTTGATGGTGGTCTTTGCATCCTTCATTTTTTCGAGCGCAATCCTCGTCTAGAATTCGTGAGCGTGGTTAAGCAGAGGGGCCTTCTCCCCATTTCCACCCTGAAATGTTAGCTGTAATACTTGATGGTGGTCTTTGCATCCTTCATTTTTTCGAGCGCAATCCTCGTGTAGTTCCTGTGCCAAGGCGGTTCCTTCTCCTTGTCTGCCTCAGAGACACTGCTCTGACCCTTTATAAACAAGAGGCATGTGAACTGCATGGAAGCCCCGCACGTTTGGCCCCGCCCCACACACCAGCGGTGGGCAACGTCTTCCCGCCCTTTCCCCCACTATGATGGACAGCTGACTCGAGGGACCCCGGGGCCGTCGGCGCCGTGGCAACTTTCCAGACATAGATGGTCACTGTAGATGACTCTTCTGGCCCTATACACAGCTTTAGTGTTGGAAAACAACTATACATTTACCCAACGAGGTAGCACTTACTGATTAGCCAGTAGAAAGTACTCCAGTTGAGAAGAGGTATTGCACAAAACGGTGGCATCTTCTTGGGTGAATATGCAGGGCAGGATTCATTCTGGCACGATGCTCCTGTCACAAAAATTAAACCTCAACAGGAAGCACTTACAGGTATAAATAAAGCAGGTGCCCGAGTGGAAGCTCAAATTCAGTAACGCATTATGAGCCAAAAAATTCGTGAGCCTGGTGGTAGCTTAGCAGATGTGCCTTCTCCTCATTTCCACCCTGAAATGTTAGCTGTAATACTTGATGGTGGTCTTTGCATCCTTCATTTTTTCGAGCGCAATCCTCGTCTAGAATTCGTGAGCGTGGTTAAGCAGAGGGGCCTTCTCCCCATTTCCACCCTGAAATGTTAGCTGTAATACTTGATGGTGGTCTTTGCATCCTTCATTTTTTCGAGCGCAATCCTCGTGTAGAATTCGTGAGCGTGGTTAAGCAGATGTGCCTTCTCCCGATTTCCACCCTGAAATGATAGCTGCAATCCTTGATGGTGGTCTTTGCATCCTTCATTTTCTCGAGCGCAATCCTCGAGTAGTTCCTGTGCCAAGGCGGCTCCTTCTCCTTGTCTGCCTCAGAGACACTGCTCTGACCCTTTATAAACAAGAGGCATGTGAACTGCATGGAAGCCCCGCCCGTTTGGCCCCGCCCCACACACCAGCGGTGGGCAACGTCTTCCCGCCCTTTCCCCCACTGTGATGGACAGCTGACTTGAGGGACCCTGGGGCCGTCGGCGCCGTGGCAACGTTACAGACATACATGGTCACTGTAGACGACTCTTCTGGCCCTATACACAGCTTTAGTGTTGGAAAACAACTATACATTTACCCAACGAGGTAGCACTTACTGATTAGCCAGTAGAAAGTACCCCAGTTGAGTAGAGGTATTGCACAAAACGGTGGCATCTTCTTGGGTGAATATGCAGGGCAGGATTCATTCTGGCACGACGCTCCTGTCACAAAAATTAAACCTCAACAGGAAGCACTTACAGGTATAAATAAAGCAGGTGCCCGAGTGGAAGCTCAAATTCAGTAACGCATTATGAGCCAAAAAATTCGTGAGCGTGGTGGTGGCTTAGCAGATGCGCCTTCTCCTCATTTCCACCCTGAAATGTTAGCTGTAATACTTGATGGTGGGCTTTGCATCCTTCATTTTTTCGAGCGCAATCCTCGTCTAGAATTCGTGAGCGTGGTTAAGCAGAGGGGCCTTCTCCCCATTTCCACCCTGAAATGTTAGCTGTAATACTTGATGGTGGTCTTTGCATCCTTCATTTTTTCGAGCGCAATCCTCGTGTAGAATTCGTGAGCGTGGTTAAGCAGATGTGCCTTCTCCCGATTTCCACCCTGAAATGATAGCTGCAATCCTTGATGGTGGTCTTTGCATCCTTCATTTTCTCGAGCGCAATCCTCGAGTAGTTCCTGTGCCAAGGCGGTTCCTTCTCCTTGTCTGCCTCAGAGACACTGCTCTGACCCTTTATAAACAAGAGGCATGTGAACTGCATGGAAGCCCCGCCCGTTTGGCCCCGCCCCACACACCAGCGGTGGGCAACGTCTTCCCGCCCTTTCCCCCACTATGATGGACAGCTGACTCGAGGGACCCCGGGGCCGTCGGCGCCGTGGCAACGTTACAGACATAGATGGTCACTGTAGATGACTCTTCTGGCCCTATACACAGCTTTAGTGTTGGAAAACAACTATACATTTACCCAACGAGGTAGCACTTACTGATTAGCCAGTAGAAAGTACTCCAGTTGAGAAGAGGTATTGCACAAAACGGTGGCATCTTCTTGGGTGAATATGCAGGGCAGGATTCATTCTGGCACGATGCTCCTGTCACAAAAATTAAACCTCAACAGGAAGCACTTACAGGTATAAATAAAGCAGGTGCCCGAGTGGAAGCTCAAATTCAGTAACGCATTATGAGCCAAAAAATTCGTGAGCCTGGTGGTAGCTTAGCAGATGTGCCTTCTCCTCATTTCCACCCTGAAATGTTAGCTGTAATACTTGATGGTGGTCTTTGCATCCTTCATTTTTTCGAGCGCAATCCTCGTCTAGAATTCGTGAGCGTGGTTAAGCAGAGGGGCCTTCTCCCCATTTCCACCCTGAAATGTTAGCTGTAATACTTGATGGTGGTCTTTGCATCCTTCATTTTTTCGAGCGCAATCCTCGTGTAGAATTCGTGAGCGTGGTTAAGCAGATGTGCCTTCTCCCGATTTCCACCCTGAAATGATAGCTGCAATCCTTGATGGTGGTCTTTGCATCCTTCATTTTCTCGAGCGCAATCCTCGAGTAGTTCCTGTGCCAAGGCGGCTCCTTCTCCTTGTCTGCCTCAGAGACACTGCTCTGACCCTTTATAAACAAGAGGCATGTGAACTGCATGGAAGCCCCGCCCGTTTGGCCCCGCCCCACACACCAGCGGTGGGCAACGTCTTCCCGCCCTTTCCCCCACTATGATGGACAGCTGACTTGAGGGACCCTGGGGCCGTCGGCGCCGTGGCAACGTTACAGACATACATGGTCACTGTAGACGACTCTTCTGGCCCTATACACAGCTTTAGTGTTGGAAAACAACTATACATTTACCCAACGAGGTAGCACTTACTGATTAGCCAGTAGAAAGTACTCCAGTTGAGTAGAGGTATTGCACAAAACGGTGGCATCTTCTTGGGTGAATATGCAGGGCAGGATTCATTCTGGCACGACGCTCCTGTCACAAAAATTAAACCTCAACAGGAAGCACTTACAGGTATAAATAAAGCAGGTGCCCGAGTGGAAGCTCAAATTCAGTAACGCATTATGAGCCAAAAAATTCGTGAGCGTGGTGGTGGCTTAGCAGATGCGCCTTCTCCTCATTTCCACCCTGAAATGTTAGCTGTAATACTTGATGGTGGTCTTTGCATCCTTCATTTTTTCGAGCGCAATCCTCGTGTAGAATTCGTGAGCGTGGTTAAGCAGATGTGCCTTCTCCCGATTTCCACCCTGAAATGATAGCTGCAATCCTTGATGGTGGTCTTTGCATCCTTCATTTTCTCGAGCGCAATCCTCGAGTAGTTCCTGTGCCAAGGCGGTTCCTTCTCCTTGTCTGCCTCAGAGACACTGCTCTGACCCTTTATAAACAAGAGGCATGTGAACTGCATGGAAGCCCCGCCCGTTTGGCCCCGCCCCACACACCAGCGGTGGGCAACGTCTTCCCGCCCTTTCCCCCACTATGATGGACAGCTGACTCGAGGGACCCGGGGCCGTCGGCGCCGTGGCAACGTTACAGGCATAGATGGTCACTGTAGATGACTCTTCTGGCCCTATACACAGCTTTAGTGTTGGAAAACAACTATACATTTACCCAACGAGGTAGCACTTACTGATTAGCCAGTAGAAAGTACTCCAGTTGAGAAGAGGTATTGCACAAAACGGTGGCATCTTCTTGGGTGAATATGCAGGGCAGGATTCATTCTGGCACGATGCTCCTGTCACAAAAATTAAACCTCAACAGGAAGCACTTACAGGTATAAATAAAGCAGGTGCCCGAGTGGAAGCTCAAATTCAGTAACGCATTATGAGCCAAAAAATTCGTGAGCCTGGTGGTAGCTTAGCAGATGTGCCTTCTCCTCATTTCCACCCTGAAATGTTAGCTGTAATACTTGATGGTGGTCTTTGCATCCTTCATTTTTTCGAGCGCAATCCTCGTGTAGAATTCGTGAGCGTGGTTAAGCAGATGTGCCTTCTCCCGATTTCCACCCTGAAATGATAGCTGCAATCCTTGATGGTGGTCTTTGCATCCTTCATTTTCTCGAGCGCAATCCTCGAGTAGTTCCTGTGCCAAGGCGGCTCCTTCTCCTTGTCTGCCTCAGAGACACTGCTCTGACCCTTTATAAACAAGAGGCATGTGAACTGCATGGAAGCCCCGCCCGTTTGGCCCCGCCCCACACACCAGCGGTGGGCAACGTCTTCCCGCCCTTTCCCCCACTGTGATGGACAGCTGACTTGAGGGACCCTGGGGCCGTCGGCGCCGTGGCAACGTTACAGACATACATGGTCACTGTAGACGACTCTTCTGGCCCTATACACAGCTTTAGTGTTGGAAAACAACTATACATTTACCCAACGAGGTAGCACTTACTGATTAGCCAGTAGAAAGTACCCCAGTTGAGTAGAGGTATTGCACAAAACGGTGGCATCTTCTTGGGTGAATATGCAGGGCAGGATTCATTCTGGCACGACGCTCCTGTCACAAAAATTAAACCTCAACAGGAAGCACTTACAGGTATAAATAAAGCAGGTGCCCGAGTGGAAGCTCAAATTCAGTAACGCATTATGAGCCAAAAAATTCATGAGCGTGGTGGTGGCTTAGCAGATGCGCCTTCTCCTCATTTCCACCCTGAAATGTTAGCTGTAATACTTGATGGTGGTCTTTGCATCCTTCATTTTTTCGAGCGCAATCCTCGTCTAGAATTCGTGAGCGTGGTTAAGCAGAGGGGCCTTCTCCCCATTTCCACCCTGAAATGTTAGCTGTAATACTTGATGGTGGTCTTTGCATCCTTCATTTTTTCGAGCGCAATCCTCGTGTAGAATTCGTGAGCGTGGTTAAGCAGATGTGCCTTCTCCCGATTTCCACCCTGAAATGATAGCTGCAATCCTTGATGGTGGTCTTTGCATCCTTCATTTTCTCGAGCGCAATCCTCGAGTAGTTCCTGTGCCAAGGCGGTTCCTTCTCCTTGTCTGCCTCAGAGACACTGCTCTGACCCTTTATAAACAAGAGGCATGTGAACTGCATGGAAGCCCCGCCCGTTTGGCCCCGCCCCACACACCAGCGGTGGGCAACGTCTTCCCGCCCTTTCCCCCACTATGATGGACAGCTGACTCGAGGGACCCCGGGGCCGTCGGCGCCGTGGCAACGTTACAGACATAGATGGTCACTGTAGATGACTCTTCTGGCCCTATACACAGCTTTAGTGTTGGAAAACAACTATACATTTACCCAACGAGGTAGCACTTACTGATTAGCCAGTAGAAAGTACTCCAGTTGAGAAGAGGTATTGCACAAAACGGTGGCATCTTCTTGGGTGAATATGCAGGGCAGGATTCATTCTGGCACGATGCTCCTGTCACAAAAATTAAACCTCAACAGGAAGCACTTACAGGTATAAATAAAGCAGGTGCCCGAGTGGAAGCTCAAATTCAGTAACGCATTATGAGCCAAAAAATTCGTGAGCCTGGTGGTAGCTTAGCAGATGTGCCTTCTCCTCATTTCCACCCTGAAATGTTAGCTGTAATACTTGATGGTGGTCTTTGCATCCTTCATTTTTTCGAGCGCAATCCTCGTCTAGAATTCGTGAGCGTGGTTAAGCAGAGGGGCCTTCTCCCCATTTCCACCCTGAAATGTTAGCTGTAATACTTGATGGTGGTCTTTGCATCCTTCATTTTTTCGAGCGCAATCCTCGTGTAGAATTCGTGAGCGTGGTTAAGCAGATGTGCCTTCTCCCGATTTCCACCCTGAAATGATAGCTGCAATCCTTGATGGTGGTCTTTGCATCCTTCATTTTCTCGAGCGCAATCCTCGAGTAGTTCCTGTGCCAAGGCGGCTCCTTCTCCTTGTCTGCCTCAGAGACACTGCTCTGACCCTTTATAAACAAGAGGCATGTGAACTGCATGGAAGCCCCGCCCCACACACCAGCGGTGGGCAACGTCTTCCCGCCCTTTCCCCCACTATGATGGACAGCTGACTTGAGGGACCCTGGGGCCGTCGGCGCCGTGGCAACGTTACAGACATACATGGTCACTGTAGACGACTCTTCTGGCCCTATACACAGCTTTAGTGTTGGAAAACAACTATACATTTACCCAACGAGGTAGCACTTACTGATTAGCCAGTAGAAAGTACTCCAGTTGAGTAGAGGTATTGCACAAAACGGTGGCATCTTCTTGGGTGAATATGCAGGGCAGGATTCATTCTGGCACGACGCTCCTGTCACAAAAATTAAACCTCAACAGGAAGCACTTACAGGTATAAATAAAGCAGGTGCCCGAGTGGAAGCTCAAATTCAGTAACGCATTATGAGCCAAAAAATTCGTGAGCGTGGTGGTGGCTTAGCAGATGCGCCTTCTCCTCATTTCCACCCTGAAATGTTAGCTGTAATACTTGATGGTGGTCTTTGCATCCTTCATTTTTTCGAGCGCAATCCTCGTCTAGAATTCGTGAGCGTGGTTAAGCAGATGTGCCTTCTCCCGATTTCCACCCTGAAATGATAGCTGCAATCCTTGATGGTGGTCTTTGCATCCTTCATTTTCTCGAGCGCAATCCTCGAGTAGTTCCTGTGCCAAGGCGGTTCCTTCTCCTTGTCTGCCTCAGAGACACTGCTCTGACCCTTTATAAACAAGAGGCATGTGAACTGCATGGAAGCCCCGCCCGTTTGGCCCCGCCCCACACACCAGCGGTGGGCAACGTCTTCCCGCCCTTTCCCCCACTATGATGGACAGCTGACTTGAGGGACCCTGGGGCCGTCGGCGCCGTGGCAACGTTACAGACATACATGGTCACTGTAGACGACTCTTCTGGCCCTATACACAGCTTTAGTGTTGGAAAACAACTATACATTTACCCAACGAGGTAGCACTTACTGATTAGCCAGTAGAAAGTACTCCAGTTGAGTAGAGGTATTGCACAAAACGGTGGCATCTTCTTGGGTGAATATGCAGGGCAGGATTCATTCTGCCACGACGCTCCTGTCACAAAAATTAAACCTCAACAGGAAGCACTTACAGGTATAAATAAAGCAGGTGCCCGAGTGGAAGCTCAAATTCAGTAACGCATTATGAGCCAAAAAATTCGTGAGCGTGGTGGTGGCTTAGCAGATGCGCCTTCTCCTCATTTCCACCCTGAAATGTTAGCTGTAATACTTGATGGTGGTCTTTGCATCCTTCATTTTTTCGAGCGCAATCCTCGTGTAGAATTCGTGAGCGTGGTTAAGCAGAGGGGCCTTCTCCCCATTTCCACCCTGAAACGTGAGCGTGGTTAAGCAGATGTGCCTTCTCCCGATTTCCACCCTGAAATGATAGCTGCAATCCTTGATGGTGGTCTTTGCATCCTTCATTTTCTCGAGCGCAATCCTCGAGTAGTTCCTGTGCCAAGGCGGTTCCTTCTCCTTGTCTGCCTCAGAGACACTGCTCTGACCCTTTAAACAAGAGGCATGTGAACTGCATGGAAGCCCCGCCCGTTTGGCCCCGCCCCACACACCAGCGGTGGGCAACGTCTTCCCGCCCTTTCCCCCACTATGATGGACAGCTGACTCGAGGGACCCGGGGCCGTCGGCGCCGTGGCAACGTTACAGACATAGATGGTCACTGTAGATGACTCTTCTGGCCCTATACACAGCTTTAGTGTTGGAAAACAACTATACATTTACCCAACGAGGTAGCACTTACTGATTAGCCAGTAGAAAGTACTCCAGTTGAGAAGAGGTATTGCATAAAACGGTGGCATCTTCTTGGGTGAATATGCAGGGCAGGATTCATTCTGGCACGACGCTCCTGTCACAAAAATTAAACCTCAACAGGAAGCACTTACAGGTATAAATAAAGCAGGTGCCCGAGTGGAAGCTCAAATTCAGTAACGCATTATGAGCCAAAAAATTCGTGAGCGTGGTGGTGGCTTAGCAGATGCGCCTTCTCCTCATTTCCACCCTGAAATGTTAGCTGTAATACTTGATGGTGGTCTTTGCATCCTTCATTTTTTCGAGCGCAATCCTCGTGTAGAATTCGTGAGCGTGGTTAAGCAGATGTGCCTTCTCCCGATTTCCACCCTGAAATGATAGCTGCAATCCTTGATGGTGGTCTTTGCATCCTTCATTTTCTCGAGCGCAATCCTCGAGTAGTTCCTGTGCCAAGGCGGTTCCTTCTCCTTGTCTGCCTCAGAGACACTGCTCTGACCCTTTATAAACAAGAGGCATGTGAACTGCATGGAAGCCCCGCCCGTTTGGCCCCGCCCCACACACCAGCGGTGGGCAACGTCTTCCCGCCCTTTCCCCCACTATGATGGACAGCTGACTCGAGGGACCCGGGGCCGTCGGCGCCGTGGCAACGTTACAGGCATAGATGGTCACTGTAGATGACTCTTCTGGCCCTATACACAGCTTTAGTGTTGGAAAACAACTATACATTTACCCAACGAGGTAGCACTTACTGATTAGCCAGTAGAAAGTACTCCAGTTGAGAAGAGGTATTGCACAAAACGGTGGCATCTTCTTGGGTGAATATGCAGGGCAGGATTCATTCTGGCACGATGCTCCTGTCACAAAAATTAAACCTCAACAGGAAGCACTTACAGGTATAAATAAAGCAGGTGCCCGAGTGGAAGCTCAAATTCAGTAACGCATTATGAGCCAAAAAATTCGTGAGCCTGGTGGTAGCTTAGCAGATGTGCCTTCTCCTCATTTCCACCCTGAAATGTTAGCTGTAATACTTGATGGTGGTCTTTGCATCCTTCATTTTTTCGAGCGCAATCCTCGTGTAGAATTCGTGAGCGTGGTTAAGCAGATGTGCCTTCTCCCGATTTCCACCCTGAAATGATAGCTGCAATCCTTGATGGTGGTCTTTGCATCCTTCATTTTCTCGAGCGCAATCCTCGAGTAGTTCCTGTGCCAAGGCGGCTCCTTCTCCTTGTCTGCCTCAGAGACACTGCTCTGACCCTTTATAAACAAGAGGCATGTGAACTGCATGGAAGCCCCGCCCGTTTGGCCCCGCCCCACACACCAGCGGTGGGCAACGTCTTCCCGCCCTTTCCCCCACTGTGATGGACAGCTGACTTGAGGGACCCTGGGGCCGTCGGCGCCGTGGCAACGTTACAGACATACATGGTCACTGTAGACGACTCTTCTGGCCCTATACACAGCTTTAGTGTTGGAAAACAACTATACATTTACCCAACGAGGTAGCACTTACTGATTAGCCAGTAGAAAGTACCCCAGTTGAGTAGAGGTATTGCACAAAACGGTGGCATCTTCTTGGGTGAATATGCAGGGCAGGATTCATTCTGGCACGACGCTCCTGTCACAAAAATTAAACCTCAACAGGAAGCACTTACAGGTATAAATAAAGCAGGTGCCCGAGTGGAAGCTCAAATTCAGTAACGCATTATGAGCCAAAAAATTCGTGAGCGTGGTGGTGGCTTAGCAGATGCGCCTTCTCCTCATTTCCACCCTGAAATGTTAGCTGTAATACTTGATGGTGGTCTTTGCATCCTTCATTTTTTCGAGCGCAATCCTCGTCTAGAATTCGTGAGCGTGGTTAAGCAGAGGGGCCTTCTCCCCATTTCCACCCTGAAATGTTAGCTGTAATACTTGATGGTGGTCTTTGCATCCTTCATTTTTTCGAGCGCAATCCTCGTGTAGAATTCGTGAGCGTGGTTAAGCAGATGTGCCTTCTCCCGATTTCCACCCTGAAATGATAGCTGCAATCCTTGATGGTGGTCTTTGCATCCTTCATTTTCTCGAGCGCAATCCTCGAGTAGTTCCTGTGCCAAGGCGGTTCCTTCTCCTTGTCTGCCTCAGAGACACTGCTCTGACCCTTTATAAACAAGAGGCATGTGAACTGCATGGAAGCCCCGCCCGTTTGGCCCCGCCCCACACACCAGCGGTGGGCAACGTCTTCCCGCCCTTTCCCCCACTATGATGGACAGCTGACTCGAGGGACCCCGGGGCCGTCGGCGCCGTGGCAACGTTACAGACATAGATGGTCACTGTAGATGACTCTTCTGGCCCTATACACAGCTTTAGTGTTGGAAAACAACTATACATTTACCCAACGAGGTAGCACTTACTGATTAGCCAGTAGAAAGTACTCCAGTTGAGAAGAGGTATTGCACAAAACGGTGGCATCTTCTTGGGTGAATATGCAGGGCAGGATTCATTCTGGCACGATGCTCCTGTCACAAAAATTAAACCTCAACAGGAAGCACTTACAGGTATAAATAAAGCAGGTGCCCGAGTGGAAGCTCAAATTCAGTAACGCATTATGAGCCAAAAAATTCGTGAGCCTGGTGGTAGCTTAGCAGATGTGCCTTCTCCTCATTTCCACCCTGAAATGTTAGCTGTAATACTTGATGGTGGTCTTTGCATCCTTCATTTTTTCGAGCGCAATCCTCGTCTAGAATTCGTGAGCGTGGTTAAGCAGAGGGGCCTTCTCCCCATTTCCACCCTGAAATGTTAGCTGTAATACTTGATGGTGGTCTTTGCATCCTTCATTTTTTCGAGCGCAATCCTCGTGTAGAATTCGTGAGCGTGGTTAAGCAGATGTGCCTTCTCCCGATTTCCACCCTGAAATGATAGCTGCAATCCTTGATGGTGGTCTTTGCATCCTTCATTTTCTCGAGCGCAATCCTCGAGTAGTTCCTGTGCCAAGGCGGCTCCTTCTCCTTGTCTGCCTCAGAGACACTGCTCTGACCCTTTATAAACAAGAGGCATGTGAACTGCATGGAAGCCCCGCCCGTTTGGCCCCGCCCCACACACCAGCGGTGGGCAACGTCTTCCCGCCCTTTCCCCCACTGTGATGGACAGCTGACTTGAGGGACCCTGGGGCCGTCGGCGCCGTGGCAACGTTACAGACATACATGGTCACTGTAGACGACTCTTCTGGCCCTATACACAGCTTTAGTGTTGGAAAACAACTATACATTTACCCAACGAGGTAGCACTTACTGATTAGCCAGTAGAAAGTACCCCAGTTGAGTAGAGGTATTGCACAAAACGGTGGCATCTTCTTGGGTGAATATGCAGGGCAGGATTCATTCTGGCACGACGCTCCTGTCACAAAAATTAAACCTCAACAGGAAGCACTTACAGGTATAAATAAAGCAGGTGCCCGAGTGGAAGCTCAAATTCAGTAACGCATTATGAGCCAAAAAATTCGTGAGCGTGGTGGTGGCTTAGCAGATGCGCCTTCTCCTCATTTCCACCCTGAAATGTTAGCTGTAATACTTGATGGTGGTCTTTGCATCCTTCATTTTTTCGAGCGCAATCCTCGTCTAGAATTCGTGAGCGTGGTTAAGCAGAGGGGCCTTCTCCCCATTTCCACCCTGAAATGTTAGCTGTAATACTTGATGGTGGTCTTTGCATCCTTCATTTTTTCGAGCGCAATCCTCGTGTAGAATTCGTGAGCGTGGTTAAGCAGATGTGCCTTCTCCCGATTTCCACCCTGAAATGATAGCTGCAATCCTTGATGGTGGTCTTTGCATCCTTCATTTTCTCGAGCGCAATCCTCGAGTAGTTCCTGTGCCAAGGCGGTTCCTTCTCCTTGTCTGCCTCAGAGACACTGCTCTGACCCTTTATAAACAAGAGGCATGTGAACTGCATGGAAGCCCCGCCCGTTTGGCCCCGCCCCACACACCAGCGGTGGGCAACGTCTTCCCGCCCTTTCCCCCACTATGATGGACAGCTGACTCGAGGGACCCCGGGGCCGTCGGCGCCGTGGCAACGTTACAGACATAGATGGTCACTGTAGATGACTCTTCTGGCCCTATACACAGCTTTAGTGTTGGAAAACAACTATACATTTACCCAACGAGGTAGCACTTACTGATTAGCCAGTAGAAAGTACTCCAGTTGAGAAGAGGTATTGCACAAAACGGTGGCATCTTCTTGGGTGAATATGCAGGGCAGGATTCATTCTGGCACGATGCTCCTGTCACAAAAATTAAACCTCAACAGGAAGCACTTACAGGTATAAATAAAGCAGGTGCCCGAGTGGAAGCTCAAATTCAGTAACGCATTATGAGCCAAAAAATTCGTGAGCCTGGTGGTAGCTTAGCAGATGTGCCTTCTCCTCATTTCCACCCTGAAATGTTAGCTGTAATACTTGATGGTGGTCTTTGCATCCTTCATTTTTTCGAGCGCAATCCTCGTCTAGAATTCGTGAGCGTGGTTAAGCAGAGGGGCCTTCTCCCCATTTCCACCCTGAAATGTTAGCTGTAATACTTGATGGTGGTCTTTGCATCCTTCATTTTTTCGAGCGCAATCCTCGTGTAGAATTCGTGAGCGTGGTTAAGCAGATGTGCCTTCTCCCGATTTCCACCCTGAAATGATAGCTGCAATCCTTGATGGTGGTCTTTGCATCCTTCATTTTCTCGAGCGCAATCCTCGAGTAGTTCCTGTGCCAAGGCGGCTCCTTCTCCTTGTCTGCCTCAGAGACACTGCTCTGACCCTTTATAAACAAGAGGCATGTGAACTGCATGGAAGCCCCGCCCCACACACCAGCGGTGGGCAACGTCTTCCCGCCCTTTCCCCCACTATGATGGACAGCTGACTTGAGGGACCCTGGGGCCGTCGGCGCCGTGGCAACGTTACAGACATACATGGTCACTGTAGACGACTCTTCTGGCCCTATACACAGCTTTAGTGTTGGAAAACAACTATACATTTACCCAACGAGGTAGCACTTACTGATTAGCCAGTAGAAAGTACTCCAGTTGAGTAGAGGTATTGCACAAAACGGTGGCATCTTCTTGGGTGAATATGCAGGGCAGGATTCATTCTGGCACGACGCTCCTGTCACAAAAATTAAACCTCAACAGGAAGCACTTACAGGTATAAATAAAGCAGGTGCCCGAGTGGAAGCTCAAATTCAGTAACGCATTATGAGCCAAAAAATTCGTGAGCGTGGTGGTGGCTTAGCAGATGCGCCTTCTCCTCATTTCCACCCTGAAATGTTAGCTGTAATACTTGATGGTGGTCTTTGCATCCTTCATTTTTTCGAGCGCAATCCTCGTCTAGAATTCGTGAGCGTGGTTAAGCAGATGTGCCTTCTCCCGATTTCCACCCTGAAATGATAGCTGCAATCCTTGATGGTGGTCTTTGCATCCTTCATTTTCTCGAGCGCAATCCTCGAGTAGTTCCTGTGCCAAGGCGGTTCCTTCTCCTTGTCTGCCTCAGAGACACTGCTCTGACCCTTTATAAACAAGAGGCATGTGAACTGCATGGAAGCCCCGCCCGTTTGGCCCCGCCCCACACACCAGCGGTGGGCAACGTCTTCCCGCCCTTTCCCCCACTATGATGGACAGCTGACTTGAGGGACCCTGGGGCCGTCGGCGCCGTGGCAACGTTACAGACATACATGGTCACTGTAGACGACTCTTCTGGCCCTATACACAGCTTTAGTGTTGGAAAACAACTATACATTTACCCAACGAGGTAGCACTTACTGATTAGCCAGTAGAAAGTACTCCAGTTGAGTAGAGGTATTGCACAAAACGGTGGCATCTTCTTGGGTGAATATGCAGGGCAGGATTCATTCTGCCACGACGCTCCTGTCACAAAAATTAAACCTCAACAGGAAGCACTTACAGGTATAAATAAAGCAGGTGCCCGAGTGGAAGCTCAAATTCAGTAACGCATTATGAGCCAAAAAATTCGTGAGCGTGGTGGTGGCTTAGCAGATGCGCCTTCTCCTCATTTCCACCCTGAAATGTTAGCTGTAATACTTGATGGTGGTCTTTGCATCCTTCATTTTTTCGAGCGCAATCCTCGTGTAGAATTCGTGAGCGTGGTTAAGCAGAGGGGCCTTCTCCCCATTTCCACCCTGAAACGTGAGCGTGGTTAAGCAGATGTGCCTTCTCCCGATTTCCACCCTGAAATGATAGCTGCAATCCTTGATGGTGGTCTTTGCATCCTTCATTTTCTCGAGCGCAATCCTCGAGTAGTTCCTGTGCCAAGGCGGTTCCTTCTCCTTGTCTGCCTCAGAGACACTGCTCTGACCCTTTAAACAAGAGGCATGTGAACTGCATGGAAGCCCCGCCCGTTTGGCCCCGCCCCACACACCAGCGGTGGGCAACGTCTTCCCGCCCTTTCCCCCACTATGATGGACAGCTGACTCGAGGGACCCGGGGCCGTCGGCGCCGTGGCAACGTTACAGACATAGATGGTCACTGTAGATGACTCTTCTGGCCCTATACACAGCTTTAGTGTTGGAAAACAACTATACATTTACCCAACGAGGTAGCACTTACTGATTAGCCAGTAGAAAGTACTCCAGTTGAGAAGAGGTATTGCATAAAACGGTGGCATCTTCTTGGGTGAATATGCAGGGCAGGATTCATTCTGGCACGACGCTCCTGTCACAAAAATTAAACCTCAACAGGAAGCACTTACAGGTATAAATAAAGCAGGTGCCCGAGTGGAAGCTCAAATTCAGTAACGCATTATGAGCCAAAAAATTCGTGAGCGTGGTGGTGGCTTAGCAGATGCGCCTTCTCCTCATTTCCACCCTGAAATGTTAGCTGTAATACTTGATGGTGGTCTTTGCATCCTTCATTTTTTCGAGCGCAATCCTCGTGTAGAATTCGTGAGCGTGGTTAAGCAGATGTGCCTTCTCCCGATTTCCACCCTGAAATGATAGCTGCAATCCTTGATGGTGGTCTTTGCATCCTTCATTTTCTCGAGCGCAATCCTCGAGTAGTTCCTGTGCCAAGGCGGTTCCTTCTCCTTGTCTGCCTCAGAGACACTGCTCTGACCCTTTATAAACAAGAGGCATGTGAACTGCATGGAAGCCCCGCCCGTTTGGCCCCGCCCCACACACCAGCGGTGGGCAACGTCTTCCCGCCCTTTCCCCCACTATGATGGACAGCTGACTCGAGGGACCCGGGGCCGTCGGCGCCGTGGCAACGTTACAGGCATAGATGGTCACTGTAGATGACTCTTCTGGCCCTATACACAGCTTTAGTGTTGGAAAACAACTATACATTTACCCAACGAGGTAGCACTTACTGATTAGCCAGTAGAAAGTACTCCAGTTGAGAAGAGGTATTGCACAAAACGGTGGCATCTTCTTGGGTGAATATGCAGGGCAGGATTCATTCTGGCACGATGCTCCTGTCACAAAAATTAAACCTCAACAGGAAGCACTTACAGGTATAAATAAAGCAGGTGCCCGAGTGGAAGCTCAAATTCAGTAACGCATTATGAGCCAAAAAATTCGTGAGCCTGGTGGTAGCTTAGCAGATGTGCCTTCTCCTCATTTCCACCCTGAAATGTTAGCTGTAATACTTGATGGTGGTCTTTGCATCCTTCATTTTTTCGAGCGCAATCCTCGTGTAGAATTCGTGAGCGTGGTTAAGCAGATGTGCCTTCTCCCGATTTCCACCCTGAAATGATAGCTGCAATCCTTGATGGTGGTCTTTGCATCCTTCATTTTCTCGAGCGCAATCCTCGAGTAGTTCCTGTGCCAAGGCGGCTCCTTCTCCTTGTCTGCCTCAGAGACACTGCTCTGACCCTTTATAAACAAGAGGCATGTGAACTGCATGGAAGCCCCGCCCGTTTGGCCCCGCCCCACACACCAGCGGTGGGCAACGTCTTCCCGCCCTTTCCCCCACTGTGATGGACAGCTGACTTGAGGGACCCTGGGGCCGTCGGCGCCGTGGCAACGTTACAGACATACATGGTCACTGTAGACGACTCTTCTGGCCCTATACACAGCTTTAGTGTTGGAAAACAACTATACATTTACCCAACGAGGTAGCACTTACTGATTAGCCAGTAGAAAGTACCCCAGTTGAGTAGAGGTATTGCACAAAACGGTGGCATCTTCTTGGGTGAATATGCAGGGCAGGATTCATTCTGGCACGACGCTCCTGTCACAAAAATTAAACCTCAACAGGAAGCACTTACAGGTATAAATAAAGCAGGTGCCCGAGTGGAAGCTCAAATTCAGTAACGCATTATGAGCCAAAAAATTCGTGAGCGTGGTGGTGGCTTAGCAGATGCGCCTTCTCCTCATTTCCACCCTGAAATGTTAGCTGTAATACTTGATGGTGGTCTTTGCATCCTTCATTTTTTCGAGCGCAATCCTCGTCTAGAATTCGTGAGCGTGGTTAAGCAGAGGGGCCTTCTCCCCATTTCCACCCTGAAATGTTAGCTGTAATACTTGATGGTGGTCTTTGCATCCTTCATTTTTTCGAGCGCAATCCTCGTGTAGAATTCGTGAGCGTGGTTAAGCAGATGTGCCTTCTCCCGATTTCCACCCTGAAATGATAGCTGCAATCCTTGATGGTGGTCTTTGCATCCTTCATTTTCTCGAGCGCAATCCTCGAGTAGTTCCTGTGCCAAGGCGGTTCCTTCTCCTTGTCTGCCTCAGAGACACTGCTCTGACCCTTTATAAACAAGAGGCATGTGAACTGCATGGAAGCCCCGCCCGTTTGGCCCCGCCCCACACACCAGCGGTGGGCAACGTCTTCCCGCCCTTTCCCCCACTATGATGGACAGCTGACTCGAGGGACCCCGGGGCCGTCGGCGCCGTGGCAACGTTACAGACATAGATGGTCACTGTAGATGACTCTTCTGGCCCTATACACAGCTTTAGTGTTGGAAAACAACTATACATTTACCCAACGAGGTAGCACTTACTGATTAGCCAGTAGAAAGTACTCCAGTTGAGAAGAGGTATTGCACAAAACGGTGGCATCTTCTTGGGTGAATATGCAGGGCAGGATTCATTCTGGCACGATGCTCCTGTCACAAAAATTAAACCTCAACAGGAAGCACTTACAGGTATAAATAAAGCAGGTGCCCGAGTGGAAGCTCAAATTCAGTAACGCATTATGAGCCAAAAAATTCGTGAGCCTGGTGGTAGCTTAGCAGATGTGCCTTCTCCTCATTTCCACCCTGAAATGTTAGCTGTAATACTTGATGGTGGTCTTTGCATCCTTCATTTTTTCGAGCGCAATCCTCGTCTAGAATTCGTGAGCGTGGTTAAGCAGAGGGGCCTTCTCCCCATTTCCACCCTGAAATGTTAGCTGTAATACTTGATGGTGGTCTTTGCATCCTTCATTTTTTCGAGCGCAATCCTCGTGTAGAATTCGTGAGCGTGGTTAAGCAGATGTGCCTTCTCCCGATTTCCACCCTGAAATGATAGCTGCAATCCTTGATGGTGGTCTTTGCATCCTTCATTTTCTCGAGCGCAATCCTCGAGTAGTTCCTGTGCCAAGGCGGCTCCTTCTCCTTGTCTGCCTCAGAGACACTGCTCTGACCCTTTATAAACAAGAGGCATGTGAACTGCATGGAAGCCCCGCCCCACACACCAGCGGTGGGCAACGTCTTCCCGCCCTTTCCCCCACTATGATGGACAGCTGACTTGAGGGACCCTGGGGCCGTCGGCGCCGTGGCAACGTTACAGACATACATGGTCACTGTAGACGACTCTTCTGGCCCTATACACAGCTTTAGTGTTGGAAAACAACTATACATTTACCCAACGAGGTAGCACTTACTGATTAGCCAGTAGAAAGTACTCCAGTTGAGTAGAGGTATTGCACAAAACGGTGGCATCTTCTTGGGTGAATATGCAGGGCAGGATTCATTCTGGCACGACGCTCCTGTCACAAAAATTAAACCTCAACAGGAAGCACTTACAGGTATAAATAAAGCAGGTGCCCGAGTGGAAGCTCAAATTCAGTAACGCATTATGAGCCAAAAAATTCGTGAGCGTGGTGGTGGCTTAGCAGATGCGCCTTCTCCTCATTTCCACCCTGAAATGTTAGCTGTAATACTTGATGGTGGTCTTTGCATCCTTCATTTTTTCGAGCGCAATCCTCGTCTAGAATTCGTGAGCGTGGTTAAGCAGAGGGGCCTTCTCCCCATTTCCACCCTGAAATGTTAGCTGTAATACTTGATGGTGGTCTTTGCATCCTTCATTTTTTCGAGCGCAATCCTCGTGTAGAATTCGTGAGCGTGGTTAAGCAGATGTGCCTTCTCCCGATTTCCACCCTGAAATGATAGCTGCAATCCTTGATGGTGGTCTTTGCATCCTTCATTTTCTCGAGCGCAATCCTCGAGTAGTTCCTGTGCCAAGGCGGCTCCTTCTCCTTGTCTGCCTCAGAGACACTGCTCTGACCCTTTATAAACAAGAGGCATGTGAACTGCATGGAAGCCCCGCCCGTTTGGCCCCGCCCCACACACCAGCGGTGGGCAACGTCTTCCCGCCCTTTCCCCCACTGTGATGGACAGCTGACTTGAGGGACCCTGGGGCCGTCGGCGCCGTGGCAACGTTACAGACATACATGGTCACTGTAGACGACTCTTCTGGCCCTATACACAGCTTTAGTGTTGGAAAACAACTATACATTTACCCAACGAGGTAGCACTTACTGATTAGCCAGTAGAAAGTACCCCAGTTGAGTAGAGGTATTGCACAAAACGGTGGCATCTTCTTGGGTGAATATGCAGGGCAGGATTCATTCTGGCACGACGCTCCTGTCACAAAAATTAAACCTCAACAGGAAGCACTTACAGGTATAAATAAAGCAGGTGCCCGAGTGGAAGCTCAAATTCAGTAACGCATTATGAGCCAAAAAATTCGTGAGCGTGGTGGTGGCTTAGCAGATGCGCCTTCTCCTCATTTCCACCCTGAAATGTTAGCTGTAATACTTGATGGTGGTCTTTGCATCCTTCATTTTTTCGAGCGCAATCCTCGTCTAGAATTCGTGAGCGTGGTTAAGCAGAGGGGCCTTCTCCCCATTTCCACCCTGAAATGTTAGCTGTAATACTTGATGGTGGTCTTTGCATCCTTCATTTTTTCGAGCGCAATCCTCGTGTAGTTCCTGTGCCAAGGCGGTTCCTTCTCCTTGTCTGCCTCAGAGACACTGCTCTGACCCTTTATAAACAAGAGGCATGTGAACTGCATGGAAGCCCCGCACGTTTGGCCCCGCCCCACACACCAGCGGTGGGCAACGTCTTCCCGCCCTTTCCCCCACTATGATGGACAGCTGACTCGAGGGACCCCGGGGCCGTCGGCGCCGTGGCAACGTTACAGACATAGATGGTCACTGTAGATGACTCTTCTGGCCCTATACACAGCTTTAGTGTTGGAAAACAACTATACATTTACCCAACGAGGTAGCACTTACTGATTAGCCAGTAGAAAGTACTCCAGTTGAGAAGAGGTATTGCACAAAACGGTGGCATCTTCTTGGGTGAATATGCAGGGCAGGATTCATTCTGGCACGATGCTCCTGTCACAAAAATTAAACCTCAACAGGAAGCACTTACAGGTATAAATAAAGCAGGTGCCCGAGTGGAAGCTCAAATTCAGTAACGCATTATGAGCCAAAAAATTCGTGAGCCTGGTGGTAGCTTAGCAGATGTGCCTTCTCCTCATTTCCACCCTGAAATGTTAGCTGTAATACTTGATGGTGGTCTTTGCATCCTTCATTTTTTCGAGCGCAATCCTCGTCTAGAATTCGTGAGCGTGGTTAAGCAGAGGGGCCTTCTCCCCATTTCCACCCTGAAATGTTAGCTGTAATACTTGATGGTGGTCTTTGCATC
This sequence comes from Triturus cristatus, assembly GCF_964204655.1. Taxonomy (NCBI): domain Eukaryota; kingdom Metazoa; phylum Chordata; class Amphibia; order Caudata; family Salamandridae; genus Triturus; species Triturus cristatus. The sequence goes on along the minus strand of NC_140591.1, from coordinate 113,422,252 downwards.
CTTCATTTTTTCGAGCGCAATCCTCGTGTAGAATTCGTGAGCGTGGTTAAGCAGATGTGCCTTCTCCCGATTTCCACCCTGAAATGATAGCTGCAATCCTTGATGGTGGTCTTTGCATCCTTCATTTTCTCGAGCGCAATCCTCGAGTAGTTCCTGTGCCAAGGCGGCTCCTTCTCCTTGTCTGCCTCAGAGACACTGCTCTGACCCTTTATAAACAAGAGGCATGTGAACTGCATGGAAGCCCCGCCCGTTTGGCCCCGCCCCACACACCAGCGGTGGGCAACGTCTTCCCGCCCTTTCCCCCACTGTGATGGACAGCTGACTTGAGGGACCCTGGGGCCGTCGGCGCCGTGGCAACGTTACAGACATACATGGTCACTGTAGACGACTCTTCTGGCCCTATACACAGCTTTAGTGTTGGAAAACAACTATACATTTACCCAACGAGGTAGCACTTACTGATTAGCCAGTAGAAAGTACCCCAGTTGAGTAGAGGTATTGCACAAAACGGTGGCATCTTCTTGGGTGAATATGCAGGGCAGGATTCATTCTGGCACGACGCTCCTGTCACAAAAATTAAACCTCAACAGGAAGCACTTACAGGTATAAATAAAGCAGGTGCCCGAGTGGAAGCTCAAATTCAGTAACGCATTATGAGCCAAAAAATTAGTGAGCGTGGTGGTGGCTTAGCAGATGCGCCTTCTCCTCATTTCCACCCTGAAATGTTAGCTGTAATACTTGATGGTGGGCTTTGCATCCTTCATTTTTTCGAGCGCAATCCTCGTCTAGAATTCGTGAGCGTGGTTAAGCAGAGGGGCCTTCTCCCCATTTCCACCCTGAAATGTTAGCTGTAATACTTGATGGTGGTCTTTGCATCCTTCATTTTTTCGAGCGCAATCCTCGTGTAGAATTCGTGAGCGTGGTTAAGCAGATGTGCCTTCTCCCGATTTCCACCCTGAAATGATAGCTGCAATCCTTGATGGTGGTCTTTGCATCCTTCATTTTCTCGAGCGCAATCCTCGAGTAGTTCCTGTGCCAAGGCGGTTCCTTCTCCTTGTCTGCCTCAGAGACACTGCTCTGACCCTTTATAAACAAGAGGCATGTGAACTGCATGGAAGCCCCGCCCGTTTGGCCCCGCCCCACACACCAGCGGTGGGCAACGTCTTCCCGCCCTTTCCCCCACTATGATGGACAGCTGACTCGAGGGACCCCGGGGCCGTCGGCGCCGTGGCAACGTTACAGACATAGATGGTCACTGTAGATGACTCTTCTGGCCCTATACACAGCTTTAGTGTTGGAAAACAACTATACATTTACCCAACGAGGTAGCACTTACTGATTAGCCAGTAGAAAGTACTCCAGTTGAGAAGAGGTATTGCACAAAACGGTGGCATCTTCTTGGGTGAATATGCAGGGCAGGATTCATTCTGGCACGATGCTCCTGTCACAAAAATTAAACCTCAACAGGAAGCACTTACAGGTATAAATAAAGCAGGTGCCCGAGTGGAAGCTCAAATTCAGTAACGCATTATGAGCCAAAAAATTCGTGAGCCTGGTGGTAGCTTAGCAGATGTGCCTTCTCCTCATTTCCACCCTGAAATGTTAGCTGTAATACTTGATGGTGGTCTTTGCATCCTTCATTTTTTCGAGCGCAATCCTCGTCTAGAATTCGTGAGCGTGGTTAAGCAGAGGGGCCTTCTCCCCATTTCCACCCTGAAATGTTAGCTGTAATACTTGATGGTGGTCTTTGCATCCTTCATTTTTTCGAGCGCAATCCTCGTGTAGAATTCGTGAGCGTGGTTAAGCAGATGTGCCTTCTCCCGATTTCCACCCTGAAATGATAGCTGCAATCCTTGATGGTGGTCTTTGCATCCTTCATTTTCTCGAGCGCAATCCTCGAGTAGTTCCTGTGCCAAGGCGGTTCCTTCTCCTTGTCTGCCTCAGAGACACTGCTCTGACCCTTTATAAACAAGAGGCATGTGAACTGCATGGAAGCCCCGCCCGTTTGGCCCCGCCCCACACACCAGCGGTGGGCAACGTCTTCCCGCCCTTTCCCCCACTATGATGGACAGCTGACTCGAGGGACCCGGGGCCGTCGGCGCCGTGGCAACGTTACAGGCATAGATGGTCACTGTAGATGACTCTTCTGGCCCTATACACAGCTTTAGTGTTGGAAAACAACTATACATTTACCCAACGAGGTAGCACTTACTGATTAGCCAGTAGAAAGTACTCCAGTTGAGAAGAGGTATTGCACAAAACGGTGGCATCTTCTTGGGTGAATATGCAGGGCAGGATTCATTCTGGCACGATGCTCCTGTCACAAAAATTAAACCTCAACAGGAAGCACTTACAGGTATAAATAAAGCAGGTGCCCGAGTGGAAGCTCAAATTCAGTAACGCATTATGAGCCAAAAAATTCGTGAGCCTGGTGGTAGCTTAGCAGATGTGCCTTCTCCTCATTTCCACCCTGAAATGTTAGCTGTAATACTTGATGGTGGTCTTTGCATCCTTCATTTTTTCGAGCGCAATCCTCGTCTAGAATTCGTGAGCGTGGTTAAGCAGAGGGGCCTTCTCCCCATTTCCACCCTGAAATGTTAGCTGTAATACTTGATGGTGGTCTTTGCATCCTTCATTTTTTCGAGCGCAATCCTCGTGTAGAATTCGTGAGCGTGGTTAAGCAGATGTGCCTTCTCCCGATTTCCACCCTGAAATGATAGCTGCAATCCTTGATGGTGGTCTTTGCATCCTTCATTTTCTCGAGCGCAATCCTCGAGTAGTTCCTGTGCCAAGGCGGCTCCTTCTCCTTGTCTGCCTCAGAGACACTGCTCTGACCCTTTATAAACAAGAGGCATGTGAACTGCATGGAAGCCCCGCCCCACACACCAGCGGTGGGCAACGTCTTCCCGCCCTTTCCCCCACTATGATGGACAGCTGACTTGAGGGACCCTGGGGCCGTCGGCGCCGTGGCAACGTTACAGACATACATGGTCACTGTAGACGACTCTTCTGGCCCTATACACAGCTTTAGTGTTGGAAAACAACTATACATTTACCCAACGAGGTAGCACTTACTGATTAGCCAGTAGAAAGTACTCCAGTTGAGTAGAGGTATTGCACAAAACGGTGGCATCTTCTTGGGTGAATATGCAGGGCAGGATTCATTCTGGCACGACGCTCCTGTCACAAAAATTAAACCTCAACAGGAAGCACTTACAGGTATAAATAAAGCAGGTGCCCGAGTGGAAGCTCAAATTCAGTAACGCATTATGAGCCAAAAAATTCGTGAGCGTGGTGGTGGCTTAGCAGATGCGCCTTCTCCTCATTTCCACCCTGAAATGTTAGCTGTAATACTTGATGGTGGTCTTTGCATCCTTCATTTTTTCGAGCGCAATCCTCGTCTAGAATTCGTGAGCGTGGTTAAGCAGAGGGGCCTTCTCCCCATTTCCACCCTGAAATGATAGCTGCAATCCTTGATGGTGGTCTTTGCATCCTTCATTTTTTCGAGCGCAATCCTCGTGTAGAATTCGTGAGCGTGGTTAAGCAGATGTGCCTTCTCCCGATTTCCACCCTGAAATGATAGCTGCAATCCTTGATGGTGGTCTTTGCATCCTTCATTTTCTCGAGCGCAATCCTCGAGTAGTTCCTGTGCCAAGGCGGCTCCTTCTCCTTGTCTGCCTCAGAGACACTGCTCTGACCCTTTATAAACAAGAGGCATGTGAACTGCATGGAAGCCCCGCCCCACACACCAGCGGTGGGCAACGTCTTCCCGCCCTTTCCCCCACTATGATGGACAGCTGACTTGAGGGACCCTGGGGCCGTCGGCGCCGTGGCAACGTTACAGACATACATGGTCACTGTAGACGACTCTTCTGGCCCTATACACAGCTTTAGTGTTGGAAAACAACTATACATTTACCCAACGAGGTAGCACTTACTGATTAGCCAGTAGAAAGTACTCCAGTTGAGTAGAGGTATTGCACAAAACGGTGGCATCTTCTTGGGTGAATATGCAGGGCAGGATTCATTCTGGCACGACGCTCCTGTCACAAAAATTAAACCTCAACAGGAAGCACTTACAGGTATAAATAAAGCAGGTGCCCGAGTGGAAGCTCAAATTCAGTAACGCATTATGAGCCAAAAAATTCGTGAGCGTGGTGGTGGCTTAGCAGATGCGCCTTCTCCTCATTTCCACCCTGAAATGTTAGCTGTAATACTTGATGGTGGGCTTTGCATCCTTCATTTTTTCGAGCGCAATCCTCGTCTAGAATTCGTGAGCGTGGTTAAGCAGAGGGGCCTTCTCCCCATTTCCACCCTGAAATGTTAGCTGTAATACTTGATGGTGGTCTTTGCATCCTTCATTTTTTCGAGCGCAATCCTCGTGTAGAATTCGTGAGCGTGGTTAAGCAGATGTGCCTTCTCCCGATTTCCACCCTGAAATGATAGCTGCAATCCTTGATGGTGGTCTTTGCATCCTTCATTTTCTCGAGCGCAATCCTCGAGTAGTTCCTGTGCCAAGGCGGTTCCTTCTCCTTGTCTGCCTCAGAGACACTGCTCTGACCCTTTATAAACAAGAGGCATGTGAACTGCATGGAAGCCCCGCCCGTTTGGCCCCGCCCCACACACCAGCGGTGGGCAACGTCTTCCCGCCCTTTCCCCCACTATGATGGACAGCTGACTCGAGGGACCCCGGGGCCGTCGGCGCCGTGGCAACGTTACAGACATAGATGGTCACTGTAGATGACTCTTCTGGCCCTATACACAGCTTTAGTGTTGGAAAACAACTATACATTTACCCAACGAGGTAGCACTTACTGATTAGCCAGTAGAAAGTACTCCAGTTGAGAAGAGGTATTGCACAAAACGGTGGCATCTTCTTGGGTGAATATGCAGGGCAGGATTCATTCTGGCACGACGCTCCTGTCACAAAAATTAAACCTCAACAGGAAGCACTTACAGGTATAAATAAAGCAGGTGCCCGAGTGGAAGCTCAAATTCAGTAACGCATTATGAGCCAAAAAATTCGTGAGCCTGGTGGTAGCTTAGCAGATGCGCCTTCTCCTCATTTCCACCCTGAAATGTTAGCTGTAATACTTGATGGTGGTCTTTGCATCCTTCATTTTTTCGAGCGCAATCCTCGTCTAGAATTCGTGAGCGTGGTTAAGCAGAGGGGCCTTCTCCCCATTTCCACCCTGAAACGTGAGCGTGGTTAAGCAGATGTGCCTTCTCCCGATTTCCACCCTGAAATGATAGCTGCAATCCTTGATGGTGGTCTTTGCATCCTTCATTTTCTCGAGCGCAATCCTCGAGTAGTTCCTGTGCCAAGGCGGTTCCTTCTCCTTGTCTGCCTCAGAGACACTGCTCTGACCCTTTATAAACAAGAGGCATGTGAACTGCATGGAAGCCCCGCCCGTTTGGCCCCGCCCCACACACCAGCGGTGGGCAACGTCTTCCCGCCCTTTCCCCCACTATGATGGACAGCTGACTCGAGGGACCCGGGGCCGTCGGCGCCGTGGCAACGTTACAGACATAGATGGTCACTGTAGATGACTCTTCTGGCCCTATACACAGCTTTAGTGTTGGAAAACAACTATACATTTACCCAACGAGGTAGCACTTACTGATTAGCCAGTAGAAAGTACTCCAGTTGAGAAGAGGTATTGCACAAAACGGTGGCATCTTCTTGGGTGAATATGCAGGGCAGGATTCATTCTGGCACGATGCTCCTGTCACAAAAATTAAACCTCAACAGGAAGCACTTACAGGTATAAATAAAGCAGGTGCCCGAGTGGAAGCTCAAATTCAGTAACGCATTATGAGCCAAAAAATTCGTGAGCCTGGTGGTAGCTTAGCAGATGTGCCTTCTCCTCATTTCCACCCTGAAATGTTAGCTGTAATACTTGATGGTGGTCTTTGCATCCTTCATTTTTTCGAGCGCAATCCTCGTCTAGAATTCGTGAGCGTGGTTAAGCAGAGGGGCCTTCTCCCCATTTCCACCCTGAAATGTTAGCTGTAATACTTGATGGTGGTCTTTGCATCCTTCATTTTTTCGAGCGCAATCCTCGTGTAGAATTCGTGAGCGTGGTTAAGCAGATGTGCCTTCTCCCGATTTCCACCCTGAAATGATAGCTGCAATCCTTGATGGTGGTCTTTGCATCCTTCATTTTCTCGAGCGCAATCCTCGAGTAGTTCCTGTGCCAAGGCGGCTCCTTCTCCTTGTCTGCCTCAGAGACACTGCTCTGACCCTTTATAAACAAGAGGCATGTGAACTGCATGGAAGCCCCGCCCGTTTGGCCCCGCCCCACACACCAGCGGTGGGCAACGTCTTCCCGCCCTTTCCCCCACTGTGATGGACAGCTGACTTGAGGGACCCTGGGGCCGTCGGCGCCGTGGCAACGTTACAGACATACATGGTCACTGTAGACGACTCTTCTGGCCCTATACACAGCTTTAGTGTTGGAAAACAACTATACATTTACCCAACGAGGTAGCACTTACTGATTAGCCAGTAGAAAGTACCCCAGTTGAGTAGAGGTATTGCACAAAACGGTGGCATCTTCTTGGGTGAATATGCAGGGCAGGATTCATTCTGGCACGACGCTCCTGTCACAAAAATTAAACCTCAACAGGAAGCACTTACAGGTATAAATAAAGCAGGTGCCCGAGTGGAAGCTCAAATTCAGTAACGCATTATGAGCCAAAAAATTCGTGAGCGTGGTGGTGGCTTAGCAGATGCGCCTTCTCCTCATTTCCACCCTGAAATGTTAGCTGTAATACTTGATGGTGGTCTTTGCATCCTTCATTTTTTCGAGCGCAATCCTCGTCTAGAATTCGTGAGCGTGGTTAAGCAGAGGGGCCTTCTCCCCATTTCCACCCTGAAATGTTAGCTGTAATACTTGATGGTGGTCTTTGCATCCTTCATTTTTTCGAGCGCAATCCTCGTGTAGTTCCTGTGCCAAGGCGGTTCCTTCTCCTTGTCTGCCTCAGAGACACTGCTCTGACCCTTTATAAACAAGAGGCATGTGAACTGCATGGAAGCCCCGCCCGTTTGGCCCCGCCCCACACACCAGCGGTGGGCAACGTCTTCCCGCCCTTTCCCCCACTATGATGGACAGCTGACTCGAGGGACCCCGGGGCCGTCGGCGCCGTGGCAACGTTACAGACATAGATGGTCACTGTAGATGACTCTTCTGGCCCTATACACAGCTTTAGTGTTGGAAAACAACTATACATTTACCCAACGAGGTAGCACTTACTGATTAGCCAGTAGAAAGTACTCCAGTTGAGAAGAGGTATTGCACAAAACGGTGGCATCTTCTTGGGTGAATATGCAGGGCAGGATTCATTCTGGCACGATGCTCCTGTCACAAAAATTAAACCTCAACAGGAAGCACTTACAGGTATAAATAAAGCAGGTGCCCGAGTGGAAGCTCAAATTCAGTAACGCATTATGAGCCAAAAAATTCGTGAGCCTGGTGGTAGCTTAGCAGATGTGCCTTCTCCTCATTTCCACCCTGAAATGTTAGCTGTAATACTTGATGGTGGTCTTTGCATCCTTCATTTTTTCGAGCGCAATCCTCGTCTAGAATTCGTGAGCGTGGTTAAGCAGAGGGGCCTTCTCCCCATTTCCACCCTGAAATGTTAGCTGTAATACTTGATGGTGGTCTTTGCATCCTTCATTTTTTCGAGCGCAATCCTCGTGTAGAATTCGTGAGCGTGGTTAAGCAGATGTGCCTTCTCCCGATTTCCACCCTGAAATGATAGCTGCAATCCTTGATGGTGGTCTTTGCATCCTTCATTTTCTCGAGCGCAATCCTCGAGTAGTTCCTGTGCCAAGGCGGCTCCTTCTCCTTGTCTGCCTCAGAGACACTGCTCTGACCCTTTATAAACAAGAGGCATGTGAACTGCATGGAAGCCCCGCCCCACACACCAGCGGTGGGCAACGTCTTCCCGCCCTTTCCCCCACTATGATGGACAGCTGACTTGAGGGACCCTGGGGCCGTCGGCGCCGTGGCAACGTTACAGACATACATGGTCACTGTAGACGACTCTTCTGGCCCTATACACAGCTTTAGTGTTGGAAAACAACTATACATTTACCCAACGAGGTAGCACTTACTGATTAGCCAGTAGAAAGTACTCCAGTTGAGTAGAGGTATTGCACAAAACGGTGGCATCTTCTTGGGTGAATATGCAGGGCAGGATTCATTCTGGCACGACGCTCCTGTCACAAAAATTAAACCTCAACAGGAAGCACTTACAGGTATAAATAAAGCAGGTGCCCGAGTGGAAGCTCAAATTCAGTAACGCATTATGAGCCAAAAAATTCGTGAGCGTGGTGGTGGCTTAGCAGATGCGCCTTCTCCTCATTTCCACCCTGAAATGTTAGCTGTAATACTTGATGGTGGGCTTTGCATCCTTCATTTTTTCGAGCGCAATCCTCGTCTAGAATTCGTGAGCGTGGTTAAGCAGAGGGGCCTTCTCCCCATTTCCACCCTGAAATGTTAGCTGTAATACTTGATGGTGGTCTTTGCATCCTTCATTTTTTCGAGCGCAATCCTCGTGTAGAATTCGTGAGCGTGGTTAAGCAGATGTGCCTTCTCCCGATTTCCACCCTGAAATGATAGCTGCAATCCTTGATGGTGGTCTTTGCATCCTTCATTTTCTCGAGCGCAATCCTCGAGTAGTTCCTGTGCCAAGGCGGTTCCTTCTCCTTGTCTGCCTCAGAGACACTGCTCTGACCCTTTATAAACAAGAGGCATGTGAACTGCATGGAAGCCCCGCCCCACACACCAGCGGTGGGCAACGTCTTCCCGCCCTTTCCCCCACTATGATGGACAGCTGACTCGAGGGACCCCGGGGCCGTCGGCGCCGTGGCAACGTTACAGACATAGATGGTCACTGTAGATGACTCTTCTGGCCCTATACACAGCTTTAGTGTTGGAAAACAACTATACATTTACCCAACGAGGTAGCACTTACTGATTAGCCAGTAGAAAGTACTCCAGTTGAGAAGAGGTATTGCACAAAACGGTGGCATCTTCTTGGGTGAATATGCAGGGCAGGATTCATTCTGGCACGATGCTCCTGTCACAAAAATTAAACCTCAACAGGAAGCACTTACAGGTATAAATAAAGCAGGTGCCCGAGTGGAAGCTCAAATTCAGTAACGCATTATGAGCCAAAAAATTCGTGAGCCTGGTGGTAGCTTAGCAGATGTGCCTTCTCCTCATTTCCACCCTGAAATGTTAGCTGTAATACTTGATGGTGGTCTTTGCATCCTTCATTTTTTCGAGCGCAATCCTCGTCTAGAATTCGTGAGCGTGGTTAAGCAGAGGGGCCTTCTCCCCATTTCCACCCTGAAATGTTAGCTGTAATACTTGATGGTGGTCTTTGCATCCTTCATTTTTTCGAGCGCAATCCTCGTGTAGAATTCGTGAGCGTGGTTAAGCAGATGTGCCTTCTCCCGATTTCCACCCTGAAATGATAGCTGCAATCCTTGATGGTGGTCTTTGCATCCTTCATTTTCTCGAGCGCAATCCTCGAGTAGTTCCTGTGCCAAGGCGGCTCCTTCTCCTTGTCTGCCTCAGAGACACTGCTCTGACCCTTTATAAACAAGAGGCATGTGAACTGCATGGAAGCCCCGCCCGTTTGGCCCCGCCCCACACACCAGCGGTGGGCAGCGTCTTCCCGCCCTTTCCCCCACTATGATGGACAGCTGACTTGAGGGACCCTGGGGCCGTCGGCGCCGTGGCAACGTTACAGACATACATGGTCACTGTAGACGACTCTTCTGGCCCTATACACAGCTTTAGTGTTGGAAAACAACTATACATTTACCCAACGAGGTAGCACTTACTGATTAGCCAGTAGAAAGTACTCCAGTTGAGTAGAGGTATTGCACAAAACGGTGGCATCTTCTTGGGTGAATATGCAGGGCAGGATTCATTCTGGCACGACGCTCCTGTCACAAAAATTAAACCTCAACAGGAAGCACTTACAGGTATAAATAAAGCAGGTGCCCGAGTGGAAGCTCAAATTCAGTAACGCATTATGAGCCAAAAAATTCGTGAGCGTGGTGGTGGCTTAGCAGATGCGCCTTCTTCTCATTTCCACCCTGAAATGTTAGCTGTAATACTTGATGGTGGTCTTTGCATCCTTCATTTTTTCGAGCGCAATCCTCGTGTAGAATTCGTGAGCGTGGTTAAGCAGATGTGCCTTCTCCCGATTTCCACCCTGAAATGATAGCTGCAATCCTTGATGGTGGTCTTTGCATCCTTCATTTTCTCGAGCGCAATCCTCGAGTAGTTCCTGTGCCAAGGCGGCTCCTTCTCCTTGTCTGCCTCAGAGACACTGCTCTGACCCTTTATAAACAAGAGGCATGTGAACTGCATGGAAGCCCCGCCCCACACACCAGCGGTGGGCAACGTCTTCCCGCCCTTTCCCCCACTATGATGGACAGCTGACTTGAGGGACCCTGGGGCCGTCGGCGCCGTGGCAACGTTACAGACATACATGGTCACTGTAGACGACTCTTCTGGCCCTATACACAGCTTTAGTGTTGGAAAACAACTATACATTTACCCAACGAGGTAGCACTTACTGATTAGCCAGTAGAAAGTACTCCAGTTGAGAAGAGGTATTGCACAAAACGGTGGCATCTTCTTGGGTGAATATGCAGGGCAGGATTCATTCTGGCACGATGCTCCTGTCACAAAAATTAAACCTCAACAGGAAGCACTTACAGGTATAAATAAAGCAGGTGCCCGAGTGGAAGCTCAAATTCAGTAACGCATTATGAGCCAAAAAATTCGTGAGCCTGGTGGTGGCTTAGCAGATGTGCCTTCTCCTCATTTCCACCCTGAAATGTTAGCTGTAATACTTGATGGTGGTCTTTGCATCCTTCATTTTTTCGAGCGCAATCCTCGTCTAGAATTCGTGAGCGTGGTTAAGCAGAGGGGCCTTCTCCCCATTTCCACCCTGAAATGTTAGCTGTAATACTTGATGGTGGTCTTTGCATCCTTCATTTTTTCGAGCGCAATCCTCGTGTAGAATTCGTGAGCGTGGTTAAGCAGATGTGCCTTCTCCCGATTTCCACCCTGAAATGATAGCTGCAATCCTTGATGGTGGTCTTTGCATCCTTCATTTTCTCGAGCGCAATCCTCGAGTAGTTCCTGTGCCAAGGCGGTTCCTTCTCCTTGTCTGCCTCAGAGACACTGCTCTGACCCTTTATAAACAAGAGGCATGTGAACTGCATGGAAGCCCCGCCCGTTTGGCCCCGCCCCACACACCAGCGGTGGGCAACGTCTTCCCGCCCTTTCCCCCACTATGATGGACAGCTGACTCGAGGGACCCCGGGGCCGTCGGCGCCGTGGCAACGTTACAGACATAGATGGTCACTGTAGATGACTCTTCTGGCCCTATACACAGCTTTAGTGTTGGAAAACAACTATACATTTACCCAACGAGGTAGCACTTACTGATTAGCCAGTAGAAAGTACTCCAGTTGAGAAGAGGTATTGCACAAAACGGTGGCATCTTCTTGGGTGAATATGCAGGGCAGGATTCATTCTGGCACGATGCTCCTGTCACAAAAATTAAACCTCAACAGGAAGCACTTACAGGTATAAATAAAGCAGGTGCCCGAGTGGAAGCTCAAATTCAGTAACGCATTATGAGCCAAAAAATTCGTGAGCCTGGTGGTAGCTTAGCAGATGTGCCTTCTCCTCATTTCCACCCTGAAATGTTAGCTGTAATACTTGATGGTGGTCTTTGCATCCTTCATTTTTTCGAGCGCAATCCTCGTCTAGAATTCGTGAGCGTGGTTAAGCAGAGGGGCCTTCTCCCCATTTCCACCCTGAAATGTTAGCTGTAATACTTGATGGTGGTCTTTGCATCCTTCATTTTTTCGAGCGCAATCCTCGTGTAGAATTCGTGAGCGTGGTTAAGCAGATGTGCCTTCTCCCGATTTCCACCCTGAAATGATAGCTGCAATCCTTGATGGTGGTCTTTGCATCCTTCATTTTCTCGAGCGCAATCCTCGAGTAGTTCCTGTGCCAAGGCGGCTCCTTCTCCTTGTCTGCCTCAGAGACACTGCTCTGACCCTTTATAAACAAGAGGCATGTGAACTGCATGGAAGCCCCGCCCCACACACCAGCGGTGGGCAACGTCTTCCCGCCCTTTCCCCCACTATGATGGACAGCTGACTTGAGGGACCCTGGGGCCGTCGGCGCCGTGGCAACGTTACAGACATACATGGTCACTGTAGACGACTCTTCTGGCCCTATACACAGCTTTAGTGTTGGAAAACAACTATACATTTACCCAACGAGGTAGCACTTACTGATTAGCCAGTAGAAAGTACTCCAGTTGAGTAGAGGTATTGCACAAAACGGTGGCATCTTCTTGGGTGAATATGCAGGGCAGGATTCATTCTGGCACGACGCTCCTGTCACAAAAATTAAACCTCAACAGGAAGCACTTACAGGTATAAATAAAGCAGGTGCCCGAGTGGAAGCTCAAATTCAGTAACGCATTATGAGCCAAAAAATTCGTGAGCGTGGTGGTGGCTTAGCAGATGCGCCTTCTCCTCATTTCCACCCTGAAATGTTAGCTGTAATACTTGATGGTGGTCTTTGCATCCTTCATTTTTTCGAGCGCAATCCTCGTCTAGAATTCGTGAGCGTGGTTAAGCAGATGTGCCTTCTCCCGATTTCCAACCTGAAATGATAGCTGCAATCCTTGATGGTGGTCTTTGCATCCTTCATTTTCTCGAGCGCAATCCTCGAGTAGTTCCTGTGCCAAGGCGGTTCCTTCTCCTTGTCTGCCTCAGAGACACTGCTCTGACCCTTTATAAACAAGAGGCATGTGAACTGCATGGAAGCCCCGCCCGTTTGGCCCCGCCCCACACACCAGCGGTGGGCAACGTCTTCCCGCCCTTTCCCCCACTATGATGGACAGCTGACTTGAGGGACCCTGGGGCCGTCGGCGCCGTGGCAACGTTACAGACATACATGGTCACTGTAGACGACTCTTCTGGCCCTATACACAGCTTTAGTGTTGGAAAACAACTATACATTTACCCAACGAGGTAGCACTTACTGATTAGCCAGTAGAAAGTACTCCAGTTGAGTAGAGGTATTGCACAAAACGGTGGCATCTTCTTGGGTGAATATGCAGGGCAGGATTCATTCTGCCACGACGCTCCTGTCACAAAAATTAAACCTCAACAGGAAGCACTTACAGGTATAAATAAAGCAGGTGCCCGAGTGGAAGCTCAAATTCAGTAACGCATTATGAGCCAAAAAATTCGTGAGCGTGGTGGTGGCTTAGCAGATGCGCCTTCTCCTCATTTCCACCCTGAAATGTTAGCTGTAATACTTGATGGTGGTCTTTGCATCCTTCATTTTTTCGAGCGCAATCCTCGTGTAGAATTCGTGAGCGTGGTTAAGCAGAGGGGCCTTCTCCCCATTTCCACCCTGAAACGTGAGCGTGGTTAAGCAGATGTGCCTTCTCCCGATTTCCACCCTGAAATGATAGCTGCAATCCTTGATGGTGGTCTTTGCATCCTTCATTTTCTCGAGCGCAATCCTCGAGTAGTTCCTGTGCCAAGGCGGTTCCTTCTCCTTGTCTGCCTCAGAGACACTGCTCTGACCCTTTATAAACAAGAGGCATGTGAACTGCATGGAAGCCCCGCCCGTTTGGCCCCGCCCCACACACCAGCGGTGGGCAACGTCTTCCCGCCCTTTCCCCCACTATGATGGACAGCTGACTCGAGGGACCCGGGGCCGTCGGCGCCGTGGCAACGTTACAGACATAGATGGTCACTGTAGATGACTCTTCTGGCCCTATACACAGCTTTAGTGTTGGAAAACAACTATACATTTACCCAACGAGGTAGCACTTACTGATTAGCCAGTAGAAAGTACTCCAGTTGAGAAGAGGTATTGCACAAAACGGTGGCATCTTCTTGGGTGAATATGCAGGGCAGGATTCATTCTGGCACGATGCTCCTGTCACAAAAATTAAACCTCAACAGGAAGCACTTACAGGTATAAATAAAGCAGGTGCCCGAGTGGAAGCTCAAATTCAGTAACGCATTATGAGCCAAAAAATTCGTGAGCCTGGTGGTAGCTTAGCAGATGTGCCTTCTCCTCATTTCCACCCTGAAATGTTAGCTGTAATACTTGATGGTGGTCTTTGCATCCTTCATTTTTTCGAGCGCAATCCTCGTCTAGAATTCGTGAGCGTGGTTAAGCAGAGGGGCCTTCTCCCCATTTCCACCCTGAAATGTTAGCTGTAATACTTGATGGTGGTCTTTGCATCCTTCATTTTTTCGAGCGCAATCCTCGTGTAGAATTCGTGAGCGTGGTTAAGCAGATGTGCCTTCTCCCGATTTCCACCCTGAAATGATAGCTGCAATCCTTGATGGTGGTCTTTGCATCCTTCATTTTCTCGAGCGCAATCCTCGAGTAGTTCCTGTGCCAAGGCGGCTCCTTCTCCTTGTCTGCCTCAGAGACACTGCTCTGACCCTTTATAAACAAGAGGCATGTGAACTGCATGGAAGCCCCGCCCCACACACCAGCGGTGGGCAACGTCTTCCCGCCCTTTCCCCCACTATGATGGACAGCTGACTTGAGGGACCCTGGGGCCGTCGGCGCCGTGGCAACGTTACAGACATACATGGTCACTGTAGACGACTCTTCTGGCCCTATACACAGCTTTAGTGTTGGAAAACAACTATACATTTACCCAACGAGGTAGCACTTACTGATTAGCCAGTAGAAAGTACTCCAGTTGAGTAGAGGTATTGCACAAAACGGTGGCATCTTCTTGGGTGAATATGCAGGGCAGGATTCATTCTGGCACGACGCTCCTGTCACAAAAATTAAACCTCAACAGGAAGCACTTACAGGTATAAATAAAGCAGGTGCCCGAGTGGAAGCTCAAATTCAGTAACGCATTATGAGCCAAAAAATTCGTGAGCGTGGTGGTGGCTTAGCAGATGCGCCTTCTCCTCATTTCCACCCTGAAATGTTAGCTGTAATACTTGATGGTGGTCTTTGCATCCTTCATTTTTTCGAGCGCAATCCTCGTCTAGAATTCGTGAGCGTGGTTAAGCAGATGTGCCTTCTCCCGATTTCCACCCTGAAATGATAGCTGCAATCCTTGATGGTGGTCTTTGCATCCTTCATTTTCTCGAGCGCAATCCTCGAGTAGTTCCTGTGCCAAGGCGGTTCCTTCTCCTTGTCTGCCTCAGAGACACTGCTCTGACCCTTTATAAACAAGAGGCATGTGAACTGCATGGAAGCCCCGCCCGTTTGGCCCCGCCCCACACACCAGCGGTGGGCAACGTCTTCCCGCCCTTTCCCCCACTGTGATGGACTGACTTGAGGGACCCTGGGGCCGTCGGCGCCGTGGCAACGTTACAGACATACATGGTCACTGTAGACGACTCTTCTGGCCCTATACACAGCTTTAGTGTTGGAAAACAACTATACATTTACCCAACGAGGTAGCACTTACTGATTAGCCAGTAGAAAGTACCCCAGTTGAGTAGAGGTATTGCACAAAACGGTGGCATCTTCTTGGGTGAATATGCAGGGCAGGATTCATTCTGGCACGACGCTCCTGTCACAAAAATTAAACCTCAACAGGAAGCACTTACAGGTATAAATAAAGCAGGTGCCCGAGTGGAAGCTCAAATTCAGTAACGCATTATGAGCCAAAAAATTCGTGAGCGTGGTGGTGGCTTAGCAGATGCGCCTTCTCCTCATTTCCACCCTGAAATGTTAGCTGTAATACTTGATGGTGGTCTTTGCATCCTTCATTTTTTCGAGCGCAATCCTCGTCTAGAATTCGTGAGCGTGGTTAAGCAGAGGGGCCTTCTCCCCATTTCCACCCTGAAATGTTAGCTGTAATACTTGATGGTGGTCTTTGCATCCTTCATTTTTTCGAGCGCAATCCTCGTGTAGTTCCTGTGCCAAGGCGGTTCCTTCTCCTTGTCTGCCTCAGAGACACTGCTCTGACCCTTTATAAACAAGAGGCATGTGAACTGCATGGAAGCCCCGCCCGTTTGGCCCCGCCCCACACACCAGCGGTGGGCAACGTCTTCCCGCCCTTTCCCCCACTATGATGGACAGCTGACTCGAGGGACCCCGGGGCCGTCGGCGCCGTGGCAACGTTACAGACATAGATGGTCACTGTAGATGACTCTTCTGGCCCTATACACAGCTTTAGTGTTGGAAAACAACTATACATTTACCCAACGAGGTAGCACTTACTGATTAGCCAGTAGAAAGTACTCCAGTTGAGAAGAGGTATTGCACAAAACGGTGGCATCTTCTTGGGTGAATATGCAGGGCAGGATTCATTCTGGCACGATGCTCCTGTCACAAAAATTAAACCTCAACAGGAAGCACTTACAGGTATAAATAAAGCAGGTGCCCGAGTGGAAGCTCAAATTCAGTAACGCATTATGAGCCAAAAAATTCGTGAGCCTGGTGGTAGCTTAGCAGATGTGCCTTCTCCTCATTTCCACCCTGAAATGTTAGCTGTAATACTTGATGGTGGTCTTTGCATCCTTCATTTTTTCGAGCGCAATCCTCGTCTAGAATTCGTGAGCGTGGTTAAGCAGAGGGGCCTTCTCCCCATTTCCACCCTGAAATGTTAGCTGTAATACTTGATGGTGGTCTTTGCATCCTTCATTTTTTCGAGCGCAATCCTCGTGTAGAATTCGTGAGCGTGGTTAAGCAGATGTGCCTTCTCCCGATTTCCACCCTGAAATGATAGCTGCAATCCTTGATGGTGGTCTTTGCATCCTTCATTTTCTCGAGCGCAATCCTCGAGTAGTTCCTGTGCCAAGGCGGCTCCTTCTCCTTGTCTGCCTCAGAGACACTGCTCTGACCCTTTATAAACAAGAGGCATGTGAACTGCATGGAAGCCCCGCCCCACACACCAGCGGTGGGCAACGTCTTCCCGCCCTTTCCCCCACTATGATGGACAGCTGACTTGAGGGACCCTGGGGCCGTCGGCGCCGTGGCAACGTTACAGACATACATGGTCACTGTAGACGACTCTTCTGGCCCTATACACAGCTTTAGTGTTGGAAAACAACTATACATTTACCCAACGAGGTAGCACTTACTGATTAGCCAGTAGAAAGTACTCCAGTTGAGTAGAGGTATTGCACAAAACGGTGGCATCTTCTTGGGTGAATATGCAGGGCAGGATTCATTCTGGCACGACGCTCCTGTCACAAAAATTAAACCTCAACAGGAAGCACTTACAGGTATAAATAAAGCAGGTGCCCGAGTGGAAGCTCAAATTCAGTAACGCATTATGAGCCAAAAAATTCGTGAGCGTGGTGGTGGCTTAGCAGATGCGCCTTCTCCTCATTTCCACCCTGAAATGTTAGCTGTAATACTTGATGGTGGGCTTTGCATCCTTCATTTTTTCGAGCGCAATCCTCGTCTAGAATTCGTGAGCGTGGTTAAGCAGAGGGGCCTTCTCCCCATTTCCACCCTGAAATGTTAGCTGTAATACTTGATGGTGGTCTTTGCATCCTTCATTTTTTCGAGCGCAATCCTCGTGTAGAATTCGTGAGCGTGGTTAAGCAGATGTGCCTTCTCCCGATTTCCACCCTGAAATGATAGCTGCAATCCTTGATGGTGGTCTTTGCATCCTTCATTTTCTCGAGCGCAATCCTCGAGTAGTTCCTGTGCCAAGGCGGTTCCTTCTCCTTGTCTGCCTCAGAGACACTGCTCTGACCCTTTATAAACAAGAGGCATGTGAACTGCATGGAAGCCCCGCCCCACACACCAGCGGTGGGCAACGTCTTCCCGCCCTTTCCCCCACTATGATGGACAGCTGACTCGAGGGACCCCGGGGCCGTCGGCGCCGTGGCAACGTTACAGACATAGATGGTCACTGTAGATGACTCTTCTGGCCCTATACACAGCTTTAGTGTTGGAAAACAACTATACATTTACCCAACGAGGTAGCACTTACTGATTAGCCAGTAGAAAGTACTCCAGTTGAGAAGAGGTATTGCACAAAACGGTGGCATCTTCTTGGGTGAATATGCAGGGCAGGATTCATTCTGGCACGATGCTCCTGTCACAAAAATTAAACCTCAACAGGAAGCACTTACAGGTATAAATAAAGCAGGTGCCCGAGTGGAAGCTCAAATTCAGTAACGCATTATGAGCCAAAAAATTCGTGAGCCTGGTGGTAGCTTAGCAGATGTGCCTTCTCCTCATTTCCACCCTGAAATGTTAGCTGTAATACTTGATGGTGGTCTTTGCATCCTTCATTTTTTCGAGCGCAATCCTCGTCTAGAATTCGTGAGCGTGGTTAAGCAGAGGGGCCTTCTCCCCATTTCCACCCTGAAATGTTAGCTGTAATACTTGATGGTGGTCTTTGCATCCTTCATTTTTTCGAGCGCAATCCTCGTGTAGAATTCGTGAGCGTGGTTAAGCAGATGTGCCTTCTCCCGATTTCCACCCTGAAATGATAGCTGCAATCCTTGATGGTGGTCTTTGCATCCTTCATTTTCTCGAGCGCAATCCTCGAGTAGTTCCTGTGCCAAGGCGGCTCCTTCTCCTTGTCTGCCTCAGAGACACTGCTCTGACCCTTTATAAACAAGAGGCATGTGAACTGCATGGAAGCCCCGCCCGTTTGGCCCCGCCCCACACACCAGCGGTGGGCAGCGTCTTCCCGCCCTTTCCCCCACTATGATGGACAGCTGACTTGAGGGACCCTGGGGCCGTCGGCGCCGTGGCAACGTTACAGACATACATGGTCACTGTAGACGACTCTTCTGGCCCTATACACAGCTTTAGTGTTGGAAAACAACTATACATTTACCCAACGAGGTAGCACTTACTGATTAGCCAGTAGAAAGTACTCCAGTTGAGTAGAGGTATTGCACAAAACGGTGGCATCTTCTTGGGTGAATATGCAGGGCAGGATTCATTCTGGCACGACGCTCCTGTCACAAAAATTAAACCTCAACAGGAAGCACTTACAGGTATAAATAAAGCAGGTGCCCGAGTGGAAGCTCAAATTCAGTAACGCATTATGAGCCAAAAAATTCGTGAGCGTGGTGGTGGCTTAGCAGATGCGCCTTCTTCTCATTTCCACCCTGAAATGTTAGCTGTAATACTTGATGGTGGTCTTTGCATCCTTCATTTTTTCGAGCGCAATCCTCGTGTAGAATTCGTGAGCGTGGTTAAGCAGATGTGCCTTCTCCCGATTTCCACCCTGAAATGATAGCTGCAATCCTTGATGGTGGTCTTTGCATCCTTCATTTTCTCGAGCGCAATCCTCGAGTAGTTCCTGTGCCAAGGCGGCTCCTTCTCCTTGTCTGCCTCAGAGACACTGCTCTGACCCTTTATAAACAAGAGGCATGTGAACTGCATGGAAGCCCCGCCCCACACACCAGCGGTGGGCAACGTCTTCCCGCCCTTTCCCCCACTATGATGGACAGCTGACTTGAGGGACCCTGGGGCCGTCGGCGCCGTGGCAACGTTACAGACATACATGGTCACTGTAGACGACTCTTCTGGCCCTATACACAGCTTTAGTGTTGGAAAACAACTATACATTTACCCAACGAGGTAGCACTTACTGATTAGCCAGTAGAAAGTACTCCAGTTGAGAAGAGGTATTGCACAAAACGGTGGCATCTTCTTGGGTGAATATGCAGGGCAGGATTCATTCTGGCACGATGCTCCTGTCACAAAAATTAAACCTCAACAGGAAGCACTTACAGGTATAAATAAAGCAGGTGCCCGAGTGGAAGCTCAAATTCAGTAACGCATTATGAGCCAAAAAATTCGTGAGCCTGGTGGTGGCTTAGCAGATGTGCCTTCTCCTCATTTCCACCCTGAAATGTTAGCTGTAATACTTGATGGTGGTCTTTGCATCCTTCATTTTTTCGAGCGCAATCCTCGTCTAGAATTCGTGAGCGTGGTTAAGCAGAGGGGCCTTCTCCCCATTTCCACCCTGAAATGTTAGCTGTAATACTTGATGGTGGTCTTTGCATCCTTCATTTTTTCGAGCGCAATCCTCGTGTAGAATTCGTGAGCGTGGTTAAGCAGATGTGCCTTCTCCCGATTTCCACCCTGAAATGATAGCTGCAATCCTTGATGGTGGTCTTTGCATCCTTCATTTTCTCGAGCGCAATCCTCGAGTAGTTCCTGTGCCAAGGCGGTTCCTTCTCCTTGTCTGCCTCAGAGACACTGCTCTGACCCTTTATAAACAAGAGGCATGTGAACTGCATGGAAGCCCCGCCCGTTTGGCCCCGCCCCACACACCAGCGGTGGGCAACGTCTTCCCGCCCTTTCCCCCACTATGATGGACAGCTGACTCGAGGGACCCCGGGGCCGTCGGCGCCGTGGCAACGTTACAGACATAGATGGTCACTGTAGATGACTCTTCTGGCCCTATACACAGCTTTAGTGTTGGAAAACAACTATACATTTACCCAACGAGGTAGCACTTACTGATTAGCCAGTAGAAAGTACTCCAGTTGAGAAGAGGTATTGCACAAAACGGTGGCATCTTCTTGGGTGAATATGCAGGGCAGGATTCATTCTGGCACGATGCTCCTGTCACAAAAATTAAACCTCAACAGGAAGCACTTACAGGTATAAATAAAGCAGGTGCCCGAGTGGAAGCTCAAATTCAGTAACGCATTATGAGCCAAAAAATTCGTGAGCCTGGTGGTAGCTTAGCAGATGTGCCTTCTCCTCATTTCCACCCTGAAATGTTAGCTGTAATACTTGATGGTGGTCTTTGCATCCTTCATTTTTTCGAGCGCAATCCTCGTCTAGAATTCGTGAGCGTGGTTAAGCAGAGGGGCCTTCTCCCCATTTCCACCCTGAAATGTTAGCTGTAATACTTGATGGTGGTCTTTGCATCCTTCATTTTTTCGAGCGCAATCCTCGTGTAGAATTCGTGAGCGTGGTTAAGCAGATGTGCCTTCTCCCGATTTCCACCCTGAAATGATAGCTGCAATCCTTGATGGTGGTCTTTGCATCCTTCATTTTCTCGAGCGCAATCCTCGAGTAGTTCCTGTGCCAAGGCGGCTCCTTCTCCTTGTCTGCCTCAGAGACACTGCTCTGACCCTTTATAAACAAGAGGCATGTGAACTGCATGGAAGCCCCGCCCCACACACCAGCGGTGGGCAACGTCTTCCCGCCCTTTCCCCCACTATGATGGACAGCTGACTTGAGGGACCCTGGGGCCGTCGGCGCCGTGGCAACGTTACAGACATACATGGTCACTGTAGACGACTCTTCTGGCCCTATACACAGCTTTAGTGTTGGAAAACAACTATACATTTACCCAACGAGGTAGCACTTACTGATTAGCCAGTAGAAAGTACTCCAGTTGAGTAGAGGTATTGCACAAAACGGTGGCATCTTCTTGGGTGAATATGCAGGGCAGGATTCATTCTGGCACGACGCTCCTGTCACAAAAATTAAACCTCAACAGGAAGCACTTACAGGTATAAATAAAGCAGGTGCCCGAGTGGAAGCTCAAATTCAGTAACGCATTATGAGCCAAAAAATTCGTGAGCGTGGTGGTGGCTTAGCAGATGCGCCTTCTCCTCATTTCCACCCTGAAATGTTAGCTGTAATACTTGATGGTGGTCTTTGCATCCTTCATTTTTTCGAGCGCAATCCTCGTCTAGAATTCGTGAGCGTGGTTAAGCAGATGTGCCTTCTCCCGATTTCCAACCTGAAATGATAGCTGCAATCCTTGATGGTGGTCTTTGCATCCTTCATTTTCTCGAGCGCAATCCTCGAGTAGTTCCTGTGCCAAGGCGGTTCCTTCTCCTTGTCTGCCTCAGAGACACTGCTCTGACCCTTTATAAACAAGAGGCATGTGAACTGCATGGAAGCCCCGCCCGTTTGGCCCCGCCCCACACACCAGCGGTGGGCAACGTCTTCCCGCCCTTTCCCCCACTATGATGGACAGCTGACTTGAGGGACCCTGGGGCCGTCGGCGCCGTGGCAACGTTACAGACATACATGGTCACTGTAGACGACTCTTCTGGCCCTATACACAGCTTTAGTGTTGGAAAACAACTATACATTTACCCAACGAGGTAGCACTTACTGATTAGCCAGTAGAAAGTACTCCAGTTGAGTAGAGGTATTGCACAAAACGGTGGCATCTTCTTGGGTGAATATGCAGGGCAGGATTCATTCTGCCACGACGCTCCTGTCACAAAAATTAAACCTCAACAGGAAGCACTTACAGGTATAAATAAAGCAGGTGCCCGAGTGGAAGCTCAAATTCAGTAACGCATTATGAGCCAAAAAATTCGTGAGCGTGGTGGTGGCTTAGCAGATGCGCCTTCTCCTCATTTCCACCCTGAAATGTTAGCTGTAATACTTGATGGTGGTCTTTGCATCCTTCATTTTTTCGAGCGCAATCCTCGTGTAGAATTCGTGAGCGTGGTTAAGCAGAGGGGCCTTCTCCCCATTTCCACCCTGAAACGTGAGCGTGGTTAAGCAGATGTGCCTTCTCCCGATTTCCACCCTGAAATGATAGCTGCAATCCTTGATGGTGGTCTTTGCATCCTTCATTTTCTCGAGCGCAATCCTCGAGTAGTTCCTGTGCCAAGGCGGTTCCTTCTCCTTGTCTGCCTCAGAGACACTGCTCTGACCCTTTATAAACAAGAGGCATGTGAACTGCATGGAAGCCCCGCCCGTTTGGCCCCGCCCCACACACCAGCGGTGGGCAACGTCTTCCCGCCCTTTCCCCCACTATGATGGACAGCTGACTCGAGGGACCCGGGGCCGTCGGCGCCGTGGCAACGTTACAGACATAGATGGTCACTGTAGATGACTCTTCTGGCCCTATACACAGCTTTAGTGTTGGAAAACAACTATACATTTACCCAACGAGGTAGCACTTACTGATTAGCCAGTAGAAAGTACTCCAGTTGAGAAGAGGTATTGCACAAAACGGTGGCATCTTCTTGGGTGAATATGCAGGGCAGGATTCATTCTGGCACGATGCTCCTGTCACAAAAATTAAACCTCAACAGGAAGCACTTACAGGTATAAATAAAGCAGGTGCCCGAGTGGAAGCTCAAATTCAGTAACGCATTATGAGCCAAAAAATTCGTGAGCCTGGTGGTAGCTTAGCAGATGTGCCTTCTCCTCATTTCCACCCTGAAATGTTAGCTGTAATACTTGATGGTGGTCTTTGCATCCTTCATTTTTTCGAGCGCAATCCTCGTCTAGAATTCGTGAGCGTGGTTAAGCAGAGGGGCCTTCTCCCCATTTCCACCCTGAAATGTTAGCTGTAATACTTGATGGTGGTCTTTGCATCCTTCATTTTTTCGAGCGCAATCCTCGTGTAGAATTCGTGAGCGTGGTTAAGCAGATGTGCCTTCTCCCGATTTCCACCCTGAAATGATAGCTGCAATCCTTGATGGTGGTCTTTGCATCCTTCATTTTCTCGAGCGCAATCCTCGAGTAGTTCCTGTGCCAAGGCGGCTCCTTCTCCTTGTCTGCCTCAGAGACACTGCTCTGACCCTTTATAAACAAGAGGCATGTGAACTGCATGGAAGCCCCGCCCCACACACCAGCGGTGGGCAACGTCTTCCCGCCCTTTCCCCCACTATGATGGACAGCTGACTTGAGGGACCCTGGGGCCGTCGGCGCCGTGGCAACGTTACAGACATACATGGTCACTGTAGACGACTCTTCTGGCCCTATACACAGCTTTAGTGTTGGAAAACAACTATACATTTACCCAACGAGGTACTCCAGTTGAGTAGAGGTATTGCACAAAACGGTGGCATCTTCTTGGGTGAATATGCAGGGCAGGATTCATTCTGGCACGACGCTCCTGTCACAAAAATTAAACCTCAACAGGAAGCACTTACAGGTATAAATAAAGCAGGTGCCCGAGTGGAAGCTCAAATTCAGTAACGCATTATGAGCCAAAAAATTCGTGAGCGTGGTGGTGGCTTAGCAGATGCGCCTTCTCCTCATTTCCACCCTGAAATGTTAGCTGTAATACTTGATGGTGGTCTTTGCATCCTTCATTTTTTCGAGCGCAATCCTCGTCTAGAATTCGTGAGCGTGGTTAAGCAGATGTGCCTTCTCCCGATTTCCACCCTGAAATGATAGCTGCAATCCTTGATGGTGGTCTTTGCATCCTTCATTTTCTCGAGCGCAATCCTCGAGTAGTTCCTGTGCCAAGGCGGCTCCTTCTCCTTGTCTGCCTCAGAGACACTGCTCTGACCCTTTATAAACAAGAGGCATGTGAACTGCATGGAAGCCCCGCCCCACACACCAGCGGTGGGCAACGTCTTCCCGCCCTTTCCCCCACTATGATGGACAGCTGACTTGAGGGACCCTGGGGCCGTCGGCGCCGTGGCAACGTTACAGACATACATGGTCACTGTAGACGACTCTTCTGGCCCTATACACAGCTTTAGTGTTGGAAAACAACTATACATTTACCCAACGAGGTAGCACTTACTGATTAGCCAGTAGAAAGTACCCCAGTTGAGTAGAGGTATTGCACAAAACGGTGGCATCTTCTTGGGTGAATATGCAGGGCAGGATTCATTCTGGCACGACGCTCCTGTCACAAAAATTAAACCTCAACAGGAAGCACTTACAGGTATAAATAAAGCAGGTGCCCGAGTGGAAGCTCAAATTCAGTAACGCATTATGAGCCAAAAAATTCGTGAGCGTGGTGGTGGCTTAGCAGATGCGCCTTCTCCTCATTTCCACCCTGAAATGTTAGCTGTAATACTTGATGGTGGTCTTTGCATCCTTCATTTTTTCGAGCGCAATCCTCGTCTAGAATTCGTGAGCGTGGTTAAGCAGAGGGGCCTTCTCCCCATTTCCACCCTGAAATGTTAGCTGTAATACTTGATGGTGGTCTTTGCATCCTTCATTTTTTCGAGCGCAATCCTCGTGTAGTTCCTGTGCCAAGGCGGTTCCTTCTCCTTGTCTGCCTCAGAGACACTGCTCTGACCCTTTATAAACAAGAGGCATGTGAACTGCATGGAAGCCCCGCCCGTTTGGCCCCGCCCCACACACCAGCGGTGGGCAACGTCTTCCCGCCCTTTCCCCCACTATGATGGACAGCTGACTCGAGGGACCCCGGGGCCGTCGGCGCCGTGGCAACGTTACAGACATAGATGGTCACTGTAGATGACTCTTCTGGCCCTATACACAGCTTTAGTGTTGGAAAACAACTATACATTTACCCAACGAGGTAGCACTTACTGATTAGCCAGTAGAAAGTACTCCAGTTGAGAAGAGGTATTGCACAAAACGGTGGCATCTTCTTGGGTGAATATGCAGGGCAGGATTCATTCTGGCACGATGCTCCTGTCACAAAAATTAAACCTCAACAGGAAGCACTTACAGGTATAAATAAAGCAGGTGCCCGAGTGGAAGCTCAAATTCAGTAACGCATTATGAGCCAAAAAATTCGTGAGCCTGGTGGTAGCTTAGCAGATGTGCCTTCTCCTCATTTCCACCCTGAAATGTTAGCTGTAATACTTGATGGTGGTCTTTGCATCCTTCATTTTTTCGAGCGCAATCCTCGTCTAGAATTCGTGAGCGTGGTTAAGCAGAGGGGCCTTCTCCCCATTTCCACCCTGAAATGTTAGCTGTAATACTTGATGGTGGTCTTTGCATCCTTCATTTTTTCGAGCGCAATCCTCGTGTAGAATTCGTGAGCGTGGTTAAGCAGATGTGCCTTCTCCCGATTTCCACCCTGAAATGATAGCTGCAATCCTTGATGGTGGTCTTTGCATCCTTCATTTTCTCGAGCGCAATCCTCGAGTAGTTCCTGTGCCAAGGCGGCTCCTTCTCCTTGTCTGCCTCAGAGACACTGCTCTGACCCTTTATAAACAAGAGGCATGTGAACTGCATGGAAGCCCCGCCCCACACACCAGCGGTGGGCAACGTCTTCCCGCCCTTTCCCCCACTATGATGGACAGCTGACTTGAGGGACCCTGGGGCCGTCGGCGCCGTGGCAACGTTACAGACATACATGGTCACTGTAGACGACTCTTCTGGCCCTATACACAGCTTTAGTGTTGGAAAACAACTATACATTTACCCAACGAGGTAGCACTTACTGATTAGCCAGTAGAAAGTACTCCAGTTGAGTAGAGGTATTGCACAAAACGGTGGCATCTTCTTGGGTGAATATGCAGGGCAGGATTCATTCTGGCACGACGCTCCTGTCACAAAAATTAAACCTCAACAGGAAGCACTTACAGGTATAAATAAAGCAGGTGCCCGAGTGGAAGCTCAAATTCAGTAACGCATTATGAGCCAAAAAATTCGTGAGCGTGGTGGTGGCTTAGCAGATGCGCCTTCTCCTCATTTCCACCCTGAAATGTTAGCTGTAATACTTGATGGTGGGCTTTGCATCCTTCATTTTTTCGAGCGCAATCCTCGTCTAGAATTCGTGAGCGTGGTTAAGCAGAGGGGCCTTCTCCCCATTTCCACCCTGAAATGTTAGCTGTAATACTTGATGGTGGTCTTTGCATCCTTCATTTTTTCGAGCGCAATCCTCGTGTAGAATTCGTGAGCGTGGTTAAGCAGATGTGCCTTCTCCCGATTTCCACCCTGAAATGATAGCTGCAATCCTTGATGGTGGTCTTTGCATCCTTCATTTTCTCGAGCGCAATCCTCGAGTAGTTCCTGTGCCAAGGCGGTTCCTTCTCCTTGTCTGCCTCAGAGACACTGCTCTGACCCTTTATAAACAAGTGGCATGTGAACTGCATGGAAGCCCCGCCCGTTTGGCCCCGCCCCACACACCAGCGGTGGGCAACGTCTTCCCGCCCTTTCCCCCACTATGATGGACAGCTGACTCGAGGGACCCCGGGGCCGTCGGCGCCGTGGCAACGTTACAGACATAGATGGTCACTGTAGATGACTCTTCTGGCCCTATACACAGCTTTAGTGTTGGAAAACAACTATACATTTACCCAACGAGGTAGCACTTACTGATTAGCCAGTAGAAAGTACTCCAGTTGAGTAGAGGTATTGCACAAAACGGTGGCATCTTCTTGGGTGAATATGCAGGGCAGGATTCATTCTGGCACGACGCTCCTGTCACAAAAATTAAACCTCAACAGGAAGCACTTACAGGTATAAATAAAGCAGGTGCCCGAGTGGAAGCTCAAATTCAGTAACGCATTATGAGCCAAAAAATTCGTGAGCGTGGTGGTGGCTTAGCAGATGCGCCTTCTCCTCATTTCCACCCTGAAATGTTAGCTGTAATACTTGATGGTGGTCTTTGCATCCTTCATTTTTTCGAGCGCAATCCTCGTCTAGAATTCGTGAGCGTGGTTAAGCAGAGGGGCCTTCTCCCCATTTCCACCCTGAAATGTTAGCTGTAATACTTGATGGTGGTCTTTGCATCCTTCATTTTTTCGAGCGCAATCCTCGTGTAGAATTCGTGAGCGTGGTTAAGCAGATGTGCCTTCTCCCGATTTCCACCCTGAAATGATAGCTGCAATCCTTGATGGTGGTCTTTGCATCCTTCATTTTCTCGAGCGCAATCCTCGAGTAGTTCCTGTGCCAAGGCGGCTCCTTCTCCTTGTCTGCCTCAGAGACACTGCTCTGACCCTTTATAAACAAGAGGCATGTGAACTGCATGGAAGCCCCGCCCCACACACCAGCGGTGGGCAACGTCTTCCCGCCCTTTCCCCCACTATGATGGACAGCTGACTTGAGGGACCCTGGGGCCGTCGGCGCCGTGGCAACGTTACAGACATACATGGTCACTGTAGACGACTCTTCTGGCCCTATACACAGCTTTAGTGTTGGAAAACAACTATACATTTACCCAACGAGGTAGCACTTACTGATTAGCCAGTAGAAAGTACTCCAGTTGAGTAGAGGTATTGCACAAAACGGTGGCATCTTCTTGGGTGAATATGCAGGGCAGGATTCATTCTGGCACGACGCTCCTGTCACAAAAATTAAACCTCAACAGGAAGCACTTACAGGTATAAATAAAGCAGGTGCCCGAGTGGAAGCTCAAATTCAGTAACGCATTATGAGCCAAAAAATTCGTGAGCGTGGTGGTGGCTTAGCAGATGCGCCTTCTCCTCATTTCCACCCTGAAATGTTAGCTGTAATACTTGATGGTGGTCTTTGCATCCTTCATTTTTTCGAGCGCAATCCTCGTCTAGAATTCGTGAGCGTGGTTAAGCAGAGGGGCCTTCTCCCCATTTCCACCCTGAAATGTTAGCTGTAATACTTGATGGTGGTCTTTGCATCCTTCATTTTTTCGAGCGCAATCCTCGTGTAGAATTCGTGAGCGTGGTTAAGCAGAGGGGCCTTCTCCCCATTTCCACCCTGAAATGTTAGCTGTAATACTTGATGGTGGTCTTTGCATCCTTCATTTTTTCGAGCGCAATCCTCGTGTAGAATTCGTGAGCGTGGTTAAGCAGATGTGCCTTCTCCCGATTTCCACCCTGAAATGATAGCTGCAATCCTTGATGGTGGTCTTTGCATCCTTCATAGTGCCAATATCGGCAACCGTTATCATATCATACATCAGTACATAATCATAATAAAACACACGACACTGAATGTAAGTGGAGAAATATTGCTGCAGGTTTATTAGCATAATAAATATGCAAACACGGTGGGTTATCTTACGGGCGATCCCAGGGCAGGCCAGCCCCATGGCGCCTGCCCGTCTGATAAGCCTAGGGTCACCATGGCAGCGCCAATTGGTGACCACCAAATGTTGGGAGGGTCCACCCCTCCCATCCGTGAACCTCCAGTCCACATGCTTCACCACGCCCCCCCGTGATGGGTGGGCGGAGCATACATGGCAGCCCCCGGTTGCTCAGACCCACAACCGCCTGTCGGTAGCGGGGCGCCGTAGGTCTTCCAGTGGACACGCTAAAAGATCCCTGGGTATCCTGGCTTAGCACCACACGGTGCTGCTGCATGCTATACCCCTTGGTATGTGCAGACCCTGGATCGCCCTGTAACTCCTCCTGCAACACAAAAGTGAAAGTTGTTAGAAAAACCTTCCCCCCCCTTCTTGTCCCTCCTGATGCCGGGTAAGCGGATGGGCGGGTAAGGCAAAACGAGCGGACAAGAGGGCGAGGAGGGGGCGGGGACCGAATATGTACCCCCCTCAAGGCTCCTCCCCGCCGGAAGCAGCTACCTGCTTGGGGTCTCCCTAGGTCAAGCCCAGGGACAAGACCTCCCACCCCTGTGCCTTCCTGTGGCACTAAGGCGGCCGCCCTCAAGGGGGCGGGCCGCTGCGCAACCCCCACCCCGGGCAGCCTTACATAGTGCCAATATCGGCAACCGTTATCATATCATACATCAGTACATAATCATAATAAAACACACGACACTGAATGTAAGTGGAGAAATATTGCTGCAGGTTTATTAGCATAATAAATATGCAAACACGGTGGGTTATCTTACGGGCGATCCCAGGGCAGGCCAGCCCCATGGCGCCTGCCCGTCTGATAAGCCTAGGGTCACCATGGCAGCGCCAATTGGTGACCACCAAATGTTGGGAGGGTCCACCCCTCCCATCCGTGAACCTCCAGTCCACATGCTTCACCACGCCCCCCCGTGATGGGTGGGCGGAGCATACATGGCAGCCCCCGGTTGCTCAGACCCACAACCGCCTGTCGGTAGCGGGGCGCCGTAGGTCTTCCAGTGGACACGCTAAAAGATCCCTGGGTATCCTGGCTTAGCACCACACGGTGCTGCTGCATGCTATACCCCTTGGTATGTGCAGACCCTGGATCGCCCTGTAACTCCTCCACAGCCTTGGGAGTGGCCACCGTCACTACCAGGGCCCCCCACCAAGGTAGACCTATTTCCTTACAACCTGCTGCAGCCAAAGCTTCCCCTAGGTCCAGTAGGAAAAGAACCGTGCCTAAACCAGGGAGGTGCACCCCATCT
Organism: Triturus cristatus; assembly: GCF_964204655.1. Classification (NCBI taxonomy): domain Eukaryota; kingdom Metazoa; phylum Chordata; class Amphibia; order Caudata; family Salamandridae; genus Triturus; species Triturus cristatus. The sequence goes on along the minus strand of NC_140591.1, from coordinate 113,392,298 downwards.
CCCTCCCGGCACCCTGTGGACTTGGCGTGTGTAAGACCATGCCTGATGAAGCCCAAAACCTCTTTGCTCTGCGCAACTGCGCATGGCTCCAGGTGGACCTTTTTACCTACAGCAACTGATACCGGGCTTCTCCCAGGTCCAGCCAAGACAATCTACGCCCAGCTGGACCGGCGGGCGGCCTGCCCCACAGGACAGGTGCCCTCATCCTTTCTAACTCCCCCGTGGATTTTGACTGAAGTGACCGTAAACCTAAAACTAGGCGTTGGTCCAATGTAGCCTTTGAATGGTTGAAGAACAATCCCCTTGACAAGACACTCGTGCCTGACAGTGCCAATGCGGGAGGGGTAAGAGTTGACAAGCCCGCCTTACCTCCTCCTTCACTCAGTTGGAGTATGTCCATCGCATTCCAAGAGTCTCCACCAAATGAGAAGCCTTGCCCTCCCAAACTTTTGCTAGTATACCAGGGAGAGACAGGGCTGAGTGACCACAGAGGAGGACCAACGTGTAAACTTCTTCACTATCTTGGATACTGGGTACGCCAATTGTTCTCCTGCTAATTGGTAGCCCAAAAGCATTACCCTGGGGTTTCCCTCAATCATGTGGACATATCGCCCCCGAGGAAGGCCACTTCCACAACCTGCATAGCTGCCAGCCCGTGCTGGAGGGCAGGATACGTTACCCGGTACCGATACTCGCGTCCCTGGTACCTGTTTCGTCGAACTCAAGGACGGGCTACTAAGTGAGCAACCAGGCTCCGCCCACTCCTGCCTGGCAGAGCCCTTGCGGGAGGAGGTAAGGGTTGACAGGCCTACCTTCCTTCCTCTTTCACTCCGTTGGAGAACGCCCATCGTATTCCATCAGTCACCACCCAAAGTGAAGCCTTGCCCTCCCAAAATTCTGCTATTATACCAGGGAGAGACAGGACAGAGTGACCACAGAGGAGAACCACGTGTAAAATGCTTCTCTATTTGAATACTGGGAAAGCCAAATTGTTCTCCTGCAGATTGTAGCCCAAAGTGTTACCCTGGTGCTTCCCTTAATCATATGGACCATGGCCCAGTTGGAAGGCCACCTGCATAGCTGCCAGCCAGTGCTGGAGGGGGGAGAAGTTACCCGGTACTGATGCTCGCATCAAGGTACCTGTTTCGTCTAACTCAAGGGCGTGCTACTAAGTGAGCAACCAGGCTCCGCCCTAGAACCCCGAGGCCAAACCCAAGCCCCTCCAAGTTCTGCTGCCTCACCTGCCTGTTAACACGAATCCCAGGGCAGACCACCGGCCTGTAATCCATGCTTGGCCATGCCGAGCTAAAATACCTCTGAACAGCCTGACAACAAGCTAACCACCAGCAATGAGTTCTGAATGTGTCTGACGCTGCCAAGAAACATGCCATAAAAGTAACAATTCACCTTCTATGAAACAAACGTGCCCTTGTGGCGATCCGAGTAGTGCTCCCGCCAAGCCGGCAGCCCTACTCAGGCAACCCGCACCCTCTTGGCACTGCCACACCCCCGCCCCAGCTGCCCTCGAGTGCCTGGTCGTGTGTAGCCACAACCTAGGTTTCATCACTGCGTCATACCGGGGTATGATGACCCATCTAACTCGACTGCTGAGTGCCTATTGCACCATTGCAAGTATGCCTTTGCCTGCTCAGAGTCTGGCTGAAAAGTTGGAAGGCATTGACCCCCCAGCCCAGGGTGAAGATGTCAGCATTACAGTACCTGGTGCTATAGACGGTCCCTGACCCTGATGGGACAGAAAGCAAATCCCTTGCTCCTGTTGAGCACGAACCCAAAACCAATAGCTCACCATGGTTTAGTACCTTCCTGCTGCTAATCATTCCTAGCTGAATGTTGACAAATCCATGTTCTGTAATGGCACTACTTCGCAGCCTGCACCATTCTGCCAGTGCCGAAAAGACCTTTGGCATGCTGCCTGGCCTCATCAATCTTGCCCTGTTCTAGCAGCGCCCGCTTCAGCCGTGGAGCAAACAACTCGCCGGTACCCCCAAACTGGCCCTGATGCGAGCAAACCGGGCCAAGGCACAACAGTGGGTGTACTAACTAATAGCAGGTCTAACAGCGTCAACAGGCGTCCTCAGCTTACAATAGGCGTGATGGAGTGAGGGTATCCAGTGAGAATCCAGATGACAACTTCCCATCTGACCGACCGTGGTGGGACCCACTCCTGTATATTCTAGTACACCTGGTCCCAGTTCACCTGTCACTGCCTGATGCACGTGACCTAGGTACATGGTCCCCTAGCATGGCGGCATGCCATTGAGACCACCATCCAGTCCCCGATAAGTACCACTATCTGCCTATGCTACAATCTTGCCTGTTCCTTCCTGCCCAGATATACCACGCGATGGATGCTCTCCTCCGTCACTTGGCCCGACCACACCTAGCAGAACAAACACAGCGAGAGGAAGCAGCCTGTGACCTACCCCAAGACTCTACGAAATCCTCCTACCAAATGACGTGGGAGCTCGCGGACCCCTATTGCTCCAGGAATTGGAGGGGGGGGAAGGGGCCGTCCTATCTGGAGATGTGTGTAGAGGAGGACCGCGGCCTAGAGTACCTATTGTAGGGTGCAACGATCGCCTGATGGTCTGATACTAATAACCGTAGTAACAACTCAATCAGCACAGGGCTAGTTGCCCCCCCCCCGTCTTACAACCGTGCGTGACAAGCGGGGGGATTAAAGGAAGGCTAACCCCGGTCAAACACAAAGCACCACCACGTGGCTGTGCCCAAAAAACCACCAACCCGCATCAAACCGACCCGATGGAAAGACAACCAGCGCCTAAAGCTCTACCCCCGCGGATGACCCTGCACATATATGAAACGCACACCCCCACGCATAGTCTGAGATAGGCCGCAAGATGACAGAAAACATCAACACCATATCTATTGTCGCTTTGACCGCCGACTGCGAGGAGACACGCATGCGGCATCCCGGAGGACACCACACCTCAAATCGTTCCAAGACCGCGAAACATAGCCAGACAGAAGCATGTTGCACCCGCTCCCCATGATCAATATAAGGGAAATCGGGAACACAAATTAATGACTAGTGTAGCCAACCGAGTCGGTAGCTGTGCTGAACACCCAAGGCCTCCCCCAGGGCAAAGCCGGCCAAACCCCGGAGCGTGCTTTGCAGGCCGAGGCAACTTGTGCGTGCTTGCACCCCGTGACCACACCCGAGTGATGCACCCGGTGTCCCCTCTTGTGTCGCTGCAACCATAAAACATCATGTAAACCTGTCCCTGGTGACACCCTGAGTACCTGCACCCGGGTCTCCCTGTGCTTGAGGAAGCTATTCTGTGCCTAGGTGACGCCCCTCTCGACTGGTGATTTGCTGTTTCTGTCATTGCATGCCGATATATGATCCAGCAAGACATCCCCGGCACGTCAAGGGTGTAGGCTTAGTCACTGGTAGTTAGTTGCCTAAGAAATCAGCAGCAACTGGGCTAGTGAATAAAGTTGCAACGTTAGCTTAGAGCGCTGACTGTTGCTTAAGATGCAGGCCCCTGCCTAATATTGCTGCCCATACCAAACATGATACCCCTAGCCATACATCTAGCAGCCGGGCCGTTATGCCACACCCCTTCCCCGGCTGCCTACCTAGTTTGTCTCAAGTGCAAACCTATTAAAGACAAGAGCCTTCAGAGTCCAGGGTCTATAGAAGGATTGCCTCATATGCTGTGGCAACAGGCGAATTTCCCCCCAAACAGTGAGCCACCCAAGAGAAAACTACAGCACCGCCCAGCAGCACTACACTCCTAAATAAGTTGGCAAATACTCCATTATCTTTAGCTTAATAAGGCGGTGCAAATATAAATTGAAGCACGCATAATGTGGGACCCTTTTCACGTACTAGCCCTTAAACCCTAGCTTAGGCCCTGCCACCCGTGAGCTGTGCAAAACCACCGATCGATCCCCGTACCGGCTGGCCGTAACAACCGTATCACTAAGAAGGGATGGCAACGGAGCGCATTATATAATCGCGGTTGTTCCCTAATGCCCTATCCATTCTCCAATCTCCAGCTGGACTCGTTCTCTTCCCGAGCGAAGGTCAGCAGTGTCACCCTGACCTATAATAAGAGATACAAAGAAAGCCAGTGACACGATGTGGACGTGCTGGCTCAGACCCAACCTACACCAGAGGAGCACAGGAGCCTTGCACCAGGTCTGATGCTTCTGATGTTGGTGTCTGAAGACATCACCATGCCTCCCGCTACGGTCTGGCCAGCTCCCCACTCCGAAAACGCCGGCTGACTTCACCGGATCGTGCTACCCCATCTCGGCGTGTACTACAAGACACCAAACATTCCTGCTTTATCATCAGCACTCAGACGCTAAACCGACGGTGGAGCCAACATTAACCCCGACCGTGCCCCATGCCTGCCGCACCCGCCTATGGGAGCGGCCTCCTAATGCCGGAAGATCTTAATTGCATACTCCCCCCTCATACTAGAGCGGATTCATTCCAGCGTGGCCCCATGACCGTATCAATGCCTGAAAACCAAAACTAAATGCCATTGCAGCGGCCCCCCCCCCTGTATGGGAGCGTCATCAGTATGCCTACAATCTATATCGCGCCTGACCCAATGGGGACTGAATATCATACCCCAGCGGCGAGACTTCCGTTACGTGCGTTAAACCATTTGGAGTAATTCGTTATCTGAACGAAGTTGCAAGAGAAATCAGACTCAACGAATGAAGTATGCCTCCATTACAAAAGATTCGAGGTACTCTACCTCCTGCGGCACACAAGCGCCGATCGCACCCACACATCATGGCCACTAAATGCAAGCATCAAAAGCTGTTTGTTCCGACACCCACTCTTTGTCTGCATATAGTCACCATCCGTTCTCACACAACATGGTTGCCGATGATTTACTTGTGCCCAGAACTCTGCCATGCTTTGTAGAGCTAGCCTCCCGAAACTCTAGCGTGCGGCCTAGAGATAATAATTTGCCTTCCCTGCAACCAAGCACCACTGTAGCCGCTGGCACCGGCCCCAACTCCCGCCGCACAATTCACCTGGCTCACCCATCCCGGGCAAGAACCACGCCGTCTGACCCACCAGCAAGACGCGACGCTCCGATTCCGGCACCCGGGGCAGAGGAGGGAGTAGCGCCCCCTTGCCAGTTCCATACCCATACAAGAAACCAAGCGGGGCGCGGTTAACCCGCTCTATCTTTGTGAGGGTCATTCACCTAGGGGAACCGAATGAGGGCCAAAAACCATGGGAACGATGACATGCCTTACAAAGGAACCTGGAGGGGGGTCGCAGCCAGCGCGCTACCAGTGGACATGAATTCCAATCTACATCATGTGATCCGCGTTTGGCCAGTGATATACGATTTCTTACAGTACGCGCTTCGCTACTCGAGCATGCGCGACCCAAACCCTCGGTTTTGGTGAGCATCCAACTCACCCTTCCCCCTCAGGCCCAGCATGGTTCGGAAGGAGTGAGCCCGGGATCATATATAGCGCAAACCGCCAGAGGTTGGAGCGCTTACCTAGCTCCTTAGTACATTAGCCATTCAGTGCGGGGAGGACGAGAAATGCCACCTCCCATCCCTTGGAGATAGGCCCCTATCGCGATTCGCGCCCTTCTTCGCACAAAAAGGAGGGGGCAGGGGCCGGAGAGGCATGCCCCGAAATAAGTTGGTGCGGAGGCCGCCCCCCCGTAAGGTATTGAGAGTGGGGGGGGGGGGGGAGAGAATACACACGCACCTTATCCGCCGGTCATCTAGGCACGGTGCGGTAATTGATATGCGGCATGCACGTGCTCTCGGATCGCTGTAAGCACTCACTACCATCTATGTCACAAACCCAGGCACGGGGAGGCCCACGGTGCATCATGTCGCCACAGCGCCTCTATGCCCACCGCTGCACTCCAAAATCTCGACGAGCGGTCGCGAAACCGGGGGCACCGGAGCACCTTAAAACAACCAGCGCACCCCGCACCCCCTTTCGCCCAACCTCCCCACAGCCACCCATCGACTGCGTCGGTATCGTCACTGCAATCGGAGGCGCGAGCCCCGGACTCTCCATAACAGAATTAGCAGTACACAGCTACGTATTTGAACCCCAAATCTTTGGCATTTACAGGGGTCGAACCAGAGACATTGGCTTGTATAGCGCGACTCGACTCGAAGGTGTTGGAGCGCCATACATAGTATTGCATTTACAGTGGCTACGGCATTGGCCTAATACATTAACGTGCTCGGCATAATTGGTTCATAAAGAGATCTACCGGAGACAATCAACGGGAATGAAACGTGTGACCTTGAGAGTAAGGGTCACAGACCTTAACCAATAGGCCACAGTGACTCCGATCTTAGAGCGTCCCTAAAAATGAGCCAAGATCACACACCGAGCAGCCACTCCTAGCGACTATGATCGAACCAGGCTCCCCTGCTACCCGGTCCGCCTACTTCGCCCTCAGCCAGGTCCAGCCCGCGAAAACGGCCCTCGCCGCTGCCCACAATACTGACCGCCTCAATAAACTAATGCTGCCCAACGGAACTACCGCGCGGCCTCAGGGCCTTAAACCAAAATTAAAACTCACATCCACCTGGCCGAGCTGCATGTCCCGCGGGGTGCCATACCAGCAGCGTCACCCTCCAACCTCTCCATACAGGCCTCTGCCCCAAGCGGTGGCCAGGTGGTAGTCACACTCGCAGCAAAACAGAGGGGGGCGGGTGTGATGAGGGCTCACCCACATTAATCCCCCCAAACACTCCAAACCCGAGCGGAGGTTACGCTCCAAACCCGTAACCTCCGGGGCAACCTCCTAATTAAATTACAAAGTGTATTACTTCGCAACCCGCGACACGCCAGATTCAGCCCCTCAACCTCGACATCCGGTGCGCCCGACCAAGGCGAGCCGTTGGGGGAGTAAGGTCGAACGGGCGCCTAATTAAGACTGCTAGCCGCGCGCGCGGGCCGCAAACTTTACATGAGGTAACCCCATTTCATAGTATTTCTCAAGGCAAACATTCGACAATAAAGCGGGTCCATAACCCAAAATCCAAGATAAGCATGGCAAAAGCCTGGAGATGCCGAGAACTGAACCCGGAGCCCCATGCATGCACAGCATATGCTCTTCCTGAGCTCATTCCCCAACCGACTCTCACTCTCGTCCCTACCAACACTCACCGGGAACCGGGATCATGAAAAACCCGACGCAAGACCAGGAGGAGCGAACGGCACCAAGGCAAAACGAGCGGACAAGAGGGCGAGGAGGGGGCGGGGACCGAATATGTACCCCCCTCAAGGCTCCTCCCCGCCGGAAGCAGCTACCTGCTTGGGGTCTCCCTAGGTCAAGCCCAGGGACAAGACCTCCCACCCCTGTGCCTTCCTGTGGCACTAAAGCGGCCGCCCTCAAGGGGGCGGGCCGCTGCGCAACCCCCACCCCGGGCAGCCTTACATTTTCTCGAGCGCAATCCTCGAGTAGTTCCTGTGCCAAGGCGGCTCCTTCTCCTTGTCTGCCTCAGAGACACTGCTCTGACCCTTTATAAACAAGAGGCATGTGAACTGCATGGAAGCCCCGCCCCACACACCAGCGGTGGGCAACGTCTTCCCGCCCTTTCCCCCACTATGATGGACAGCTGACTTGAGGGACCCTGGGGCCGTCGGCGCCGTGGCAACGTTACAGACATACATGGTCACTGTAGACGACTCTTCTGGCCCTATACACAGCTTTAGTGTTGGAAAACAACTATACATTTACCCAACGAGGTAGCACTTACTGATTAGCCAGTAGAAAGTACTCCAGTTGAGTAGAGGTATTGCACAAAACGGTGGCATCTTCTTGGGTGAATATGCAGGGCAGGATTCATTCTGGCACGACGCTCCTGTCACAAAAATTAAACCTCAACAGGAAGCACTTACAGGTATAAATAAAGCAGGTGCCCGAGTGGAAGCTCAAATTCAGTAACGCATTATGAGCCAAAAAATTCGTGAGCGTGGTGGTGGCTTAGCAGATGCGCCTTCTCCTCATTTCCACCCTGAAATGTTAGCTGTAATACTTGATGGTGGTCTTTGCATCCTTCATTTTTTCGAGCGCAATCCTCGTCTAGAATTCGTGAGCGTGGTTAAGCAGATGTGCCTTCTCCCGATTTCCACCCTGAAATGATAGCTGCAATCCTTGATGGTGGTCTTTGCATCCTTCATTTTCTCGAGCGCAATCCTCGAGTAGTTCCTGTGCCAAGGCGGTTCCTTCTCCTTGTCTGCCTCAGAGACACTGCTCTGACCCTTTATAAACAAGAGGCATGTGAACTGCATGGAAGCCCCGCCCGTTTGGCCCCGCCCCACACACCAGCGGTGGGCAACGTCTTCCCGCCCTTTCCCCCACTATGATGGACAGCTGACTTGAGGGACCCTGGGGCCGTCGGCGCCGTGGCAACGTTACAGACATACATGGTCACTGTAGACGACTCTTCTGGCCCTATACACAGCTTTAGTGTTGGAAAACAACTATACATTTACCCAACGAGGTAGCACTTACTGATTAGCCAGTAGAAAGTACTCCAGTTGAGTAGAGGTATTGCACAAAACGGTGGCATCTTCTTGGGTGAATATGCAGGGCAGGATTCATTCTGCCACGACGCTCCTGTCACAAAAATTAAACCTCAACAGGAAGCACTTACAGGTATAAATAAAGCAGGTGCCCGAGTGGAAGCTCAAATTCAGTAACGCATTATGAGCCAAAAAATTCGTGAGCGTGGTGGTGGCTTAGCAGATGCGCCTTCTCCTCATTTCCACCCTGAAATGTTAGCTGTAATACTTGATGGTGGTCTTTGCATCCTTCATTTTTTCGAGCGCAATCCTCGTGTAGAATTCGTGAGCGTGGTTAAGCAGAGGGGCCTTCTCCCCATTTCCACCCTGAAACGTGAGCGTGGTTAAGCAGATGTGCCTTCTCCCGATTTCCACCCTGAAATGATAGCTGCAATCCTTGATGGTGGTCTTTGCATCCTTCATTTTCTCGAGCGCAATCCTCGAGTAGTTCCTGTGCCAAGGCGGTTCCTTCTCCTTGTCTGCCTCAGAGACACTGCTCTGACCCTTTATAAACAAGAGGCATGTGAACTGCATGGAAGCCCCGCCCGTTTGGCCCCGCCCCACACACCAGCGGTGGGCAACGTCTTCCCGCCCTTTCCCCCACTATGATGGACAGCTGACTCGAGGGACCCGGGGCCGTCGGCGCCGTGGCAACGTTACAGACATAGATGGTCACTGTAGATGACTCTTCTGGCCCTATACACAGCTTTAGTGTTGGAAAACAACTATACATTTACCCAACGAGGTAGCACTTACTGATTAGCCAGTAGAAAGTACTCCAGTTGAGAAGAGGTATTGCACAAAACGGTGGCATCTTCTTGGGTGAATATGCAGGGCAGGATTCATTCTGGCACGATGCTCCTGTCACAAAAATTAAACCTCAACAGGAAGCACTTACAGGTATAAATAAAGCAGGTGCCCGAGTGGAAGCTCAAATTCAGTAACGCATTATGAGCCAAAAAATTCGTGAGCCTGGTGGTAGCTTAGCAGATGTGCCTTCTCCTCATTTCCACCCTGAAATGTTAGCTGTAATACTTGATGGTGGTCTTTGCATCCTTCATTTTTTCGAGCGCAATCCTCGTCTAGAATTCGTGAGCGTGGTTAAGCAGAGGGGCCTTCTCCCCATTTCCACCCTGAAATGTTAGCTGTAATACTTGATGGTGGTCTTTGCATCCTTCATTTTTTCGAGCGCAATCCTCGTGTAGAATTCGTGAGCGTGGTTAAGCAGATGTGCCTTCTCCCGATTTCCACCCTGAAATGATAGCTGCAATCCTTGATGGTGGTCTTTGCATCCTTCATTTTCTCGAGCGCAATCCTCGAGTAGTTCCTGTGCCAAGGCGGCTCCTTCTCCTTGTCTGCCTCAGAGACACTGCTCTGACCCTTTATAAACAAGAGGCATGTGAACTGCATGGAAGCCCCGCCCGTTTGGCCCCGCCCCACACACCAGCGGTGGGCAACGTCTTCCCGCCCTTTCCCCCACTGTGATGGACAGCTGACTTGAGGGACCCTGGGGCCGTCGGCGCCGTGGCAACGTTACAGACATACATGGTCACTGTAGACGACTCTTCTGGCCCTATACACAGCTTTAGTGTTGGAAAACAACTATACATTTACCCAACGAGGTAGCACTTACTGATTAGCCAGTAGAAAGTACCCCAGTTGAGTAGAGGTATTGCACAAAACGGTGGCATCTTCTTGGGTGAATATGCAGGGCAGGATTCATTCTGGCACGACGCTCCTGTCACAAAAATTAAACCTCAACAGGAAGCACTTACAGGTATAAATAAAGCAGGTGCCCGAGTGGAAGCTCAAATTCAGTAACGCATTATGAGCCAAAAAATTCGTGAGCGTGGTGGTGGCTTAGCAGATGCGCCTTCTCCTCATTTCCACCCTGAAATGTTAGCTGTAATACTTGATGGTGGTCTTTGCATCCTTCATTTTTTCGAGCGCAATCCTCGTCTAGAATTCGTGAGCGTGGTTAAGCAGAGGGGCCTTCTCCCCATTTCCACCCTGAAATGTTAGCTGTAATACTTGATGGTGGTCTTTGCATCCTTCATTTTTTCGAGCGCAATCCTCGTGTAGTTCCTGTGCCAAGGCGGTTCCTTCTCCTTGTCTGCCTCAGAGACACTGCTCTGACCCTTTATAAACAAGAGGCATGTGAACTGCATGGAAGCCCCGCCCGTTTGGCCCCGCCCCACACACCAGCGGTGGGCAACGTCTTCCCGCCCTTTCCCCCACTATGATGGACAGCTGACTCGAGGGACCCCGGGGCCGTCGGCGCCGTGGCAACGTTACAGACATAGATGGTCACTGTAGATGACTCTTCTGGCCCTATACACAGCTTTAGTGTTGGAAAACAACTATACATTTACCCAACGAGGTAGCACTTACTGATTAGCCAGTAGAAAGTACTCCAGTTGAGAAGAGGTATTGCACAAAACGGTGGCATCTTCTTGGGTGAATATGCAGGGCAGGATTCATTCTGGCACGATGCTCCTGTCACAAAAATTAAACCTCAACAGGAAGCACTTACAGGTATAAATAAAGCAGGTGCCCGAGTGGAAGCTCAAATTCAGTAACGCATTATGAGCCAAAAAATTCGTGAGCCTGGTGGTAGCTTAGCAGATGTGCCTTCTCCTCATTTCCACCCTGAAATGTTAGCTGTAATACTTGATGGTGGTCTTTGCATCCTTCATTTTTTCGAGCGCAATCCTCGTCTAGAATTCGTGAGCGTGGTTAAGCAGAGGGGCCTTCTCCCCATTTCCACCCTGAAATGTTAGCTGTAATACTTGATGGTGGTCTTTGCATCCTTCATTTTTTCGAGCGCAATCCTCGTGTAGAATTCGTGAGCGTGGTTAAGCAGATGTGCCTTCTCCCGATTTCCACCCTGAAATGATAGCTGCAATCCTTGATGGTGGTCTTTGCATCCTTCATTTTCTCGAGCGCAATCCTCGAGTAGTTCCTGTGCCAAGGCGGCTCCTTCTCCTTGTCTGCCTCAGAGACACTGCTCTGACCCTTTATAAACAAGAGGCATGTGAACTGCATGGAAGCCCCGCCCCACACACCAGCGGTGGGCAACGTCTTCCCGCCCTTTCCCCCACTATGATGGACAGCTGACTTGAGGGACCCTGGGGCCGTCGGCGCCGTGGCAACGTTACAGACATACATGGTCACTGTAGACGACTCTTCTGGCCCTATACACAGCTTTAGTGTTGGAAAACAACTATACATTTACCCAACGAGGTAGCACTTACTGATTAGCCAGTAGAAAGTACTCCAGTTGAGTAGAGGTATTGCACAAAACGGTGGCATCTTCTTGGGTGAATATGCAGGGCAGGATTCATTCTGGCACGACGCTCCTGTCACAAAAATTAAACCTCAACAGGAAGCACTTACAGGTATAAATAAAGCAGGTGCCCGAGTGGAAGCTCAAATTCAGTAACGCATTATGAGCCAAAAAATTCGTGAGCGTGGTGGTGGCTTAGCAGATGCGCCTTCTCCTCATTTCCACCCTGAAATGTTAGCTGTAATACTTGATGGTGGGCTTTGCATCCTTCATTTTTTCGAGCGCAATCCTCGTCTAGAATTCGTGAGCGTGGTTAAGCAGAGGGGCCTTCTCCCCATTTCCACCCTGAAATGTTAGCTGTAATACTTGATGGTGGTCTTTGCATCCTTCATTTTTTCGAGCGCAATCCTCGTGTAGAATTCGTGAGCGTGGTTAAGCAGATGTGCCTTCTCCCGATTTCCACCCTGAAATGATAGCTGCAATCCTTGATGGTGGTCTTTGCATCCTTCATTTTCTCGAGCGCAATCCTCGAGTAGTTCCTGTGCCAAGGCGGTTCCTTCTCCTTGTCTGCCTCAGAGACACTGCTCTGACCCTTTATAAACAAGAGGCATGTGAACTGCATGGAAGCCCCGCCCCACACACCAGCGGTGGGCAACGTCTTCCCGCCCTTTCCCCCACTATGATGGACAGCTGACTCGAGGGACCCCGGGGCCGTCGGCGCCGTGGCAACGTTACAGACATAGATGGTCACTGTAGATGACTCTTCTGGCCCTATACACAGCTTTAGTGTTGGAAAACAACTATACATTTACCCAACGAGGTAGCACTTACTGATTAGCCAGTAGAAAGTACTCCAGTTGAGAAGAGGTATTGCACAAAACGGTGGCATCTTCTTGGGTGAATATGCAGGGCAGGATTCATTCTGGCACGATGCTCCTGTCACAAAAATTAAACCTCAACAGGAAGCACTTACAGGTATAAATAAAGCAGGTGCCCGAGTGGAAGCTCAAATTCAGTAACGCATTATGAGCCAAAAAATTCGTGAGCCTGGTGGTAGCTTAGCAGATGTGCCTTCTCCTCATTTCCACCCTGAAATGTTAGCTGTAATACTTGATGGTGGTCTTTGCATCCTTCATTTTTTCGAGCGCAATCCTCGTCTAGAATTCGTGAGCGTGGTTAAGCAGAGGGGCCTTCTCCCCATTTCCACCCTGAAATGTTAGCTGTAATACTTGATGGTGGTCTTTGCATCCTTCATTTTTTCGAGCGCAATCCTCGTGTAGAATTCGTGAGCGTGGTTAAGCAGATGTGCCTTCTCCCGATTTCCACCCTGAAATGATAGCTGCAATCCTTGATGGTGGTCTTTGCATCCTTCATTTTCTCGAGCGCAATCCTCGAGTAGTTCCTGTGCCAAGGCGGCTCCTTCTCCTTGTCTGCCTCAGAGACACTGCTCTGACCCTTTATAAACAAGAGGCATGTGAACTGCATGGAAGCCCCGCCCGTTTGGCCCCGCCCCACACACCAGCGGTGGGCAGCGTCTTCCCGCCCTTTCCCCCACTATGATGGACAGCTGACTTGAGGGACCCTGGGGCCGTCGGCGCCGTGGCAACGTTACAGACATACATGGTCACTGTGGACGACTCTTCTGGCCCTATACACAGCTTTAGTGTTGGAAAACAACTATACATTTACCCAACGAGGTAGCACTTACTGATTAGCCAGTAGAAAGTACTCCAGTTGAGTAGAGGTATTGCACAAAACGGTGGCATCTTCTTGGGTGAATATGCAGGGCAGGATTCATTCTGGCACGACGCTCCTGTCACAAAAATTAAACCTCAACAGGAAGCACTTACAGGTATAAATAAAGCAGGTGCCCGAGTGGAAGCTCAAATTCAGTAACGCATTATGAGCCAAAAAATTCGTGAGCGTGGTGGTGGCTTAGCAGATGCGCCTTCTCCTCATTTCCACCCTGAAATGTTAGCTGTAATACTTGATGGTGGTCTTTGCATCCTTCATTTTTTCGAGCGCAATCCTCGTGTAGAATTCGTGAGCGTGGTTAAGCAGATGTGCCTTCTCCCGATTTCCACCCTGAAATGATAGCTGCAATCCTTGATGGTGGTCTTTGCATCCTTCATTTTCTCGAGCGCAATCCTCGAGTAGTTCCTGTGCCAAGGCGGCTCCTTCTCCTTGTCTGCCTCAGAGACACTGCTCTGACCCTTTATAAACAAGAGGCATGTGAACTGCATGGAAGCCCCGCCCCACACACCAGCGGTGGGCAACGTCTTCCCGCCCTTTCCCCCACTATGATGGACAGCTGACTTGAGGGACCCTGGGGCCGTCGGCGCCGTGGCAACGTTACAGACATACATGGTCACTGTAGACGACTCTTCTGGCCCTATACACAGCTTTAGTGTTGGAAAACAACTATACATTTACCCAACGAGGTAGCACTTACTGATTAGCCAGTAGAAAGTACTCCAGTTGAGTAGAGGTATTGCACAAAACGGTGGCATCTTCTTGGGTGAATATGCAGGGCAGGATTCATTCTGGCACGACGCTCCTGTCACAAAAATTAAACCTCAACAGGAAGCACTTACAGGTATAAATAAAGCAGGTGCCCGAGTGGAAGCTCAAATTCAGTAACGCATTATGAGCCAAAAAATTCGTGAGCGTGGTGGTGGCTTAGCAGATGCGCCTTCTCCTCATTTCCACCCTGAAATGTTAGCTGTAATACTTGATGGTGGTCTTTGCATCCTTCATTTTTTCGAGCGCAATCCTCGTCTAGAATTCGTGAGCGTGGTTAAGCAGATGTGCCTTCTCCCGATTTCCACCCTGAAATGATAGCTGCAATCCTTGATGGTGGTCTTTGCATCCTTCATTTTCTCGAGCGCAATCCTCGAGTAGTTCCTGTGCCAAGGCGGTTCCTTCTCCTTGTCTGCCTCAGAGACACTGCTCTGACCCTTTATAAACAAGAGGCATGTGAACTGCATGGAAGCCCCGCCCGTTTGGCCCCGCCCCACACACCAGCGGTGGGCAACGTCTTCCCGCCCTTTCCCCCACTATGATGGACAGCTGACTTGAGGGACCCTGGGGCCGTCGGCGCCGTGGCAACGTTACAGACATACATGGTCACTGTAGACGACTCTTCTGGCCCTATACACAGCTTTAGTGTTGGAAAACAACTATACATTTACCCAACGAGGTAGCACTTACTGATTAGCCAGTAGAAAGTACTCCAGTTGAGTAGAGGTATTGCACAAAACGGTGGCATCTTCTTGGGTGAATATGCAGGGCAGGATTCATTCTGCCACGACGCTCCTGTCACAAAAATTAAACCTCAACAGGAAGCACTTACAGGTATAAATAAAGCAGGTGCCCGAGTGGAAGCTCAAATTCAGTAACGCATTATGAGCCAAAAAATTCGTGAGCGTGGTGGTGGCTTAGCAGATGCGCCTTCTCCTCATTTCCACCCTGAAATGTTAGCTGTAATACTTGATGGTGGTCTTTGCATCCTTCATTTTTTCGAGCGCAATCCTCGTGTAGAATTCGTGAGCGTGGTTAAGCAGAGGGGCCTTCTCCCCATTTCCACCCTGAAACGTGAGCGTGGTTAAGCAGATGTGCCTTCTCCCGATTTCCACCCTGAAATGATAGCTGCAATCCTTGATGGTGGTCTTTGCATCCTTCATTTTCTCGAGCGCAATCCTCGAGTAGTTCCTGTGCCAAGGCGGTTCCTTCTCCTTGTCTGCCTCAGAGACACTGCTCTGACCCTTTATAAACAAGAGGCATGTGAACTGCATGGAAGCCCCGCCCGTTTGGCCCCGCCCCACACACCAGCGGTGGGCAACGTCTTCCCGCCCTTTCCCCCACTATGATGGACAGCTGACTCGAGGGACCCGGGGCCGTCGGCGCCGTGGCAACGTTACAGACATAGATGGTCACTGTAGATGACTCTTCTGGCCCTATACACAGCTTTAGTGTTGGAAAACAACTATACATTTACCCAACGAGGTAGCACTTACTGATTAGCCAGTAGAAAGTACTCCAGTTGAGAAGAGGTATTGCACAAAACGGTGGCATCTTCTTGGGTGAATATGCAGGGCAGGATTCATTCTGGCACGATGCTCCTGTCACAAAAATTAAACCTCAACAGGAAGCACTTACAGGTATAAATAAAGCAGGTGCCCGAGTGGAAGCTCAAATTCAGTAACGCATTATGAGCCAAAAAATTCGTGAGCCTGGTGGTAGCTTAGCAGATGTGCCTTCTCCTCATTTCCACCCTGAAATGTTAGCTGTAATACTTGATGGTGGTCTTTGCATCCTTCATTTTTTCGAGCGCAATCCTCGTCTAGAATTCGTGAGCGTGGTTAAGCAGAGGGGCCTTCTCCCCATTTCCACCCTGAAATGTTAGCTGTAATACTTGATGGTGGTCTTTGCATCCTTCATTTTTTCGAGCGCAATCCTCGTGTAGAATTCGTGAGCGTGGTTAAGCAGATGTGCCTTCTCCCGATTTCCACCCTGAAATGATAGCTGCAATCCTTGATGGTGGTCTTTGCATCCTTCATTTTCTCGAGCGCAATCCTCGAGTAGTTCCTGTGCCAAGGCGGCTCCTTCTCCTTGTCTGCCTCAGAGACACTGCTCTGACCCTTTATAAACAAGAGGCATGTGAACTGCATGGAAGCCCCGCCCGTTTGGCCCCGCCCCACACACCAGCGGTGGGCAACGTCTTCCCGCCCTTTCCCCCACTGTGATGGACAGCTGACTTGAGGGACCCTGGGGCCGTCGGCGCCGTGGCAACGTTACAGACATACATGGTCACTGTAGACGACTCTTCTGGCCCTATACACAGCTTTAGTGTTGGAAAACAACTATACATTTACCCAACGAGGTAGCACTTACTGATTAGCCAGTAGAAAGTACCCCAGTTGAGTAGAGGTATTGCACAAAACGGTGGCATCTTCTTGGGTGAATATGCAGGGCAGGATTCATTCTGGCACGACGCTCCTGTCACAAAAATTAAACCTCAACAGGAAGCACTTACAGGTATAAATAAAGCAGGTGCCCGAGTGGAAGCTCAAATTCAGTAACGCATTATGAGCCAAAAAATTCGTGAGCGTGGTGGTGGCTTAGCAGATGCGCCTTCTCCTCATTTCCACCCTGAAATGTTAGCTGTAATACTTGATGGTGGTCTTTGCATCCTTCATTTTTTCGAGCGCAATCCTCGTCTAGAATTCGTGAGCGTGGTTAAGCAGAGGGGCCTTCTCCCCATTTCCACCCTGAAATGTTAGCTGTAATACTTGATGGTGGTCTTTGCATCCTTCATTTTTTCGAGCGCAATCCTCGTGTAGTTCCTGTGCCAAGGCGGTTCCTTCTCCTTGTCTGCCTCAGAGACACTGCTCTGACCCTTTATAAACAAGAGGCATGTGAACTGCATGGAAGCCCCGCCCGTTTGGCCCCGCCCCACACACCAGCGGTGGGCAACGTCTTCCCGCCCTTTCCCCCACTATGATGGACAGCTGACTCGAGGGACCCCGGGGCCGTCGGCGCCGTGGCAACGTTACAGACATAGATGGTCACTGTAGATGACTCTTCTGGCCCTATACACAGCTTTAGTGTTGGAAAACAACTATACATTTACCCAACGAGGTAGCACTTACTGATTAGCCAGTAGAAAGTACTCCAGTTGAGAAGAGGTATTGCACAAAACGGTGGCATCTTCTTGGGTGAATATGCAGGGCAGGATTCATTCTGGCACGATGCTCCTGTCACAAAAATTAAACCTCAACAGGAAGCACTTACAGGTATAAATAAAGCAGGTGCCCGAGTGGAAGCTCAAATTCAGTAACGCATTATGAGCCAAAAAATTCGTGAGCCTGGTGGTAGCTTAGCAGATGTGCCTTCTCCTCATTTCCACCCTGAAATGTTAGCTGTAATACTTGATGGTGGTCTTTGCATCCTTCATTTTTTCGAGCGCAATCCTCGTCTAGAATTCGTGAGCGTGGTTAAGCAGAGGGGCCTTCTCCCCATTTCCACCCTGAAATGTTAGCTGTAATACTTGATGGTGGTCTTTGCATCCTTCATTTTTTCGAGCGCAATCCTCGTGTAGAATTCGTGAGCGTGGTTAAGCAGATGTGCCTTCTCCCGATTTCCACCCTGAAATGATAGCTGCAATCCTTGATGGTGGTCTTTGCATCCTTCATTTTCTCGAGCGCAATCCTCGAGTAGTTCCTGTGCCAAGGCGGCTCCTTCTCCTTGTCTGCCTCAGAGACACTGCTCTGACCCTTTATAAACAAGAGGCATGTGAACTGCATGGAAGCCCCGCCCCACACACCAGCGGTGGGCAACGTCTTCCCGCCCTTTCCCCCACTATGATGGACAGCTGACTTGAGGGACCCTGGGGCCGTCGGCGCCGTGGCAACGTTACAGACATACATGGTCACTGTAGACGACTCTTCTGGCCCTATACACAGCTTTAGTGTTGGAAAACAACTATACATTTACCCAACGAGGTAGCACTTACTGATTAGCCAGTAGAAAGTACTCCAGTTGAGTAGAGGTATTGCACAAAACGGTGGCATCTTCTTGGGTGAATATGCAGGGCAGGATTCATTCTGGCACGACGCTCCTGTCACAAAAATTAAACCTCAACAGGAAGCACTTACAGGTATAAATAAAGCAGGTGCCCGAGTGGAAGCTCAAATTCAGTAACGCATTATGAGCCAAAAAATTCGTGAGCGTGGTGGTGGCTTAGCAGATGCGCCTTCTCCTCATTTCCACCCTGAAATGTTAGCTGTAATACTTGATGGTGGGCTTTGCATCCTTCATTTTTTCGAGCGCAATCCTCGTCTAGAATTCGTGAGCGTGGTTAAGCAGAGGGGCCTTCTCCCCATTTCCACCCTGAAATGTTAGCTGTAATACTTGATGGTGGTCTTTGCATCCTTCATTTTTTCGAGCGCAATCCTCGTGTAGAATTCGTGAGCGTGGTTAAGCAGATGTGCCTTCTCCCGATTTCCACCCTGAAATGATAGCTGCAATCCTTGATGGTGGTCTTTGCATCCTTCATTTTCTCGAGCGCAATCCTCGAGTAGTTCCTGTGCCAAGGCGGTTCCTTCTCCTTGTCTGCCTCAGAGACACTGCTCTGACCCTTTATAAACAAGAGGCATGTGAACTGCATGGAAGCCCCGCCCCACACACCAGCGGTGGGCAACGTCTTCCCGCCCTTTCCCCCACTATGATGGACAGCTGACTCGAGGGACCCCGGGGCCGTCGGCGCCGTGGCAACGTTACAGACATAGATGGTCACTGTAGATGACTCTTCTGGCCCTATACACAGCTTTAGTGTTGGAAAACAACTATACATTTACCCAACGAGGTAGCACTTACTGATTAGCCAGTAGAAAGTACTCCAGTTGAGAAGAGGTATTGCACAAAACGGTGGCATCTTCTTGGGTGAATATGCAGGGCAGGATTCATTCTGGCACGATGCTCCTGTCACAAAAATTAAACCTCAACAGGAAGCACTTACAGGTATAAATAAAGCAGGTGCCCGAGTGGAAGCTCAAATTCAGTAACGCATTATGAGCCAAAAAATTCGTGAGCCTGGTGGTAGCTTAGCAGATGTGCCTTCTCCTCATTTCCACCCTGAAATGTTAGCTGTAATACTTGATGGTGGTCTTTGCATCCTTCATTTTTTCGAGCGCAATCCTCGTCTAGAATTCGTGAGCGTGGTTAAGCAGAGGGGCCTTCTCCCGATTTCCACCCTGAAATGATAGCTGCA
The DNA here is from genome assembly GCF_964204655.1 of Triturus cristatus. Classification (NCBI taxonomy): domain Eukaryota; kingdom Metazoa; phylum Chordata; class Amphibia; order Caudata; family Salamandridae; genus Triturus; species Triturus cristatus. The sequence goes on along the minus strand of NC_140591.1, from coordinate 113,372,667 downwards.
ATCCTTGATGGTGGTCTTTGCATCCTTCATTTTCTCGAGCGCAATCCTCGAGTAGTTCCTGTGCCAAGGCGGCTCCTTCTCCTTGTCTGCCTCAGAGACACTGCTCTGACCCTTTATAAACAAGAGGCATGTGAACTGCATGGAAGCCCCGCCCGTTTGGCCCCGCCCCACACACCAGCGGTGGGCAACGTCTTCCCGCCCTTTCCCCCACTGTGATGGACAGCTGACTTGAGGGACCCTGGGGCCGTCGGCGCCGTGGCAACGTTACAGACATACATGGTCACTGTAGACGACTCTTCTGGCCCTATACACAGCTTTAGTGTTGGAAAACAACTATACATTTACCCAACGAGGTAGCACTTACTGATTAGCCAGTAGAAAGTACCCCAGTTGAGTAGAGGTATTGCACAAAACGGTGGCATCTTCTTGGGTGAATATGCAGGGCAGGATTCATTCTGGCACGACGCTCCTGTCACAAAAATTAAACCTCAACAGGAAGCACTTACAGGTATAAATAAAGCAGGTGCCCGAGTGGAAGCTCAAATTCAGTAACGCATTATGAGCCAAAAAATTCGTGAGCGTGGTGGTGGCTTAGCAGATGCGCCTTCTCCTCATTTCCACCCTGAAATGTTAGCTGTAATACTTGATGGTGGTCTTTGCATCCTTCATTTTTTCGAGCGCAATCCTCGTGTAGAATTCGTGAGCGTGGTTAAGCAGAGGGGCCTTCTCCCCATTTCCACCCTGAAACGTGAGCGTGGTTAAGCAGATGTGCCTTCTCCCGATTTCCACCCTGAAATGATAGCTGCAATCCTTGATGGTGGTCTTTGCATCCTTCATTTTCTCGAGCGCAATCCTCGAGTAGTTCCTGTGCCAAGGCGGTTCCTTCTCCTTGTCTGCCTCAGAGACACTGCTCTGACCCTTTATAAACAAGAGGCATGTGAACTGCATGGAAGCCCCGCCCGTTTGGCCCCGCCCCACACACCAGCGGTGGGCAACGTCTTCCCGCCCTTTCCCCCACTATGATGGACAGCTGACTCGAGGGACCCGGGGCCGTCGGCGCCGTGGCAACGTTACAGACATAGATGGTCACTGTAGATGACTCTTCTGGCCCTATACACAGCTTTAGTGTTGGAAAACAACTATACATTTACCCAACGAGGTAGCACTTACTGATTAGCCAGTAGAAAGTACTCCAGTTGAGAAGAGGTATTGCACAAAACGGTGGCATCTTCTTGGGTGAATATGCAGGGCAGGATTCATTCTGGCACGATGCTCCTGTCACAAAAATTAAACCTCAACAGGAAGCACTTACAGGTATAAATAAAGCAGGTGCCCGAGTGGAAGCTCAAATTCAGTAACGCATTATGAGCCAAAAAATTCGTGAGCCTGGTGGTAGCTTAGCAGATGTGCCTTCTCCTCATTTCCACCCTGAAATGTTAGCTGTAATACTTGATGGTGGTCTTTGCATCCTTCATTTTTTCGAGCGCAATCCTCGTCTAGAATTCGTGAGCGTGGTTAAGCAGAGGGGCCTTCTCCCCATTTCCACCCTGAAATGTTAGCTGTAATACTTGATGGTGGTCTTTGCATCCTTCATTTTTTCGAGCGCAATCCTCGTGTAGAATTCGTGAGCGTGGTTAAGCAGATGTGCCTTCTCCCGATTTCCACCCTGAAATGATAGCTGCAATCCTTGATGGTGGTCTTTGCATCCTTCATTTTCTCGAGCGCAATCCTCGAGTAGTTCCTGTGCCAAGGCGGCTCCTTCTCCTTGTCTGCCTCAGAGACACTGCTCTGACCCTTTATAAACAAGAGGCATGTGAACTGCATGGAAGCCCCGCCCGTTTGGCCCCGCCCCACACACCAGCGGTGGGCAACGTCTTCCCGCCCTTTCCCCCACTGTGATGGACAGCTGACTTGAGGGACCCTGGGGCCGTCGGCGCCGTGGCAACGTTACAGACATACATGGTCACTGTAGACGACTCTTCTGGCCCTATACACAGCTTTAGTGTTGGAAAACAACTATACATTTACCCAACGAGGTAGCACTTACTGATTAGCCAGTAGAAAGTACCCCAGTTGAGTAGAGGTATTGCACAAAACGGTGGCATCTTCTTGGGTGAATATGCAGGGCAGGATTCATTCTGGCACGACGCTCCTGTCACAAAAATTAAACCTCAACAGGAAGCACTTACAGGTATAAATAAAGCAGGTGCCCGAGTGGAAGCTCAAATTCAGTAACGCATTATGAGCCAAAAAATTCGTGAGCGTGGTGGTGGCTTAGCAGATGCGCCTTCTCCTCATTTCCACCCTGAAATGTTAGCTGTAATACTTGATGGTGGTCTTTGCATCCTTCATTTTTTCGAGCGCAATCCTCGTCTAGAATTCGTGAGCGTGGTTAAGCAGATGTGCCTTCTCCCGATTTCCACCCTGAAATGATAGCTGCAATCCTTGATGGTGGTCTTTGCATCCTTCATTTTCTCGAGCGCAATCCTCGAGTAGTTCCTGTGCCAAGGCGGTTCCTTCTCCTTGTCTGCCTCAGAGACACTGCTCTGACCCTTTATAAACAAGTGGCATGTGAACTGCATGGAAGCCCCGCCCGTTTGGCCCCGCCCCACACACCAGCGGTGGGCAACGTCTTCCCGCCCTTTCCCCCACTATGATGGACAGCTGACTCGAGGGACCCCGGGGCCGTCGGCGCCGTGGCAACGTTACAGACATAGATGGTCACTGTAGATGACTCTTCTGGCCCTATACACAGCTTTAGTGTTGGAAAACAACTATACATTTACCCAACGAGGTAGCACTTACTGATTAGCCAGTAGAAAGTACTCCAGTTGAGTAGAGGTATTGCACAAAACGGTGGCATCTTCTTGGGTGAATATGCAGGGCAGGATTCATTCTGGCACGACGCTCCTGTCACAAAAATTAAACCTCAACAGGAAGCACTTACAGGTATAAATAAAGCAGGTGCCCGAGTGGAAGCTCAAATTCAGTAACGCATTATGAGCCAACAAATTCGTGAGCGTGGTGGTGGCTTAGCAGATGCGCCTTCTCCTCATTTCCACCCTGAAATGTTAGCTGTAATACTTGATGGTGGGCTTTGCATCCTTCATTTTTTCGAGCGCAATCCTCGTCTAGAATTCGTGAGCGTGGTTAAGCAGAGGGGCCTTCTCCCCATTTCCACCCTGAAATGTTAGCTGTAATACTTGATGGTGGTCTTTGCATCCTTCATTTTTTCGAGCGCAATCCTCGTGTAGAATTCGTGAGCGTGGTTAAGCAGATGTGCCTTCTCCCGATTTCCACCCTGAAATGATAGCTGCAATCCTTGATGGTGGTCTTTGCATCCTTCATTTTCTCGAGCGCAATCCTCGAGTAGTTCCTGTGCCAAGGCGGTTCCTTCTCCTTGTCTGCCTCAGAGACACTGCTCTGACCCTTTATAAACAAGTGGCATGTGAACTGCATGGAAGCCCCGCCCGTTTGGCCCCGCCCCACACACCAGCGGTGGGCAACGTCTTCCCGCCCTTTCCCCCACTATGATGGACAGCTGACTCGAGGGACCCCGGGGCCGTCGGCGCCGTGGCAACGTTACAGACATAGATGGTCACTGTAGATGACTCTTCTGGCCCTATACACAGCTTTAGTGTTGGAAAACAACTATACATTTACCCAACGAGGTAGCACTTACTGATTAGCCAGTAGAAAGTACTCCAGTTGAGTAGAGGTATTGCACAAAACGGTGGCATCTTCTTGGGTGAATATGCAGGGCAGGATTCATTCTGGCACGACGCTCCTGTCACAAAAATTAAACCTCAACAGGAAGCACTTACAGGTATAAATAAAGCAGGTGCCCGAGTGGAAGCTCAAATTCAGTAACGCATTATGAGCCAAAAAATTCGTGAGCGTGGTGGTGGCTTAGCAGATGCGCCTTCTCCTCATTTCCACCCTGAAATGTTAGCTGTAATACTTGATGGTGGGCTTTGCATCCTTCATTTTTTCGAGCGCAATCCTCGTCTAGAATTCGTGAGCGTGGTTAAGCAGAGGGGCCTTCTCCCCATTTCCACCCTGAAATGTTAGCTGTAATACTTGATGGTGGTCTTTGCATCCTTCATTTTTTCGAGCGCAATCCTCGTGTAGAATTCGTGAGCGTGGTTAAGCAGATGTGCCTTCTCCCGATTTCCACCCTGAAATGATAGCTGCAATCCTTGATGGTGGTCTTTGCATCCTTCATTTTCTCGAGCGCAATCCTCGAGTAGTTCCTGTGCCAAGGCGGCTCCTTCTCCTTGTCTGCCTCAGAGACACTGCTCTGACCCTTTATAAACAAGAGGCATGTGAACTGCATGGAAGCCCCGCCCCACACACCAGCGGTGGGCAACGTCTTCCCGCCCTTTCCCCCACTATGATGGACAGCTGACTTGAGGGACCCTGGGGCCGTCGGCGCCGTGGCAACGTTACAGACATACATGGTCACTGTAGACGACTCTTCTGGCCCTATACACAGCTTTAGTGTTGGAAAACAACTATACATTTACCCAACGAGGTAGCACTTACTGATTAGCCAGTAGAAAGTACTCCAGTTGAGTAGAGGTATTGCACAAAACGGTGGCATCTTCTTGGGTGAATATGCAGGGCAGGATTCATTCTGGCACGACGCTCCTGTCACAAAAATTAAACCTCAACAGGAAGCACTTACAGGTATAAATAAAGCAGGTGCCCGAGTGGAAGCTCAAATTCAGTAACGCATTATGAGCCAAAAAATTCGTGAGCGTGGTGGTGGCTTAGCAGATGCGCCTTCTCCTCATTTCCACCCTGAAATGTTAGCTGTAATACTTGATGGTGGTCTTTGCATCCTTCATTTTTTCGAGCGCAATCCTCGTCTAGAATTCGTGAGCGTGGTTAAGCAGATGTGCCTTCTCCCGATTTCCACCCTGAAATGATAGCTGCAATCCTTGATGGTGGTCTTTGCATCCTTCATTTTCTCGAGCGCAATCCTCGAGTAGTTCCTGTGCCAAGGCGGTTCCTTCTCCTTGTCTGCCTCAGAGACACTGCTCTGACCCTTTATAAACAAGAGGCATGTGAACTGCATGGAAGCCCCGCCCGTTTGGCCCCGCCCCACACACCAGCGGTGGGCAACGTCTTCCCGCCCTTTCCCCCACTATGATGGACAGCTGACTTGAGGGACCCTGGGGCCGTCGGCGCCGTGGCAACGTTACAGACATACATGGTCACTGTAGACGACTCTTCTGGCCCTATACACAGCTTTAGTGTTGGAAAACAACTATACATTTACCCAACGAGGTAGCACTTACTGATTAGCCAGTAGAAAGTACTCCAGTTGAGTAGAGGTATTGCACAAAACGGTGGCATCTTCTTGGGTGAATATGCAGGGCAGGATTCATTCTGGCACGACGCTCCTGTCACAAAAATTAAACCTCAACAGGAAGCACTTACAGGTATAAATAAAGCAGGTGCCCGAGTGGAAGCTCAAATTCAGTAACGCATTATGAGCCAAAAAATTCGTGAGCGTGGTGGTGGCTTAGCAGATGCGCCTTCTCCTCATTTCCACCCTGAAATGTTAGCTGTAATACTTGATGGTGGTCTTTGCATCCTTCATTTTTTCGAGCGCAATCCTCGTGTAGAATTCGTGAGCGTGGTTAAGCAGAGGGGCCTTCTCCCCATTTCCACCCTGAAACGTGAGCGTGGTTAAGCAGATGTGCCTTCTCCCGATTTCCACCCTGAAATGATAGCTGCAATCCTTGATGGTGGTCTTTGCATCCTTCATTTTCTCGAGCGCAATCCTCGAGTAGTTCCTGTGCCAAGGCGGTTCCTTCTCCTTGTCTGCCTCAGAGACACTGCTCTGACCCTTTATAAACAAGAGGCATGTGAACTGCATGGAAGCCCCGCCCGTTTGGCCCCGCCCCACACACCAGCGGTGGGCAACGTCTTCCCGCCCTTTCCCCCACTATGATGGACAGCTGACTCGAGGGACCCGGGGCCGTCGGCGCCGTGGCAACGTTACAGACATAGATGGTCACTGTAGATGACTCTTCTGGCCCTATACACAGCTTTAGTGTTGGAAAACAACTATACATTTACCCAACGAGGTAGCACTTACTGATTAGCCAGTAGAAAGTACTCCAGTTGAGAAGAGGTATTGCACAAAACGGTGGCATCTTCTTGGGTGAATATGCAGGGCAGGATTCATTCTGGCACGATGCTCCTGTCACAAAAATTAAACCTCAACAGGAAGCACTTACAGGTATAAATAAAGCAGGTGCCCGAGTGGAAGCTCAAATTCAGTAACGCATTATGAGCCAAAAAATTCGTGAGCCTGGTGGTAGCTTAGCAGATGTGCCTTCTCCTCATTTCCACCCTGAAATGTTAGCTGTAATACTTGATGGTGGTCTTTGCATCCTTCATTTTTTCGAGCGCAATCCTCGTCTAGAATTCGTGAGCGTGGTTAAGCAGAGGGGCCTTCTCCCCATTTCCACCCTGAAATGTTAGCTGTAATACTTGATGGTGGTCTTTGCATCCTTCATTTTTTCGAGCGCAATCCTCGTGTAGAATTCGTGAGCGTGGTTAAGCAGATGTGCCTTCTCCCGATTTCCACCCTGAAATGATAGCTGCAATCCTTGATGGTGGTCTTTGCATCCTTCATTTTCTCGAGCGCAATCCTCGAGTAGTTCCTGTGCCAAGGCGGCTCCTTCTCCTTGTCTGCCTCAGAGACACTGCTCTGACCCTTTATAAACAAGAGGCATGTGAACTGCATGGAAGCCCCGCCCGTTTGGCCCCGCCCCACACACCAGCGGTGGGCAACGTCTTCCCGCCCTTCCCCCCACTGTGATGGACAGCTGACTTGAGGGACCCTGGGGCCGTCGGCGCCGTGGCAACGTTACAGACATACATGGTCACTGTAGACGACTCTTCTGGCCCTATACACAGCTTTAGTGTTGGAAAACAACTATACATTTACCCAACGAGGTAGCACTTACTGATTAGCCAGTAGAAAGTACCCCAGTTGAGTAGAGGTATTGCACAAAACGGTGGCATCTTCTTGGGTGAATATGCAGGGCAGGATTCATTCTGGCACGACGCTCCTGTCACAAAAATTAAACCTCAACAGGAAGCACTTACAGGTATAAATAAAGCAGGTGCCCGAGTGGAAGCTCAAATTCAGTAACGCATTATGAGCCAAAAAATTCGTGAGCGTGGTGGTGGCTTAGCAGATGCGCCTTCTCCTCATTTCCACCCTGAAATGTTAGCTGTAATACTTGATGGTGGTCTTTGCATCCTTCATTTTTTCGAGCGCAATCCTCGTCTAGAATTCGTGAGCGTGGTTAAGCAGAGGGGCCTTCTCCCCATTTCCACCCTGAAATGTTAGCTGTAATACTTGATGGTGGTCTTTGCATCCTTCATTTTTTCGAGCGCAATCCTCGTGTAGAATTCGTGAGCGTGGTTAAGCAGATGTGCCTTCTCCCGATTTCCACCCTGAAATGATAGCTGCAATCCTTGATGGTGGTCTTTGCATCCTTCATTTTCTCGAGCGCAATCCTCGAGTAGTTCCTGTGCCAAGGCGGTTCCTTCTCCTTGTCTGCCTCAGAGACACTGCTCTGACCCTTTATAAACAAGAGGCATGTGAACTGCATGGAAGCCCCGCCCGTTTGGCCCCGCCCCACACACCAGCGGTGGGCAACGTCTTCCCGCCCTTTCCCCCACTATGATGGACAGCTGACTCGAGGGACCCCGGGGCCGTCGGCGCCGTGGCAACGTTACAGACATAGATGGTCACTGTAGATGACTCTTCTGGCCCTATACACAGCTTTAGTGTTGGAAAACAACTATACATTTACCCAACGAGGTAGCACTTACTGATTAGCCAGTAGAAAGTACTCCAGTTGAGAAGAGGTATTGCACAAAACGGTGGCATCTTCTTGGGTGAATATGCAGGGCAGGATTCATTCTGGCACGATGCTCCTGTCACAAAAATTAAACCTCAACAGGAAGCACTTACAGGTATAAATAAAGCAGGTGCCCGAGTGGAAGCTCAAATTCAGTAACGCATTATGAGCCAAAAAATTCGTGAGCCTGGTGGTAGCTTAGCAGATGTGCCTTCTCCTCATTTCCACCCTGTAATGTTAGCTGTAATACTTGATGGTGGTCTTTGCATCCTTCATTTTTTCGAGCGCAATCCTCGTCTAGAATTCGTGAGCGTGGTTAAGCAGAGGGGCCTTCTCCCCATTTCCACCCTGAAATGTTAGCTGTAATACTTGATGGTGGTCTTTGCATCCTTCATTTTTTCGAGCGCAATCCTCGTGTAGAATTCGTGAGCGTGGTTAAGCAGATGTGCCTTCTCCCGATTTCCACCCTGAAATGATAGCTGCAATCCTTGATGGTGGTCTTTGCATCCTTCATTTTCTCGAGCGCAATCCTCGAGTAGTTCCTGTGCCAAGGCGGCTCCTACTCCTTGTCTGCCTCAGAGACACTGCTCTGACCCTTTATAAACAAGAGGCATGTGAACTGCATGGAAGCCCCGCCCCACACACCAGCGGTGGGCAACGTCTTCCCGCCCTTTCCCCCACTATGATGGACAGCTGACTTGAGGGACCCTGGGGCCGTCGGCGCCGTGGCAACGTTACAGACATACATGGTCACTGTAGACGACTCTTCTGGCCCTATACACAGCTTTAGTGTTGGAAAACAACTATACATTTACCCAACGAGGTAGCACTTACTGATTAGCCAGTAGAAAGTACTCCAGTTGAGTAGAGGTATTGCACAAAACGGTGGCATCTTCTTGGGTGAATATGCAGGGCAGGATTCATTCTGGCACGACGCTCCTGTCACAAAAATTAAACCTCAACAGGAAGCACTTACAGGTATAAATAAAGCAGGTGCCCGAGTGGAAGCTCAAATTCAGTAACGCATTATGAGCCAAAAAATTCGTGAGCGTGGTGGTGGCTTAGCAGATGCGCCTTCTCCTCATTTCCACCCTGAAATGTTAGCTGTAATACTTGATGGTGGGCTTTGCATCCTTCATTTTTTCGAGCGCAATCCTCGTCTAGAATTCGTGAGCGTGGTTAAGCAGAGGGGCCTTCTCCCCATTTCCACCCTGAAATGTTAGCTGTAATACTTGATGGTGGTCTTTGCATCCTTCATTTTTTCGAGCGCAATCCTCGTGTAGAATTCGTGAGCGTGGTTAAGCAGATGTGCCTTCTCCCGATTTCCACCCTGAAATGATAGCTGCAATCCTTGATGGTGGTCTTTGCATCCTTCATTTTCTCGAGCGCAATCCTCGAGTAGTTCCTGTGCCAAGGCGGTTCCTTCTCCTTGTCTGCCTCAGAGACACGCTCTGACCCTTTATAAACAAGTGGCATGTGAACTGCATGGAAGCCCCGCCCGTTTGGCCCCGCCCCACACACCAGCGGTGGGCAACGTCTTCCCGCCCTTTCCCCCACTATGATGGACAGCTGACTCGAGGGACCCCGGGGCCGTCGGCGCCGTGGCAACGTTACAGACATAGATGGTCACTGTAGATGACTCTTCTGGCCCTATACACAGCTTTAGTGTTGGAAAACAACTATACATTTACCCAACGAGGTAGCACTTACTGATTAGCCAGTAGAAAGTACTCCAGTTGAGTAGAGGTATTGCACAAAACGGTGGCATCTTCTTGGGTGAATATGCAGGGCAGGATTCATTCTGGCACGACGCTCCTGTCACAAAAATTAAACCTCAACAGGAAGCACTTACAGGTATAAATAAAGCAGGTGCCCGAGTGGAAGCTCAAATTCAGTAACGCATTATGAGCCAAAAAATTCGTGAGCGTGGTGGTGGCTTAGCAGATGCGCCTTCTCCTCATTTCCACCCTGAAATGTTAGCTGTAATACTTGATGGTGGTCTTTGCATCCTTCATTTTTTCGAGCGCAATCCTCGTCTAGAATTCGTGAGCGTGGTTAAGCAGATGTGCCTTCTCCCGATTTCCACCCTGAAATGATAGCTGCAATCCTTGATGGTGGTCTTTGCATCCTTCATTTTCTCGAGCGCAATCCTCGAGTAGTTCCTGTGCCAAGGCGGTTCCTTCTCCTTGTCTGCCTCAGAGACACTGCTCTGACCCTTTATAAACAAGAGGCATGTGAACTGCATGGAAGCCCCGCCCGTTTGGCCCCGCCCCACACACCAGCGGTGGGCAACGTCTTCCCGCCCTTTCCCCCACTATGATGGACAGCTGACTCGAGGGACCCCGGGGCCGTCGGCGCCGTGGCAACGTTACAGACATAGATGGTCACTGTAGATGACTCTTCTGGCCCTATACACAGCTTTAGTGTTGGAAAACAACTATACATTTACCCAACGAGGTAGCACTTACTGATTAGCCAGTAGAAAGTACTCCAGTTGAGAAGAGGTATTGCACAAAACGGTGGCATCTTCTTGGGTGAATATGCAGGGCAGGATTCATTCTGGCACGATGCTCCTGTCACAAAAATTAAACCTCAACAGGAAGCACTTACAGGTATAAATAAAGCAGGTGCCCGAGTGGAAGCTCAAATTCAGTAACGCATTATGAGCCAAAAAATTCGTGAGCCTGGTGGTAGCTTAGCAGATGTGCCTTCTCCTCATTTCCACCCTGTAATGTTAGCTGTAATACTTGATGGTGGTCTTTGCATCCTTCATTTTTTCGAGCGCAATCCTCGTCTAGAATTCGTGAGCGTGGTTAAGCAGAGGGGCCTTCTCCCCATTTCCACCCTGAAATGTTAGCTGTAATACTTGATGGTGGTCTTTGCATCCTTCATTTTTTCGAGCGCAATCCTCGTGTAGAATTCGTGAGCGTGGTTAAGCAGATGTGCCTTCTCCCGATTTCCACCCTGAAATGATAGCTGCAATCCTTGATGGTGGTCTTTGCATCCTTCATTTTCTCGAGCGCAATCCTCGAGTAGTTCCTGTGCCAAGGCGGCTCCTACTCCTTGTCTGCCTCAGAGACACTGCTCTGACCCTTTATAAACAAGAGGCATGTGAACTGCATGGAAGCCCCGCCCCACACACCAGCGGTGGGCAACGTCTTCCCGCCCTTTCCCCCACTATGATGGACAGCTGACTTGAGGGACCCTGGGGCCGTCGGCGCCGTGGCAACGTTACAGACATACATGGTCACTGTAGACGACTCTTCTGGCCCTATACACAGCTTTAGTGTTGGAAAACAACTATACATTTACCCAACGAGGTAGCACTTACTGATTAGCCAGTAGAAAGTACTCCAGTTGAGTAGAGGTATTGCACAAAACGGTGGCATCTTCTTGGGTGAATATGCAGGGCAGGATTCATTCTGGCACGACGCTCCTGTCACAAAAATTAAACCTCAACAGGAAGCACTTACAGGTATAAATAAAGCAGGTGCCCGAGTGGAAGCTCAAATTCAGTAACGCATTATGAGCCAAAAAATTCGTGAGCGTGGTGGTGGCTTAGCAGATGCGCCTTCTCCTCATTTCCACCCTGAAATGTTAGCTGTAATACTTGATGGTGGGCTTTGCATCCTTCATTTTTTCGAGCGCAATCCTCGTCTAGAATTCGTGAGCGTGGTTAAGCAGAGGGGCCTTCTCCCCATTTCCACCCTGAAATGTTAGCTGTAATACTTGATGGTGGTCTTTGCATCCTTCATTTTTTCGAGCGCAATCCTCGTGTAGAATTCGTGAGCGTGGTTAAGCAGATGTGCCTTCTCCCGATTTCCACCCTGAAATGATAGCTGCAATCCTTGATGGTGGTCTTTGCATCCTTCATTTTCTCGAGCGCAATCCTCGAGTAGTTCCTGTGCCAAGGCGGTTCCTTCTCCTTGTCTGCCTCAGAGACACGCTCTGACCCTTTATAAACAAGTGGCATGTGAACTGCATGGAAGCCCCGCCCGTTTGGCCCCGCCCCACACACCAGCGGTGGGCAACGTCTTCCCGCCCTTTCCCCCACTATGATGGACAGCTGACTCGAGGGACCCCGGGGCCGTCGGCGCCGTGGCAACGTTACAGACATAGATGGTCACTGTAGATGACTCTTCTGGCCCTATACACAGCTTTAGTGTTGGAAAACAACTATACATTTACCCAACGAGGTAGCACTTACTGATTAGCCAGTAGAAAGTACTCCAGTTGAGTAGAGGTATTGCACAAAACGGTGGCATCTTCTTGGGTGAATATGCAGGGCAGGATTCATTCTGGCACGACGCTCCTGTCACAAAAATTAAACCTCAACAGGAAGCACTTACAGGTATAAATAAAGCAGGTGCCCGAGTGGAAGCTCAAATTCAGTAACGCATTATGAGCCAAAAAATTCGTGAGCGTGGTGGTGGCTTAGCAGATGCGCCTTCTCCTCATTTCCACCCTGAAATGTTAGCTGTAATACTTGATGGTGGTCTTTGCATCCTTCATTTTTTCGAGCGCAATCCTCGTCTAGAATTCGTGAGCGTGGTTAAGCAGATGTGCCTTCTCCCGATTTCCACCCTGAAATGATAGCTGCAATCCTTGATGGTGGTCTTTGCATCCTTCATTTTCTCGAGCGCAATCCTCGAGTAGTTCCTGTGCCAAGGCGGTTCCTTCTCCTTGTCTGCCTCAGAGACACTGCTCTGACCCTTTATAAACAAGAGGCATGTGAACTGCATGGAAGCCCCGCCCGTTTGGCCCCGCCCCACACACCAGCGGTGGGCAACGTCTTCCCGCCCTTTCCCCCACTATGATGGACAGCTGACTCGAGGGACCCCGGGGCCGTCGGCGCCGTGGCAACGTTACAGACATAGATGGTCACTGTAGATGACTCTTCTGGCCCTATACACAGCTTTAGTGTTGGAAAACAACTATACATTTACCCAACGAGGTAGCACTTACTGATTAGCCAGTAGAAAGTACTCCAGTTGAGAAGAGGTATTGCACAAAACGGTGGCATCTTCTTGGGTGAATATGCAGGGCAGGATTCATTCTGGCACGATGCTCCTGTCACAAAAATTAAACCTCAACAGGAAGCACTTACAGGTATAAATAAAGCAGGTGCCCGAGTGGAAGCTCAAATTCAGTAACGCATTATGAGCCAAAAAATTCGTGAGCCTGGTGGTAGCTTAGCAGATGTGCCTTCTCCTCATTTCCACCCTGAAATGTTAGCTGTAATACTTGATGGTGGTCTTTGCATCCTTCATTTTTTCGAGCGCAATCCTCGTCTAGAATTCGTGAGCGTGGTTAAGCAGAGGGGCCTTCTCCCCATTTCCACCCTGAAATGTTAGCTGTAATACTTGATGGTGGTCTTTGCATCCTTCATTTTTTCGAGCGCAATCCTCGTGTAGAATTCGTGAGCGTGGTTAAGCAGATGTGCCTTCTCCCGATTTCCACCCTGAAATGATAGCTGCAATCCTTGATGGTGGTCTTTGCATCCTTCATTTTCTCGAGCGCAATCCTCGAGTAGTTCCTGTGCCAAGGCGGCTCCTTCTCCTTGTCTGCCTCAGAGACACTGCTCTGACCCTTTATAAACAAGAGGCATGTGAACTGCATGGAAGCCCCGCCCCACACACCAGCGGTGGGCAACGTCTTCCCGCCCTTTCCCCCACTATGATGGACAGCTGACTTGAGGGACCCTGGGGCCGTCGGCGCCGTGGCAACGTTACAGACATACATGGTCACTGTAGACGACTCTTCTGGCCCTATACACAGCTTTAGTGTTGGAAAACAACTATACATTTACCCAACGAGGTAGCACTTACTGATTAGCCAGTAGAAAGTACTCCAGTTGAGTAGAGGTATTGCACAAAACGGTGGCATCTTCTTGGGTGAATATGCAGGGCAGGATTCATTCTGGCACGACGCTCCTGTCACAAAAATTAAACCTCAACAGGAAGCACTTACAGGTATAAATAAAGCAGGTGCCCGAGTGGAAGCTCAAATTCAGTAACGCATTATGAGCCAAAAAATTCGTGAGCGTGGTGGTGGCTTAGCAGATGCGCCTTCTCCTCATTTCCACCCTGAAATGTTAGCTGTAATACTTGATGGTGGGCTTTGCATCCTTCATTTTTTCGAGCGCAATCCTCGTCTAGAATTCGTGAGCGTGGTTAAGCAGAGGGGCCTTCTCCCCATTTCCACCCTGAAATGTTAGCTGTAATACTTGATGGTGGTCTTTGCATCCTTCATTTTTTCGAGCGCAATCCTCGTGTAGAATTCGTGAGCGTGGTTAAGCAGATGTGCCTTCTCCCGATTTCCACCCTGAAATGATAGCTGCAATCCTTGATGGTGGTCTTTGCATCCTTCATTTTCTCGAGCGCAATCCTCGAGTAGTTCCTGTGCCAAGGCGGTTCCTTCTCCTTGTCTGCCTCAGAGACACTGCTCTGACCCTTTATAAACAAGTGGCATGTGAACTGCATGGAAGCCCCGCCCGTTTGGCCCCGCCCCACACACCAGCGGTGGGCAACGTCTTCCCGCCCTTTCCCCCACTATGATGGACAGCTGACTCGAGGGACCCCGGGGCCGTCGGCGCCGTGGCAACGTTACAGACATAGATGGTCACTGTAGATGACTCTTCTGGCCCTATACACAGCTTTAGTGTTGGAAAACAACTATACATTTACCCAACGAGGTAGCACTTACTGATTAGCCAGTAGAAAGTACTCCAGTTGAGTAGAGGTATTGCACAAAACGGTGGCATCTTCTTGGGTGAATATGCAGGGCAGGATTCATTCTGGCACGACGCTCCTGTCACAAAAATTAAACCTCAACAGGAAGCACTTACAGGTATAAATAAAGCAGGTGCCCGAGTGGAAGCTCAAATTCAGTAACGCATTATGAGCCAAAAAATTCGTGAGCGTGGTGGTGGCTTAGCAGATGCGCCTTCTCCTCATTTCCACCCTGAAATGTTAGCTGTAATACTTGATGGTGGTCTTTGCATCCTTCATTTTTTCGAGCGCAATCCTCGTCTAGAATTCGTGAGCGTGGTTAAGCAGAGGGGCCTTCTCCCCATTTCCACCCTGAAATGTTAGCTGTAATACTTGATGGTGGACTTTGCATCCTTCATTTTTTCGAGCGCAATCCTCGTGTAGAATTCGTGAGCGTGGTTAAGCAGATGTGCCTTCTCCCGATTTCCACCCTGAAATGATAGCTGCAATCCTTGATGGTGGTCTTTGCATCCTTCATTTTCTCGAGCGCAATCCTCGAGTAGTTCCTGTGCCAAGGCGGCTCCTTCTCCTTGTCTGCCTCAGAGACACTGCTCTGACCCTTTATAAACAAGAGGCATGTGAACTGCATGGAAGCCCCGCCCCACACACCAGCGGTGGGCAACGTCTTCCCGCCCTTTCCCCCACTATGATGGACAGCTGACTTGAGGGACCCTGGGGCCGTCGGCGCCGTGGCAACGTTACAGACATACATGGTCACTGTAGACGACTCTTCTGGCCCTATACACAGCTTTAGTGTTGGAAAACAACTATACATTTACCCAACGAGGTAGCACTTACTGATTAGCCAGTAGAAAGTACTCCAGTTGAGTAGAGGTATTGCACAAAACGGTGGCATCTTCTTGGGTGAATATGCAGGGCAGGATTCATTCTGGCACGACGCTCCTGTCACAAAAATTAAACCTCAACAGGAAGCACTTACAGGTATAAATAAAGCAGGTGCCCGAGTGGAAGCTCAAATTCAGTAACGCATTATGAGCCAAAAAATTCGTGAGCGTGGTGGTGGCTTAGCAGATGCGCCTTCTCCCCATTTCCACCCTGAAATGTTAGCTGTAATACTTGATGGTGGTCTTTGCATCCTTCATTTTTTCGAGCGCAATCCTCGTGTAGAATTCGTGAGCGTGGTTAAGCAGATGTGCCTTCTCCCGATTTCCACCCTGAAATGATAGCTGCAATCCTTGATGGTGGTCTTTGCATCCTTCATTTTCTCGAGCGCAATCCTCGAGTAGTTCCTGTGCCAAGGCGGTTCCTTCTCCTTGTCTGCCTCAGAGACACTGCTCTGACCCTTTATAAACAAGTGGCATGTGAACTGCATGGAAGCCCCGCCCGTTTGGCCCCGCCCCACACACCAGCGGTGGGCAACGTCTTCCCGCCCTTTCCCCCACTATGATGGACAGCTGACTCGAGGGACCCCGGGGCCGTCGGCGCCGTGGCAACGTTACAGACATAGATGGTCACTGTAGATGACTCTTCTGGCCCTATACACAGCTTTAGTGTTGGAAAACAACTATACATTTACCCAACGAGGTAGCACTTACTGATTAGCCAGTAGAAAGTACTCCAGTTGAGTAGAGGTATTGCACAAAACGGTGGCATCTTCTTGGGTGAATATGCAGGGCAGGATTCATTCTGGCACGACGCTCCTGTCACAAAAATTAAACCTCAACAGGAAGCACTTACAGGTATAAATAAAGCAGGTGCCCGAGTGGAAGCTCAAATTCAGTAACGCATTATGAGCCAAAAAATTCGTGAGCGTGGTGGTGGCTTAGCAGATGCGCCTTCTCCTCATTTCCACCCTGAAATGTTAGCTGTAATACTTGATGGTGGGCTTTGCATCCTTCATTTTTTCGAGCGCAATCCTCGTCTAGAATTCGTGAGCGTGGTTAAGCAGAGGGGCCTTCTCCCCATTTCCACCCTGAAATGTTAGCTGTAATACTTGATGGTGGTCTTTGCATCCTTCATTTTTTCGAGCGCAATCCTCGTGTAGAATTCGTGAGCGTGGTTAAGCAGATGTGCCTTCTCCCGATTTCCACCCTGAAATGATAGCTGCAATCCTTGATGGTGGTCTTTGCATCCTTCATTTTCTCGAGCGCAATCCTCGAGTAGTTCCTGTGCCAAGGCGGTTCCTTCTCCTTGTCTGCCTCAGAGACACTGCTCTGACCCTTTATAAACAAGTGGCATGTGAACTGCATGGAAGCCCCGCCCGTTTGGCCCCGCCCCACACACCAGCGGTGGGCAACGTCTTCCCGCCCTTTCCCCCACTATGATGGACAGCTGACTCGAGGGACCCCGGGGCCGTCGGCGCCGTGGCAACGTTACAGACATAGATGGTCACTGTAGATGACTCTTCTGGCCCTATACACAGCTTTAGTGTTGGAAAACAACTATACATTTACCCAACGAGGTAGCACTTACTGATTAGCCAGTAGAAAGTACTCCAGTTGAGTAGAGGTATTGCACAAAACGGTGGCATCTTCTTGGGTGAATATGCAGGGCAGGATTCATTCTGGCACGACGCTCCTGTCACAAAAATTAAACCTCAACAGGAAGCACTTACAGGTATAAATAAAGCAGGTGCCCGAGTGGAAGCTCAAATTCAGTAACGCATTATGAGCCAAAAAATTCGTGAGCGTGGTGGTGGCTTAGCAGATGCGCCTTCTCCTCATTTCCACCCTGAAATGTTAGCTGTAATACTTGATGGTGGTCTTTGCATCCTTCATTTTTTCGAGCGCAATCCTCGTCTAGAATTCGTGAGCGTGGTTAAGCAGAGGGGCCTTCTCCCCATTTCCACCCTGAAATGTTAGCTGTAATACTTGATGGTGGTCTTTGCATCCTTCATTTTTTCGAGCGCAATCCTCGTGTAGAATTCGTGAGCGTGGTTAAGCAGATGTGCCTTCTCCCGATTTCCACCCTGAAATGATAGCTGCAATCCTTGATGGTGGTCTTTGCATCCTTCATTTTCTCGAGCGCAATCCTCGAGTAGTTCCTGTGCCAAGGCGGCTCCTTCTCCTTGTCTGCCTCAGAGACACTGCTCTGACCCTTTATAAACAAGAGGCATGTGAACTGCATGGAAGCCCCGCCCCACACACCAGCGGTGGGCAACGTCTTCCCGCCCTTTCCCCCACTATGATGGACAGCTGACTTGAGGGACCCTGGGGCCGTCGGCGCCGTGGCAACGTTACAGACATACATGGTCACTGTAGACGACTCTTCTGGCCCTATACACAGCTTTAGTGTTGGAAAACAACTATACATTTACCCAACGAGGTAGCACTTACTGATTAGCCAGTAGAAAGTACTCCAGTTGAGTAGAGGTATTGCACAAAACGGTGGCATCTTCTTGGGTGAATATGCAGGGCAGGATTCATTCTGGCACGACGCTCCTGTCACAAAAATTAAACCTCAACAGGAAGCACTTACAGGTATAAATAAAGCAGGTGCCCGAGTGGAAGCTCAAATTCAGTAACGCATTATGAGCCAAAAAATTCGTGAGCGTGGTGGTGGCTTAGCAGATGCGCCTTCTCCTCATTTCCACCCTGAAATGTTAGCTGTAATACTTGATGGTGGTCTTTGCATCCTTCATTTTTTCGAGCGCAATCCTCGTCTAGAATTCGTGAGCGTGGTTAAGCAGATGTGCCTTCTCCCGATTTCCACCCTGAAATGATAGCTGCAATCCTTGATGGTGGTCTTTGCATCCTTCATTTTCTCGAGCGCAATCCTCGAGTAGTTCCTGTGCCAAGGCGGCTCCTTCTCCTTGTCTGCCTCAGAGACACTGCTCTGACCCTTTATAAACAAGAGGCATGTGAACTGCATGGAAGCCCCGCCCGTTTGGCCCCGCCCCACACACCAGCGGTGGGCAACGTCTTCCCGCCCTTTCCCCCACTGTGATGGACAGCTGACTTGAGGGACCCTGGGGCCGTCGGCGCCGTGGCAACGTTACAGACATACATGGTCACTGTAGACGACTCTTCTGGCCCTATACACAGCTTTAGTGTTGGAAAACAACTATACATTTACCCAACGAGGTAGCACTTACTGATTAGCCAGTAGAAAGTACCCCAGTTGAGTAGAGGTATTGCACAAAACGGTGGCATCTTCTTGGGTGAATATGCAGGGCAGGATTCATTCTGGCACGACGCTCCTGTCACAAAAATTAAACCTCAACAGGAAGCACTTACAGGTATAAATAAAGCAGGTGCCCGAGTGGAAGCTCAAATTCAGTAACGCATTATGAGCCAAAAAATTCGTGAGCGTGGTGGTGGCTTAGCAGATGCGCCTTCTCCTCATTTCCACCCTGAAATGTTAGCTGTAATACTTGATGGTGGTCTTTGCATCCTTCATTTTTTCGAGCGCAATCCTCGTGTAGAATTCGTGAGCGTGGTTAAGCAGAGGGGCCTTCTCCCCATTTCCACCCTGAAACGTGAGCGTGGTTAAGCAGATGTGCCTTCTCCCGATTTCCACCCTGAAATGATAGCTGCAATCCTTGATGGTGGTCTTTGCATCCTTCATTTTCTCGAGCGCAATCCTCGAGTAGTTCCTGTGCCAAGGCGGTTCCTTCTCCTTGTCTGCCTCAGAGACACTGCTCTGACCCTTTATAAACAAGAGGCATGTGAACTGCATGGAAGCCCCGCCCGTTTGGCCCCGCCCCACACACCAGCGGTGGGCAACGTCTTCCCGCCCTTTCCCCCACTATGATGGACAGCTGACTCGAGGGACCCGGGGCCGTCGGCGCCGTGGCAACGTTACAGACATAGATGGTCACTGTAGATGACTCTTCTGGCCCTATACACAGCTTTAGTGTTGGAAAACAACTATACATTTACCCAACGAGGTAGCACTTACTGATTAGCCAGTAGAAAGTACTCCAGTTGAGAAGAGGTATTGCACAAAACGGTGGCATCTTCTTGGGTGAATATGCAGGGCAGGATTCATTCTGGCACGATGCTCCTGTCACAAAAATTAAACCTCAACAGGAAGCACTTACAGGTATAAATAAAGCAGGTGCCCGAGTGGAAGCTCAAATTCAGTAACGCATTATGAGCCAAAAAATTCGTGAGCCTGGTGGTAGCTTAGCAGATGTGCCTTCTCCTCATTTCCACCCTGAAATGTTAGCTGTAATACTTGATGGTGGTCTTTGCATCCTTCATTTTTTCGAGCGCAATCCTCGTCTAGAATTCGTGAGCGTGGTTAAGCAGAGGGGCCTTCTCCCCATTTCCACCCTGAAATGTTAGCTGTAATACTTGATGGTGGTCTTTGCATCCTTCATTTTTTCGAGCGCAATCCTCGTGTAGAATTCGTGAGCGTGGTTAAGCAGATGTGCCTTCTCCCGATTTCCACCCTGAAATGATAGCTGCAATCCTTGATGGTGGTCTTTGCATCCTTCATTTTCTCGAGCGCAATCCTCGAGTAGTTCCTGTGCCAAGGCGGCTCCTTCTCCTTGTCTGCCTCAGAGACACTGCTCTGACCCTTTATAAACAAGAGGCATGTGAACTGCATGGAAGCCCCGCCCGTTTGGCCCCGCCCCACACACCAGCGGTGGGCAACGTCTTCCCGCCCTTTCCCCCACTGTGATGGACAGCTGACTTGAGGGACCCTGGGGCCGTCGGCGCCGTGGCAACGTTACAGACATACATGGTCACTGTAGACGACTCTTCTGGCCCTATACACAGCTTTAGTGTTGGAAAACAACTATACATTTACCCAACGAGGTAGCACTTACTGATTAGCCAGTAGAAAGTACCCCAGTTGAGTAGAGGTATTGCACAAAACGGTGGCATCTTCTTGGGTGAATATGCAGGGCAGGATTCATTCTGGCACGACGCTCCTGTCACAAAAATTAAACCTCAACAGGAAGCACTTACAGGTATAAATAAAGCAGGTGCCCGAGTGGAAGCTCAAATTCAGTAACGCATTATGAGCCAAAAAATTCGTGAGCGTGGTGGTGGCTTAGCAGATGCGCCTTCTCCTCATTTCCACCCTGAAATGTTAGCTGTAATACTTGATGGTGGTCTTTGCATCCTTCATTTTTTCGAGCGCAATCCTCGTCTAGAATTCGTGAGCGTGGTTAAGCAGATGTGCCTTCTCCCGATTTCCACCCTGAAATGATAGCTGCAATCCTTGATGGTGGTCTTTGCATCCTTCATTTTCTCGAGCGCAATCCTCGAGTAGTTCCTGTGCCAAGGCGGTTCCTT
Organism: Triturus cristatus; assembly: GCF_964204655.1. Classification (NCBI taxonomy): domain Eukaryota; kingdom Metazoa; phylum Chordata; class Amphibia; order Caudata; family Salamandridae; genus Triturus; species Triturus cristatus. The sequence goes on along the minus strand of NC_140591.1, from coordinate 113,351,796 downwards.
CTCCTTGTCTGCCTCAGAGACACTGCTCTGACCCTTTATAAACAAGTGGCATGTGAACTGCATGGAAGCCCCGCCCGTTTGGCCCCGCCCCACACACCAGCGGTGGGCAACGTCTTCCCGCCCTTTCCCCCACTATGATGGACAGCTGACTCGAGGGACCCCGGGGCCGTCGGCGCCGTGGCAACGTTACAGACATAGATGGTCACTGTAGATGACTCTTCTGGCCCTATACACAGCTTTAGTGTTGGAAAACAACTATACATTTACCCAACGAGGTAGCACTTACTGATTAGCCAGTAGAAAGTACTCCAGTTGAGTAGAGGTATTGCACAAAACGGTGGCATCTTCTTGGGTGAATATGCAGGGCAGGATTCATTCTGGCACGACGCTCCTGTCACAAAAATTAAACCTCAACAGGAAGCACTTACAGGTATAAATAAAGCAGGTGCCCGAGTGGAAGCTCAAATTCAGTAACGCATTATGAGCCAACAAATTCGTGAGCGTGGTGGTGGCTTAGCAGATGCGCCTTCTCCTCATTTCCACCCTGAAATGTTAGCTGTAATACTTGATGGTGGGCTTTGCATCCTTCATTTTTTCGAGCGCAATCCTCGTCTAGAATTCGTGAGCGTGGTTAAGCAGAGGGGCCTTCTCCCCATTTCCACCCTGAAATGTTAGCTGTAATACTTGATGGTGGTCTTTGCATCCTTCATTTTTTCGAGCGCAATCCTCGTGTAGAATTCGTGAGCGTGGTTAAGCAGATGTGCCTTCTCCCGATTTCCACCCTGAAATGATAGCTGCAATCCTTGATGGTGGTCTTTGCATCCTTCATTTTCTCGAGCGCAATCCTCGAGTAGTTCCTGTGCCAAGGCGGTTCCTTCTCCTTGTCTGCCTCAGAGACACTGCTCTGACCCTTTATAAACAAGTGGCATGTGAACTGCATGGAAGCCCCGCCCGTTTGGCCCCGCCCCACACACCAGCGGTGGGCAACGTCTTCCCGCCCTTTCCCCCACTATGATGGACAGCTGACTCGAGGGACCCCGGGGCCGTCGGCGCCGTGGCAACGTTACAGACATAGATGGTCACTGTAGATGACTCTTCTGGCCCTATACACAGCTTTAGTGTTGGAAAACAACTATACATTTACCCAACGAGGTAGCACTTACTGATTAGCCAGTAGAAAGTACTCCAGTTGAGTAGAGGTATTGCACAAAACGGTGGCATCTTCTTGGGTGAATATGCAGGGCAGGATTCATTCTGGCACGACGCTCCTGTCACAAAAATTAAACCTCAACAGGAAGCACTTACAGGTATAAATAAAGCAGGTGCCCGAGTGGAAGCTCAAATTCAGTAACGCATTATGAGCCAAAAAATTCGTGAGCGTGGTGGTGGCTTAGCAGATGCGCCTTCTCCTCATTTCCACCCTGAAATGTTAGCTGTAATACTTGATGGTGGGCTTTGCATCCTTCATTTTTTCGAGCGCAATCCTCGTCTAGAATTCGTGAGCGTGGTTAAGCAGAGGGGCCTTCTCCCCATTTCCACCCTGAAATGTTAGCTGTAATACTTGATGGTGGTCTTTGCATCCTTCATTTTTTCGAGCGCAATCCTCGTGTAGAATTCGTGAGCGTGGTTAAGCAGATGTGCCTTCTCCCGATTTCCACCCTGAAATGATAGCTGCAATCCTTGATGGTGGTCTTTGCATCCTTCATTTTCTCGAGCGCAATCCTCGAGTAGTTCCTGTGCCAAGGCGGCTCCTTCTCCTTGTCTGCCTCAGAGACACTGCTCTGACCCTTTATAAACAAGAGGCATGTGAACTGCATGGAAGCCCCGCCCCACACACCAGCGGTGGGCAACGTCTTCCCGCCCTTTCCCCCACTATGATGGACAGCTGACTTGAGGGACCCTGGGGCCGTCGGCGCCGTGGCAACGTTACAGACATACATGGTCACTGTAGACGACTCTTCTGGCCCTATACACAGCTTTAGTGTTGGAAAACAACTATACATTTACCCAACGAGGTAGCACTTACTGATTAGCCAGTAGAAAGTACTCCAGTTGAGTAGAGGTATTGCACAAAACGGTGGCATCTTCTTGGGTGAATATGCAGGGCAGGATTCATTCTGGCACGACGCTCCTGTCACAAAAATTAAACCTCAACAGGAAGCACTTACAGGTATAAATAAAGCAGGTGCCCGAGTGGAAGCTCAAATTCAGTAACGCATTATGAGCCAAAAAATTCGTGAGCGTGGTGGTGGCTTAGCAGATGCGCCTTCTCCTCATTTCCACCCTGAAATGTTAGCTGTAATACTTGATGGTGGTCTTTGCATCCTTCATTTTTTCGAGCGCAATCCTCGTCTAGAATTCGTGAGCGTGGTTAAGCAGATGTGCCTTCTCCCGATTTCCACCCTGAAATGATAGCTGCAATCCTTGATGGTGGTCTTTGCATCCTTCATTTTCTCGAGCGCAATCCTCGAGTAGTTCCTGTGCCAAGGCGGTTCCTTCTCCTTGTCTGCCTCAGAGACACTGCTCTGACCCTTTATAAACAAGAGGCATGTGAACTGCATGGAAGCCCCGCCCGTTTGGCCCCGCCCCACACACCAGCGGTGGGCAACGTCTTCCCGCCCTTTCCCCCACTATGATGGACAGCTGACTTGAGGGACCCTGGGGCCGTCGGCGCCGTGGCAACGTTACAGACATACATGGTCACTGTAGACGACTCTTCTGGCCCTATACACAGCTTTAGTGTTGGAAAACAACTATACATTTACCCAACGAGGTAGCACTTACTGATTAGCCAGTAGAAAGTACTCCAGTTGAGTAGAGGTATTGCACAAAACGGTGGCATCTTCTTGGGTGAATATGCAGGGCAGGATTCATTCTGGCACGACGCTCCTGTCACAAAAATTAAACCTCAACAGGAAGCACTTACAGGTATAAATAAAGCAGGTGCCCGAGTGGAAGCTCAAATTCAGTAACGCATTATGAGCCAAAAAATTCGTGAGCGTGGTGGTGGCTTAGCAGATGCGCCTTCTCCTCATTTCCACCCTGAAATGTTAGCTGTAATACTTGATGGTGGTCTTTGCATCCTTCATTTTTTCGAGCGCAATCCTCGTGTAGAATTCGTGAGCGTGGTTAAGCAGAGGGGCCTTCTCCCCATTTCCACCCTGAAACGTGAGCGTGGTTAAGCAGATGTGCCTTCTCCCGATTTCCACCCTGAAATGATAGCTGCAATCCTTGATGGTGGTCTTTGCATCCTTCATTTTCTCGAGCGCAATCCTCGAGTAGTTCCTGTGCCAAGGCGGTTCCTTCTCCTTGTCTGCCTCAGAGACACTGCTCTGACCCTTTATAAACAAGAGGCATGTGAACTGCATGGAAGCCCCGCCCGTTTGGCCCCGCCCCACACACCAGCGGTGGGCAACGTCTTCCCGCCCTTTCCCCCACTATGATGGACAGCTGACTCGAGGGACCCGGGGCCGTCGGCGCCGTGGCAACGTTACAGACATAGATGGTCACTGTAGATGACTCTTCTGGCCCTATACACAGCTTTAGTGTTGGAAAACAACTATACATTTACCCAACGAGGTAGCACTTACTGATTAGCCAGTAGAAAGTACTCCAGTTGAGAAGAGGTATTGCACAAAACGGTGGCATCTTCTTGGGTGAATATGCAGGGCAGGATTCATTCTGGCACGATGCTCCTGTCACAAAAATTAAACCTCAACAGGAAGCACTTACAGGTATAAATAAAGCAGGTGCCCGAGTGGAAGCTCAAATTCAGTAACGCATTATGAGCCAAAAAATTCGTGAGCCTGGTGGTAGCTTAGCAGATGTGCCTTCTCCTCATTTCCACCCTGAAATGTTAGCTGTAATACTTGATGGTGGTCTTTGCATCCTTCATTTTTTCGAGCGCAATCCTCGTCTAGAATTCGTGAGCGTGGTTAAGCAGAGGGGCCTTCTCCCCATTTCCACCCTGAAATGTTAGCTGTAATACTTGATGGTGGTCTTTGCATCCTTCATTTTTTCGAGCGCAATCCTCGTGTAGAATTCGTGAGCGTGGTTAAGCAGATGTGCCTTCTCCCGATTTCCACCCTGAAATGATAGCTGCAATCCTTGATGGTGGTCTTTGCATCCTTCATTTTCTCGAGCGCAATCCTCGAGTAGTTCCTGTGCCAAGGCGGCTCCTTCTCCTTGTCTGCCTCAGAGACACTGCTCTGACCCTTTATAAACAAGAGGCATGTGAACTGCATGGAAGCCCCGCCCGTTTGGCCCCGCCCCACACACCAGCGGTGGGCAACGTCTTCCCGCCCTTCCCCCCACTGTGATGGACAGCTGACTTGAGGGACCCTGGGGCCGTCGGCGCCGTGGCAACGTTACAGACATACATGGTCACTGTAGACGACTCTTCTGGCCCTATACACAGCTTTAGTGTTGGAAAACAACTATACATTTACCCAACGAGGTAGCACTTACTGATTAGCCAGTAGAAAGTACCCCAGTTGAGTAGAGGTATTGCACAAAACGGTGGCATCTTCTTGGGTGAATATGCAGGGCAGGATTCATTCTGGCACGACGCTCCTGTCACAAAAATTAAACCTCAACAGGAAGCACTTACAGGTATAAATAAAGCAGGTGCCCGAGTGGAAGCTCAAATTCAGTAACGCATTATGAGCCAAAAAATTCGTGAGCGTGGTGGTGGCTTAGCAGATGCGCCTTCTCCTCATTTCCACCCTGAAATGTTAGCTGTAATACTTGATGGTGGTCTTTGCATCCTTCATTTTTTCGAGCGCAATCCTCGTCTAGAATTCGTGAGCGTGGTTAAGCAGAGGGGCCTTCTCCCCATTTCCACCCTGAAATGTTAGCTGTAATACTTGATGGTGGTCTTTGCATCCTTCATTTTTTCGAGCGCAATCCTCGTGTAGAATTCGTGAGCGTGGTTAAGCAGATGTGCCTTCTCCCGATTTCCACCCTGAAATGATAGCTGCAATCCTTGATGGTGGTCTTTGCATCCTTCATTTTCTCGAGCGCAATCCTCGAGTAGTTCCTGTGCCAAGGCGGTTCCTTCTCCTTGTCTGCCTCAGAGACACTGCTCTGACCCTTTATAAACAAGAGGCATGTGAACTGCATGGAAGCCCCGCCCGTTTGGCCCCGCCCCACACACCAGCGGTGGGCAACGTCTTCCCGCCCTTTCCCCCACTATGATGGACAGCTGACTCGAGGGACCCCGGGGCCGTCGGCGCCGTGGCAACGTTACAGACATAGATGGTCACTGTAGATGACTCTTCTGGCCCTATACACAGCTTTAGTGTTGGAAAACAACTATACATTTACCCAACGAGGTAGCACTTACTGATTAGCCAGTAGAAAGTACTCCAGTTGAGAAGAGGTATTGCACAAAACGGTGGCATCTTCTTGGGTGAATATGCAGGGCAGGATTCATTCTGGCACGATGCTCCTGTCACAAAAATTAAACCTCAACAGGAAGCACTTACAGGTATAAATAAAGCAGGTGCCCGAGTGGAAGCTCAAATTCAGTAACGCATTATGAGCCAAAAAATTCGTGAGCCTGGTGGTAGCTTAGCAGATGTGCCTTCTCCTCATTTCCACCCTGTAATGTTAGCTGTAATACTTGATGGTGGTCTTTGCATCCTTCATTTTTTCGAGCGCAATCCTCGTCTAGAATTCGTGAGCGTGGTTAAGCAGAGGGGCCTTCTCCCCATTTCCACCCTGAAATGTTAGCTGTAATACTTGATGGTGGTCTTTGCATCCTTCATTTTTTCGAGCGCAATCCTCGTGTAGAATTCGTGAGCGTGGTTAAGCAGATGTGCCTTCTCCCGATTTCCACCCTGAAATGATAGCTGCAATCCTTGATGGTGGTCTTTGCATCCTTCATTTTCTCGAGCGCAATCCTCGAGTAGTTCCTGTGCCAAGGCGGCTCCTTCTCCTTGTCTGCCTCAGAGACACTGCTCTGACCCTTTATAAACAAGAGGCATGTGAACTGCATGGAAGCCCCGCCCCACACACCAGCGGTGGGCAACGTCTTCCCGCCCTTTCCCCCACTATGATGGACAGCTGACTTGAGGGACCCTGGGGCCGTCGGCGCCGTGGCAACGTTACAGACATACATGGTCACTGTAGACGACTCTTCTGGCCCTATACACAGCTTTAGTGTTGGAAAACAACTATACATTTACCCAACGAGGTAGCACTTACTGATTAGCCAGTAGAAAGTACTCCAGTTGAGTAGAGGTATTGCACAAAACGGTGGCATCTTCTTGGGTGAATATGCAGGGCAGGATTCATTCTGGCACGACGCTCCTGTCACAAAAATTAAACCTCAACAGGAAGCACTTACAGGTATAAATAAAGCAGGTGCCCGAGTGGAAGCTCAAATTCAGTAACGCATTATGAGCCAAAAAATTCGTGAGCGTGGTGGTGGCTTAGCAGATGCGCCTTCTCCTCATTTCCACCCTGAAATGTTAGCTGTAATACTTGATGGTGGGCTTTGCATCCTTCATTTTTTCGAGCGCAATCCTCGTCTAGAATTCGTGAGCGTGGTTAAGCAGAGGGGCCTTCTCCCCATTTCCACCCTGAAATGTTAGCTGTAATACTTGATGGTGGTCTTTGCATCCTTCATTTTTTCGAGCGCAATCCTCGTGTAGAATTCGTGAGCGTGGTTAAGCAGATGTGCCTTCTCCCGATTTCCACCCTGAAATGATAGCTGCAATCCTTGATGGTGGTCTTTGCATCCTTCATTTTCTCGAGCGCAATCCTCGAGTAGTTCCTGTGCCAAGGCGGTTCCTTCTCCTTGTCTGCCTCAGAGACACTGCTCTGACCCTTTATAAACAAGTGGCATGTGAACTGCATGGAAGCCCCGCCCGTTTGGCCCCGCCCCACACACCAGCGGTGGGCAACGTCTTCCCGCCCTTTCCCCCACTATGATGGACAGCTGACTCGAGGGACCCCGGGGCCGTCGGCGCCGTGGCAACGTTACAGACATAGATGGTCACTGTAGATGACTCTTCTGGCCCTATACACAGCTTTAGTGTTGGAAAACAACTATACATTTACCCAACGAGGTAGCACTTACTGATTAGCCAGTAGAAAGTACTCCAGTTGAGTAGAGGTATTGCACAAAACGGTGGCATCTTCTTGGGTGAATATGCAGGGCAGGATTCATTCTGGCACGACGCTCCTGTCACAAAAATTAAACCTCAACAGGAAGCACTTACAGGTATAAATAAAGCAGGTGCCCGAGTGGAAGCTCAAATTCAGTAACGCATTATGAGCCAAAAAATTCGTGAGCGTGGTGGTGGCTTAGCAGATGCGCCTTCTCCTCATTTCCACCCTGAAATGTTAGCTGTAATACTTGATGGTGGGCTTTGCATCCTTCATTTTTTCGAGCGCAATCCTCGTCTAGAATTCGTGAGCGTGGTTAAGCAGATGTGCCTTCTCCCGATTTCCACCCTGAAATGATAGCTGCAATCCTTGATGGTGGTCTTTGCATCCTTCATTTTCTCGAGCGCAATCCTCGAGTAGTTCCTGTGCCAAGGCGGTTCCTTCTCCTTGTCTGCCTCAGAGACACTGCTCTGACCCTTTATAAACAAGAGGCATGTGAACTGCATGGAAGCCCCGCCCGTTTGGCCCCGCCCCACACACCAGCGGTGGGCAACGTCTTCCCGCCCTTTCCCCCACTATGATGGACAGCTGACTCGAGGGACCCCGGGGCCGTCGGCGCCGTGGCAACGTTACAGACATAGATGGTCACTGTAGATGACTCTTCTGGCCCTATACACAGCTTTAGTGTTGGAAAACAACTATACATTTACCCAACGAGGTAGCACTTACTGATTAGCCAGTAGAAAGTACTCCAGTTGAGTAGAGGTATTGCACAAAACGGTGGCATCTTCTTGGGTGAATATGCAGGGCAGGATTCATTCTGGCACGATGCTCCTGTCACAAAAATTAAACCTCAACAGGAAGCACTTACAGGTATAAATAAAGCAGGTGCCCGAGTGGAAGCTCAAATTCAGTAACGCATTATGAGCCAAAAAATTCGTGAGCCTGGTGGTAGCTTAGCAGATGTGCCTTCTCCTCATTTCCACCCTGAAATGTTAGCTGTAATACTTGATGGTGGTCTTTGCATCCTTCATTTTTTCGAGCGCAATCCTCGTCTAGAATTCGTGAGCGTGGTTAAGCAGATGTGCCTTCTCCCGATTTCCACCCTGAAATGATAGCTGCAATCCTTGATGGTGGTCTTTGCATCCTTCATTTTCTCGAGCGCAATCCTCGAGTAGTTCCTGTGCCAAGGCGGTTCCTTCTCCTTGTCTGCCTCAGAGACACTGCTCTGACCCTTTATAAACAAGAGGCATGTGAACTGCATGGAAGCCCCGCCCGTTTGGCCCCGCCCCACACACCAGCGGTGGGCAACGTCTTCCCGCCCTTTCCCCCACTATGATGGACAGCTGACTTGAGGGACCCTGGGGCCGTCGGCGCCGTGGCAACGTTACAGACATACATGGTCACTGTAGACGACTCTTCTGGCCCTATACACAGCTTTAGTGTTGGAAAACAACTATACATTTACCCAACGAGGTAGCACTTACTGATTAGCCAGTAGAAAGTACTCCAGTTGAGTAGAGGTATTGCACAAAACGGTGGCATCTTCTTGGGTGAATATGCAGGGCAGGATTCATTCTGGCACGACGCTCCTGTCACAAAAATTAAACCTCAACAGGAAGCACTTACAGGTATAAATAAAGCAGGTGCCCGAGTGGAAGCTCAAATTCAGTAACGCATTATGAGCCAAAAAATTCGTGAGCGTGGTGGTGGCTTAGCAGATGCGCCTTCTCCTCATTTCCACCCTGAAATGTTAGCTGTAATACTTGATGGTGGTCTTTGCATCCTTCATTTTTTCGAGCGCAATCCTCGTCTAGAATTCGTGAGCGTGGTTAAGCAGATGTGCCTTCTCCCGATTTCCACCCTGAAATGATAGCTGCAATCCTTGATGGTGGTCTTTGCATCCTTCATTTTCTCGAGCGCAATCCTCGAGTAGTTCCTGTGCCAAGGCGGTTCCTTCTCCTTGTCTGCCTCAGAGACACTGCTCTGACCCTTTATAAACAAGAGGCATGTGAACTGCATGGAAGCCCCGCCCGTTTGGCCCCGCCCCACACACCAGCGGTGGGCAACGTCTTCCCGCCCTTTCCCCCACTATGATGGACAGCTGACTTGAGGGACCCTGGGGCCGTCGGCGCCGTGGCAACGTTACAGACATACATGGTCACTGTAGACGACTCTTCTGGCCCTATACACAGCTTTAGTGTTGGAAAACAACTATACATTTACCCAACGAGGTAGCACTTACTGATTAGCCAGTAGAAAGTACTCCAGTTGAGTAGAGGTATTGCACAAAACGGTGGCATCTTCTTGGGTGAATATGCAGGGCAGGATTCATTCTGGCACGACGCTCCTGTCACAAAAATTAAACCTCAACAGGAAGCACTTACAGGTATAAATAAAGCAGGTGCCCGAGTGGAAGCTCAAATTCAGTAACGCATTATGAGCCAAAAAATTCGTGAGCGTGGTGGTGGCTTAGCAGATGCGCCTTCTCCTCATTTCCACCCTGAAATGTTAGCTGTAATACTTGATGGTGGTCTTTGCATCCTTCATTTTTTCGAGCGCAATCCTCGTGTAGAATTCGTGAGCGTGGTTAAGCAGAGGGGCCTTCTCCCCATTTCCACCCTGAAACGTGAGCGTGGTTAAGCAGATGTGCCTTCTCCCGATTTCCACCCTGAAATGATAGCTGCAATCCTTGATGGTGGTCTTTGCATCCTTCATTTTCTCGAGCGCAATCCTCGAGTAGTTCCTGTGCCAAGGCGGTTCCTTCTCCTTGTCTGCCTCAGAGACACTGCTCTGACCCTTTATAAACAAGAGGCATGTGAACTGCATGGAAGCCCCGCCCGTTTGGCCCCGCCCCACACACCAGCGGTGGGCAACGTCTTCCCGCCCTTTCCCCCACTATGATGGACAGCTGACTCGAGGGACCCGGGGCCGTCGGCGCCGTGGCAACGTTACAGACATAGATGGTCACTGTAGATGACTCTTCTGGCCCTATACACAGCTTTAGTGTTGGAAAACAACTATACATTTACCCAACGAGGTAGCACTTACTGATTAGCCAGTAGAAAGTACTCCAGTTGAGAAGAGGTATTGCACAAAACGGTGGCATCTTCTTGGGTGAATATGCAGGGCAGGATTCATTCTGGCACGATGCTCCTGTCACAAAAATTAAACCTCAACAGGAAGCACTTACAGGTATAAATAAAGCAGGTGCCCGAGTGGAAGCTCAAATTCAGTAACGCATTATGAGCCAAAAAATTCGTGAGCCTGGTGGTAGCTTAGCAGATGTGCCTTCTCCTCATTTCCACCCTGAAATGTTAGCTGTAATACTTGATGGTGGTCTTTGCATCCTTCATTTTTTCGAGCGCAATCCTCGTGTAGAATTCGTGAGCGTGGTTAAGCAGATGTGCCTTCTCCCGATTTCCACCCTGAAATGATAGCTGCAATCCTTGATGGTGGTCTTTGCATCCTTCATTTTCTCGAGCGCAATCCTCGAGTAGTTCCTGTGCCAAGGCGGCTCCTTCTCCTTGTCTGCCTCAGAGACACTGCTCTGACCCTTTATAAACAAGAGGCATGTGAACTGCATGGAAGCCCCGCCCGTTTGGCCCCGCCCCACACACCAGCGGTGGGCAACGTCTTCCCGCCCTTTCCCCCACTGTGATGGACAGCTGACTCGAGGGACCCCGGGGCCGTCGGCGCCGTGGCAACGTTACAGACATAGATGGTCACTGTAGATGACTCTTCTGGCCCTATACACAGCTTTAGTGTTGGAAAACAACTATACATTTACCCAACGAGGTAGCACTTACTGATTAGCCAGTAGAAAGTACTCCAGTTGAGAAGAGGTATTGCACAAAACGGTGGCATCTTCTTGGGTGAATATGCAGGGCAGGATTCATTCTGGCACGATGCTCCTGTCACAAAAATTAAACCTCAACAGGAAGCACTTACAGGTATAAATAAAGCAGGTGCCCGAGTGGAAGCTCAAATTCAGTAACGCATTATGAGCCAAAAAATTCGTGAGCCTGGTGGTAGCTTAGCAGATGTGCCTTCTCCTCATTTCCACCCTGAAATGTTAGCTGTAATACTTGATGGTGGTCTTTGCATCCTTCATTTTTTCGAGCGCAATCCTCGTCTAGAATTCGTGAGCGTGGTTAAGCAGAGGGGCCTTCTCCCCATTTCCACCCTGAAATGTTAGCTGTAATACTTGATGGTGGTCTTTGCATCCTTCATTTTTTCGAGCGCAATCCTCGTGTAGAATTCGTGAGCGTGGTTAAGCAGATGTGCCTTCTCCCGATTTCCACCCTGAAATGATAGCTGCAATCCTTGATGGTGGTCTTTGCATCCTTCATTTTCTCGAGCGCAATCCTCGAGTAGTTCCTGTGCCAAGGCGGCTCCTTCTCCTTGTCTGCCTCAGAGACACTGCTCTGACCCTTTATAAACAAGAGGCATGTGAACTGCATGGAAGCCCCGCCCCACACACCAGCGGTGGGCAACGTCTTCCCGCCCTTTCCCCCACTATGATGGACAGCTGACTTGAGGGACCCTGGGGCCGTCGGCGCCGTGGCAACGTTACAGACATACATGGTCACTGTAGACGACTCTTCTGGCCCTATACACAGCTTTAGTGTTGGAAAACAACTATACATTTACCCAACGAGGTAGCACTTACTGATTAGCCAGTAGAAAGTACTCCAGTTGAGTAGAGGTATTGCACAAAACGGTGGCATCTTCTTGGGTGAATATGCAGGGCAGGATTCATTCTGGCACGACGCTCCTGTCACAAAAATTAAACCTCAACAGGAAGCACTTACAGGTATAAATAAAGCAGGTGCCCGAGTGGAAGCTCAAATTCAGTAACGCATTATGAGCCAAAAAATTCGTGAGCGTGGTGGTGGCTTAGCAGATGCGCCTTCTCCTCATTTCCACCCTGAAATGTTAGCTGTAATACTTGATGGTGGTCTTTGCATCCTTCATTTTTTCGAGCGCAATCCTCGTCTAGAATTCGTGAGCGTGGTTAAGCAGATGTGCCTTCTCCCGATTTCCACCCTGAAATGATAGCTGCAATCCTTGATGGTGGTCTTTGCATCCTTCATTTTCTCGAGCGCAATCCTCGAGTAGTTCCTGTGCCAAGGCGGTTCCTTCTCCTTGTCTGCCTCAGAGACACTGCTCTGACCCTTTATAAACAAGAGGCATGTGAACTGCATGGAAGCCCCGCCCGTTTGGCCCCGCCCCACACACCAGCGGTGGGCAACGTCTTCCCGCCCTTTCCCCCACTATGATGGACAGCTGACTTGAGGGACCCTGGGGCCGTCGGCGCCGTGGCAACGTTACAGACATACATGGTCACTGTAGACGACTCTTCTGGCCCTATACACAGCTTTAGTGTTGGAAAACAACTATACATTTACCCAACGAGGTAGCACTTACTGATTAGCCAGTAGAAAGTACTCCAGTTGAGTAGAGGTATTGCACAAAACGGTGGCATCTTCTTGGGTGAATATGCAGGGCAGGATTCATTCTGCCACGACGCTCCTGCCACAAAAATTAAACCTCAACAGGAAGCACTTACAGGTATAAATAAAGCAGGTGCCCGAGTGGAAGCTCAAATTCAGTAACGCATTATGAGCCAAAAAATTCGTGAGCGTGGTGGTGGCTTAGCAGATGCGCCTTCTCCTCATTTCCACCCTGAAATGTTAGCTGTAATACTTGATGGTGGTCTTTGCATCCTTCATTTTTTCGAGCGCAATCCTCGTGTAGAATTCGTGAGCGTGGTTAAGCAGAGGGGCCTTCTCCCCATTTCCACCCTGAAACGTGAGCGTGGTTAAGCAGATGTGCCTTCTCCCGATTTCCACCCTGAAATGATAGCTGCAATCCTTGATGGTGGTCTTTGCATCCTTCATTTTCTCGAGCGCAATCCTCGAGTAGTTCCTGTGCCAAGGCGGTTCCTTCTCCTTGTCTGCCTCAGAGACACTGCTCTGACCCTTTATAAACAAGAGGCATGTGAACTGCATGGAAGCCCCGCCCGTTTGGCCCCGCCCCACACACCAGCGGTGGGCAACGTCTTCCCGCCCTTTCCCCCACTATGATGGACAGCTGACTCGAGGGACCCGGGGCCGTCGGCGCCGTGGCAACGTTACAGACATAGATGGTCACTGTAGATGACTCTTCTGGCCCTATACACAGCTTTAGTGTTGGAAAACAACTATACATTTACCCAACGAGGTAGCACTTACTGATTAGCCAGTAGAAAGTACTCCAGTTGAGAAGAGGTATTGCACAAAACGGTGGCATCTTCTTGGGTGAATATGCAGGGCAGGATTCATTCTGGCACGATGCTCCTGTCACAAAAATTAAACCTCAACAGGAAGCACTTACAGGTATAAATAAAGCAGGTGCCCGAGTGGAAGCTCAAATTCAGTAACGCATTATGAGCCAAAAAATTCGTGAGCCTGGTGGTAGCTTAGCAGATGTGCCTTCTCCTCATTTCCACCCTGAAATGTTAGCTGTAATACTTGATGGTGGTCTTTGCATCCTTCATTTTTTCGAGCGCAATCCTCGTCTAGAATTCGTGAGCGTGGTTAAGCAGAGGGGCCTTCTCCCCATTTCCACCCTGAAATGTTAGCTGTAATACTTGATGGTGGTCTTTGCATCCTTCATTTTTTCGAGCGCAATCCTCGTGTAGAATTCGTGAGCGTGGTTAAGCAGATGTGCCTTCTCCCGATTTCCACCCTGAAATGATAGCTGCAATCCTTGATGGTGGTCTTTGCATCCTTCATTTTCTCGAGCGCAATCCTCGAGTAGTTCCTGTGCCAAGGCGGCTCCTTCTCCTTGTCTGCCTCAGAGACACTGCTCTGACCCTTTATAAACAAGAGGCATGTGAACTGCATGGAAGCCCCGCCCCACACACCAGCGGTGGGCAACGTCTTCCCGCCCTTTCCCCCACTGTGATGGACAGCTGACTTGAGGGACCCTGGGGCCGTCGGCGCCGTGGCAACGTTACAGACATACATGGTCACTGTAGACGACTCTTCTGGCCCTATACACAGCTTTAGTGTTGGAAAACAACTATACATTTACCCAACGAGGTAGCACTTACTGATTAGCCAGTAGAAAGTACCCCAGTTGAGTAGAGGTATTGCACAAAACGGTGGCATCTTCTTGGGTGAATATGCAGGGCAGGATTCATTCTGGCACGACGCTCCTGTCACAAAAATTAAACCTCAACAGGAAGCACTTACAGGTATAAATAAAGCAGGTGCCCGAGTGGAAGCTCAAATTCAGTAACGCATTATGAGCCAAAAAATTCGTGAGCGTGGTGGTGGCTTAGCAGATGCGCCTTCTCCTCATTTCCACCCTGAAATGTTAGCTGTAATACTTGATGGTGGTCTTTGCATCCTTCATTTTTTCGAGCGCAATCCTCGTCTAGAATTCGTGAGCGTGGTTAAGCAGATGTGCCTTCTCCCGATTTCCACCCTGAAATGATAGCTGCAATCCTTGATGGTGGTCTTTGCATCCTTCATTTTCTCGAGCGCAATCCTCGAGTAGTTCCTGTGCCAAGGCGGTTCCTTCTCCTTGTCTGCCTCAGAGACACTGCTCTGACCCTTTATAAACAAGAGGCATGTGAACTGCATGGAAGCCCCGCCCGTTTGGCCCCGCCCCACACACCAGCGGTGGGCAACGTCTTCCCGCCCTTTCCCCCACTATGATGGACAGCTGACTTGAGGGACCCTGGGGCCGTCGGCGCCGTGGCAACGTTACAGACATACATGGTCACTGTAGACGACTCTTCTGGCCCTATACACAGCTTTAGTGTTGGAAAACAACTATACATTTACCCAACGAGGTAGCACTTACTGATTAGCCAGTAGAAAGTACTCCAGTTGAGTAGAGGTATTGCACAAAACGGTGGCATCTTCTTGGGTGAATATGCAGGGCAGGATTCATTCTGGCACGACGCTCCTGTCACAAAAATTAAACCTCAACAGGAAGCACTTACAGGTATAAATAAAGCAGGTGCCCGAGTGGAAGCTCAAATTCAGTAACGCATTATGAGCCAAAAAATTCGTGAGCGTGGTGGTGGCTTAGCAGATGCGCCTTCTCCTCATTTCCACCCTGAAATGTTAGCTGTAATACTTGATGGTGGGCTTTGCATCCTTCATTTTTTCGAGCGCAATCCTCGTCTAGAATTCGTGAGCGTGGTTAAGCAGAGGGGCCTTCTCCCCATTTCCACCCTGAAATGTTAGCTGTAATACTTGATGGTGGTCTTTGCATCCTTCATTTTTTCGAGCGCAATCCTCGTGTAGAATTCGTGAGCGTGGTTAAGCAGATGTGCCTTCTCCCGATTTCCACCCTGAAATGATAGCTGCAATCCTTGATGGTGGTCTTTGCATCCTTCATTTTCTCGAGCGCAATCCTCGAGTAGTTCCTGTGCCAAGGCGGTTCCTTCTCCTTGTCTGCCTCAGAGACACGCTCTGACCCTTTATAAACAAGTGGCATGTGAACTGCATGGAAGCCCCGCCCGTTTGGCCCCGCCCCACACACCAGCGGTGGGCAACGTCTTCCCGCCCTTTCCCCCACTATGATGGACAGCTGACTCGAGGGACCCCGGGGCCGTCGGCGCCGTGGCAACGTTACAGACATAGATGGTCACTGTAGATGACTCTTCTGGCCCTATACACAGCTTTAGTGTTGGAAAACAACTATACATTTACCCAACGAGGTAGCACTTACTGATTAGCCAGTAGAAAGTACTCCAGTTGAGTAGAGGTATTGCACAAAACGGTGGCATCTTCTTGGGTGAATATGCAGGGCAGGATTCATTCTGGCACGACGCTCCTGTCACAAAAATTAAACCTCAACAGGAAGCACTTACAGGTATAAATAAAGCAGGTGCCCGAGTGGAAGCTCAAATTCAGTAACGCATTATGAGCCAAAAAATTCGTGAGCGTGGTGGTGGCTTAGCAGATGCGCCTTCTCCTCATTTCCACCCTGAAATGTTAGCTGTAATACTTGATGGTGGTCTTTGCATCCTTCATTTTTTCGAGCGCAATCCTCGTCTAGAATTCGTGAGCGTGGTTAAGCAGAGGGGCCTTCTCCCCATTTCCACCCTGAAATGTTAGCTGTAATACTTGATGGTGGTCTTTGCATCCTTCATTTTTTCGAGCGCAATCCTCGTGTAGAATTCGTGAGCGTGGTTAAGCAGATGTGCCTTCTCCCGATTTCCACCCTGAAATGACAGCTGCAATCCTTGATGGTGGTCTTTGCATCCTTCATTTTCTCGAGCGCAATCCTCGAGTAGTTCCTGTGCCAAGGCGGTTCCTTCTCCTTGTCTGCCTCAGAGACACTGCTCTGACCCTTTTTAAACAAGAGGCATGTGAACTGCATGGAAGCCCCGCCCGTTTGGCCCCGCCCCACACACCAGCGGTGGGCAACGTCTTCCCGCCCTTTCCCCCACTATGATGGACAGCTGACTCGAGGGACCCCGGGGCCGTCGGCGCCGTGGCAACGTTACAGACATACATGGTCACTGTAGACGACTCTTCTGGCACTATACACAGCTTTAGTGTTGGAAAACAACTATACATTTACCCAACGAGGTAGCACTTACTGATTAGCCAGTAGAAAGTACCCCAGTTGAGTAGAGGTATTGCACAAAACGGTGGCATCTTCTTGGGTGAATATGCAGGGCAGGATTCATTCTGGCACGACGCTCCTGTCACAAAAATTAAACCTCAACAGGAAGCACTTACAGGTATAAATAAAGCAGGTGCCCGAGTGGAAGCTCAAATTCAGTAACGCATTATGAGCCAAAAAATTCGTGAGCCTGGTGGTGGCTTAGCAGATGTGCCTTCTCCTCATTTCCACCCTGAAATGTTAGCTGTAATACTTGATGGTGGTCTTTACATCCTTCATTTTTTCGAGCGCAATCCTCGTGTAGAATTCGTGAGCGTGGTTAAGCAGAGGGGCCTTCTCCCCATTTCCACCCTGAAATGTTAGCTGTAATACTTGATGGTGGTCTTTGCATCCTTCATTTTTTCGAGCGCAATCCTCGTGTAGAATTCGTGAGCGTGGTTAAGCAGATGTGCCTTCTCCCGATTTCCACCCTGAAATGATAGCTGCAATCCTTGATGGTGGTCTTTGCATCCTTCATTTTCTCGAGCGCAATCCTCGAGTAGTTCCTGTGCCAAGGCGGTTCCTTCTCCTTGTCTGCCTCAGAGACACTGCTCTGACCCTTTATAAACAAGAGGCATGTGAACTGCATGGAAGCCCCGCCCGTTTGGCCCCGCCCCACACACCAGCGGTGGGCAACGTCTTCCCGCCCTTTCCCCCACTATGATGGACAGCTGACTCGAGGGACCCCGGGGCCGTCGGCGCCGTGGCAACGTTACAGACATACATGGTCACTGTAGACGACTCTTCTGGCCCTATACACAGCTTTAGTGTTGGAAAACAACTATACATTTACCCAACGAGGTAGCACTTACTGATTAGCCAGTAGAAAGTACCCCAGTTGAGTAGAGGTATTGCACAAAACGGTGGCATCTTCTTGGGTGAATATGCAGGGCAGGATTCATTCTGGCACGATGCTCCTGTCACAAAAATTAAACCTCAACAGGAAGCACTTACAGGTATAAATAAAGCAGGTGCCCGAGTGGAAGCTCAAATTCAGTAACGCATTATGAGCCAAAAAATTTGTGAGCGTGGTGGTGGCTTAGCAGATGCGCCTTCTTCTCATTTCCACCCTGAAATGTTAGCTGTAATACTTGATGGTGGTCTTTGCATCCTTCATTTTTTCGAGCGCAATCCTCGTGTAGAATTCGTGAGCGTGGTTAAGCAGAGGGGCCTTCTCCCCATTTCCACCCTGAAACGTGAGCGTGGTTAAGCAGATGTGCCTTCTCCCGATTTCCACCCTGAAATGACAGCTGCAATCCTTGATGGTGGTCTTTGCATCCTTCATTTTCTCGAGCGCAATCCTCGAGTAGTTCCTGTGCCAAGGCGGTTCCTTCTCCTTGTCTGCCTCAGAGACACTGCTCTGACCCTTTATAAACAAGAGGCATGTGAACTGCATGGAAGCCCCGCCCGTTTGGCCCCGCCCCACACACCAGCGGTGGGCAACGTCTTCCCGCCCTTTCCCCCACTATGATGGACAGCTGACTCGAGGGACCCCGGGGCCGTCGGCGCCGTGGCAACGTTACAGACATAGATGGTCACTGTAGATGACTCTTCTGGCCCTATACACAGCTTTAGTGTTGGAAAACAACTATACATTTACCCAACGAGGTAGCACTTACTGATTAGCCAGTAGAAAGTACTCCAGTTGAGAAGAGGTATTGCACAAAACGGTGGCATCTTCTTGGGTGAATATGCAGGGCAGGATTCATTCTGGCACGATGCTCCTGTCACAAAAATTAAACCTCAACAGGAAGCACTTACAGGTATAAATAAAGCAGGTGCCCGAGTGGAAGCTCAAATTCAGTAACGCATTATGAGCCAAAAAATTCGTGAGCCTGGTGGTAGCTTAGCAGATGTGCCTTCTCCTCATTTCCACCCTGAAATGTTAGCTGTAATACTTGATGGTGGTCTTTGCATCCTTCATTTTTTCGAGCGCAATCCTCGTCTAGAATTCGTGAGCGTGGTTAAGCAGAGGGGCCTTCTCCCCATTTCCACCCTGAAATGTTAGCTGTAATACTTGATGGTGGTCTTTGCATCCTTCATTTTTTCGAGCGCAATCCTCGTGTAGAATTCGTGAGCGTGGTTAAGCAGATGTGCCTTCTCCTGATTTCCACCCTGAAATGATAGCTGCAATCCTTGATGGTGGTCTTTGCATCCTTCATTTTCTCGAGCGCAATCCTCGAGTAGTTCCTGTGCCAAGGCGGCTCCTTCTCCTTGTCTGCCTCAGAGACACTGCTCTGACCCTTTATAAACAAGAGGCATGTGAACTGCATGGAAGCCCCGCCCGTTTGGCCCCGCCCCACACACCAGCGGTGGGCAACGTCTTCCCGCCCTTTCCCCCACTATGATGGACAGCTGACTTGAGGGACCCTGGGGCCGTCGGCGCCGTGGCAACGTTACAGACATACATGGTCACTGTAGACGACTCTTCTGGCCCTATACACAGCTTTAGTGTTGGAAAACAACTATACATTTACCCAACGAGGTAGCACTTACTGATTAGCCAGTAGAAAGTACTGCAGTTGAGAAGAGGTATTGCACAAAACGGTGGCATCTTCTTGGGTGAATATGCAGGGCAGGATTCATTCTGGCACGATGCTCCTGTCACAAAAATTAAACCTCAACAGGAAGCACTTACAGGTATAAATAAAGCAGGTGCCCGAGTGGAAGCTCAAATTCAGTAACGCATTATGAGCCAAAAAATTCGTGAGCGTGGTGGTGGCTTAGCAGATGTGCCTTCTCCCGATTTCCACCCTGAAATGATAGCTGCAATCCTTGATGGTGGTCTTTGCATCCTTCATTTTCTCGAGCGCAATCCTCGAGTAGTTCCTGTGCCAAGGCGGCTCCTTCTCCTTGTCTGCCTCAGAGACACTGCTCTGACCCTTTAAAAACAAGAGGCATGTGAACTGCATGGAAGCCCCGCCCGTTTGGCCCCGCCCCACACACCAGCGGTGGGCAACGTCTTCCCGCCCTTCCCCCCACTGTGATGGATAGCTGACTCCAGGGACCCCGGGGCCGTCGGCGCCGTGGCAACGTTACAGACATACATGGTCACTGTAGACGACTCTTCTGGCCCTATACACAGCTTTAGTGTTGGAAAACAACTATACATTTACCCAACGAGGTAGCACTTACTGATTAGCCAGTAGAAAGTACTCCAGTTGAGAAGAGGTATTGCACAAAACGGTGGCATCTTCTTGGGTGAATATGCAGGGCAGGATTCATTCTGGCACGATGCTCCTGTCACAAAAATTAAACCTCTACAGGAAGCACTTACAGGTATAAATAAAGCAGGTGCCCGAGTGGAAGCTCAAATTCAGTAACGCATTATGAGCCAAAAAATTCGTGAGCCTGGTGGTGGCTTAGCAGATGTGCCTTCTCCTCATTTCCACCCTGAAATGTTAGCTGTAATACTTGATGGTGGTCTTTGCATCCTTCATTTTTTCGAGCGCAATCCTCGTGTAGAATTCGTGAGCGTGGTTAAGCAGAGGGGCCTTCTCCCCATTTCCACCCTGAAATGTTAGCTGTAATACTTGATGGTGGTCTTTGCATCCTTCATTTTTTCGAGCGCAATCCTCGTGTAGAATTCGTGAGCGTGGTTAAGCAGATGCGCCTTCTCCTCATTTCCACCCTGAAATGTTAGCTGTAATACTTGATGGTGGTCTTTGCATCCTTCATTTTTTCGAGCGCAATCCTCGTGTAGAATTCGTGAGCGTGGTTAAGCAGATGTGCCTTCTCCCGATTTCCACCCTGAAATGTCAGCTGTAATACTTGATGGTGGTCTTTGCATCCTTCATTTTCTTGAGCGCAATCCTCGAGTAGTTCCTGTGCCAAGGCGGCTCCTTCTCCTTGTCTGCCTCAGAGACACTGCTCTGACCCTTTATAAACAAGAGGCATGTGAACTGCATGGAAGCCCCGCCCGTTTGGCCCCGCCCCACACACCAGCGGTGGGCAACGTCTTCCCGCTCTTTCCCCCACTATGATGGACAGCTGACTTGAGGGACCCCGGGGCCGTCGGCGCCGTGGCAACGTTACAGACATACATGGTCACTGTAGACGACTCTTCTGGCCCTATACACAGCTTTAGTGTTGGAAAACAACTATACATTTACCCAACGAGGTAGCACTTACTGATTAGCCAGTAGAAAGTACCCCAGTTGAGTAGAGGTATTGCACAAAACGGTGGCATCTTCTTGGGTGAATATGCAGGGCAGGATTCATTCTGGCACGATGCTCCTGTCACAAAAATTAAACCTCAACAGGAAGCACTTACAGGTATAAATAAAGCAGGTGCCCGAGTGGAAGCTCAAATTCAGTAACGCATTATGAGCCAAAAAATTCGTGAGCGTGGTGGTGGCTTAGCAGATGCGCCTTCTTCTCATTTCCACCCTGAAATGTTAGCTGTAATACTTGATGGTGGTCTTTGCATCCTTCATTTTTTCGAGCGCAATCCTCGTGTAGAATTCGTGAGCGTGGTTAAGCAGAGGGGCCTTCTCCCCATTTCCACCCTGAAACGTGAGCGTGGTTAAGCAGATGTGCCTTCTCCCGATTTCCACCCTGAAATGACAGCTGCAATCCTTGATGGTGGTCTTTGCATCCTTCATTTTCTCGAGCGCAATCCTCGAGTAGTTCCTGTGCCAAGGCGGTTCCTTCTCCTTGTCTGCCTCAGAGACACTGCTCTGACCCTTTATAAACAAGAGGCATGTGAACTGCATGGAAGCCCCGCCCGTTTGGCCCCGCCCCACACACCAGCGGTGGGCAACGTCTTCCCGCCCTTTCCCCCACTATGATGGACAGCTGACTCGAGGGACCCCGGGGCCGTCGGCGCCGTGGCAACGTTACAGACATAGATGGTCACTGTAGATGACTCTTCTGGCCCTATACACAGCTTTAGTGTTGGAAAACAACTATACATTTACCCAACGAGGTAGCACTTACTGATTAGCCAGTAGAAAGTACTCCAGTTGAGAAGAGGTATTGCACAAAACGGTGGCATCTTCTTGGGTGAATATGCAGGGCAGGATTCATTCTGGCACGATGCTCCTGTCACAAAAATTAAACCTCAACAGGAAGCACTTACAGGTATAAATAAAGCAGGTGCCCGAGTGGAAGCTCAAATTCAGTAACGCATTATGAGCCAAAAAATTCGTGAGCCTGGTGGTAGCTTAGCAGATGTGCCTTCTCCTCATTTCCACCCTGAAATGTTAGCTGTAATACTTGATGGTGGTCTTTGCATCCTTCATTTTTTCGAGCGCAATCCTCGTCTAGAATTCGTGAGCGTGGTTAAGCAGAGGGGCCTTCTCCCCATTTCCACCCTGAAATGTTAGCTGTAATACTTGATGGTGGTCTTTGCATCCTTCATTTTTTCGAGCGCAATCCTCGTGTAGAATTCGTGAGCGTGGTTAAGCAGATGTGCCTTCTCCTGATTTCCACCCTGAAATGATAGCTGCAATCCTTGATGGTGGTCTTTGCATCCTTCATTTTCTCGAGCGCAATCCTCGAGTAGTTCCTGTGCCAAGGCGGCTCCTTCTCCTTGTCTGCCTCAGAGACACTGCTCTGACCCTTTATAAACAAGAGGCATGTGAACTGCATGGAAGCCCCGCCCGTTTGGCCCCGCCCCACACACCAGCGGTGGGCAACGTCTTCCCGCCCTTTCCCCCACTATGATGGACAGCTGACTTGAGGGACCCTGGGGCCGTCGGCGCCGTGGCAACGTTACAGACATACATGGTCACTGTAGACGACTCTTCTGGCCCTATACACAGCTTTAGTGTTGGAAAACAACTATACATTTACCCAACGAGGTAGCACTTACTGATTAGCCAGTAGAAAGTACTGCAGTTGAGAAGAGGTATTGCACAAAACGGTGGCATCTTCTTGGGTGAATATGCAGGGCAGGATTCATTCTGGCACGATGCTCCTGTCACAAAAATTAAACCTCAACAGGAAGCACTTACAGGTATAAATAAAGCAGGTGCCCGAGTGGAAGCTCAAATTCAGTAACGCATTATGAGCCAAAAAATTCGTGAGCGTGGTGGTGGCTTAGCAGATGTGCCTTCTCCCGATTTCCACCCTGAAATGATAGCTGCAATCCTTGATGGTGGTCTTTGCATCCTTCATTTTCTCGAGCGCAATCCTCGAGTAGTTCCTGTGCCAAGGCGGCTCCTTCTCCTTGTCTGCCTCAGAGACACTGCTCTGACCCTTTAAAAACAAGAGGCATGTGAACTGCATGGAAGCCCCGCCCGTTTGGCCCCGCCCCACACACCAGCGGTGGGCAACGTCTTCCCGCCCTTCCCCCCACTGTGATGGATAGCTGACTCCAGGGACCCCGGGGCCGTCGGCGCCGTGGCAACGTTACAGACATACATGGTCACTGTAGACGACTCTTCTGGCCCTATACACAGCTTTAGTGTTGGAAAACAACTATACATTTACCCAACGAGGTAGCACTTACTGATTAGCCAGTAGAAAGTACTCCAGTTGAGAAGAGGTATTGCACAAAACGGTGGCATCTTCTTGGGTGAATATGCAGGGCAGGATTCATTCTGGCACGATGCTCCTGTCACAAAAATTAAACCTCTACAGGAAGCACTTACAGGTATAAATAAAGCAGGTGCCCGAGTGGAAGCTCAAATTCAGTAACGCATTATGAGCCAAAAAATTCGTGAGCCTGGTGGTGGCTTAGCAGATGTGCCTTCTCCTCATTTCCACCCTGAAATGTTAGCTGTAATACTTGATGGTGGTCTTTGCATCCTTCATTTTTTCGAGCGCAATCCTCGTGTAGAATTCGTGAGCGTGGTTAAGCAGAGGGGCCTTCTCCCCATTTCCACCCTGAAATGTTAGCTGTAATACTTGATGGTGGTCTTTGCATCCTTCATTTTTTCGAGCGCAATCCTCGTGTAGAATTCGTGAGCGTGGTTAAGCAGATGCGCCTTCTCCTCATTTCCACCCTGAAATGTTAGCTGTAATACTTGATGGTGGTCTTTGCATCCTTCATTTTTTCGAGCGCAATCCTCGTGTAGAATTCGTGAGCGTGGTTAAGCAGAGGGGCCTTCTCCCCATTTCCACCCTGAAACGTGAGCGTGGTTAAGCAGATGTGCCTTCTCCCGATTTCCACCCTGAAATGACAGCTGCAATCCTTGATGGTGGTCTTTGCATCCTTCATTTTCTCGAGCGCAATCCTCGAGTAGTTCCTGTGCCAAGGCGGTTCCTTCTCCTTGTCTGCCTCAGAGACACTGCTCTGACCCTTTATAAACAAGAGGCATGTGAACTGCATGGAAGCCCCGCCCGTTTGGCCCCGCCCCACACACCAGCGGTGGGCAACGTCTTCCCGCCCTTTCCCCCACTATGATGGACAGCTGACTCGAGGGACCCCGGGGCCGTCGGCGCCGTGGCAACGTTACAGACATAGATGGTCACTGTAGATGACTCTTCTGGCCCTATACACAGCTTTAGTGTTGGAAAACAACTATACATTTACCCAACGAGGTAGCACTTACTGATTAGCCAGTAGAAAGTACTCCAGTTGAGAAGAGGTATTGCACAAAACGGTGGCATCTTCTTGGGTGAATATGCAGGGCAGGATTCATTCTGGCACGATGCTCCTGTCACAAAAATTAAACCTCAACAGGAAGCACTTACAGGTATAAATAAAGCAGGTGCCCGAGTGGAAGCTCAAATTCAGTAACGCATTATGAGCCAAAAAATTCGTGAGCCTGGTGGTAGCTTAGCAGATGTGCCTTCTCCTCATTTCCACCCTGAAATGTTAGCTGTAATACTTGATGGTGGTCTTTGCATCCTTCATTTTTTCGAGCGCAATCCTCGTCTAGAATTCGTGAGCGTGGTTAAGCAGAGGGGCCTTCTCCCCATTTCCACCCTGAAATGTTAGCTGTAATACTTGATGGTGGTCTTTGCATCCTTCATTTTTTCGAGCGCAATCCTCGTGTAGAATTCGTGAGCGTGGTTAAGCAGATGTGCCTTCTCCTGATTTCCACCCTGAAATGATAGCTGCAATCCTTGATGGTGGTCTTTGCATCCTTCATTTTCTCGAGCGCAATCCTCGAGTAGTTCCTGTGCCAAGGCGGCTCCTTCTCCTTGTCTGCCTCAGAGACACTGCTCTGACCCTTTATAAACAAGAGGCATGTGAACTGCATGGAAGCCCCGCCCGTTTGGCCCCGCCCCACACACCAGCGGTGGGCAACGTCTTCCCGCCCTTTCCCCCACTATGATGGACAGCTGACTTGAGGGACCCTGGGGCCGTCGGCGCCGTGGCAACGTTACAGACATACATGGTCACTGTAGACGACTCTTCTGGCCCTATACACAGCTTTAGTGTTGGAAAACAACTATACATTTACCCAACGAGGTAGCACTTACTGATTAGCCAGTAGAAAGTACTGCAGTTGAGAAGAGGTATTGCACAAAACGGTGGCATCTTCTTGGGTGAATATGCAGGGCAGGATTCATTCTGGCACGATGCTCCTGTCACAAAAATTAAACCTCAACAGGAAGCACTTACAGATATAAATAAAGCAGGTGCTCGAGTTGAAGCTCAAATTCAGTAACGCATTCATCAGCACAATACATTCGGGAGCTAGGTCGAGGCTGGGCAGGTGTGCTGTTCTCCCCATATCTACCGTCAGCAATTAGCTGTGATCCTGGATAGAGCTGTGCATCCATGACTTGCTCGAGCGCAATCCCCGTGTGGTTCCTGACTCCAGGAGGTTCTGTCTCCTCATCTGCTGCTCTGATCGGTCTCTGGCCCTTTATAAACAAGAGGCATGTGAACTGCGTGGAAGCCACGCCCGTTTGGCCCCGCCCCACACACCAGCGGTGGGCATCGTCTACCCGCCCTTTCCCCCACTATGATGGACAGCTGACTCGAGGAACCCCGGGGCCCGTCGGCGCCGGTAAAGACACACATGGTCACTGTAGACAACTCTTCTGGCCCTTTACGCAGTTGTAGTGTAGGAAAAGCACTATACATTTACCCAACGAGGTAGCACTTACTGATTAGCCAGTAGAAAGTACTCCAGTTGAGTAGAGGTATTGCACAAAACGGCGGTGGCATCTTCGTGGGTAAATATGCAGGGCAGGATTCATTCTGGCACGATGCTCCTGTCACAAAAATTAAACCTCAACAGGAAGCACTTACAGATATAAATAAAGCAGGTGCCCGAGTTGAAGCTCAAATTCAGTAACGCATTCATCAGCACAATACATTCGGGAGCTAGGTCGAGGCTGGGCAGGTGTGCTGTTCTCCCCATATCTACCGTCAACAATTAGCTGTGATCCTGGATAGAGCTGTGCATCCATGACTTGCTCGAGCGCAATCCCCGTGTGGTTCCTGACACCAGGAGGTTCTGTCTCCTCATCTGCTGCTCTGATCGGTCTCTGGCCCTTTATAAACAAGAGGCATGTGAACTGCGTGGAAGCCCCGCCCGTTTGGCCCCACCCCACACACCAGCGGTGGGCAACGTCTTCCCGCCCTATCCCCCACTATGATGGACATCTGACTCGAGGAACCCCGGGGCCCGTCGCGCCGGTAAAGACACACATGGTCACTGTAGACAACTCTTCTGGCCCTTTACGCAGTTGTAGTGTAGGAAAAGCACTATACATTTACCCAACGAGGTAGCACTTACTGATTAGCCAGTAGAAAGTACTCCAGTTGAGTAGAGGTATTGCACAAAACGGCGGTGGCATCTTCGTGGGTAAATATGCAGGCCAGGATTCATTCTGGCACGATGCTCCTGTCACAAAAATTAAACCTCAACAGGAAGCACTTACAGATATAAATAAAGCAGGTGCTCGAGTTGAAGCTCAAATTCAGTAACGCATTCATCAGCACAATACATTCGGGAGCTAGGTCGAGGCTGGGCAGGTGTGCTGTTCTCCCCATATCTACCGTCAACAATTAGCTGTGATCCTGGATAGAGCTGTGCATCCATGACTTGCTCGAGCGCAATCCCCGTGTGGTTCCTGACACCAGGAGGTTCTGTCTCCTCATCTGCTGCTCCGATCGGTCTCTGGCCCTTTATAAACAAGAGGCATGTGAACTGCGTGGAAGCCACGCCCGTTTGGCCCCGCCCCACACACCAGCGGTGGGCATCGTCTTCCCGCCCTTTCCCCCACTATGATGGACAGCTGACTCGAGAAACCCCGGGGCCCGTCGGCGCCGGTAAAGACACACATGGTCACTGTAGACAACTCTTCTGGCCCTTTACGCAGTTGTAGTGTAGGAAAAGCACTATACATTTACCCAACGAGGTAGCACTTACTGATTAGCCAGTAGAAAGTACTCCAGTTGAGTAGAGGTATTGCACAAAACGGCGGTGGCATCTTCGTGGGTAAATATGCAGGGCAGGATTCATTCTGGCACGATGCTCCTGTCACAAAAATTAAACCTCAACAGGAAGCACTTACAGATATAAATAAAGCAGGTGCCCGAGTTGAAGCTCAAATTCAGTAACGCATTCATCAGCACAATACATTCGGGAGCTAGGTCGAGGCTGGGCAGGTGTGCTGTTCTCCCCATATCTACCGTCAACAATTAGCTGTGATCCTGGATAGAGCTGTGCATCCATGACTTGCTCGAGCGCAATCCCCGTGTGGTTCCTGACTCCAGGAGGTTCTGTCTCCTCATCTGCTGCTCTGATCGGTCTCTGGCCCTTTATAAACAAGAGGCATGTGAACTGCGTGGAAGCCACGCCCGTTTGGCCCCGCCCCACACACCAGCGGTGGGCATCGTCTTCCCGCCCTTTCCCCCACTATGATGGACAGCTGACTCGAGGAACCCCGGGGCCGTCGGCGCCGGTAAAGACACACATGGTCACTGTAGACAACTCTTCTGGCCCTTTACGCAGTTGTAGTGTAGGAAAAGCACTATACATTTACCCAACGAGGTAGCACTTACTGATTAGCCAGTAGAAAGTACTCCAGTTGAGTAGAGGTATTGCACAAAACGGCGGTGGCATCTTCTTGGGTGAATATGCAGGGCAGGATTCATTCTGGCACGATGCTCCTGTCACAAAAATTAAACCTCAACAGGAAGCACTTACAGATATAAATAAAGCAGGTGCCCGAGTGGAAGCTCAAATTCAGTAACGCATTATGAGCCAAAAAATTTGTGAGCGTGGTGGTGGCTTAGCAGATGCGCCTTCTTCTCATTTCCACCCTGAAATGTTAGCTGTAATACTTGATGGTGGTCTTTGCATCCTTCATTTTTTCGAGCGCAATCCTCGTGTAGAATTCGTGAGCGTGGTTAAGCAGAGGGGCCTTCTCCCCATTTCCACCCTGAAATGTCAGCTGTAATACTTGATGGTGGTCTTTGCATCCTTCATTTTCTCGAGCGCAATCCTCGTGTAGAATTCGTGAGCGTGGTTAAGCAGATGTGCCTTCTCCCGATTTCCACCCTGAAATGATAGCTGCAATCCTTGATGGTGGTCT
This sequence comes from Triturus cristatus, assembly GCF_964204655.1. NCBI lineage: Eukaryota > Metazoa > Chordata > Amphibia > Caudata > Salamandridae > Triturus > Triturus cristatus. The sequence goes on along the minus strand of NC_140591.1, from coordinate 113,323,560 downwards.
TTGCATCCTTCATTTTCTCGAGCGCAATCCTCGAGTAGTTCCTGTGCCAAGGCGGTTCCTTCTCCTTGTCTGCCTCAGAGACACTGCTCTGACCCTTTATAAACAAGAGGCATGTGAACTGCATGGAAGCCCCGCCCGTTTGGCCCCGCCCCACACACCAGCGGTGGGCAACGTCTTCCCGCCCTTTCCCCCACTATGATGGACAGCTGACTCGAGGGACCCCGGGGCCGTCGGCGCCGTGGCAACGTTACAGACATACATGGTCACTGTAGACGACTCTTCTGGCCCTATACACAGCTTTAGTGTTGGAAAAGAACTATACATTTACCCAACGAGGTAGCACTTACTGATTAGCCAGTAGAAAGTACTCCAGTTGAGTAGAGGTATTGCACAAAACGGTGGCATCTTCTTGGGTGAAAATGCAGGGCAGGATTCATTCTGGCACGATGCTCCTGTCACAAAAATTAAACCTCAACAGGAAGCACTTACAGGTATAAATAAAGCAGGTGCCCGAGTGGAAGCTCAAATTCAGTAACGCATTATGAGCTAAAAAATTCGTGAGCGTGGTGGTGGCTTAGCAGATGCGCCTTCTCCTCATTTCCACCCTGAAATGTTAGCTGTAATACTTGATGGTGGTCTTTGCATCCTTCATTTTTTCGAGCGCAATCCTCGTGTAGAATTCGTGAGCGTGGTTAAGAAGAGGGGCCTTCTCCCCATTTCCACCCTGAAATGTTAGCTGTAATACTTGATGGTGGTCTTTGCATCCTTCATTTTTTCGAGCGCAATCCTCGTGTAGAATTCGTGAGCGTGGTTAAGCAGATGTGCCTTCTCCCGATTTCCACCCTGAAATGATAGCTGCAATCCTTGATGGTGGTCTTTGCATCCTTCATTTTCTCGAGCGCAATCCTCGAGTAGTTCCTGTGCCAAGGCGGTTCCTTCTCCTTGTCTGCCTCAGAGACACTGCTCTGACCCTTTATAAACAAGAGGCATGTGAACTGCATGGAAGCCCCGCCCGTTTGGCCCCGCCCCACACACCAGCGGTGGGCAACGTCTTCCCGCCCTTTCCCCCACTATGATGGACAGCTGACTCGAGGGACCCCGGGGCCGTCGGCGCCGTGGCAACGTTACAGACATACATGGTCACTGTAGACGACTCTTCTGGCACTATACACAGCTTTAGTGTTGGAAAACAACTATACATTTACCCAACGAGGTAGCACTTACTGATTAGCCAGTAGAAAGTACCCCAGTTGAGTAGAGGTATTGCACAAAACGGTGGCATCTTCTTGGGTGAATATGCAGGGCAGGATTCATTCTGGCACGACGCTCCTGTCACAAAAATTAAACCTCAACAGGAAGCACTTACAGGTATAAATAAAGCAGGTGCCCGAGTGGAAGCTCAAATTCAGTAACGCATTATGAGCCAAAAAATTCGTGAGCCTGGTGGTGGCTTAGCAGATGTGCCTTCTCCTCATTTCCACCCTGAAATGTTAGCTGTAATACTTGATGGTGGTCTTTGCATCCTTCATTTTTTCGAGCGCAATCCTCGTGTAGAATTCGTGAGCGTGGTTAAGCAGAGGGGCCTTCTCCCCATTTCCACCCTGAAATGTTAGCTGTAATACTTGATGGTGGTCTTTGCATCCTTCATTTTTTCGAGCGCAATCCTCGTGTAGAATTCGTGAGCGTGGTTAAGCAGATGTGCCTTCTCCCGATTTCCACCCTGAAATGATAGCTGCAATCCTTGATGGTGGTCTTTGCATCCTTCATTTTCTCGAGCGCAATCCTCGAGTAGTTCCTGTGCCAAGGCGGTTCCTTCTCCTTGTCTGCCTCAGAGACACTGCTCTGACCCTTTATAAACAAGAGGCATGTGAACTGCATGGAAGCCCCGCCCGTTTGGCCCCGCCCCACACACCAGCGGTGGGCAACGTCTTCCCGCCCTTTCCCCCACTATGATGGACAGCTGACTCGAGGGACCCCGGGGCCGTCGGCGCCGTGGCAACGTTACAGACATAGATGGTTACTGTAGATGACTCTTCTGGCCCTATACACAGCTTTAGTGTTGGAAAACAACTATACATTTACCCAACGAGGTAGCACTTACTGATTAGCCAGTAGAAAGTACTCCAGTTGAGAAGAGGTATTGCACAAAACGGTGGCATCTTCTTGGGTGAATATGCAGGGCAGGATTCATTCTGGCACGATGCTCCTGTCACAAAAATTAAACCTCAACAGGAAGCACTTACAGGTATAAATAAAGCAGGTGCCCGAGTGGAAGCTCAAATTCAGTAACGCATTATGAGCCAAAAAATTCGTGAGCCTGGTGGTAGCTTAGCAGATGTGCCTTCTCCTCATTTCCACCCTGAAATGTTAGCTGTAATACTTGATGGTGGTCTTTGCATCCTTCATTTTTTCGAGCGCAATCCTCGTCTAGAATTCGTGAGCGTGGTTAAGCAGTGGGGCCTTCTCCCCATTTCCACCCTGAAATGTTAGCTGTAATACTTGATGGTGGTCTTTGCATCCTTCATTTTTTCGAGCGCAATCCTCGTGTAGAATTCGTGAGCGTGGTTAAGCAGATGTGCCTTCTCCTGATTTCCACCCTGAAATGATAGCTGCAATCCTTGATGGTGGTCTTTGCATCCTTCATTTTCTCGAGCGCAATCCTCGAGTAGTTCCTGTGCCAAGGCGGCTCCTTCTCCTTGTCTGCCTCAGAGACACTGCTCTGACCCTTTATAAACAAGAGGCATGTGAACTGCATGGAAGCCCCGCCCGTTTGGCCCCGCCCCACACACCAGCGGTGGGCAACGTCTTCCCGCCCTTCCCCCCACTGTGATGGATAGCTGACTCCAGGGACCCCGGGGCCGTCGGCGCCGTGGCAACGTTACAGACATACATGGTCACTGTAGACGACTCTTCTGGCCCTATACACAGCTTTAGTGTTGGAAAACAACTATACATTTACCCAACGAGGTAGCACTTACTGATTAGCCAGTAGAAAGTACTCCAGTTGAGAAGAGGTATTGCACAAAACGGTGGCATCTTCTTGGGTGAATATGCAGGGCAGGATTCATTCTGGCACGATGCTCCTGTCACAAAAATTAAACCTCTACAGGAAGCACTTACAGGTATAAATAAAGCAGGTGCCCGAGTGGAAGCTCAAATTCAGTAACGCATTATGAGCCAAAAAATTCGTGAGCCTGGTGGTGGCTTAGCAGATGTGCCTTCTCCTCATTTCCACCCTGAAATGTTAGCTGTAATACTTGATGGTGGTCTTTGCATCCTTCATTTTTTCGAGCGCAATACTCGTGTAGAATTCGTGAGCGTGGTTAAGCAGAGGGGCCTTCTCCCCATTTCCACCCTGAAATGTTAGCTGTAATACTTGATGGTGGTCTTTACATCCTTCATTTTTTCGAGCGCAATCCTCGTGTAGAATTCGTGAGCGTGGTTAAGCAGATGCGCCTTCTCCTCATTTCCACCCTGAAATGTTAGCTGTAATACTTGATGGTGGTCTTTGCATCCTTCATTTTTTCGAGCGCAATCCTCGTGTAGAATTCGTGAGCGTGGTTAAGCAGATGTGCCTTCTCCCGATTTCCACCCTGAAATGTCAGCTGTAATACTTGATGGTGGTCTTTGCATCCTTCATTTTCTTGAGCGCAATCCTCGAGTAGTTCCTGTGCCAAGGCGGCTCCTTCTCCTTGTCTGCCTCAGAGACACTGCTCTGACCCTTTATAAACAAGAGGCATGTGAACTGCATGGAAGCCCCGCCCGTTTGGCCCCGCCCCACACACCAGCGGTGGGCAACGTCTTCCCGCTCTTTCCCCCACTATGATGGACAGCTGACTTGAGGGACCCTGGGGCCGTCGGCGCCGTGGCAACGTTACAGACATACATGGTCACTGTAGACGACTCTTCTGGCACTATACACAGCTTTAGTGTTGGAAAACAACTATACATTTACCCAACGAGGTAGCACTTACTGATTAGCCAGTAGAAAGTACCCCAGTTGAGTAGAGGTATTGCACAAAACGGTGGCATCTTCTTGGGTGAATATGCAGGGCAGGATTCATTCTGGCACGACGCTCCTGTCACAAAAATTAAACCTCAACAGGAAGCACTTACAGGTATAAATAAAGCGGGTGCCCGAGTGGAAGCTCAAATTCAGTAACGCATTATGAGCCAAAAAATTCGTGAGCCTGGTGGTGGCTTAGCAGATGTGCCTTCTCCTCATTTCCACCCTGAAATGTTAGCTGTAATACTTGATGGTGGTCTTTGCATCCTTCATTTTTTCGAGCGCAATCCTCGTGTAGAATTCGTGAGCGTGGTTAAGCAGAGGGGCCTTCTCCCCATTTCCACCCTGAAATGTTAGCTGTAATACTTGATGGTGGTCTTTGCATCCTTCATATTTTCGAGCGCAATCCTCGTGTAGAATTCGTGAGCGTGGTTAAGCAGATGTGCCTTCTCCCGATTTCCACCCTGAAATGATAGCTGCAATCCTTGATGGTGGTCTTTGCATCCTTCATTTTCTCGAGCGCAATCCTCGAGTAGTTCCTGTGCCAAGGCGGTTCCTTCTCCTTGTCTGCCTCAGAGACACTGCTCTGACCCTTTATAAACAAGAGGCATGTGAACTGCATGGAAGCCCCGCCCGTTTGGCCCCGCCCCACACACCAGCGGTGGGCAACGTCTTCCCGCCCTTTCCCCCACTATGATGGACAGCTGACTCGAGGGACCCCGGGGCCGTCGGCGCCGTGGCAACGTTACAGACATACATGGTCACTGTAGACGACTCTTCTGGCCCTATACACTGCTTTAGTGTTGGAAAAGAACTATACATTTACCCAACGAGGTAGCACTTACTGATTAGCCAGTAGAAAGTACTCCAGTTGAGTAGAGGTATTGCACAAAACGGTGGCATCTTCTTGGGTGAATATGCAGGGCAGGATTCATTCTGGCACGATGCTCCTGTCACAAAAATTAAACCTCAACAGGAAGCACTTACAGGTATAAATAAAGCAGGTGCCAGAGTGGAAGCTCAAATTCAGTAACGCATTATGAGCCAAAAAATTTGTGAGCGTGGTGGTGGCTTAGCAGATGCGCCTTCTTCTCATTTCCACCCTGAAATGTTAGCTGTAATACTTGATGGTGGTCTTTGCATCCTTCATTTTTTCGAGCGCAATCCTCGTGTAGAATTCGTGAGCGTGGTTAAGCAGAGGGGCCTTCTCCCCATTTCCACCCTGAAACGTGAGCGTGGTTAAGCAGATGTGCCTTCTCCCGATTTCCACCCTGAAATGACAGCTGCAATCCTTGATGGTGGTCTTTGCATCCTTCATTTTCTCGAGCGCAATCCTCGAGTAGTTCCTGTGCCAAGGCGGTTCCTTCTCCTTGTCTGCCTCAGAGACACTGCTCTGACCCTTTATAAACAAGAGGCATGTGAACTGCATGGAAGCCCCGCCCGTTTGGCCCCGCCCCACACACCAGCGGTGGGCAACGTCTTCCCGCCCTTTCCCCCACTATGATGGACAGCTGACTCGAGGGACCCCGGGGCCGTCGGCGCCGTGGCAACGTTACAGACATAGATGGTCACTGTAGATGACTCTTCTGGCCCTATACACAGCTTTAGTGTTGGAAAACAACTATACATTTACCCAACGAGGTAGCACTTACTGATTAGCCAGTAGAAAGTACTCCAGTTGAGAAGAGGTATTGCACAAAACGGTGGCATCTTCTTGGGTGAATATGCAGGGCAGGATTCATTCTGGCACGATGCTCCTGTCACAAAAATTAAACCTCAACAGGAAGCACTTACAGGTATAAATAAAGCAGGTGCCCGAGTGGAAGCTCAAATTCAGTAACGCATTATGAGCCAAAAAATTCGTGAGCCTGGTGGTAGCTTAGCAGATGTGCCTTCTCCTCATTTCCACCCTGAAATGTTAGCTGTAATACTTGATGGTGGTCTTTGCATCCTTCATTTTTTCGAGCGCAATCCTCGTCTAGAATTCGTGAGCGTGGTTAAGCAGAGGGGCCTTCTCCCCATTTCCACCCTGAAATGTTAGCTGTAATACTTGATGGTGGTCTTTGCATCCTTCATTTTTTCGAGCGCAATCCTCGTGTAGAATTCGTGAGCGTGGTTAAGCAGAGGGGCCTTCTCCCCATTTCCACACTGAAATGTTAGCTGTAATACTTGATGGTGGTCTTTGCATCCTTCATTTTTTCGAGCGCAATCCTCGTGTAGAATTCGTGAGCGTGGTTAAGCAGATGTGCCTTCTCCCGATTTCCACCCTGAAATGATAGCTGCAATCCTTGATGGTGGTCTTTGCATCCTTCATTTTCTCGAGCGCAATCCTCGAGTAGTTCCTGTGCCAAGGCGGTTCCTTCTCCTTGTCTGCCTCAGAGACACTGCTCTGACCCTTTATAAACAAGAGGCATGTGAACTGCATGGAAGCCCCGCCCGTTTGGCCCCGCCCCACACACCAGCGGTGGGCAACGTCTTCCCGCCCTTTCCCCCACTATGATGGACAGCTGACTCGAGGGACCCCGGGGCCGTCGGCGCCGTGGCAACGTTACAGACATACATGGTCACTGTAGACGACTCTTCTGGCCCTATACACAGCTTTAGTGTTGGAAAAGAACTATACATTTACCCAACGAGGTAGCACTTACTGATTAGCCAGTAGAAAGTACTCCAGTTGAGTAGAGGTATTGCACAAAACGGTGGCATCTTCTTGGGTGAATATGCAGGGCAGGATTCATTCTGGCACGATGCTCCTGTCACAAAAATTAAACCTCAACAGGAAGCACTTACAGGTATAAATAAAGCAGGTGCCCGAGTGGAAGCTCAAATTCAGTAACGCATTATGAGCTAAAAAATTCGTGAGCGTGGTGGTGGCTTAGCAGATGCGCCTTCTCCTCATTTCCACCCTGAAATGTTAGCTGTAATACTTGATGGTGGTCTTTGCATCCTTCATTTTCTCGAGCGCAATCCTCGAGTAGTTCCTGTGCCAAGGCGGCTCCTTCTCCTTGTCTGCCTCAGAGACACTGCTCTGACCCTTTATAAACAAGAGGCATGTGAACTGCATGGAAGCCCCGCCCGTTTGGCCCCGCCCCACACACCAGCGGTGGGCATCGTCTTCCCGCCCTTTCCCCCACTATGATGGACAGCTGACTCGAGGAACCCCGGGGCCCGTCGGCGCCGGTAAAGACACACATGGTCACTGTAGACAACTCTTCTGGCCCTTTACGCAGTTGTAGTGTAGGAAAAGCACTATACATTTACCCAACGAGGTAGCACTTACTGATTAGCCAGTAGAAAGTACTCCAGTTGAGTAGAGGTATTGCACAAAACAGCGGTGGCATCTTCGTGGGTAAATATGCAGGGCAGGATTCATTCTGGCACGATGCTCCTGTCACAAAAATTAAACCTCAACAGGAAGCACTTACAGATATAAATAAAGCAGGTGCTCGAGTTGAAGCTCAAATTCAGTAACGCATTCATCAGCACAATACATTCGGGAGCTAGGTCGAGGCTGGGCAGGTGTGCTGTTCTCCCCATATCTACCGTCAACAATTAGCTGTGATCCTGGATAGAGCTGTGCATCCATGACTTGCTCGAGCGCAATCCCCGTGTGGTTCCTGACACCAGGAGGTTCTGTCTCCTCATCTGCTGCTCCGATCGGTCTCTGGCCCTTTATAAACAAGAGGCATGTGAACTGCGTGGAAGCCACGCCCGTTTGGCCCCGCCCCACACACCAGCGGTGGGCATCGTCTTCCCGCCCTTTCCCCCACTATGATGGACAGCTGACTCGAGAAACCCCGGGGCCCGTCGGCGCCGGTAAAGACACACATGGTCACTGTAGACAACTCTTCTGGCCCTTTACGCAGTTGTAGTGTAGGAAAAGCACTATACATTTACCCAACGAGGTAGCACTTACTGATTAGCCAGTAGAAAGTACTCCAGTTGAGTAGAGGTATTGCACAAAACGGCGGTGGCATCTTCGTGGGTAAATATGCAGGGCAGGATTCATTCTGGCACGATGCTCCTGTCACAAAAATTAAACCTCAACAGGAAGCACTTACAGATATAAATAAAGCAGGTGCCCGAGTTGAAGCTCAAATTCAGTAACGCATTCATCAGCACAATACATTCGGGAGCTAGGTCGAGGCTGGGCAGGTGTGCTGTTCTCCCCATATCTACCGTCAACAATTAGCTGTGATCCTGGATAGAGCTGTGCATCCATGACTTGCTCGAGCGCAATCCCCGTGTGGTTCCTGACTCCAGGAGGTTCTGTCTCCTCATCTGCTGCTCTGATCGGTCTCTGGCCCTTTATAAACAAGAGGCATGTGAACTGCGTGGAAGCCACGCCCGTTTGGCCCCGCCCCACACACCAGCGGTGGGCATCGTCTTCCCGCCCTTTCCCCCACTATGATGGACAGCTGACTCGAGGAACCCCGGGGCCGTCGGCGCCGGTAAAGACACACATGGTCACTGTAGACAACTCTTCTGGCCCTTTACGCAGTTGTAGTGTAGGAAAAGCACTATACATTTACCCAACGAGGTAGCACTTACTGATTAGCCAGTAGAAAGTACTCCAGTTGAGTAGAGGTATTGCACAAAACGGTGGCATCTTCTTGGGTGAATATGCAGGGCAGGATTCATTCTGGCACGATGCTCCTGTCACAAAAATTAAACCTCAACAGGAAGCACTTACAGGTATAAATAAAGCAGGTGCCCGAGTGGAAGCTCAAATTCAGTAACGCATTATGAGCTAAAAAATTCGTGAGCGTGGTGGTGGCTTAGCAGATGCGCCTTCTCCTCATTTCCACCCTGAAATGTTAGCTGTAATACTTGATGGTGGTCTTTGCATCCTTCATTTTTTCGAGCGCAATCCTCGTGTAGAATTCGTGAGCGTGGTTAAGCAGAGGGGCCTTCTCCCCATTTCCACCCTGAAATGTTAGCTGTAATACTTGATGGTGGTCTTTGCATCCTTCATTTTTTCGAGCGCAATCCTCGTGTAGAATTCGTGAGCGTGGTTAAGCAGATGTGCCTTCTCCCGATTTCCACCCTGAAATGATAGCTGCAATCCTTGATGGTGGTCTTTGCATCCTTCATTTTCTCGAGCGCAATCCTCGAGTAGTTCCTGTGCCAAGGCGGTTCCTTCTCCTTGTCTGCCTCAGAGACACTGCTCTGACCCTTTATAAACAAGAGGCATGTGAACTGCATGGAAGCCCCGCCCGTTTGGCCCCGCCCCACACACCAGCGGTGGGCAACGTCTTCCCGCCCTTTCCCCCACTATGATGGACAGCTGACTCGAGGGACCCCGGGGCCGTCGGCGCCGTGGCAACGTTACAGACATACATGGTCACTGTAGACGACTCTTCTGGCACTATACACAGCTTTAGTGTTGGAAAACAACTATACATTTACCCAACGAGGTAGCACTTACTGATTAGCCAGTAGAAAGTACCCCAGTTGAGTCAAGGTATTGCACAAAACGGTGGCATCTTCTTGGGTGAATATGCAGGGCAGGATTCATTCTGGCACGACGCTCCTGTCACAAAAATTAAACCTCAACAGGAAGCACTTACAGGTATAAATAAAGCAGGTGCCCGAGTGGAAGCTCAAATTCAGTAACGCATTATGAGCCAAAAAATTCGTGAGCCTGGTGGTGGCTTAGCAGATGTGCCTTCTCCTCATTTCCACCCTGAAATGTTAGCTGTAATACTTGATGGTGGTCTTTGCATCCTTCATTTTTTCGAGCGCAATCCTCGTGTAGAATTCGTGAGCGTGGTTAAGCAGAGGGGCCTTCTCCCCATTTCCACCCTGAAATGTTAGCTGTAATACTTGATGGTGGTCTTTGCATCCTTCATTTTTTCGAGCGCAATCCTCGTGTAGAATTCGTGAGCGTGGTTAAGCAGATGTGCCTTCTCCCGATTTCCACCCTGAAATGATAGCTGCAATCCTTGATGGTGGTCTTTGCATCCTTCATTTTCTCGAGCGCAATCCTCGAGTAGTTCCTGTGCCAAGGCGGTTCCTTCTCCTTGTCTGCCTCAGAGACACTGCTCTGACCCTTTATAAACAAGAGGCATGTGAACTGCATGGAAGCCCCGCCCGTTTGGCCCCGCCCCACACACCAGCGGTGGGCAACGTCTTCCCGCCCTTTCCCCCACTATGATGGACAGCTGACTCGAGGGACCCCGGGGCCGTCGGCGCCGTGGCAACGTTACAGACATACATGGTCACTGTAGACGACTCTTCTGGCCCTATACACAGCTTTAGTGTTGGAAAAGAACTATACATTTACCCAACGAGGTAGCACTTACTGATTAGCCAGTAGAAAGTACTCCAGTTGAGTAGAGGTATTGCACAAAACGGTGGCATCTTCTTGGGTGAATATGCAGGGCAGGATTCATTCTGGCACGATGCTCCTGTCACAAAAATTAAACCTCAACAGGAAGCACTTACAGGTATAAATAAAGCAGGTGCCCGAGTGGAAGCTCAAATTCAGTAACGCATTATGAGCCAAAAAATTTGTGAGCGTGGTGGTGGCTTAGCAGATGCGCCTTCTTCTCATTTCCACCCTGAAATGTTAGCTGTAATACTTGATGGTGGTCTTTGCATCCTTCATTTTTTCGAGCGCAATCCTCGTGTAGAATTCGTGAGCGTGGTTAAGCAGAGGGGCCTTCTCCCCATTTCCACCCTGAAACGTGAGCGTGGTTAAGCAGATGTGCCTTCTCCCGATTTCCACCCTGAAATGACAGCTGCAATCCTTGATGGTGGTCTTTGCATCCTTCATTTTCTCGAGCGCAATCCTCGAGTAGTTCCTGTGCCAAGGCGGTTCCTTCTCCTTGTCTGCCTCAGAGACACTGCTCTGACCCTTTATAAACAAGAGGCATGTGAACTGCATGGAAGCCCCGCCCGTTTGGCCCCGCCCCACACACCAGCGGTGGGCAACGTCTTCCCGCCCTTTCCCCCACTATGATGGACAGCTGACTCGAGGGACCCCGGGGCCGTCGGCGCCGTGGCAACGTTACAGACATAGATGGTCACTGTAGATGACTCTTCTGGCCCTATACACAGCTTTAGTGTTGGAAAACAACTATACATTTACCCAACGAGGTAGCACTTACTGATTAGCCAGTAGAAAGTACTCCAGTTGAGAAGAGGTATTGCACAAAACGGTGGCATCTTCTTGGGTGAATATGCAGGGCAGGATTCATTCTGGCACGATGCTCCTGTCACAAAAATTAAACCTCAACAGGAAGCACTTACAGGTATAAATAAAGCAGGTGCCCGAGTGGAAGCTCAAATTCAGTAACGCATTATGAGCCAAAAAATTCGTGAGCCTGGTGGTAGCTTAGCAGATGTGCCTTCTCCTCATTTCCACCCTGAAATGTTAGCTGTAATACTTGATGGTGGTCTTTGCATCCTTCATTTTTTCGAGCGCAATCCTCGTCTAGAATTCGTGAGCGTGGTTAAGCAGAGGGGCCTTCTCCCCATTTCCACCCTGAAATGTTAGCTGTAATACTTGATGGTGGTCTTTGCATCCTTCATTTTTTCGAGCGCAATCCTCGTGTAGAATTCGTGAGCGTGGTTAAGCAGATGTGCCTTCTCCTGATTTCCACCCTGAAATGATAGCTGCAATCCTTGATGGTGGTCTTTGCATCCTTCATTTTCTCGAGCGCAATCCTCGAGTAGTTCCTGTGCCAAGGCGGCTCCTTCTCCTTGTCTGCCTCAGAGACACGGCTCTGACCCTTTATAAACAAGAGGCATGTGAACTGCATGGAAGCCCCGCCCGTTTGGCCCCGCCCCACACACCAGCGGTGGGCAACGTCTTCCCGCCCTTTCCCCCACTATGATGGACAGCTGACTTGAGGGACCCTGGGGCCGTCGGCGCCGTGGCAATGTTACAGACATACATGGTCACTGTAGACGACTCTTCTGGCCCTATACACAGCTTTAGTGTTGGAAAACAACTATACATTTACCCAACGAGGTAGCACTTACTGATTAGCCAGTAGAAAGTACTGCAGTTGAGAAGAGGTATTGCACAAAACGGTGGCATCTTCTTGGGTGAATATGCAGGGCAGGATTCATTCTGGCACGATGCTCCTGTCACAAAAATTAAACCTCAACAGGAAGCACTTACAGGTATAAATAAAGCAGGTGCCCGAGTGGAAGCTCAAATTCAGTAACGCATTATGAGCCAAAAAATTCGTGAGCGTGGTGGTGGCTTAGCAGATGTGCCTTCTCCCGATTTCCACCCTGAAATGATAGCTGCAATCCTTGATGGTGGTCTTTGCATCCTTCATTTTCTCGAGCGCAATCCTCGAGTAGTTCCTGTGCCAAGGCGGCTCCTTCTCCTTGTCTGCCTCAGAGACACTGCTCTGACCCTTTATAAACAAGAGGCATGTGAACTGCATGGAAGCCCCGCCCGTTTGGCCCCGCCCCACACACCAGCGGTGGGCAACGTCTTCCCGCCCTTCCCCCCACTGTGATGGATAGCTGACTCCAGGGACCCCGGGGCCGTCGGCGCCGTGGCAACGTTACAGACATACATGGTCACTGTAGACGACTCTTCTGGCCCTATACACAGCTTTAGTGTTGGAAAACAACTATACATTTACCCAACGAGGTAGCACTTACTGATTAGCCAGTAGAAAGTACTCCAGTTGAGAAGAGGTATTGCACAAAACGGTGGCATCTTCTTGGGTGAATATGCAGGGCAGGATTCATTCTGGCACGATGCTCCTGTCACAAAAATTAAATCTCTACAGGAAGCACTTACAGGTATAAATAAAGCAGGTGCCCGAGTGGAAGCTCAAATTCAGTAACGCATTATGAGCCAAAAAATTCGTGAGCCTGGTGGTGGCTTAGCAGATGTGCCTTCTCCTCATTTCCACCCTGAAATGTTAGCTGTAATACTTGATGGTGGTGTTTGCATCCTTCATTTTTTCGAGCGCAATCCTCGTGTAGAATTCGTGAGCGTGGTTAAGCAGAGGGGCCTTCTCCCCATTTCCACCCTGAAATGTTAGCTGTAATACTTGATGGTGGTCTTTACATCCTTCATTTTTTCGAGCGCAATCCTCGTGTAGAATTCGTGAGCGTGGTTAAGCAGATGCGCCTTCTCCTCATTTCCACCCTGAAATGTTAGCTGTAATACTTGATGGTGGTCTTTGCATCCTTCATTTTTTCGAGCGCAATCCTCGTGTAGAATTCGTGAGCGTGGTTAAGCAGATGTGCCTTCTCCCGATTTCCACCCTGAAATGTCAGCTGTAATACTTGATGGTGGTCTTTGCATCCTTCATTTTCTTGAGCGCAATCCTCGAGTAGTTCCTGTGCCAAGGCGGCTCCTTCTCCTTGTCTGCCTCAGAGACACTGCTCTGACCCTTTATAAACAAGAGGCATGTGAACTGCATGGAAGCCCCGCCCGTTTGGCCCCGCCCCACACACCAGCGGTGGGCAACGTCTTCCCGCTCTTTCCCCCACTATGATGGACAGCTGACTTGAGGGACCCTGGGGCCGTCGGCGCCGTGGCAACGTTACAGACATACATGGTCACTGTAGACGACTCTTCTGGCCCTATACACAGCTTTAGTGTTGGAAAACAACTATACATTTACCCAACGAGGTAGCACTTACTGATTAGCCAGTAGAAAGTACTCCAGTTGAGTAGAGGTATTGCACAAAACGGTGGCATCTTCTTGGGTGAATATGCAGGGCAGGATTCATTCTGGCACGATGCTCTTGTCACAAAAATTAAACCTCAACAGGAAGCACTTACAGGTATAAATAAAGCAGGTGCCCGAGTGGAAGCTCAAATTCAGTAACGCATTATGAGCCAAAAAATTCGTGAGCGTGGTGGTGGCTTAGCAGATGCGCCTTCTCCTCATTTCCACCCTGAAATGTTAGCTGTAATACTTGATGGTGGTCTTTGCATCCTTCATTTTTTCGAGCGCAATCCTCGTGTAGAATTCGTGAGCGTGGTTAAGCAGAGGGGCCTTCTCCCCATTTCCACCCTGAAACGTGAGCGTGGTTAAGCAGATGTGCCTTCTCCCGATTTCCACCCTGAAATGATAGCTGCAATCCTTGATGGTGGTCTTTGCATCCTTCATTTTCTCGAGCGCAATCCTCGAGTAGTTCCTGTGCCAAGGCGGTTCCTTCTCCTTGTCTGCCTCAGAGACACTGCTCTGACCCTTTATAAACAAGAGGCATGTGAACTGCATGGAAGCCCCGCCCGTTTGGCCCCGCCCCACACACCAGCGGTGGGCATCGTCTTCCCGCCCTTTCCCCCACTATGATGGACAGCTGACTCGAGGAACCCCGGGGCCCGTCGGCGCCGGTAAAGACACACATGGTCACTGTAGACAACTCTTCTGGCCCTTTACGCAGTTGTAGTGTAGGAAAAGCACTATACATTTACCCAACGAGGTAGCACTTACTGATTAGCCAGTAGAAAGTACTCCAGTTGAGTAGAGGTATTGCACAAAACAGCGGTGGCATCTTCGTGGGTAAATATGCAGGGCAGGATTCATTCTGGCACGATGCTCCTGTCACAAAAATTAAACCTCAACAGGAAGCACTTACAGATATAAATAAAGCAGGTGCTCGAGTTGAAGCTCAAATTCAGTAACGCATTCATCAGCACAATACATTTGGGAGCTAGGTCGAGGCTGGGCAGGTGTGCTGTTCTCCCCATATCTACCGTCAACAATTAGCTGTGATCCTGGATAGAGCTGTGCATCCATGACTTGCTCGAGCGCAATCCCCGTGTGGTTCCTGACACCAGGAGGTTCTGTCTCCTCATCTGCTGCTCCGATCGGTCTCTGGCCCTTTATAAACAAGAGGCATGTGAACTGCGTGGAAGCCACGCCCGTTTGGCCCCGCCCCACACACCAGCGGTGGGCATCGTCTTCCCGCCCTTTCCCCCACTATGATGGACAGCTGACTCGAGAAACCCCGGGGCCCGTCGGCGCCGGTAAAGACACACATGGTCACTGTAGACAACTCTTCTGGCCCTTTACGCAGTTGTAGTGTAGGAAAAGCACTATACATTTACCCAACGAGGTAGCACTTACTGATTAGCCAGTAGAAAGTACTCCAGTTGAGTAGAGGTATTGCACAAAACGGCGGTGGCATCTTCGTGGGTAAATATGCAGGGCAGGATTCATTCTGGCACGATGCTCCTGTCACAAAAATTAAACCTCAACAGGAAGCACTTACAGATATAAATAAAGCAGGTGCCCGAGTTGAAGCTCAAATTCAGTAACGCATTCATCAGCACAATACATTCGGGAGCTAGGTCGAGGCTGGGCAGGTGTGCTGTTCTCCCCATATCTACCGTCAACAATTAGCTGTGATCCTGGATAGAGCTGTGCATCCATGACTTGCTCGAGCGCAATCCCCGTGTGGTTCCTGACTCCAGGAGGTTCTGTCTCCTCATCTGCTGCTCTGATCGGTCTCTGGCCCTTTATAAACAAGAGGCATGTGAACTGCGTGGAAGCCACGCCCGTTTGGCCCCGCCCCACACACCAGCGGTGGGCATCGTCTTCCCGCCCTTTCCCCCACTATGATGGACAGCTGACTCGAGGAACCCCGGGGCCGTCGGCGCCGGTAAAGACACACATGGTCACTGTAGACAACTCTTCTGGCCCTTTACGCAGTTGTAGTGTAGGAAAAGCACTATACATTTACCCAACGAGGTAGCACTTACTGATTAGCCAGTAGAAAGTACTCCAGTTGAGTAGAGGTATTGCACAAAACGGTGGCATCTTCTTGGGTGAATATGCAGGGCAGGATTCATTCTGGCACGATGCTCCTGTCACAAAAATTAAACCTCAACAGGAAGCACTTACAGGTATAAATAAAGCAGGTGCCCGAGTGGAAGCTCAAATTCAGTAACGCATTATGAGCTAAAAAATTCGTGAGCGTGGTGGTGGCTTAGCAGATGCGCCTTCTCCTCATTTCCACCCTGAAATGTTAGCTGTAATACTTGATGGTGGTCTTTGCATCCTTCATTTTTTCGAGCGCAATCCTCGTGTAGAATTCGTGAGCGTGGTTAAGCAGAGGGGCCTTCTCCCCATTTCCACCCTGAAATGTTAGCTGTAATACTTGATGGTGGTCTTTGCATCCTTCATTATTTCGAGCGCAATCCTCGTGTAGAATTCGTGAGCGTGGTTAAGCAGATGTGCCTTCTCCCGATTTCCACCCTGAAATGATAGCTGCAATCCTTGATGGTGGTCTTTGCATCCTTCATTTTCTCGAGCGCAATCCTCGAGTAGTTCCTGTGCCAAGGCGGTTCCTTCTCCTTGTCTGCCTCAGAGACACTGCTCTGACCCTTTTTAAACAAGAGGCATGTGAACTGCATGGAAGCCCCGCCCGTTTGGCCCCGCCCCACACACCAGCGGTGGGCAACGTCTTCCCGCCCTTTCCCCCACTATGATGGACAGCTGACTCGAGGGACCCCGGGGCCGTCGGCGCCGTGGCAACGTTACAGACATACATGGTCACTGTAGACGACTCTTCTGGCACTATACACAGCTTTAGTGTTGGAAAACAACTATACATTTACCCAACGAGGTAGCACTTACTGATTAGCCAGTAGAAAGTACTCCAGTTGAGAAGAGGTATTGCACAAAACGGTGGCATCTTCTTGGGTGAATATGCAGGGCAGGATTCATTCTGGCACGATGCTCCTGTCACAAAAATTAAACCTCAACAGGAAGCACTTACAGGTATAAATAAAGCAGGTGCCCGAGTGG
Organism: Triturus cristatus; assembly: GCF_964204655.1. Taxonomy (NCBI): domain Eukaryota; kingdom Metazoa; phylum Chordata; class Amphibia; order Caudata; family Salamandridae; genus Triturus; species Triturus cristatus. The sequence goes on along the minus strand of NC_140591.1, from coordinate 113,306,811 downwards.
AAGCTCAAATTCAGTAACGCATTATGAGCCAAAAAATTCGTGAGCCTGGTGGTAGCTTAGCAGATGTGCCTTCTCCTCATTTCCACCCTGAAATGTTAGCTGTAATACTTGATGGTGGTCTTTGCATCCTTCATTTTTTCGAGCGCAATCCTCGTCTAGAATTCGTGAGCGTGGTTAAGCAGAGGGGCCTTCTCCCCATTTCCACCCTGAAATGTTAGCTGTAATACTTGATGGTGGTCTTTGCATCCTTCATTTTTTCGAGCGCAATCCTCGTGTAGAATTCGTGAGCGTGGTTAAGCAGATGTGCCTTCTCCTGATTTCCACCCTGAAATGATAGCTGCAATCCTTGATGGTGGTCTTTGCATCCTTCATTTTCTCGAGCGCAATCCTCGAGTAGTTCCTGTGCCAAGGCGGCTCCTTCTCCTTGTCTGCCTCAGAGACACTGCTCTGACCCTTTATAAACAAGAGGCATGTGAACTGCATGGAAGCCCCGCCCGTTTGGCCCCGCCCCACACACCAGCGGTGGGCATCGTCTTCCCGCCCTTTCCCCCACTATGATGGACAGCTGACTCGAGGAACCCCGGGGCCCGTCGGCGCCGGTAAAGACACACATGGTCACTGTAGACAACTCTTCTGGCCCTTTACGCAGTTGTAGTGTAGGAAAAGCACTATACATTTACCCAACGAGGTAGCACTTACTGATTAGCCAGTAGAAAGTACTCCAGTTGAGTAGAGGTATTGCACAAAACAGCGGTGGCATCTTCGTGGGTAAATATGCAGGGCAGGATTCATTCTGGCACGATGCTCCTGTCACAAAAATTAAACCTCAACAGGAAGCACTTACAGATATAAATAAAGCAGGTGCTCGAGTTGAAGCTCAAATTCAGTAACGCATTCATCAGCACAATACATTCGGGAGCTAGGTCGAGGCTGGGCAGGTGTGCTGTTCTCCCCATATCTACCGTCAACAATTAGCTGTGATCCTGGATAGAGCTGTGCATCCATGACTTGCTCGAGCGCAATCCCCGTGTGGTTCCTGACACCAGGAGGTTCTGTCTCCTCATCTGCTGCTCCGATCGGTCTCTGGCCCTTTATAAACAAGAGGCATGTGAACTGCGTGGAAGCCACGCCCGTTTGGCCCCGCCCCACACACCAGCGGTGGGCATCGTCTTCCCGCCCTTTCCCCCACTATGATGGACAGCTGACTCGAGAAACCCCGGGGCCCGTCGGCGCCGGTAAAGACACACATGGTCACTGTAGACAACTCTTCTGGCCCTTTACGCAGTTGTAGTGTAGGAAAAGCACTATACATTTACCCAACGAGGTAGCACTTACTGATTAGCCAGTAGAAAGTACTCCAGTTGAGTAGAGGTATTGCACAAAACGGCGGTGGCATCTTCGTGGGTAAATATGCAGGGCAGGATTCATTCTGGCACGATGCTCCTGTCACAAAAATTAAACCTCAACAGGAAGCACTTACAGATATAAATAAAGCAGGTGCCCGAGTTGAAGCTCAAATTCAGTAACGCATTCATCAGCACAATACATTCGGGAGCTAGGTCGAGGCTGGGCAGGTGTGCTGTTCTCCCCATATCTACCGTCAACAATTAGCTGTGATCCTGGATAGAGCTGTGCATCCATGACTTGCTCGAGCGCAATCCCCGTGTGGTTCCTGACTCCAGGAGGTTCTGTCTCCTCATCTGCTGCTCTGATCGGTCTCTGGCCCTTTATAAACAAGAGGCATGTGAACTGCGTGGAAGCCACGCCCGTTTGGCCCCGCCCCACACACCAGCGGTGGGCATCGTCTTCCCGCCCTTTCCCCCACTATGATGGACAGCTGACTCGAGGAACCCCGGGGCCGTCGGCGCCGGTAAAGACACACATGGTCACTGTAGACAACTCTTCTGGCCCTTTACGCAGTTGTAGTGTAGGAAAAGCACTATACATTTACCCAACGAGGTAGCACTTACTGATTAGCCAGTAGAAAGTACTCCAGTTGAGTAGAGGTATTGCACAAAACGGTGGCATCTTCTTGGGTGAATATGCAGGGCAGGATTCATTCTGGCACGATGCTCCTGTCACAAAAATTAAACCTCAACAGGAAGCACTTACAGGTATAAATAAAGCAGGTGCCCGAGTGGAAGCTCAAATTCAGTAACGCATTATGAGCTAAAAAATTCGTGAGCGTGGTGGTGGCTTAGCAGATGCGCCTTCTCCTCATTTCCACCCTGAAATGTTAGCTGTAATACTTGATGGTGGTCTTTGCATCCTTCATTTTTTCGAGCGCAATCCTCGTGTAGAATTCGTGAGCGTGGTTAAGCAGAGGGGCCTTCTCCCCATTTCCACCCTGAAATGTTAGCTGTAATACTTGATGGTGGTCTTTGCATCCTTCATTATTTCGAGCGCAATCCTCGTGTAGAATTCGTGAGCGTGGTTAAGCAGATGTGCCTTCTCCCGATTTCCACCCTGAAATGATAGCTGCAATCCTTGATGGTGGTCTTTGCATCCTTCATTTTCTCGAGCGCAATCCTCGAGTAGTTCCTGTGCCAAGGCGGTTCCTTCTCCTTGTCTGCCTCAGAGACACTGCTCTGACCCTTTTTAAACAAGAGGCATGTGAACTGCATGGAAGCCCCGCCCGTTTGGCCCCGCCCCACACACCAGCGGTGGGCAACGTCTTCCCGCCCTTTCCCCCACTATGATGGACAGCTGACTCGAGGGACCCCGGGGCCGTCGGCGCCGTGGCAACGTTACAGACATACATGGTCACTGTAGACGACTCTTCTGGCACTATACACAGCTTTAGTGTTGGAAAACAACTATACATTTACCCAACGAGGTAGCACTTACTGATTAGCCAGTAGAAAGTACTCCAGTTGAGAAGAGGTATTGCACAAAACGGTGGCATCTTCTTGGGTGAATATGCAGGGCAGGATTCATTCTGGCACGATGCTCCTGTCACAAAAATTAAACCTCAACAGGAAGCACTTACAGGTATAAATAAAGCAGGTGCCCGATTGGAAGCTCAAATTCAGTAACGCATTATGAGCCAAAAAATTCGTGAGCCTGGTGGTAGCTTAGCAGATGTGCCTTCTCCTCATTTCCACCCTGAAATGTTAGCTGTAATACTTGATGGTGGTCTTTGCATCCTTCATTTTTTCGAGCGCAATCCTCGTCTAGAATTCGTGAGCGTGGTTAAGCAGAGGGGCCTTCTCCCCATTTCCACCCTGAAATGTTAGCTGTAATACTTGATGGTGGTCTTTGCATCCTTCATTTTTTCGAGCGCAATCCTCGTGTAGAATTCGTGAGCGTGGTTAAGCAGATGTGCCTTCTCCTGATTTCCACCCTGAAATGATAGCTGCAATCCTTGATGGTGGTCTTTGCATCCTTCATTTTCTCGAGCGCAATCCTCGAGTAGTTCCTGTGCCAAGGCGGCTCCTTCTCCTTGTCTGCCTCAGAGACACTGCTCTGACCCTTTATAAACAAGAGGCATGTGAACTGCATGGAAGCCCCGCCCGTTTGGCCCCGCCCCACACACCAGCGGTGGGCATCGTCTTCCCGCCCTTTCCCCCACTATGATGGACAGCTGACTCGAGGAACCCCGGGGCCCGTCGGCGCCGGTAAAGACACACATGGTCACTGTAGACAACTCTTCTGGCCCTTTACGCAGTTGTAGTGTAGGAAAAGCACTATACATTTACCCAACGAGGTAGCACTTACTGATTAGCCAGTAGAAAGTACTCCAGTTGAGTAGAGGTATTGCACAAAACAGCGGTGGCATCTTCGTGGGTAAATATGCAGGGCAGGATTCATTCTGGCACGATGCTCCTGTCACAAAAATTAAACCTCAACAGGAAGCACTTACAGATATAAATAAAGCAGGTGCTCGAGTTGAAGCTCAAATTCAGTAACGCATTCATCAGCACAATACATTCGGGAGCTAGGTCGAGGCTGGGCAGGTGTGCTGTTCTCCCCATATCTACCGTCAACAATTAGCTGTGATCCTGGATAGAGCTGTGCATCCATGACTTGCTCGAGCGCAATCCCCGTGTGGTTCCTGACACCAGGAGGTTCTGTCTCCTCATCTGCTGCTCCGATCGGTCTCTGGCCCTTTATAAACAAGAGGCATGTGAACTGCGTGGAAGCCACGCCCGTTTGGCCCCGCCCCACACACCAGCGGTGGGCATCGTCTTCCCGCCCTTTCCCCCACTATGATGGACAGCTGACTCGAGAAACCCCGGGGCCCGTCGGCGCCGGTAAAGACACACATGGTCACTGTAGACAACTCTTCTGGCCCTTTACGCAGTTGTAGTGTAGGAAAAGCACTATACATTTACCCAACGAGGTAGCACTTACTGATTAGCCAGTAGAAAGTACTCCAGTTGAGTAGAGGTATTGCACAAAACGGCGGTGGCATCTTCGTGGGTAAATATGCAGGGCAGGATTCATTCTGGCACGATGCTCCTGTCACAAAAATTAAACCTCAACAGGAAGCACTTACAGATATAAATAAAGCAGGTGCCCGAGTTGAAGCTCAAATTCAGTAACGCATTCATCAGCACAATACATTCGGGAGCTAGGTCGAGGCTGGGCAGGTGTGCTGTTCTCCCCATATCTACCGTCAACAATTAGCTGTGATCCTGGATAGAGCTGTGCATCCATGACTTGCTCGAGCGCAATCCCCGTGTGGTTCCTGACTCCAGGAGGTTCTGTCTCCTCATCTGCTGCTCTGATCGGTCTCTGGCCCTTTATAAACAAGAGGCATGTGAACTGCGTGGAAGCCACGCCCGTTTGGCCCCGCCCCACACACCAGCGGTGGGCATCGTCTTCCCGCCCTTTCCCCCACTATGATGGACAGCTGACTCGAGGAACCCCGGGGCCGTCGGCGCCGGTAAAGACACACATGGTCACTGTAGACAACTCTTCTGGCCCTTTACGCAGTTGTAGTGTAGGAAAAGCACTATACATTTACCCAACGAGGTAGCACTTACTGATTAGCCAGTAGAAAGTACTCCAGTTGAGTAGAGGTATTGCACAAAACGGTGGCATCTTCTTGGGTGAATATGCAGGGCAGGATTCATTCTGGCACGATGCTCCTGTCACAAAAATTAAACCTCAACAGGAAGCACTTACAGGTATAAATAAAGCAGGTGCCCGAGTGGAAGCTCAAATTCAGTAACGCATTATGAGCTAAAAAATTCGTGAGCGTGGTGGTGGCTTAGCAGATGCGCCTTCTCCTCATTTCCACCCTGAAATGTTAGCTGTAATACTTGATGGTGGTCTTTGCATCCTTCATTTTTTCGAGCGCAATCCTCGTGTAGAATTCGTGAGCGTGGTTAAGCAGAGGGGCCTTCTCCCCATTTCCACCCTGAAATGTTAGCTGTAATACTTGATGGTGGTCTTTGCATCCTTCATTTTTTCGAGCGCAATCCTCGTGTAGAATTCGTGAGCGTGGTTAAGCAGATGTGCCTTCTCCCGATTTCCACCCTGAAATGATAGCTGCAATCCTTGATGGTGGTCTTTGCATCCTTCATTTTCTCGAGCGCAATCCTCGAGTAGTTCCTGTGCCAAGGCGGTTCCTTCTCCTTGTCTGCCTCAGAGACACTGCTCTGACCCTTTTTAAACAAGAGGCATGTGAACTGCATGGAAGCCCCGCCCGTTTGGCCCCGCCCCACACACCAGCGGTGGGCAACGTCTTCCCGCCCTTTCCCCCACTATGATGGACAGCTGACTCGAGGGACCCCGGGGCCGTCGGCGCCGTGGCAACGTTACAGACATACATGGTCACTGTAGACGACTCTTCTGGCACTATACACAGCTTTAGTGTTGGAAAACAACTATACATTTACCCAACGAGGTAGCACTTACTGATTAGCCAGTAGAAAGTACCCCAGTTGAGTAGAGGTATTGCACAAAACGGTGGCATCTTCTTGGGTGAATATGCAGGGCAGGATTCATTCTGGCACGACGCTCCTGTCACAAAAATTAAACCTCAACAGGAAGCACTTACAGGTATAAATAAAGCAGGTGCCCGAGTGGAAGCTCAAATTCAGTAACGCATTATGAGCCAAAAAATTCGTGAGCCTGGTGGTGGCTTAGCAGATGTGCCTTCTCCTCATTTCCACCCTGAAATGTTAGCTGTAATACTTGATGGTGGTCTTTACATCCTTCATTTTTTCGAGCGCAATCCTCGTGTAGAATTCGTGAGCGTGGTTAAGCAGAGGGGCCTTCTCCCCATTTCCACCCTGAAATGTTAGCTGTAATACTTGATGGTGGTCTTTGCATCCTTCATTTTTTCGAGCGCAATCCTCGTGTAGAATTCGTGAGCGTGGTTAAGCAGATGTGCCTTCTCCCGATTTCCACCCTGAAATGATAGCTGCAATCCTTGATGGTGGTCTTTGCATCCTTCATTTTCTCGAGCGCAATCCTCGAGTAGTTCCTGTGCCAAGGCGGTTCCTTCTCCTTGTCTGCCTCAGAGACACTGCTCTGACCCTTTATAAACAAGAGGCATGTGAACTGCATGGAAGCCCCGCCCGTTTGGCCCCGCCCCACACACCAGCGGTGGGCAACGTCTTCCCGCCCTTTCCCCCACTATGATGGACAGCTGACTCGAGGGACCCCGGGGCCGTCGGCGCCGTGGCAACGTTACAGACATACATGGTCACTGTAGACGACTCTTCTGGCCCTATACACAGCTTTAGTGTTGGAAAACAACTATACATTTACCCAACGAGGTAGCACTTACTGATTAGCCAGTAGAAAGTACCCCAGTTGAGTAGAGGTATTGCACAAAACGGTGGCATCTTCTTGGGTGAATATGCAGGGCAGGATTCATTCTGGCACGATGCTCCTGTCACAAAAATTAAACCTCAACAGGAAGCACTTACAGGTATAAATAAAGCAGGTGCCCGAGTGGAAGCTCAAATTCAGTAACGCATTATGAGCCAAAAAATTTGTGAGCGTGGTGGTGGCTTAGCAGATGCGCCTTCTTCTCACTTCCACCGTGAAATGTTAGCTGTAATACTTGATGGTGGTCTTTGCATCCTTCATTTTTTCGAGCGCAATCCTCGTGTAGAATTCGTGAGCGTGGTTAAGCAGAGGGGCCTTCTCCCCATTTCCACCCTGAAACGTGAGCGTGGTTAAGCAGATGTGCCTTCTCCCGATTTCCACCCTGAAATGACAGCTGCAATCCTTGATGGTGGTCTTTGCATCCTTCATTTTCTCGAGCGCAATCCTAGAGTAGTTCCTGTGCCAAGGCGGTTCCTTCTCCTTGTCTGCCTCAGAGACACTGCTCTGACCCTTTATAAACAAGAGGCATGTGAACTGCATGGAAGCCCCGCCCGTTTGGCCCCGCCCCACACACCAGCGGTGGGCAACGTCTTCCCGCCCTTTCCCCCACTATGATGGACAGCTGACTCGAGGGACCCCGGGGCCGTCGGCGCCGTGGCAACGTTACAGACATAGATGGTCACTGTAGATGACTCTTCTGGCCCTATACACAGCTTTAGTGTTGGAAAACAACTATACATTTACCCAACGAGGTAGCACTTACTGATTAGCCAGTAGAAAGTACTCCAGTTGAGAAGAGGTATTGCACAAAACGGTGGCATCTTCTTGGGTGAATATGCAGGGCAGGATTCATTCTGGCACGATGCTCCTGTCACAAAAATTAAACCTCAACAGGAAGCACTTACAGGTATAAATAAAGCAGGTGCCCGAGTGGAAGCTCAAATTCAGTAACGCATTATGAGCCAAAAAATTCGTGAGCCTGGTGGTAGCTTAGCAGATGTGCCTTCTCCTCATTTCCACCCTGAAATGTTAGCTGTAATACTTGATGGTGGTCTTTGCATCCTTCATTTTTTCGAGCGCAATCCTCGTCTAGAATTCGTGAGCGTGGTTAAGCAGAGGGGCCTTCTCCCCATTTCCACCCTGAAATGTTAGCTGTAATACTTGATGGTGGTCTTTGCATCCTTCATTTTTTCGAGCGCAATCCTCGTGTAGAATTCGTGAGCGTGGTTAAGCAGATGTGCCTTCTCCTGATTTCCACCCTGAAATGATAGCTGCAATCCTTGATGGTGGTCTTTGCATCCTTCATTTTCTCGAGCGCAATCCTCGAGTAGTTCCTGTGCCAAGGCGGCTCCTTCTCCTTGTCTGCCTCAGAGACACTGCTCTGACCCTTTATAAACAAGAGGCATGTGAACTGCATGGAAGCCCCGCCCGTTTGGCCCCGCCCCACACACCAGCGGTGGGCAACGTCTTCCCGCCCTTTCCCCCACTATGATGGACAGCTGACTTGAGGGTCCCTGGGGCCGTCGGCGCCGTGGCAACGTTACAGACATACATGGTCACTGTAGACGACTCTTCTGGCCCTATACACAGCTTTAGTGTTGGAAAACAACTATACATTTACCCAACGAGGTAGCACTTACTGATTAGCCAGTAGAAAGTACTGCAGTTGAGAAGAGGTATTGCACAAAACGGTGGCATCTTCTTGGGTGAATATGCAGGGCAGGATTCATTCTGGCACGATGCTCCTGTCACAAAAATTAAACCTCAACAGGAAGCACTTACAGGTATAAATAAAGCAGGTGCCCGAGTGGAAGCTCAAATTCAGTAACGCATTATGAGCCAAAAAATTCGTGAGCGTGGTGGTGGCTTAGCAGATGTGCCTTCTCCCGATTTCCACCCTGAAATGATAGCTGCAATCCTTGATGGTGGTCTTTGCATCCTTCATTTTCTCGAGCGCAATCCTCGAGTAGTTCCTGTGCCAAGGCGGCTCCTTCTCCTTGTCTGCCTCAGAGACACTGCTCTGACCCTTTAAAAACAAGAGGCATGTGAACTGCATGGAAGCCCCGCCCGTTTGGCCCCGCCCCACACACCAGCGGTGGGCAACGTCTTCCCGCCCTTCCCCCCACTGTGATGGATAGCTGACTCCAGGGACCCCGGGGCCGTCGGCGCCGTGGCAACGTTACAGACATACATGGTCACTGTAGACGACTCTTCTGGCCCTATACACAGCTTTAGTGTTGGAAAACAACTATACATTTACCCAACGAGGTAGCACTTACTGATTAGCCAGTAGAAAGTACCCCAGTTGAGTAGAGGTATTGCACAAAACGGTGGCATCTTCTTGGGTGAATATGCAGGGCAGGATTCATTCTGGCACGATGCTCCTGTCACAAAAATTAAACCTCAACAGGAAGCACTTACAGGTATAAATAAAGCAGGTGCCCGAGTGGAAGCTCAAATTCAGTAACGCATTATGAGCCAAAAAATTTGTGAGCGTGGTGGTGGCTTAGCAGATGCGCCTTCTTCTCACTTCCACCGTGAAATGTTAGCTGTAATACTTGATGGTGGTCTTTGCATCCTTCATTTTTTCGAGCGCAATCCTCGTGTAGAATTCGTGAGCGTGGTTAAGCAGAGGGGCCTTCTCCCCATTTCCACCCTGAAACGTGAGCGTGGTTAAGCAGATGTGCCTTCTCCCGATTTCCACCCTGAAATGACAGCTGCAATCCTTGATGGTGGTCTTTGCATCCTTCATTTTCTCGAGCGCAATCCTAGAGTAGTTCCTGTGCCAAGGCGGTTCCTTCTCCTTGTCTGCCTCAGAGACACTGCTCTGACCCTTTATAAACAAGAGGCATGTGAACTGCATGGAAGCCCCGCCCGTTTGGCCCCGCCCCACACACCAGCGGTGGGCAACGTCTTCCCGCCCTTTCCCCCACTATGATGGACAGCTGACTCGAGGGACCCCGGGGCCGTCGGCGCCGTGGCAACGTTACAGACATAGATGGTCACTGTAGATGACTCTTCTGGCCCTATACACAGCTTTAGTGTTGGAAAACAACTATACATTTACCCAACGAGGTAGCACTTACTGATTAGCCAGTAGAAAGTACTCCAGTTGAGAAGAGGTATTGCACAAAACGGTGGCATCTTCTTGGGTGAATATACAGGGCAGGATTCATTCTGGCACGATGCTCCTGTCACAAAAATTAAACCTCAACAGGAAGCACTTACAGGTATAAATAAAGCAGGTGCCCGAGTGGAAGCTCAAATTCAGTAACGCATTATGAGCCAAAAAATTCGTGAGCCTGGTGGTAGCTTAGCAGATGTGCCTTCTCCTCATTTCCACCCTGAAATGTTAGCTGTAATACTTGATGGTGGTCTTTGCATCCTTCATTTTTTCGAGCGCAACCCTCGTCTAGAATTCGTGAGCGTGGTTAAGCAGAGGGGCCTTCTCCCCATTTCCACCCTGAAATGTTAGCTGTAATACTTGATGGTGGTCTTTGCATCCTTCATTTTTTCGAGCGCAATCCTCGTGTAGAATTCGTGAGCGTGGTTAAGCAGATGTGCCTTCTCCTGATTTCCACCCTGAAATGATAGCTGCAATCCTTGATGGTGGTCTTTGCATCCTTCATTTTCTCGAGCGCAATCCTCGAGTAGTTCCTGTGCCAAGGCGGCTCCTTCTCCTTGTCTGCCTCAGAGACACTGCTCTGACCCTTTATAAACAAGAGGCATGTGAACTGCATGGAAGCCCCGCCCGTTTGGCCCCGCCCCACACACCAGCGGTGGGCAACGTCTTCCCGCCCTTTCCCCCACTATGATGGACAGCTGACTTGAGGGACCCTGGGGCCGTCGGCGCCGTGGCAACGTTACAGACATACATGGTCACTGTAGACGACTCTTCTGGCCCTATACACAGCTTTAGTGTTGGAAAACAACTATACATTTACCCAACGAGGTAGCACTTACTGATTAGCCAGTAGAAAGTACTGCAGTTGAGAAGAGGTATTGCACAAAACGGTGGCATCTTCTTGGGTGAATATGCAGGGCAGGATTCATTCTGGCACGATGCTCCTGTCACAAAAATTAAACCTCAACAGGAAGCACTTACAGGTATAAATAAAGCAGGTGCCCGAGTGGAAGCTCAAATTCAGTAACGCATTATGAGCCAAAAAATTCGTGAGCGTGGTGGTGGCTTAGCAGATGTGCCTTCTCCCGATTTCCACCCTGAAATGATAGCTGCAATCCTTGATGGTGGTCTTTGCATCCTTCATTTTCTCGAGCGCAATCCTCGAGTAGTTCCTGTGCCAAGGCGGCTCCTTCTCCTTGTCTGCCTCAGAGACACTGCTCTGACCCTTTAAAAACAAGAGGCATGTGAACTGCATGGAAGCCCCGCCCGTTTGGCCCCGCCCCACACACCAGCGGTGGGCAACGTCTTCCCGCCCTTCCCCCCACTGTGATGGATAGCTGACTCCAGGGACCCCGGGGCCGTCGGCGCCGTGGCAACGTTACAGACATACATGGTCACTGTAGACGACTCTTCTGGCCCTATACACAGCTTTAGTGTTGGAAAACAACTATACATTTACCCAACGAGGTAGCACTTACTGATTAGCCAGTAGAAAGTACTCCAGTTGAGAAGAGGTATTGCACAAAACGGTGGCATCTTCTTGGGTGAATATGCAGGGCAGGATTCATTCTGGCACGATGCTCCTGTCACAAAAATTAAACCTCTACAGGAAGCACTTACAGGTATAAATAAAGCAGGTGCCCGAGTGGAAGCTCAAATTCAGTAACGCATTATGAGCCAAAAAATTCGTGAGCCTGGTGGTGGCTTAGCAGATGTGCCTTCTCCTCATTTCCACCCTGAAATGTTAGCTGTAATACTTGATGGTGGTCTTTGCATCCTTCATTTTTTCGAGCGCAATCCTCGTGTAGAATTCGTGAGCGTGGTTAAGCAGAGGGGCCTTCTCCCCATTTCCACCCTGAAATGTTAGCTGTAATACTTGATGGTGGTCTTTGCATCCTTCATTTTTTCGAGCGCAATCCTCGTGTAGAATTCGTGAGCGTGGTTAAGCAGATGCGCCTTCTCCTCATTTCCACCCTGAAATGTTAGCTGTAATACTTGATGGTGGTCTTTGCATCCTTCATTTTTTCGAGCGCAATCCTCGTGTAGAATTCGTGAGCGTGGTTAAGCAGATGTGTCTTCTCCCGATTTCCACCCTGAAATGTCAGCTGTAATACTTGATGGTGGTCTTTGCATCCTTCATTTTCTTGAGCGCAATCCTCGAGTAGTTCCTGTGCCAAGGCGGCTCCTTCTCCTTGTCTGCCTCAGAGACACTGCTCTGACCCTTTATAAACAAGAGGCATGTGAACTGCATGGAAGCCCCGCCCGTTTGGCCCCGCCCCACACACCAGCGGTGGGCAACGTCTTCCCGCTCTTTCCCCCACTATGATGGACAGCTGACTTGAGGGACCCTGGGGCCGTCGGCGCCGTGGCAACGTTACAGACATACATGGTCACTGTAGACGACTCTTCTGGCCCTATACACAGCTTTAGTGTTGGAAAACAACTATACATTTACCCAACGAGGTAGCACTTACTGATTAGCCAGTAGAAAGTACTCCAGTTGAGTAGAGGTATTGCACAAAACGGTGGCATCTTCTTGGGTGAATATGCAGGGCAGGATTCATTCTGGCACGATGCTCCTGTCACAAAAATTAAACCTCAACAGGAAGCACTTACAGATATAAATAAAGCAGGTGCCCGAGTTGAAGCTCAAATTCAGTAACGCATTCATCAGCACAATACATTCGGGAGCTAGGTCGAGGCTGGGCAGGTGTGCTGTTCTCCCCATATCTACCGTCAACAATTAGCTGTGATCCTGGATAGAGCTGTGCATCCATGACTTGCTCGAGCGCAATCCCCGTGTGGTTCCTGACTCCAGGAGGTTCTGTCTCCTCATCTGCTGCTCTGATCGGTCTCTGGCCCTTTATAAACAAGAGGCATGTGAACTGCGTGGAAGCCACGCCCGTTTGGCCCCGCCCCACACACCAGCGGTGGGCATCGTCTTCCCGCCCTTTCCCCCACTATGATGGACAGCTGACTCGAGGAACCCCGGGGCCGTCGGCGCCGGTAAAGACACACATGGTCACTGTAGACAACTCTTCTGGCCCTTTACGCAGTTGTAGTGTAGGAAAAGCACTATACATTTACCCAACGAGGTAGCACTTACTGATTAGCCAGTAGAAAGTACTCCAGTTGAGTAGAGGTATTGCACAAAACGGTGGCATCTTCTTGGGTGAATATGCAGGGCAGGATTCATTCTGGCACGATGCTCCTGTCACAAAAATTAAACCTCAACAGGAAGCACTTACAGGTATAAATAAAGCAGGTGCCCGAGTGGAAGCTCAAATTCAGTAACGCATTATGAGCTAAAAAATTCGTGAGCGTGGTGGTGGCTTAGCAGATGCGCCTTCTCCTCATTTCCACCCTGAAATGTTAGCTGTAATACTTGATGGTGGTCTTTGCATCCTTCATTTTTTCGAGCGCAATCCTCGTGTAGAATTCGTGAGCGTGGTTAAGCAGAGGGGCCTTCTCCCCATTTCCACCCTGAAATGTTAGCTGTAATACTTGATGGTGGTCTTTGCATCCTTCATTTTTTCGAGCGCAATCCTCGTGTAGAATTCGTGAGCGTGGTTAAGCAGATGTGCCTTCTCCCGATTTCCACCCTGAAATGATAGCTGCAATCCTTGATGGTGGTCTTTGCATCCTTCATTTTCTCGAGCGCAATCCTCGAGTAGTTCCTGTGCCAAGGCGGTTCCTTCTCCTTGTCTGCCTCAGAGACACTGCTCTGACCCTTTTTAAACAAGAGGCATGTGAACTGCATGGAAGCCCCGCCCGTTTGGCCCCGCCCCACACACCAGCGGTGGGCAACGTCTTCCCGCCCTTTCCCCCACTATGATGGACAGCTGACTCGAGGGACCCCGGGGCCGTCGGCGCCGTGGCAACGTTACAGACATACATGGTCACTGTAGACGACTCTTCTGGCACTATACACAGCTTTAGTGTTGGAAAACAACTATACATTTACCCAACGAGGTAGCACTTACTGATTAGCCAGTAGAAAGTACCCCAGTTGAGTAGAGGTATTGCACAAAACGGTGGCATCTTCTTGGGTGAATATGCAGGGCAGGATTCATTCTGGCACGACGCTCCTGTCACAAAAATTAAACCTCAACAGGAAGCACTTACAGGTATAAATAAAGCAGGTGCCCGAGTGGAAGCTCAAATTCAGTAACGCATTATGAGCCAAAAAATTCGTGAGCCTGGTGGTGGCTTAGCAGATGTGCCTTCTCCTCATTTCCACCCTGAAATGTTAGCTGTAATACTTGATGGTGGTCTTTACATCCTTCATTTTTTCGAGCGCAATCCTCGTGTAGAATTCGTGAGCGTGGTTAAGCAGAGGGGCCTTCTCCCCATTTCCACCCTGAAATGTTAGCTGTAATACTTGATGGTGGTCTTTGCATCCTTCATTTTTTCGAGCGCAATCCTCGTGTAGAATTCGTGAGCGTGGTTAAGCAGATGTGCCTTCTCCCGATTTCCACCCTGAAATGATAGCTGCAATCCTTGATGGTGGTCTTTGCATCCTTCATTTTCTCGAGCGCAATCCTCGAGTAGTTCCTGTGCCAAGGCGGTTCCTTCTCCTTGTCTGCCTCAGAGACACTGCTCTGACCCTTTATAAACAAGAGGCATGTGAACTGCATGGAAGCCCCGCCCGTTTGGCCCCGCCCCACACACCAGCGGTGGGCAACGTCTTCCCGCCCTTTCCCCCACTATGATGGACAGCTGACTCGAGGGACCCCGGGGCCGTCGGCGCCGTGGCAACGTTACAGACATACATGGTCACTGTAGACGACTCTTCTGGCCCTATACACAGCTTTAGTGTTGGAAAACAACTATACATTTACCCAACGAGGTAGCACTTACTGATTAGCCAGTAGAAAGTACCCCAGTTGAGTAGAGGTATTGCACAAAACGGTGGCATCTTCTTGGGTGAATATGCAGGGCAGGATTCATTCTGGCACGATGCTCCTGTCACAAAAATTAAACCTCAACAGGAAGCACTTACAGGTATAAATAAAGCAGGTGCCCGAGTGGAAGCTCAAATTCAGTAACGCATTATGAGCCAAAAAATTTGTGAGCGTGGTGGTGGCTTAGCAGATGCGCCTTCTTCTCACTTCCACCGTGAAATGTTAGCTGTAATACTTGATGGTGGTCTTTGCATCCTTCATTTTTTCGAGCGCAATCCTCGTGTAGAATTCGTGAGCGTGGTTAAGCAGAGGGGCCTTCTCCCCATTTCCACCCTGAAACGTGAGCGTGGTTAAGCAGATGTGCCTTCTCCCGATTTCCACCCTGAAATGACAGCTGCAATCCTTGATGGTGGTCTTTGCATCCTTCATTTTCTCGAGCGCAATCCTAGAGTAGTTCCTGTGCCAAGGCGGTTCCTTCTCCTTGTCTGCCTCAGAGACACTGCTCTGACCCTTTATAAACAAGAGGCATGTGAACTGCATGGAAGCCCCGCCCGTTTGGCCCCGCCCCACACACCAGCGGTGGGCAACGTCTTCCCGCCCTTTCCCCCACTATGATGGACAGCTGACTCGAGGGACCCCGGGGCCGTCGGCGCCGTGGCAACGTTACAGACATAGATGGTCACTGTAGATGACTCTTCTGGCCCTATACACAGCTTTAGTGTTGGAAAACAACTATACATTTACCCAACGAGGTAGCACTTACTGATTAGCCAGTAGAAAGTACTCCAGTTGAGAAGAGGTATTGCACAAAACGGTGGCATCTTCTTGGGTGAATATGCAGGGCAGGATTCATTCTGGCACGATGCTCCTGTCACAAAAATTAAACCTCAACAGGAAGCACTTACAGGTATAAATAAAGCAGGTGCCCGAGTGGAAGCTCAAATTCAGTAACGCATTATGAGCCAAAAAATTCGTGAGCCTGGTGGTAGCTTAGCAGATGTGCCTTCTCCTCATTTCCACCCTGAAATGTTAGCTGTAATACTTGATGGTGGTCTTTGCATCCTTCATTTTTTCGAGCGCAATCCTCGTCTAGAATTCGTGAGCGTGGTTAAGCAGAGGGGCCTTCTCCCCATTTCCACCCTGAAATGTTAGCTGTAATACTTGATGGTGGTCTTTGCATCCTTCATTTTTTCGAGCGCAATCCTCGTGTAGAATTCGTGAGCGTGGTTAAGCAGATGTGCCTTCTCCTGATTTCCACCCTGAAATGATAGCTGCAATCCTTGATGGTGGTCTTTGCATCCTTCATTTTCTCGAGCGCAATCCTCGAGTAGTTCCTGTGCCAAGGCGGCTCCTTCTCCTTGTCTGCCTCAGAGACACTGCTCTGACCCTTTATAAACAAGAGGCATGTGAACTGCATGGAAGCCCCGCCCGTTTGGCCCCGCCCCACACACCAGCGGTGGGCAACGTCTTCCCGCCCTTTCCCCCACTATGATGGACAGCTGACTTGAGGGTCCCTGGGGCCGTCGGCGCCGTGGCAACGTTACAGACATACATGGTCACTGTAGACGACTCTTCTGGCCCTATACACAGCTTTAGTGTTGGAAAACAACTATACATTTACCCAACGAGGTAGCACTTACTGATTAGCCAGTAGAAAGTACTGCAGTTGAGAAGAGGTATTGCACAAAACGGTGGCATCTTCTTGGGTGAATATGCAGGGCAGGATTCATTCTGGCACGATGCTCCTGTCACAAAAATTAAACCTCAACAGGAAGCACTTACAGGTATAAATAAAGCAGGTGCCCGAGTGGAAGCTCAAATTCAGTAACGCATTATGAGCCAAAAAATTCGTGAGCGTGGTGGTGGCTTAGCAGATGTGCCTTCTCCCGATTTCCACCCTGAAATGATAGCTGCAATCCTTGATGGTGGTCTTTGCATCCTTCATTTTCTCGAGCGCAATCCTCGAGTAGTTCCTGTGCCAAGGCGGCTCCTTCTCCTTGTCTGCCTCAGAGACACTGCTCTGACCCTTTAAAAACAAGAGGCATGTGAACTGCATGGAAGCCCCGCCCGTTTGGCCCCGCCCCACACACCAGCGGTGGGCAACGTCTTCCCGCCCTTCCCCCCACTGTGATGGATAGCTGACTCCAGGGACCCCGGGGCCGTCGGCGCCGTGGCAACGTTACAGACATACATGGTCACTGTAGACGACTCTTCTGGCCCTATACACAGCTTTAGTGTTGGAAAACAACTATACATTTACCCAACGAGGTAGCACTTACTGATTAGCCAGTAGAAAGTACCCCAGTTGAGTAGAGGTATTGCACAAAACGGTGGCATCTTCTTGGGTGAATATGCAGGGCAGGATTCATTCTGGCACGATGCTCCTGTCACAAAAATTAAACCTCAACAGGAAGCACTTACAGGTATAAATAAAGCAGGTGCCCGAGTGGAAGCTCAAATTCAGTAACGCATTATGAGCCAAAAAATTTGTGAGCGTGGTGGTGGCTTAGCAGATGCGCCTTCTTCTCACTTCCACCGTGAAATGTTAGCTGTAATACTTGATGGTGGTCTTTGCATCCTTCATTTTTTCGAGCGCAATCCTCGTGTAGAATTCGTGAGCGTGGTTAAGCAGAGGGGCCTTCTCCCCATTTCCACCCTGAAACGTGAGCGTGGTTAAGCAGATGTGCCTTCTCCCGATTTCCACCCTGAAATGACAGCTGCAATCCTTGATGGTGGTCTTTGCATCCTTCATTTTCTCGAGCGCAATCCTAGAGTAGTTCCTGTGCCAAGGCGGTTCCTTCTCCTTGTCTGCCTCAGAGACACTGCTCTGACCCTTTATAAACAAGAGGCATGTGAACTGCATGGAAGCCCCGCCCGTTTGGCCCCGCCCCACACACCAGCGGTGGGCAACGTCTTCCCGCCCTTTCCCCCACTATGATGGACAGCTGACTCGAGGGACCCCGGGGCCGTCGGCGCCGTGGCAACGTTACAGACATAGATGGTCACTGTAGATGACTCTTCTGGCCCTATACACAGCTTTAGTGTTGGAAAACAACTATACATTTACCCAACGAGGTAGCACTTACTGATTAGCCAGTAGAAAGTACTCCAGTTGAGAAGAGGTATTGCACAAAACGGTGGCATCTTCTTGGGTGAATATACAGGGCAGGATTCATTCTGGCACGATGCTCCTGTCACAAAAATTAAACCTCAACAGGAAGCACTTACAGGTATAAATAAAGCAGGTGCCCGAGTGGAAGCTCAAATTCAGTAACGCATTATGAGCCAAAAAATTCGTGAGCCTGGTGGTAGCTTAGCAGATGTGCCTTCTCCTCATTTCCACCCTGAAATGTTAGCTGTAATACTTGATGGTGGTCTTTGCATCCTTCATTTTTTCGAGCGCAACCCTCGTCTAGAATTCGTGAGCGTGGTTAAGCAGAGGGGCCTTCTCCCCATTTCCACCCTGAAATGTTAGCTGTAATACTTGATGGTGGTCTTTGCATCCTTCATTTTTTCGAGCGCAATCCTCGTGTAGAATTCGTGAGCGTGGTTAAGCAGATGTGCCTTCTCCTGATTTCCACCCTGAAATGATAGCTGCAATCCTTGATGGTGGTCTTTGCATCCTTCATTTTCTCGAGCGCAATCCTCGAGTAGTTCCTGTGCCAAGGCGGCTCCTTCTCCTTGTCTGCCTCAGAGACACTGCTCTGACCCTTTATAAACAAGAGGCATGTGAACTGCATGGAAGCCCCGCCCGTTTGGCCCCGCCCCACACACCAGCGGTGGGCAACGTCTTCCCGCCCTTTCCCCCACTATGATGGACAGCTGACTTGAGGGACCCTGGGGCCGTCGGCGCCGTGGCAACGTTACAGACATACATGGTCACTGTAGACGACTCTTCTGGCCCTATACACAGCTTTAGTGTTGGAAAACAACTATACATTTACCCAACGAGGTAGCACTTACTGATTAGCCAGTAGAAAGTACTGCAGTTGAGAAGAGGTATTGCACAAAACGGTGGCATCTTCTTGGGTGAATATGCAGGGCAGGATTCATTCTGGCACGATGCTCCTGTCACAAAAATTAAACCTCAACAGGAAGCACTTACAGGTATAAATAAAGCAGGTGCCCGAGTGGAAGCTCAAATTCAGTAACGCATTATGAGCCAAAAAATTCGTGAGCGTGGTGGTGGCTTAGCAGATGTGCCTTCTCCCGATTTCCACCCTGAAATGATAGCTGCAATCCTTGATGGTGGTCTTTGCATCCTTCATTTTCTCGAGCGCAATCCTCGAGTAGTTCCTGTGCCAAGGCGGCTCCTTCTCCTTGTCTGCCTCAGAGACACTGCTCTGACCCTTTAAAAACAAGAGGCATGTGAACTGCATGGAAGCCCCGCCCGTTTGGCCCCGCCCCACACACCAGCGGTGGGCAACGTCTTCCCGCCCTTCCCCCCACTGTGATGGATAGCTGACTCCAGGGACCCCGGGGCCGTCGGCGCCGTGGCAACGTTACAGACATACATGGTCACTGTAGACGACTCTTCTGGCCCTATACACAGCTTTAGTGTTGGAAAACAACTATACATTTACCCAACGAGGTAGCACTTACTGATTAGCCAGTAGAAAGTACTCCAGTTGAGAAGAGGTATTGCACAAAACGGTGGCATCTTCTTGGGTGAATATGCAGGGCAGGATTCATTCTGGCACGATGCTCCTGTCACAAAAATTAAACCTCTACAGGAAGCACTTACAGGTATAAATAAAGCAGGTGCCCGAGTGGAAGCTCAAATTCAGTAACGCATTATGAGCCAAAAAATTCGTGAGCCTGGTGGTGGCTTAGCAGATGTGCCTTCTCCTCATTTCCACCCTGAAATGTTAGCTGTAATACTTGATGGTGGTCTTTGCATCCTTCATTTTTTCGAGCGCAATCCTCGTGTAGAATTCGTGAGCGTGGTTAAGCAGAGGGGCCTTCTCCCCATTTCCACCCTGAAATGTTAGCTGTAATACTTGATGGTGGTCTTTGCATCCTTCATTTTTTCGAGCGCAATCCTCGTGTAGAATTCGTGAGCGTGGTTAAGCAGATGCGCCTTCTCCTCATTTCCACCCTGAAATGTTAGCTGTAATACTTGATGGTGGTCTTTGCATCCTTCATTTTTTCGAGCGCAATCCTCGTGTAGAATTCGTGAGCGTGGTTAAGCAGATGTGTCTTCTCCCGATTTCCACCCTGAAATGTCAGCTGTAATACTTGATGGTGGTCTTTGCATCCTTCATTTTCTTGAGCGCAATCCTCGAGTAGTTCCTGTGCCAAGGCGGCTCCTTCTCCTTGTCTGCCTCAGAGACACTGCTCTGACCCTTTATAAACAAGAGGCATGTGAACTGCATGGAAGCCCCGCCCGTTTGGCCCCGCCCCACACACCAGCGGTGGGCAACGTCTTCCCGCTCTTTCCCCCACTATGATGGACAGCTGACTTGAGGGACCCTGGGGCCGTCAGCGCCGTGGCAACGTTACAGACATACATGGTCACTGTAGACGACTCTTCTGGCCCTATACACAGCTTTAGTGTTGGAAAACAACTATACATTTACCCAACGAGGTAGCACTTACTGATTAGCCAGTAGAAAGTACTCCAGTTGAGTAGAGGTATTGCACAAAACGGTGGCATCTTCTTGGGTGAATATGCAGGGCAGGATTCATTCTGGCACGATGCTCCTGTCACAAAAATTAAACCTCAACAGGAAGCACTTACAGGTATAAATAAAGCAGGTGCCCGAGTGGAAGCTCAAATTCAGTAACGCATTATGAGCCAAAAAATTCGTGAGCGTGGTGGTGGCTTAGCAGATGCGCCTTCTCCTCATTTCCACCCTGAAATGTTAGCTGTAATACTTGATGGTGGTCTTTGCATCCTTCATTTTTTCGAGCGCAATCCTCGTGTAGAATTCGTGAGCGTGGTTAAGCAGAGGGGCCTTCTCCCCATTTCCACCCTGAAACGTGAGCGTGGTTAAGCAGATGTGCCTTCTCCCGATTTCCACCCTGAAATGATAGCTGCAATCCTTGATGGTGGTCTTTGCATCCTTCATTTTCTCGAGCGCAATCCTCGAGTAGTTCCTGTGCCAAGGCGGTTCCTTCTCCTTGTCTGCCTCAGAGACACTGCTCTGACCCTTTATAAACAAGAGGCATGTGAACTGCATGGAAGCCCCGCCCGTTTGGCCCCGCCCCACACACCAGCGGTGGGCATCGTCTTCCCGCCCTTTCCCCCACTATGATGGACAGCTGACTCAAGGAACCCCGGGGCCCGTCGGCGCCGGTAAAGACACACATGGTCACTGTAGACAACTCTTCTGGCCCTTTACGCAGTTGTAGTGTAAGAAAAGCACTATACATTTACCCAACGAGGTAGCACTTACTGATTAGCCAGTAGAAAGTACTCCAGTTGAGTAGAGGTATTGCACAAAACAGCGGTGGCATCTTCGTGGGTAAATATGCAGGGCAGGATTCATTCTGGCACGATGCTCCTGTCACAAAAATTAAACCTCAACAGGAAGCACTTACAGATATAAATAAAGCAGGTGCCCGAGTTGAAGCTCAAATTCAGTAACGCATTCATCAGCACAATACATTCGGGAGCTAGGTCGAGGCTGGGCAGGTGTGCTGTTCTCCCCATATCTACCGTCAACAATTGGCTGTGATCCTGGATAGAGCTGTGCATCCATGACTTGCTCGAGCGCAATCCCCGTGTGGTTCCTGACACCAGGAGGTTCTGTCTCCTCATCTGCTGCTCCGATCGGTCTCTGGCCCTTTATAAACAAGAGGCATGTGAACTGCGTGGAAGCCACACCCGTTTGGCCCCGCCCCACACACCAGCGGTGGGCATCGTCTTCCCGCCCTTTCCCCCACTATGATGGACAGCTGACTCGAGAAACCCCGGGGCCCGTCGGCGCCGGTAAAGACACACATGGTCACTGTAGACAACTCTTCTGGCCCTTTACGCAGTTGTAGTGTAGGAAAAGCACTATACATTTACCCAACGAGGTAGCACTTACTGATTAGCCAGTAGAAAGTACTCCAGTTGAGTAGAGGTATTGCACAAAACGGCGGTGGCATCTTCTTGGGTGAATATGCAGGGCAGGATTCATTCTGGCACGACGCTCCTGTCACAAAAATTAAACCTCAACAGGAAGCACTTACAGGTATAAATAAAGCAGGTGCCCGAGTGGAAGCTCAAATTCAGTAACGCATTATGAGCCAAAAAATTCGTGAGCCTGGTGGTGGCTTAGCAGATGTGCCTTCTCCTCATTTCCACCCTGAAATGTTAGCTGTAATACTTGATGGTGGTCTTTACATCCTTCATTTTTTCGAGCGCAATCCTCGTGTAGAATTCGTGAGCGTGGTTAAGCAGAGGGGCCTTCTCCCCATTTCCACCCTGAAATGTTAGCTGTAATACTTGATGGTGGTCTTTGCATCCTTCATTTTTTCGAGCGCAATCCTCGTGTAGAATTCGTGAGCGTGGTTAAGCAGATGTGCCTTCTCCCGATTTCCACCCTGAAATGATAGCTGCAATCCTTGATGGTGGTCTTTGCATCCTTCATTTTCTCGAGCGCAATCCTCGAGTAGTTCCTGTGCCAAGGCGGTTCCTTCTCCTTGTCTGCCTCAGAGACACTGCTCTGACCCTTTATAAACAAGAGGCATGTGAACTGCATGGAAGCCCCGCCCGTTTGGCCCCGCCCCACACACCAGCGGTGGGCAACGTCTTCCCGCCCTTTCCCCCACTATGATGGACAGCTGACTCGAGGGACCCCGGGGCCGTCGGCGCCGTGGCAACGTTACAGACATACATGGTCACTGTAGACGACTCTTCTGGCCCTATACACAGCTTTAGTGTTGGAAAACAACTATACATTTACCCAACGAGGTAGCACTTACTGATTAGCCAGTAGAAAGTACTCCAGTTGAGAAGAGGTATTGCACAAAACGGTGGCATCTTCTTGGGTGAATATGCAGGGCAGGATTCATTCTGGCACGATGCTCCTGTCACAAAAATTAAACCTCAACAGGAAGCACTTACAGGTATAAATAAAGCAGGTGCCCGAGTGGAAGCTCAAATTCAGTAACGCATTATGAGCCAAAAAATTCGTGAGCCTGGTGGTAGCTTAGCAGATGTGCCTTCTCCTCATTTCCACCCTGAAATGTTAGCTGTAATACTTGATGGTGGTCTTTGCATCCTTCATTTTTTCGAGCGCAATCCTCGTCTAGAATTCGTGAGCGTGGTTAAGCAGAGGGGCCTTCTCCCCATTTCCACCCTGAAATGTTAGCTGTAATACTTGATGGTGGTCTTTGCATCCTTCATTTTTTCGAGCGCAATCCTCGTGTAGAATTCGTGAGCGTGGTTAAGCAGATGTGCCTTCTCCTGATTTCCACCCTGAAATGATAGCTGCAATCCTTGATGGTGGTCTTTGCATCCTTCATTTTCTCGAGCGCAATCCTCGAGTAGTTCCTGTGCCAAGGCGGCTCCTTCTCCTTGTCTGCCTCAGAGACACTGCTCTGACCCTTTATAAACAAGAGGCATGTGAACTGCATGGAAGCCCCGCCCGTTTGGCCCCGCCCCACACACCAGCGGTGGGCAACGTCTTCCCGCCCTTTCCCCCACTATGATGGACAGCTGACTTGAGGGACCCTGGGGCCGTCGGCGCCGTGGCAACGTTACAGACATACATGGTCACTGTAGACGACTCTTCTGGCCCTATACACAGCTTTAGTGTTGGAAAACAACTATACATTTACCCAACGAGGTAGCACTTACTGATTAGCCAGTAGAAAGTACTGCAGTTGAGAAGAGGTATTGCACAAAACGGTGGCATCTTCTTGGGTGAATATGCAGGGCAGGATTCATTCTGGCACGATGCTCCTGTCACAAAAATTAAACCTCAACAGGAAGCACTTACAGGTATAAATAAAGCAGGTGCCCGAGTGGAAGCTCAAATTCAGTAACGCATTATGAGCCAAAAAATTCGTGAGCGTGGTGGTGGCTTAGCAGATGTGCCTTCTCCCGATTTCCACCCTGAAATGATAGCTGCAATCCTTGATGGTGGTCTTTGCATCCTTCATTTTCTCGAGCGCAATCCTCGAGTAGTTCCTGTGCCAAGGCGGCTCCTTCTCCTTGTCTGCCTCAGAGACACTG